>NC_090922.1:901972754-902597754 GCF_040938575.1 Ambystoma mexicanum
ATGGTAATGCTGGCCCAGATGTCTTTGGGTTGGGCGCGTTTTACAAATGCCAAATAAATAAATAAACAAATAAAATATATTGATTCAGCCTGCATGGACATGTATGCGAACAGCCAGCATAAACATGTTTTCATACTGGCACATGATGTGGGCAAAGGCAGCATTAAATGCAATGGAAAATGCTCCTGTGCATGTTTCGTGACTTACATCTACTGGGTTTGTCCGTGGGCTACCATTCAAAACCAATTGCAAACTCTATGGCTTTTCAACCTAATTTTTAAACAATTTTATTTTGCTTCAAAACAATTTTGCGGACAGGAAACCTTCTCAAGCACCCCTTGTTTGGGCTCCCTCACTGTGCTCTATCAGTCCCACATAATTGGTGCACACATTTAAGCTTCTCCAGTTCAAAAATTCATCAGCTGCCACTGAACATCATCTACCTGTTACTGTGTATGATGTGTGTTTTAATGCACACAAAGGGGCATGGGGCTCCTCCCTAAAGCTGGCGTCACACACCACCCGCCGTCATGACATCCTATATATATTTATGCATATTGCAAAATTGTTATTCTGGAGGGAACTTGTCTTCAGTACAGAAACATAACTTTGCTGTAGTGGATTTGCTGTCATAATAATGAACCATATTTGGGTTGCTCCACACAAACTCAATGGGAGATTTCTTGCATCTCCTGTTTGCGGCGGCAACGCTGGCCCAGTGCAAAACATTATAAGGGGGCCTCACCAAACATTTGGCCCCGGACCTCACCACACGTTGTGACAGCCCTGGTACACTTCGACCACTGGATATAATTAAGCGAATGCTGTTTACACTCACGTACACGCAATGCCAGCAGATCATAAGCTCTGTATTTGTGTTGGTCTCTTAGCCAGAAAATATTAGGAGTATCAAGATACTCATCACAAAGAACGTTGCAGGTCGTGCACATTCATGCTTCTGCGGGGGATTTTTATTTTGCAATTGTTCACTCTACTTTGGGCTGGCTGGTACCGCTGTGCCACCCTCATTGAAAGATATTGGACTTCACTTCCTCAGTATGCCTCCTGCCCTCCAACCTATCTGCACGTGTGTGCTCTACGGAGGCTGCCTTATTGACTTTTCTTGTCTGGGCACACCTCCGGAAGACTCCCTGGATGCCACTTTACTAGGCCAGAACCCAGCTAAGAAGTGGGCCCTACCTCAATAACTTATGTATGCATGTTTTGGCAAGAGCATCATAGACCTACATGAATCGTGTCCAACACCACCGTGCTCCCTGTAATCTGCTGGACATTCCACTTCCCCTATCCTTCTGCACATGCTCATCTACGGGGAGGCCCCTGGGCCTCAGGGCATATGGGGCGGTCCCTCATCCTTCTGTACATGCTCCCCGATGAGGAGGGCCACAAATCACACAAATATGTGTTTTTTTGCCACCATGCCAGTGAACACTTGAGTTAAGAACAAACCCAGTCAGGACATAGTCAGACCATTTATCACCTCGAGCTATGCCCCCCTTCTTGCCTTTTCTAAATACATCTGTGCTGTCATCACTCCCTGTTCTTGTATTGTCTTTACTTTTGTCCTTTCGTCAATGCTACGATATGGTCCATCCTGGTTCGCTGATCCTCCCTATGCCTGCTGCTCATATTTTTAGCTCCTACACCTTACTAATCTTATCTATCCTAATATTTCACCGGCAGGTCCATGATAGTTCTGTGTCTGAATAGAGTGTGTGATCTGTCTATAACACCTCTTCATTTAACCTTTACTTGTTTCTTGACTCTATTAAAGTTATTCTGGCTTAAAACAACTTGATTATCATTATACATTTTTGGTCCACGTGTTCTGTTGCCTCACATGACTGGCACTGTCGGTGGTATTCGTATCCTCTGTCACTCTTCCAAGATCCCACTTCCTTTAGTAAACTCCCTTCATGCTTTCTCTTTCTTTGAATTATGTTGGTAAAAAAAACAACTCACTGACTTCCTTTTCCGATTTTCTTTTGCTCACTGGAGCACTCTTTTTTCCTTTGTCTCTCCACTTGCTCTTCTTCTGACTCTTGATTTGCCCTATTTTATTCTTGGTTTCTTCAGTATCCTTCTGCAATCTACTCCTTCTTTCTGTACCGTTCTCACTGATTCCTTTTATTGTCTTCCATTAAATACTCCTCCCTCTGACATTTGAGGCTCTGTTCTTGATTTAATAATTTCCAAGTTATGTGTCAACTCTCCTATTACTGCTCTTCCCCTCCCCACTTTTAAGGATATTGATTATTGTACTTCCCTCCCCGTTGACCTCCATGCCTATCCTCTCCATATCTATTTTCAACTGAGCTATAGGTCTTCCTTTCTAGCTCCACTCCATGCACACTTAACTCTGCTTACTTGCTTCCTTTCACTGTTCACCTCCAGATGTGTTACCTCTGTATTGCTTTCAAATGTTCTCATGGGCTGCCTGCTCCCTATCTCTTCTCTTTTGTACACTCTACTCCCTGGTCTCTTTCTCTCTGCTCCTCCTTCAGTTTCTGCTCCTTTTGGTTGCTCACTCTAAAGCTGCAGAACTCTCTCTGCTGGCCTGTCCTCTTGCCTCCTTACATGCATTCCGTATCCACCCCAAATCTCTTTGCTGTGTGTATCCTTAATGTGTACAGTACTTTGGAAACGTGGCTGCATAACCCAACACAACTGTATGAAAAATGAAAGTGTTAAGCATAGCGACAAATAGCTCATGGGTAAACCATTCACTCATTTTCTGATCATAAAACTGAAAAGGTTTGTGACAGAATTCCATATGTGAGGGAAGTATAGCCTGCGGTTTTCGAATTTTTAGTGATGAAATGGTGCAGATAATTCTGACTCTGGGAGTGAGCTCTGCCAATATATCTCTCTCATAATGCCCCATGCCAAAAAAGTATAGTGAACAGATATGTGTTCTGTGACTGTCTAATGACATCCCCGAGCAGATGTCTTGTAATGGCAATATGACATGATCAAAGGTCACTTGTGCGTTTATGAACACCGCCTTCTGGAACCCAAAGTTCCAACAGACAAGGGATGACTTTTATCTGAAGTAGCCTTTGCATTGCAGAGTATGGTGACAGTTTGATTAATAATTGCATGTAAGCCATGGCTGATTTTTAAATTGGTGCAAGTGGGATTGCACATTTATACATCCATAAGTAATTGATGTCATTTTATTGTCAGAATGGTGGCTAGTGACTCATTCTAACAATGCCTAATGTTGGGTCAGTTGCCTGAGCCGGTTTCACCCACAGCAACCACTTGGCTTTCTTTGATCCCCTCAGATGGCTTGTCACCTTCATCAGGGCACAGACACTGGGGGCTTAGTTGGGAACCACTGCTTCAAATGCAGGCCTGTCAGTTCATGGGAAACTTACATCATGGTGCTGACTACTGGAAACATTTTGATGTACGCAGCTAGAAGAAGGGGTGGAGTCAGAGTAGCTTAGGACAGAACTACATTCTACTGAGGGGTTACACCATCTTTGAATTTGTTTGGGCAACAATTCCTCCTGCCATCCTCCCCATTGACTTCAGACATAGAACTCTGGGTAAGACATTACCAGCCACATCTGGATTGAAACATTACTCTGGATTGAACCCCTTACAGAACATTAGGTGGCAAGAAGTCCACTGTGGTCTTTTGCCCATATAGGAAGGGAGGCCCTTCTCTTAATTAATTCATCTTTCAACACTGAAAATAGTGCATACAGTTTAAACTCTGTCAGGGGTGAAATCAGTCCAAAGTCCTCTCCCTTAGAGGGGGAGACAGAGCGCTCCTAGGAAGAGGCTGGCACTTCACTCTAACCATTCTAAAGGATTATTTGGGGTGACTGCTGGCTGGACAAGACCTACTGCAGCTGAGAGCACTGTTACCTATGGCCTGTTCATTGAAAGTGACAGAACACTGTAATCACTCTCTCAAATAATCCTGGTTAGGAATTCCAGAAGAAAGGACTTATCTTGCCTCTGGAGATCCTGGTTGGGTTCTCCAAGCATCCAGAAGTCAAACACCAGCTCTGGACATTGTGTACAATATGTAAAACCTGACCACTTTGAGGTGCTTTTTGAGCCACTGTAAGCACCCCGGAGCTGTCTTTGACATTTGCTGCATATTTGCTCTGCTGTTGAGACATTGAGCTGCTGACTTGACCCAATGCATGCCTGTGCTCTAGCAATTTCAAATCGATCACTGCTGAAGACCTCGTTCGAGCTGACTCGAATGCTTCAAGATGCTGACTCGACCCATTGCCGCTTTGTTTCTTTATTCAATGTCAACCCCAATCTCTGTTACAGCACTGCACTGCATCGTTGGACTGTCACAAGTTAAATTGACTTTCTCGACATCTGCAATCCAATGGGAATCACTGGCTCGAAACATCTTGACTCCAATTCAGCCCATATTAAAAGGGACTTGAAGCCTGGCATGCAGTGGACCTGTGACTCTGACCTTTCTTAAAGGGCCCTAGTGACTTGTAAGATCCCACTCTCTAAATGTTTAAAGCCATCTCCAATTAAATTGACATTTGCTGCTGAAATTATTGTTTGTGTACACCTGTCCTCAAACCCAGAATGCCCCTTTATACGTAGGTCTGCATTCTCTGTGTGTTCTGTCATAGAGGTGGGGTATAGTGTTTTTGATGAGTTTGTTTACATTGTTAGTTTGATTAAAGTATTCTATGTTTTTATAGAACCCGGTTGTATTTGTCTGTTTTGGTAACCATATACTATGATTGTTTGGTCTGCATCTGTACTAGTTACACTCCTCCTAGCCTATCTTGGGTCGGAGGTACCCAAAGAGGCAAAGTGGGTACACGTTGTGTGTCTGTTTCACCTTTATGACTGGGATCACTGCTGCTTTAATAGTAGTGTGGGCTGAATGACTATTCATCAAGGCACTCCTGCAGAACAGTAGTCATTTCTTCACAAAGATCAATCATTCTTAAAAGGGAAACACAAAAAACAAGAGAATCAAAGTTTAGAAACTGTTGTACAAATAGGAAGCGACTAACTGAACATAGAAATTGAAGGAATGTTCTAGACCAGCAGAGAATTCTGCAACACGGCCTGGGATGCGAGATAGCAAAGACTGGTGTATTGAAGGCTTCAAGGAACTCAGGGCACTGTCTCAATTTGAATACAATCAATAAGAAGCCTCCAGTGCTAATTCCAATATCCATAAATGTGGGGTCTCCACCAAATGGTTATGTTCAGTGAGATGCGACAGAGCCACAAATGAAGGCGGAGCAGGGGAAATGGTATCAGCAACCTGACCAAAGCAGCTTAACCACTTCCAAGTAGTAATCCTATGTAACAGGGGAATCCAACAGGCTTGAACTGTTACCTTAGCATTGTATTTGCTTCCTTACTAATTTATTATGTTGATCTGATGTGGGATGTGCTAATCACTGGAGCAGTGGTCGTACAGCGCTGGGGCTTTTCCGTAGAGTGGTGCATTGTGGTCCAATGTGGGGACCCAGATTATGATATGTGGAGGAGAAGTAAAGGAGCCACACAGAGAAGAGGTATAAAGAGGAAGTAGATAGGATGGACAAAAAAACATTGGACAGGTTTGAGAGTGAGGGTGCGCAATTGTGGTAATAGGGGTGCATGCGTAGTCAATGATTGTGGATTACAATGTAATGCGGATTAGAAAAAGGGAAACAAAGTCACCCTTTCATAACAAGCCATTTGGCAAAGCGGCGGTTTAAGTACTAAAAGTACTACAATTAGTCATTGAATGGGTGTGTGATGGCCTTGAGATATGCTCAAGCTTTCAACTAAGATGAAAAAAAGGCTTGTCAGTAACATTTCATTTGTCCCCAGACAAACCCCAGGCAAAATAATATCGGACTGCCAACTGTCATATGCGACAAAGGCGAGCATTTGATGTCTAATGGTGCATAATGTAAACTGAAGGGAGTAGAAAAGGTGACTCTTGAAAGGGCCCTTCCCTCAAAGTTTCAAACCTGCTAAGACACATGGGGAGGGATGAGTGCTGTGTTGAGTGCTGTGGGTAATGTGTTGTGAAGTGAGTGCGGGGTAAGCTATAACACCGGGTGAAAGTAACCCATCAATCTGAATACTGTAGTCTGCAAAAGCTTTGTATTGCAGACTTAAGACCTGTGACATAAGAGGCAGTGGCAAGACGTAATATTTCCAGGATCAAATATGCATGCTCTACCTTGCTCTCCGGGATGCTGTCTGCTTTTAGCTGACCATGTCCCCCACAATTGGGTGTCCTTGTCTGAGACCATTTTGAATTGAAGTCAAAAGACACAATGGGCCTCATTATGAGTGCTGGTGCGGTAATAACGTGCTGCTATTACCGCATACTGGCACACTCCCAGTTTGGTGGTGGGGTGGCCGGATTTACCTGCAGCTCCAAGCTGCCAGTAATTCCTGCACTCCAGCTGTAAGTGATTTCAATCTGGAACACACCCAAGTCAAGCCCAGCATGTAGTGCGCAATTGAAACCCTTATTTATTTTTATCTATAAGTTCAATATTCTGAATGATATACCACTCGTATCACACCCTTCTCCTGGAACCCCCCGCAGTCACACTGAACCAGGAATCAGGCTAGTTTGCAAAGGTAAAGATTTATTTATGTATTTAAAATTTAATCGCAATATATTTTAATAGGTAAACAACAATCACCCATGGGGTGACAGAACACTGAATGATATCTTTAATATACTATGAATCAGGTAATGAGCACAAAAACAAATGCAGCACAGAAAATAATACTTTTGAATTGGTGTAGAACAGATGGCACTATGGTGAGGCGTTCCCCCTGCAACACCCCTCAACCCCCAATAGACAATATAAAGAGATGGAAGGAGAGAGCAGGTGTCCAGGAATAGCACAAATCAAACAGACTATCAGTCCCACCTTCCCCCTTCAAACACAAGAGAAAAATGGAATTGACTTTTGAGCTGTCAGAATGGCCTTGAAATTGTCTTTGGAATTGACTGAGCAAAAACACCAAATGTGGTCAAAAATACTTAAATTGTTATAAATTCCTATGGGAGCCGCTTTGAACAGTTGCACACAATCACAAGTAATGGTTTAGTCAAAGGAAAACAATGGAAATCTCAAAGTCCAAGTCGAAAACAATTCAAAGCTATTTCACACGTGTAAAATTTCTCAGAATGTAAAATCGCGGCAAACTTTTCCTTACGCAATATTCACTATAACAGAAGAATCACAAGTAGGAGTTGAAATTTCATTTCTATCACAAAAAATGCGGGAGTTATAGAGATTTTAGTAAAGGTCCTTTTTGTAAAATAGGCGCGAGAATGGAAAACAGAAATGCACTTTGAAAATGACAGATGGGTTGATTACGATAGATTATGACTATGAAAAAGCGAATGCCACAGATGGATCTTACAGTCACGTGATCAGCATAACCCACCTGTTGTGGATACTCTACTTCTTCAGATGAGATAAGTGTCAGTGCAAAGATAGTTCTAGCAACACTATGGTTCTGAATTAAAATTGGGATGGGTTTGAGATAGGGATAAGACAATGCAAATATACTAGGTGTCACAGTTCTTCCTATTAAAACTCACAGGATAAGTTATTAAATTGGACTGTCAGTTTTGGTCATGGATTGGATCTGGTCTAGGAAGAACAGCTGTAAAGCGACTTAAATTCAGCAATCCCACTAAGTCAGTGCCTTGTCTGGGATTGCTCAAGGGAAGCCCTTATTTAAATATTTTTATGACACGTTATACTCTGGATGATAAACCCTTATATAACGCCCCTCTCTTAGAATCCCCCTGACCCCACTGAGCCAAGAAGTAGGTTTATTTTGCAAATGAAAAAGATTTATTTGAAAAATTAAACAATAGATATATATCACACTTTTATAATGAATTAATATTTGATATCACACTTAGACATATGACAGTGAGTGATCAACAATGGATGATGTTATACTAGCACACTGGTTTACTTACTTAGGAGTAGTATAGAGGATAAGGTAGCTGAGAATGCTTTATATGGTACAAGGAAATGCAAGGTGGAAAAGAAGCAACACAGGAATAAACTTGATATGATTTCAGCAAAACGTAATATAATCACTTTTCCCCTTTTGGCAATTCACCCCCCCTCTATGCAATGCAAGGAGGTGGAAGTAACACACACAGTCTTCAGGAATACAATCACAGTACAATACAAATTCATTTCCCCCCTAGCAAGCTTAGAGAAACAGGGATGATTTTAAACACAGGCAAAGTACTTTAAAGGTGGTATGCAAAGAAGGGAAAAATATGCTAAAAATGATTTTAATTCCCTCTAGAGGTTCAGGGTGAGTGAGAGATACTTTAAATCAGTTCAGGCCAGCCCTATCAATGATTCAAGACTGGTTACCAGGTTGAAAACGGAATTCCGTAGTGGAAGCAAAAGACAAATATTTTTACACGTGGCTGAAATGAAACAAAATGTCAAATCGCAGCAATTTAGTCGTAAGGAGTAGCAAGTCGGTTTAGAGCTTGTTGGAAAGCTTAGAATCTCAGCTTTAAAAGTTAAATCTCGCTTCTATCACGAACGGTTCAAGAGATACGGACGATTTTGTGAAGGTAGATTCTCAAAATAAAAGTAAAGCTCAGAATGAAAGATGACAGTTTTGCAGCTTTAAATTAACAGGAGGGACACGATTTTCTATGATGCAGTTCTCAATAGGTTAAAATAGTTTGAATTAGATTATTTTAATCTAAGAGATTGGTTTTGCACAGTTCTGGCTGAGTACTCACACTATATTTTGGACAGGAATGCGACTTCGTCACGGATCGGGTCAATAGGTTTAGCTGCGGTTCTCTCTGCTCGCCGGGTCAATCAGGCACTGGTTCTGCTCACAGCGGTCTGGGTCTGGTCTGCGGTTCTGCTATCGGCACTTCTTTCTGGGTCTGCTACCGGTTCTGGCAAAAGTTCTTGGCAATGAATTCAACAGCTCGCCCGGCTGTAGAATAGTTTGGTTGGATTGCTGGATTCTGAAGGCCTGCTGAAAAAGGATTTAGCTGGTGGTCCAGGCCTCTCTGCTTTAAGTTCTGGAGTTAAGTTCTGGTCTCTGGAGATTGATGGATTTGAAGTCTGGAGTCTCCCGGCAAAGCGTCCCGCAAGAAAGTGGAAAGTGAATGTTCCTGTCTGGCTTCCAGTGGCTCTTTCTATGTCTTTTGAAAATGGGTGTGGATGCTAACTTTCTTTGCCCAACCCACTCACGATTTGATAGGTCAAGGATTTCTCTTTCACCTGATTTGAGAAGGGAACAGTGAGTCAGAGTGATGAGGTAGGTTTATGGTCAGAGGATCCTCCCTTTGTCAAATTACACACAAATCTGTTTCTGATCCAAATACCCATTTATCTATGTACCATTTTTTTAATATTATATGTCCAGTTAACATATTTTCTGTAGCACCAAACCATCCGATCCCTGTCTTTGTAAGATGTCGTGTCCACTTTTGACAGAATTCTGCCCTTTTCATCCAGATAACGACCTCTAAACTTTTCCAGATTTTACACAAATGTGCACAAGGGATATGGGTTTCAGATGATAAAGTGTCAGATTTTTAACAACCTTATTTTCCGCTACTACTCCCCAGAACACCTCTTAAAATGTGCACAGAAAAATCACAAGAATGATATTATTTATATAATTTTTACAAGTCCGCACTATGAATTATCCATCTTTTTAAAATTATGCTCTGGCCCCAAAGGGGTGTGGTTTTCCAAAGCACATGGTGGAATTTCTGGTTTGTCCACTTCCCCCAACCTCAGCTTGCTCACGGAGGCACTTCTTCTCCCAAGAGGAAGCTATTTTAGGACCCCCCCAATATAACATTTGCCTGAGCCCAAGTCAGTGCTTTGTTCAGTTTCCTGCAGTCCCCAGGTGCCACTCCCCTAATTCAATCAGAGAGGTGTCATCTCCTTTTGGCAGGGGCAGCAGAATGCAACCAGGCCTGGGAACACAGCTGCTGATCAAGTTTCAACTCCTGTCGGGGGTAGTTGTCAGGCAGAATTCAATCTCTTTAAGCCAGGCTTCAGCTAAATGTCACTTTGGTTCCCAGTTTTCTACATTCAAACCAAACTTGCAATTTTTACACATGCAGCTAGAACACTGATTCTAAGTTCAAAACTATGACATTTAAACAATTGCAACCTATGTGACCCTCAAAAGTAGGGCACTCATTTATTCTAAACATTTCGATTTTAGTGGCTTTAAACCCAAATTCACTTAAGCTGCTGACATCCCCAGCTATTTTCAATACATACATTAGACAATTACTTCCTTCAAGTCATTTCAGAATATAGTTTTACATTGTATCCATCTCTTAGTAAGTCTTTCTTTGGCCTGGTTTGGTTCATTTGTTCAGTTTTACACAAGTGTCTGGTGGTTTTAAAACGCCGGCTTTCTGGTAGTGGTGAGCACCAGTATTGCACCTATTTTTGACATTAAGAACAGATTTTGAACAGCACCATATTCCTTAGCACTGATTTCGCTCATGGCGCTTCTGGCCCCTCACGCTCACACTGGTGGGTGGCAGGTCAGGCGACCATTTTGTTGTGCACAAAGACTGCACGGTTCTCCAGGATTCTGGCTCAAATGTGGGCTTTTCCGCCCTCTTGGATTTCCTAAACCCACAGCACCAAGTGTTGCAGCATAATAGTCCAAACGTGGGTCAGGACACCCAACAAGCCCCCCCGCCCGACTGCGCTTTGATTTCGAGTCGAGGGGGAGTTGGGTGCAAAGGATTTTTGATCCACGTGCTGGTATGTCCGCATCATCTTCTTCCAATTCCACAGATGGTACAGTTCAGCATCTTTTCCTCCATCCGGTTGGATCGATCGGTTCTCCTCGTCTGTCCTGATGGGAATATTGGGCGGTACCCCGAGCCCCTCGGATCTTTGCTCCCGGTCTCCGGGTCATTCTCCTTGGTCAGTCTCCATGGTTTCATCTCTCCTAGGATGATAAAGCAAAGCGGCAATACACATTCCTAGACATTTTTCCACCACTATTAATGGTGTGGCGAACATATACATTTTATACATCCGGATACATTTTGCAGTCTTATTTTAAAAAACAAGATATAACAGAAAACATTTTCATACCAGAATCATGACATTTTAGAGACTATATGCGGGATATTTTAGGGTTGGAACTGATTTACTCTGGAGTGGCCCCCTCTGGGATGCCAGAGGATTCCGCCAGTTGCTGCACAGTGTGCCCGGGATGGCAACACTTTAGCTGATTTATATGTACCCACTTGTCTTCCCCTTCCGCCAGACTACCTTTGGGGATGCGGATTTTATAAGCTACTGGGGAGATCTTGTCTATAATTTCAAATCGTCCCTTCCATGTAGGCAAACATTTTCGCTGTTTGGCCTGGTTTCTTTGGAAATTGTATAGATAGACCCGGTCTCCCACATTATATACTTTCCTGGAAGTTTTCAAATCGTAATGGGTCTTCATGCTATCAGCTGATCTTTCTAGATTCCGCTGAGCATGGGCAAAAGCATGTTGGAGGTGTTTCCTCAAATTCTCCACATACTCATGAGTTGTGGAGGCATTGATCAACATCTGCTCTTGGGTCCTGTAGAGCAAATGCTGGGGAAGCACCATCTTGCGTCCAGTCATCAGCTCAAATGGTGACATTTTAGTTGCAGATGAAGGGGTAGATCTGATGGCCATTAGGATCAGAGGTAATCGGATATCCCAACTTGGCCCAGAATCTGCCACAAACTTTTTTAATATGCTCACAATGGTCCAGTTGTAGCGTTCTACTGCCCCAGAAGAAGCTGGCCGGTAAGCAATATGTATCTTCCTTTTGACCCCCAGTATCTCCCACATCTTTGTCATTACCTCGCTGGTGAAATGGCTATCTCTGTCTGACTCAATCCTTTGAGGTAGACCAAAACAGGAAAAGATATGGTTAATCATCAGGGCAGCTGCTGTTTCTGCCTTGCAGTTTGGGACCGGGAGACATTCCACCCACTTGGTAAACAAGCATGTGACCGTCAACATGTACTTGTCTCCTCTAGACGAGCGAATCACAGGGCCTACGAAGTCGATTTGCAAATCTGACCATGGCAGTGTCATCCCCCTCTTTTGGAGAGGCGCACGGTGTGTGAGGGGATGATGGCTGAAATTGTGCACAGACCTGACACCCCTTCAAGTATTGGTCGAGGTCCTGCCCTATGTGTGGCCAGTATGCAACCTCTCTTGAGATCTCAAGTGTTGTATGAAACCCCCTATGACCGGCGGTGGCCGCATCATGGGCATGACATAAAATCAGGCTTCGGAATGAGGTAGGAACCACCCACTGATCATGGCCAGCTTGGGATTTCCTTACCAACAAATCGTCATGGATTCGAAACATTTTTGGACATTTCATCAACACTCTTAGGTCCTCTTTCCCAACGTAGTCGGTATCCGTCAGGGGAAAGTTCTCAGGGTCCTCAATGTGTTGGTAAAACTTACCAATTATTGGATTCCCCCTTCTGAGCCGTAATTAAATCAACATCAGGGGTCTCCTTACTCCATTGTGCAGTTGAAAGATCGTTGTGAGCACTTGTCTGGGACCTAGTGATAGCAGTGACCTGGATTTCCCCCAACAGATCCCCTTGGATGGCCCCGGTTTTGGCCAGCTGATCAGCTAAGTCATTTCCAGTTTTGTCTGGTCCCTCTACTTTGGAATGCCCCTTGATCTTCTTCCAATAAATGGTCATCCCATTCAAGGTGACCAGATCATAAATATTTTGGATCAACTGCCCATGTTTCAAGGGTTTGTTAGCACATAGCATGCCTCCAGTTTTCCAATTAACCAGGTGCTCCACGAACCCGTTCCGTACATAATCCGAATCCTTGATTATGACCAGTTTGTGGGGTTGATGTTGGACAGCAGTGAGGATGGCTTGATGCACAGCCATCAACTCTGCTACCTGACTACTTCGGGGACCAATTTTGTACCCAGCGGAGGGTTCTTGGGACTCATTCACCCATGCATTCCCTACGCCGGCCACCAGTTCTTTTTCCCTGTTGTTTTCAACATGTAAGAGTATCCATCCACATAGACAGTGGGCATTCCCTCACACTTGTCTTCTTCAAAGACTTTGTGTGGGGAATTATGGTATGCCTCCATGTTGTCCTTGATTTTTAGACTTTCGCCCTCGAGACAGTTTTCTCTGGCACAATCATGCAAGTCAGCCAGACCTTGCGCGAGGGGACTCTTCTTGATTTGGCCATATCTGACCTCCACAGGAAAGCCTTGCATTGACAGAATCCAGGAAGTAATTTGGGAATTACTCACATTTCCGGCCCTGATTCTGTCACTTTGGAGGTATTGCAGAGGCTGGTGTGGAGTCTCCACTATGATGTGTTCCCCCTGGATGAACGGGCAGTAATTCTTCAATGCCCACACCGTTGCCAAGAGTGCCTTCTCACAATCGTTGAATTTTTCCTCCACAGAGGATAAAGTTTTTCTCACATAGGAGATTACTTTGTTGACCTTGTCATGCTTTTGGTATAATACTGCCGTCAAGCACGTATTAGAGAACCCTGTCTCCAGGAAGAACTCCTTGTTTCTGACAGGGTAAGCTAGGCAAGGCGCTTGTGAGAGGCTTCTTTTGAGTTGTCTTACTTCCTCGGATTGTTCTGGACCCCATTCCCACTTGCCCCCCCCCCCCCCTTCAAGAGATGAATCAGGGGTCTGGTGATCTCTGCATAGCCCTCAATGAACTTTCTGCTGTAATTAGTCAGTCCAAGGAAGCTCCTTAGTTCCCGCAGAGTTGTTGGATCTTTCAGTTTCTGAAGTGCTTCCACTTTCTTTTCCTGGGGACAGAGACCCTGAGGAGTAATCTCATGCCCCAACAAATTAACACGGGTTCTACACCACTGTGCTTTCTGAAAGGAAAGTTTTGCTCCGGCGGCCCTCAACTGTGTCAGAACATAATGGATCTCCGCTATGTGTTCTTCCACAGATGAACTTTTGATGAGGACATCATCTACATAAGCCAGGTTACCCCTCGCACCCAGGTCGGGCATGGCCTTATGTAGGCAAATGTTGAATTCATTGCCGGAGTTGAGGTATCCGAAGGGAGTTCGGGTCTATGTATACTGCTGGCCCCCAAAAGTAAAAGCCAGTTTGTATTGGTCCTTCCTACTGACAGGCACGGTCCAGTATCCATTGGTCAGGTCTATTTCAGTGAATACCTGTGACCCCTGAATCTGGGCCAGCCCTTGGTCAATGTAGGGAAGAGGCCATCGGGAAGTATGGACCCGTTTGTTGAGCTCCCTAAGGTCGGCACAGAGTCTCCACTGGGCGTTTGGCTTCTATATTCCCAGCACCAGATTATTGAAGGTGCTGTGTACTGGACGGATTTTCCCCCGGGACTCAAGGTTCTTAATTATTTCAGTAAGGGACTCCATGGATGTGGGAGGCAAATGATATTGCTTCACAAACACTGGAGTCATGCCAGGGTCCATGGGAATTGCTGTCGTGTGGATGTCGGTGCGACCACACTCATATGAGTCTAACGCAAAGAGATCTTGGAAATCCAAGAAAACTTGTTTCAACTTTTGCTTCTGTTCCAGAGTCACACAGGCATCAGCTACGTTGACTCTCTCTTCCACCATCTGCCTGAAGCCTGGAAAGACTTCTGGTTTTGCTATCTCAGCGGCCTCCTCCAGCTGGGTGGAGAAGTCCCTGGTCAGAGTGCTGATTTGGACCGGAGGCTTCAGGTGGGAAAGGCAGCCCTCATTGACCTGGAAAATCACCTCATCCCCTCTGAAGTCACAATTCACATCTTCCTTTCCATAAGGGCAAGAAGTGTACACCAGGAAGGTCCCCCCATGCTGGGTAAAGATCCTGTCTGGTGTTGTATTGTCATCACTGTCACTGTCAAAACAGTCCTTGGGGATTGGTCCTAACAGTTCATTTCCTAAATCAATGGAGAAATGTCGGTCATCAACCGCCATTCCAATAATGGTGCCTGCGGCTAGAGTAATACTCTGTAAGTCACTGTTATCCACCTCTATTGGAATGGTGTCTTGTTCTATGTTGACTAATGGTGTTGGGTTTACCCCCAACCCTTGATGTTGGAGAGAAGCATTTAGATGAATATAAGCATCAGGGTTTTTCAATTTTTGGCCCCTTTTAACTTTCACTTCCAGGGAGAATTGTCGGGTCCTTTCTGGGATGGTGACTTCCTCTTTAACCTGAATTTCAACTGCATAAGGTAGCAATTGAGCTGACCTAAATGCTTTTTCTGGATCATCAAAGCTCATGGGATTATCCACTAATCGGGACCAAGCTTCAAAGTTTATTAGGTCCAAACTAATGGCAAAGCGATTGAGAATGTAACTGCCTAAGTAAAAGGCGGCAGTGACGTCTCGCGCAACCAAACAATTATGAACTATGCTCTTGTTGCCAATGGAGATTTTGAGCATACACTTGCTTGGCACGAGATGTTTGGAATTGGGTGTTTCCAGATCCATTTCCCATTTGTCTATCAGTTTGAATGTGGGAGTGGCTGGATCTTTTGGGAGTTGGAGGAACATTACTTCGCTGATGAAGCTCCTACCATTGTTCACACACACTCGAGCGAGAACAGAGTCCTTCCCATCATTTAACTGAACAGGGATGAACAACTGCTCTCCATTTTGCTGAATATCAGCCAGGCTTTGAGCTGATTTCACATCTTTCTGGACTATCGGAGTGGAAATGTCTGAATGTGGATTAGTAAAGAATTTCAGAGTGTTTCCTTCCAGTGTGGAATACCAGCTTAAACTGGAAGGAAGGTGATTTTCAGAAATAGAGAGGACCCCCCATCACCATTCTGTTGTCCTACTGCTATTACTGCCACATCTGGAATTTGGTTGTTCTGGAAGTGAAATTCTACTTGTTCAGATTTTTGTTCAACCATGTGGCAGGTGCCGTTTAAACTAACATGGTTGACGCTCTGTTTTAATTTTATTGGTCGGCTAGTCTGGGTCCAGAGGACCTTGTTTACGCAATCTATTAGGGGTGACTGGAGTCACTACTAAAACCGGGTGTTTCACCTAATGTCGCCCAATTTTAATGTCCAAATCTGCCATCCCCTCGATGGGGATTTCCTTCCCGTCAAAGTTCTGAAGCTGTCCAGGAAGAGAGGTAAGAGGAATACGGTAATTCTCTCCCCTTCTTGCATTTAGTTCGTCAAAGGCCCTTCTGGACAGAAGGGTAGCTTGGGATCCAGTGTCCACCAGTGCCGAAATTGTACCCTGCCCCTGTACTTGTACCGGGGCATAGTATCTTCCCTCCTTCTCCTCAAGGGGGCACAGATAATGCACATTTTTGGACAACTGGTGGGCTAACTTTCTGGTTTTGGACATTGAGAGAGAAGAAATTTGGGCAGAATTCTGTGGAGAGCCTTGGGAATCTGAAAGAAAAAGTTCGCAACTGCAAATGGTTTTGGGTTCCCCTCGTTCCAGTTCTGGGCCGCCCCCCCCCCCCTTTTAGGAGGCAGTCAACAGGATGGGTTTGAACCAGGGGTTTTTGGTATTGTTGGATCTGGGATAGGATGATGGGCGGCGACAGCTCGATCCCCACATCTACCCAGTCTGGATTGGAATCCCTTGGGACCCATTTTTCCTTGGGAGGAGTTCTCCCATCTTTGAAGGAGAAGATCCTTTCCCCAGGATCCTCTTGGGATCCCCCTCCCTCTCCCTCAAATTGGAAGACCTGTACCTCCTCCACAAAATGGGTCTGTTTGGGTCCTTTGTTTCTCCTACCTCCTCTTTGCTCCTTGGGTGGCAGACTTTCAGGGGTAGGAGATTTTGTTTCCGGTTCCTGGTTTTCCAGGGGCTGTTTACAAGTTGGGAAGGAAGCTTCCTCCAAGGCCTTACACCCCCCTTCCCCTTGTGCCTCCTCCCTGGGAACCGGTGGGTTATCGGGGTGCTGCCCCGTCATTGTTCTGGAGCACCAGGCCCAGAGTTTGGGGCATTCTGCGGTGGCATGCTCATCTGAGGGTTCTGTTGAGCCCTCAGTATGTGACCTAGATCCCGTGCCATATTTTGGACCTGGCGCTCAAGTTGGGAAACCCGCTCAGGCTGATACGGGATTCTGTTTTCTCCCCTGGGCTGATCCCGGGAAGGGTAGCTATCCCTTCTGGTAGTGCCCTGGGTTGGGAAGATTTGGGTACCCCTCCACCCTTGGCCTCCCCTCTCTCGGATTAGGTTGTCTGGGCTCAGGGAAGTGGGGAAAGAAGGATGGATGATTTTGGGGCTGGAAGTTGGGTGGATACCTGGGAAAAAAGTTATGCCCAGTGTTTGGGGGAATTTCTGCCCTCCTGTGGGAAGCTAGGAGGGAAGTTTCCTGGGTCAGGTGCTTGGCTGGATCCCCCCCCCTTGGGCTGGAGGAGTCCACACATAACCCAGGATTGGTCTGTTTCCCTTGTAGCGGCCACTTACATAGTCAGGGGAGCGAGGGACCCCATTTGTGGGATTACCTCCTTGACTCCCTGTCTGTGACTGGCCCGAGGGCATTCTGGGCTGTGAATTGTTCGGTGCAGGCAGGTTTTTAGGCCCCCCCATTTCCAAATCTAAAACGGGGGCAACCTTTACCTCTGCCACCTTGGCAGCAGCAGGGGTGCTGTTGGTTTTGGGGTTTTTGGGCTGATTCTTATTTTCCACCGGTTTCTGCACCTCATAGATGCGGGTGGCTTGCTCAATGACCCAGTCTAAAGATCTTTTCTCGTGAAAATCTCTCATGTGCTGGGTCATTAGGTATTTGGGGAGAGCATGGAAAAATGTGTTGATGAATTTTCTGCTCTCCGTGCGCACCCTTTTGGTAGTCTGCGCAAAAGCACGCTTCAATTCTTGCACGAATTCTTGTGGGGCCTGATCCTCCCCACATTGCAAATTGTAGGCTGCCTTGCGAGCCTCTTGGGGATTCCGGTGAACAGAAAAATGCTTCAAGCTGGCCGCCCTATATGTGCCCCATCTTGAATGGTTTTCGTCCTCCAGCCCTGCAAAGAAACTGGAGTATTCTGGGGAGAATGTCCATTTGACATACTGAATGCAGCTACTGCTGTCCTTCAAATGGAAAGTCTCCATCATTTGCTCATAGAGCTCCAAGTGTTCCCAAACAGAATACTTGGCGTTCTTGTGATAAGGCGTGATGACACTCCTGATTGCCTTGATCTGCTTTAAGGGGTCCTTAAGCAAGGCCCTTTTTGCCTTATTGGCCTTTTTGGTTTGGGTAACCCTGGTCCACTCATCCTCTGACTCAGAGGCACTGCTCCCAGAGGTGCCCGTCTGATCTTCCAGGTTTTCCCGGATTCTGCGAGCCTGGGAATGGCTGGCAGAATGTGGGGACCTGGTCTCCTGTGTCCTGGGCCGCTCAGAGGAGTCTTCAGATCCCTCCTTGCTGCCAAGATTTGATGGGTACCCCCCCACTGACCTAACTGGGCAGAGGTTTTTAGGATGCCCTCAGTGGGTCTACTTTCCTGGGGTTCCCCACTAAATTGCACTGTGCTTGGGTACCCATACCCGGATGCCCGCCCATCCATTCCTGGGAGGTACTGGCCTATGAACCCCATACTTTTGGGCGGATAGTAATCTGCCCTCCCTGTGGCCCTGTGCTCATGTGCGCCAGGGGACATGGGGGTGGCAGAGTCCAAGGACTGGGAGAGGTGAAGGCCTCTGGTATGCTCAGGTGTTTCCCTTTCCCAGCAAACTTCATCTCTATCAGCCCCTGCTCCCTGTTGCAATGCAAGAGCCTGCACTTTCAGTTCCTCAGTTAAGGGCTTACTAGACTCTATCAGTCTCTCCTGCATGGCTACCTGTTGCTGGAGCCTATCATTGTGTTGACAGAGAGCCTCATTTTCCCTCTGTGCTTCCTGATTGGTCCTAGAGCACTGGGTCAATCTTTGCTGCAGGGTGGTTACCTCCTGGGCACCGTCCCTACTGGCCTGCTCCTTTCTTGTCAGAGCATCTTCCACCCTCCTGGTGTGCTCTAACAAGTTCTGATGCTCTTTCTGGAGGTCACCCAGCCCCTGGAGGGCCAGGTGATTTCCTTCAATTTTTTCTTTTCATTGGCAGACTTCCTGGCCTGAGGTGTCCCTTTCCTGACTTAGAGCCTGCATCTGTGCCGCCAGGTCGTCCCTCTGCCTTTGAAAGGCACCAGCTTTCTGGCGTTCTTGATCAAACTCTGCCTGGGTATCCAGGTCTTTCAAAATCAATGTATTGCTTTCCTCTTTCTCTCTGTCTAGTCGGATTTGCAGGATGGCTACCTGCTCTGTGCATGCCCTGTTAAAGTCTAGTTGTTGCTCCAGCTTTTTCTGGCTCTGCAGTAGGGAGTCCAAACCTTCTTGGCACTCCTTCTGCAAGGCCAGAAATCTGGTATCCTGGTCAGCCTTTTCCTGTTGCAGGATATCCATATCCTCCTTTATTTTACTAATATACTGCCTACTATCATATTCTGACTCCTGGCTCCTCTGCAGCCTCTGCTCAGAAGAGACCAGGTCAATTTGAACCTTCTCTAATGCCATCAGTTGCCTATTTGCCAGATCTTGGCCTTCAGCACATTTGTCCTGTATGGCTCCCATATGTAAATATAAATATGCCGCTACCCTGGCAATCTTGTTGTGCTCATCCTTTGCCTTAGGGGCCATATATAGTTCACACAGGGCCACATGTAAGGGACCCTGATCTCTCCATATATCTGACCCTGTTTCAGTGATCTGGGGAGCGATTGCCTGCAACCAGACCGCCTGGTCCTGATGAGCCCACTCACCTCTCACAAATAGCTTATGTAAGAGGTGTTCTCTGGCTGTTTTGATATCTACCAAGGTCGTCATTCTGGAACTTGATTTCCTTCCTAACTTACAGAAGTTTGTATTTCATTTTGAAAAACAGACCGTTTCCTTAGAGCGTTCCTTTGAGGGGTGTTTTTACAGTGTAACACGGCGTGGTGATCCGACAGAATTTATATATTCTGTCAGTTAGCACACTGTAGTAATCTGCACAAGTGATAGATCTAATCAAGAATCCCCGGCTACGAGCCCCCACTCTGTAAAGCGACTTCAATTCAGCAATCCCACTAAGTCAGTGCCTTGTCAGGGATTGCTCAAGGGAAGCCCTTATTTATATATTTTTATGACACGTTATACTCCCCTATCTTAGAATCCCCCTGACCCCACTGAGCCAAGAAGTAGGTTTGTTTTGCAAATTAAAAAGGTTTATTTGAAAAATTAAACAATAGATATATATCACACTTTTATAATTCATATTTGATATTACACTTAGACATATGACAGTGAGTGATCAACAATGGATGATGTTATACTAGCACACTGATTTAATTACTTAGGAGTAGTATAGAAGATAAGGTAGCTGAGAATGCTTTATATGGTACAAGGAAATGCAAGGTGGAAAAGAAGCAACACAGGAATAAACTTGATATGATTTCAGCAAAACATAATATAATCACTTTTCCCCTTTTGGCAATTCACCCCCCCCCTCTATGCAAAGTAAGGAGGTGGAAGTAACACACTCAGTCTTCAGGAATACAATCACAGTACAATACAAATTCAGTTCCCCCCTAGAAAGCTTAGAGAAACAGGGATGATTTTAAACACAGGCAAAGTACTTTAAAGGTGGTATGCAAAGAAGGGAAAAATATGCTAAAAATGATTTTAATTCCCTCTAGAGGTTCAGGGTGAGTGAGAGATACTTTAAATCAGTTCAGGCCATCCCTATCAATGATTCAAGGCTGGTTACCAGGTTGAAAACGGAATTCCGTAATGGAAGCAAAAGACAAATATTTTTACACGTGGCTGAAATGAAACAAAATGTCAAATCGCGGCAATTTAGTCGTAAGGAGTAGCAAGTCAGTTTAGAGCTTGTTGGAAAGCTTAGAATCTCAGCTTTAAAAGTTAAATCTCGCTTCTATCACAAATGGTTCAAGAGATACGGACGATTTTGTGAAGGTAGATTCTCAAAATAACAGACAAATGACAGTTTTGCAGCTTTGAATTAAGAGGAGGGACACGATTTCTATGATGCAGTTCTCAATAGGTTAACATAGTTTGAATTAGATTATTTTAAACTAAGGGATTGGTTTTGCACAGTTCTGGCTGAGTACTCACACTATATTTTGGACAGGAATGCGACTTTGTCATGGATCGGGTCAATAGGTTTAGCTGCGGTTCTCTCTGCTCGGCGGGTCAATCAGGCACCAGTTCTGCTCACAGCGGTCTGGGTATGGTCTGCGTTTCTGCTATCAGCACTTCTTTCTGGGTCTGCTACCGGTTCTGGCAAAAGTTCTTGGCAAAGAATTCAACAGCTCGCCCGGCTGTAGAATAGTTTGGTTGGATTGCTGGATTCTGAAGGCCTGCTGAAAAAGGATTTAGCTGATGGTCCAGGCCTCTCTGCTTTAAATTCTGGAGTTAAGTTCTGGTCTCTGGAGATTGATGGATTTGAAATCTGGAGTCTCCCAGCAAAGCGTCCCGCAAGAAAGTGGAAAGTGAATGTTCCTGTCTGGCTTCCAGTGGCTCTTTTTATGTCTTTTGAAAATGGGTGTGGATGCTAACTTTCTTTGTCCAACCCACTCACGATTTGATAGGTCGAGGATTTCTCTTTGACCTGATTTGAGAAGGGAACAGTGAGTCAGAGTGATGAGGTAGGTTTATGGTCAGAGGATCCTCCCTTTGTCAAATTGCACACAAATCTATTTCTGATCCAAATACCCATTTATCTATGTACCATTTTTCTAATAGTATATGTCCAGTTAACATATTTTCTGTAGCACCAAACCATCCGATCCCTGTCTTTGTAAGATGTTGTGTCCTCTTTTGACAGAATCCTGCCCTTTTCATCCAGATAACGACCTCTAAACTTTTCCAGATTTTACACAAATGTGCACAAGGGATATGGGTTTCAGATGATAAAGTGTCAGATTTTTAACATGCATACATTTGGAGTAACAACCTTATTTTCCGCTACTACTCCCCAGAACATACCACAGAGTCCTGACACCTCTTAAAATGTGCACAGAAAAATCACAAGAATGATATTATTTATATAATTTTTACAAGTCCGCACTATGAATTATCCATCTTTTTAAAATTATGCTCTGGCCCCAAAGGGGTGTGGTTTTCCAAAGCACATGGTGGAATTTCTGGTTTGTCCACTTCCCCCAAGCTCAGCTTGCTCACAGAGGCACTTCTCCTCCCACTTCTCCCAAGAGGAAGCTATTTTACGACCCCCCCAATATAACATTTGCCTGAGCCCAAGACAGTGCTTTGTTCAGTTTCCTGCAGTCCCCAGGTGCCACTCCCCTAATTCAATCAGAGAGGTGTCATCTCCTTTTGGCAGGGAGAGCAGAATGCAACCAGGCCTGGGAACACAGCTGCTGATCAAGTTTCAACTCCTGTCGGTGGTAGTTGTCAGGCAGAGTTCAATCTCTTTAAGCCAGGCTTCAGCTAAATGTGACTTTGGTTCCCAGTTTTCTACATTCAAACCAAACTTGCAATTTTTACACATGCAGCTAGAACACTAATTCTAAGTTCAAAACTATGACATTTAAACAATTGCAACCTATGTGACCCTCAAAAGTAGGTCACTCATTTATTCTAAACATTTCGATTTTAGTGGCTTTAAACCCAAATTCACTTAAGCTGCTGACATCCCCAGCTATTTTCCATACATACATTAGACAATTACTTCCTTCAAGTCATTTCAGAATATAGTTTTACATTGTATCCACCTCTTAGTAAGTCTTTCTTTGGCCTTCTTTGGTTCATTCTTTGGTTCATTTGTTCAGTTTTACAGAAGTGTCTGGGGGTTTTAAAACGCCGGCTTTCTGGTAGTGGTGAGCACCAGTATTGCACCTATTTTTGACATTAATAACAACAGATTTTGAACAGCACCATATTCCTTAGCACTGATTTTGCTCATGGCGCTTCTGGCCCCTCACGCTCATACTGGTGGGTGGCAGGTCAGGTGACCATTTTGTTGTGCGCAAAGACTGCGTGGTTCTCCAGGATTCTGGCGCAAATGTGGGCTTTTCATAGTCCAAACGTGGGTCAGGACACCCAACACAGCACATCAGGCACGGGATCGGATCAGCTAGGCCGGTCACTTGATTTGCACAGAATCTGCCCTCCTTGTTTGTGGATATTTCAATCAGCTCTATAGCGAGTTCCTCGGGCAAGCCTAGTGGTAGCAAGCCAGAGAATTTCAGGATACTAGTTCAACAGGCCTTCTCACACCACAGTGCTTCACTTGGTTTCAAGAATAATTTTGAGGATTAGGCCTTGCAGGAAGTCAATAGTTCTCTGCTGCTTGTAAGAGTCTTGGCATCTGGATCTGGAAAGATGTTAAAGCTGGATTTAGAATGCTGGATCAGAGTGCTTTGCTGGAATCAGGAAAGTGAGTGAATCGGTCAGTCCCTATGTGTTGTCAGCTGTCTCTATGTATCCATTAAAATGACATCACAAAATGGGTGTATGGGCCGGCTTAGCTAAGCTTGCCCCTGTGAGCTGGAATTAGGTCAAAACTTAATCTCCGCCTTGCATTTGAGTGATTGGATCAAGGCAGTATGATGTCACATTTTATGGTTTGCTTTAAAGTTCTTAGAAACCTCCCTTCAGCTCCTGGTCTCAAAATTGGATTTTATACTAAATACACATTTCTACATTGGTCACTTTTACACAAATCACACACAAAGATGCCATATTTTATGTAGCATCTGTTCCTCAAAATCCTGCAGCTCTGGGGTCTTGTTTCAACTTTCTACAGAATTTTGCCCTTTGGAAAGAACACACTTTCCAAACTGTATGCAAATTTCTACAAATGTGTGTGTTGAATATAGGAATGTGTGTGTAAATTTTCACAATTCTAGGATTCATACATTTCACATAAAACCACATATATTGCCATTCCTGTCAGAACATGTTACACGGTTCTGCTGCCTCTTAAAATGTGCAGCCAAAAATTAGACTAACAGATATGTCCTTGGTATATTTTTCACCATTTTAAATCATAAATTATGAGTCTTTAATATGTGTTCTTTGTTCATGCTGAACAGCAAATGGCACGCCCCTTTTTCTCTCCCTTTAGTACAGGAGCATCCCCCTCCTGGGTCTTTCCTTCCAGGAGCCATTTATGACTTTCTCACACCTCCGTTTCCTGGGCTGAAGGGCCTGCTATTGTTCATTCTCTCTCTGTAGATAAGAGTCTGGTCTAACGCGCATTTAGCACCTCCAAGTGAGTTTCTGCTGAGAGGAAATCCCTCCCCCTGGGAGAAACCTGTTTGTCCACTTCCAAAGGGTTGCAGCTCAGTCAAGCTAATTTATTCTTAATTAAAATCAGGAAAAACCACATTTGTTGCATCAAACATAAATACATTATTTTCTCAGCTTTAACTCTGTGGGATAAAAGGCATCTGAGATCTGTGATCTTTTTAGCCACAATCCTTTTTATGTTTGCTGATCCAGCAGACTTTTTGGTTTAGATCACTTTAAAGTTTCATCAGTAATTCATCTGACAGCTATCATTCAGGTAGCCAGGGGTACTGCACCAAGATTCTGACAGGGGCTGTCAGTTTACAGACAATCCAGTTTTTCTGAAGAATGTTTTGCTCTTCACATTAGGACTTTCTATGTTTGCAATGCTTCATAATATTACATGAACTTTAGCACCAAGCAAAATTTTGGATGTTGAGAAGTGTTGTGTTATAGGCATTTTGGAGTCTTTAGCACAAAGCAAATGTCACTTATAGGTACCTTTTGAAGTTTCATTTGGAAAGCGCTGCTTCTCTTTCTGCACCCTGTTTGCTGGTCATGGAGCCCACTGGCACATTGTCCGCCAGGTGTGCTCTTTTCCACCACGCATGCACCATGGGTGGCAGGTTGTGCATCCCTCTTTTTGTGTGCTGAAGCACATGTTTTTGTAGGCTTTCGTAGATTTTTGTTGGTTTTAGGTGCACACGAGTTTTGCCACCATTGTTGCAGCTCCTTGCACCATAAGTATTAGAGTGATACCACATAGCACAGCAAAGTGGGTCAATACATCCCACACACCACCAACCAATGCTGGTATTACCAGCACCAGCATTACCGGTGCCGGTAATACTGGCAATTCCCCCATGGAAAATTCCAGCTATTACTGCCACTTGTAACCTGCCAGTAACGGTATAACCGTCTGGTGGTATCCCACCCGATTTACCAGCAGGATACCTCCAGACATACTGTTACATTGATAACATTTGAGATTATCTTTGGTGCCCTACACAGTCAGAAGGCTATTCGGGGTGTGCCTTTTTCCCACCATGGTCAGACGTTGAATTCTGTGGGCCTGGAAAATCCCAAATCTGTGAATCAAAGCCTTTGGTTTGAAGAGATCATACAAGGGTTCAAACTAGAAAAAGCGATACTGAATCTTAATTGTGCTTACAGAAGGTTATGTAGTGTTTCGAGAAGACTATGTTGGGTACATGATTCCTAAAATTAATGCTTTGTGATAAGCTTGCTACCATATTTTTGAAATGTATCAATTCTTTTGTTATGATCTCATTTTTAGGAGAGGATTTTGTTGCATTCCAATATTAATTTGACATCCACTACCAATATTTGTATATAAAAAAAAGAAAATTGCAGAATCGAACACATGGAAGTCGCATGTTCAAATGGGAAAACAAATAAAATAACGGCAACAAACAATGTTGTTTTGTCAAGATCAGACGCATAAAGTAGCCGTGATTTGCAGAGCCCATTATGTGCTGGAGAAATTAAGAAGGAAACCCTTAAACTCACAGATTAAAACTGAAAAAAGTATAGCGCCCCACAGAAGTTAAACAAATAGTGATGCCATCGTAAATAACAAAAATAACTGCTAATAAAGTTGAACCAGTAATGCTGACATGTCAAGATACAAATAGCATTGGATGGACATTGCTGTGACATCAAGGTTAAAGGTAAATTAATGAAAATCCAAAAATATAACGGGCATATGTGCCTGCTCTCCTGTTGGGCCTGCCATTGCCATGAGAGCTAATGCAAAACAGCCTCTCGTCCCATCAGAGCAGGCAGAAAACTAGTCCCTTCAATTTATAAAGAATAATGTGAGTATCCATTCCTATGATGGGAGATCCTAGCAGCAACCTCCACCACCATGCATGTCCCACTAGGTGTCCCCTATATCTTGCACACCCATCTGCCCTTGTGTCAAAATCACCCACTCTCTGGCACACTCCCTTCTTACACTTGAAAAGTGGATACTCTGCAATAGCCAACCTTTAGTCAGCCAGTGGCGGAGCACAACATTTGGGGCTCCCCTTGCGAGCCATGCTGAGGGCCCTGCACTGAAAGTCGGCAATGCGTGGGTCATGCCACACTCCATGCTAGCCTATGCTACCACGCTTGCGCAATACACACAACGTTCATGCTGCCGCAGGGGCACCCCGTACACAGCACTAGAATAAAAATAAAAATATGTGTTTTAATGCATTATATAGCACACTCTGAGAAGAATTGGCTAAAAAGAGCCTTTCCAATTTTTTTAAAGGGTAACACCAATACAAATATCTAATGCATGCAAACCACCAAGAGTGCACAGGAGCATTAATACTTTAAATCATGTATTGCTTTGCCACATCGAAAACATGCCCAACTGGCTTCACAATTTTGACCAGTCTAGACACATAATAGAAATTTTATAGTAAAACATGCCATGCCACATTAAGACATACCTAGACTGATTGCACCAACATGCCAGTCGAAGCAATAGGACTTATCATGATTATTTTAGCACAGATGCCCAGAATAATATACAATACCACAGTAAGAAACAGCTAGACTGGCTGCACCCAAATGCCACTCTAGCCAGGCAATTACACTTAGCAGGACTGCTTTATCAGAGATGTCCAGTAAAAGAAAGTCAAGCCACAGTAGGAAATTACTAGACCGGCTGCACCAAAATACCAGTAAAGCCAGTGATAACACATATCATTCCTGCTTAGCCTGGGCATGACTGACCATTACAATTTAGCGCACAACCCCTGTCCCAGTGCATCCACCCCACATATCCCCTCTCACTCCCAACCTCAACCCCCAAAATCAGCTTCTCTGCCCAGAATTACTTCCACGTCCTTCTTCCTCATCCTAGTACTTACATATGAGGCTCCCTGCCTCACAGGTAAGTACTGGGATGAGCAACAGTGGGACTATGAACAATTGATATTACTGGTAACTAAGATGTCTCATACACAAGTACTGGGACGAGGAAGAGTATGGCTAGGAGTAATGAAGATTGCCAGTAAGTAATCCAAGGATTAAACACAAGTACACTCACATTCACACACCCTATCACCATACACTCACATACCCACACCCAGGGAGTCACTCAGACCTCATGCACTCACTCATTCACACATTATTACATTGTATACATACACACCCACACACACACTTGCATGCATGCACAAGCATTTACACAAAATACATTTTCTTACCTTTTATTTTTAATCCGTTGGTTTGAAGGGATCAGACCTCCAACTACCTGCTACAGGAACGCTTCTTTCCATCTTGCACAGAGTAGCTGGAGACCTCAATGTCATAGGGTGGTTGGGAGCCCTATGACTTACAAACAAAATAAATAGTTTCTTTTTGAAGTCACTCTGACTTCATAAATACATTGGCCCTCATTACAACACTGGCGCTAAACCATGGCGCTATTAGCACCATGGTTGGTGCCGGTGTTGTAACGAGTCCGCCATGGTGAAATGGGGAAATACCGCCCCATTCCAAGGTTGGCGAGGCGGTATTTCCCCATTTCACCATGGTCCTTCCCCATTCCCATTTTTGCCTCATAGTGCTCAATGGGAATGGGGAAGGCGGCAATTACGGTACCGCAAATTGCGGTACCATAATTGCCTGCGAGGTCCCTTTGTGTGTCCTACTTTAATGGCTGGTCCAGACAAAGGGACCTCGTAGTAAGGCGCTAAGTGGTTAACGGCGCTGCAGCCTTTTACGGCGCCGTTAACCACTTAGTGCTTGGGTCGTAATGAGGCCCATTTTTTCCATTACGGGACCGCACCTTAACGGAAATAATGAATGTCTTTATGATCTCAGAGTGAGTCGAGCAGGTAAAGTTAAACCACAAAATACAATTTTACTATGTAGATGTTTAGAACATGGCATTTTTAATAGCACCCGTTTTAACGCGACATATATTGCCTGTTGATATTTGATGTTCACTGCGGACAGAGGATTAAACACACTGCATGTACTATTTATGAGACAGTATTGACTGCCTCGTTAACAGAAAAAGCATTAAAACTATCAAATTACCATGAACATGTTACTTAATCAAAAAGATGGTGGTTATGGCTGCCAATTGAAGTATAATTGTGCAGCGGGCATTGCCATGGTCTAAATTGAAGAGGCATACCAAGACCACCCAGGAAAGGGAGCAGCAATCACTTTCAAAAATGTCTAATGCCAAATTATAGATATGGGACACCCTTGTCTCCTCATATATAAAGAAATATTCCGAAAATGGTTAGGTTAATAAAGAAAAATGCAACTATCGGCACCTGTCGATGTCTTTCAGGTGACACCAAAGAAGGGCTTGGTTAGGCACTCGCTAGACACATTGCATATGGCAGAATTGTATAGTCTCGCCATGAAGCAACATGCAGGTAGCTGGTCTATTGAACAATCAAGGCGATAATGGTGGTCTATGAAGGATCAGTGGTGAAGCACAGTGAGAATGAGAGGTAACAACTAGCCCATAACAGAAAGAGTGAACGGTGGCCCACTTTCCTAAGGGCAAAACCATCTCCATGGCAACTACTGACATTATAATGGCTGGAGATGGAGGCTATTACCTCCATCCTCCAGCTCATTCAGGATGACATAGACAGTGGCATCCTAGCACAGACTTTCATTTTCCAACTACAGATACATAAGCGTTACATCACGCCTGTGCCTGGGAGATATTCCAACATACCATCGCCACATGCCTATATCATGCTCCCCACCAGTGCTCCCATGAACGCTTTGAAACACCTGCCTGTGTATAAGTGCTTTATAAATAAACACTACCATTACCACACAGCTGATATAAAAAATATCAGTATCAGCGTATTCACCTTCACTGGCTCTCCCAATGCACAGAGGCCACTTGACTGCTCCAATATGTCACTCCCATGCAAGAAACTAACAACTCTGAAAATTACATATAATGCCACCCTGTGCAAACTTCCCTGTCCTCTTTTCTGGATCAATCCCAAGGTCCATGAGTCTCAGGAATAGCCCTCTGCCCAGGATCATGGGTTTACACAGCCAAGTCCAGGCATGGCTGCCGGTGCCTGGCAGGACAAACATAATGAGCAACGACCCTCCCTCTTCCCGAAATCTTCACACCCCCACGCAAATGTCTATCTCCAAGCCTACGAGCTTGCATGCCTTCTGAAATGGTTACCTGGCACTCCATCCTCCTTTTGATACCTTTACTAAAGTCTTTCTCTATTCTCCATCTGCCCCGATCTTTGATCACCCCTCAGATCTGAATCCTCAACATGGGCATGCAATTCCACATTTACAGGGGGCCCATGGAATGCACCTCCACTTGTCGCCTACCCAATCCGAATGCCCTCCTCTCCTCACCCCTCCTCTTAACCAAATGTACCTACATCACCAAAATTGGAAAAGTTGTCACCCTCTCACCTGCATTTTACACTTCCCTCCACCCTCGCCTTTTCCCACAGCACATAGCTCTAACAACTCTGCCTTAAATGCAAAGCGATTCCAAAGATCTCTTTGCAAATTCTCGAAGGAGCTGTATATCCTTGCTTTGGGCTGCGTCGTTTATTACATTTGGGATCATTACATATCATGCATGATTCCAACTTTTAAATATCATGGTGCTATGATATCACACTTTAGCCAACTGTCAGAAAATGTTACTACTTTTTTGTTAAGTACATAGAGAAATGGAGCCAATGCTACAAGCACACATTTTCCAAGAAATTAAAATAAGTATACTTCAATATAGGCACATCAGGGGGGCCTTTGGAGTGGCCAAATTACCTTGCAAAACAGAAGGTTGATGGGTAGAAGGGGTTGATATAATGCTCTTGGCAACCTTCCAGACCACAATTGTTCAGCCTTGCGTGCCATTTCAGAAGGGGAAAGACTATATGCAAATAATGATTGGTCATACTCTCTGCCCTGATAGGAACCATTAGAAACTAATTCCTTAATTAGAATTTGTAAGTGTTCCCAGCAATTTCAATTCCTTGACTATGCATTTGTAATGCTGTCTTTATTGTTGTCTGTTATTTGCTTTACTGGAAATAGCCCGCAGCTCATTATGAAACATGCATTTTATTTTTAACAGGATGGAAATGCGTTTAAACAAAAGGGTTGAGAAATGGACAAGAAATAGAATGTTCTAGACGACTGAGAACTATCACCATAAAATGCATTCCCGAAAGCTGTTCTTATACAATGTCTTTCTTTTAATAAAGAATTTGCATCAAATTCTCCAACAACACTTGTTCTTGTGTTTCCCTTAGCTCCCTATCCTCGCATCATCTGTGGTCAGCCTTTACTTTCTCGAGCTCACGGATGTCTTCAAACCAGTGCACTCCGGATTCAGCTGCTATGACCGGAGTCTCAGCATGCCGTACATTGAACCCACGCAGGAGTCCATCCCGTTCCTCATGCTTCTCAGCCTGGCCTTCGCTGGACCTGCGGCCACGGTAGGCTCCACTTGGCGCTTTGGCAAACAGTGTACGACAATAATAAGAAACTCAGCAATTACTATATGCATTGTACTTCTGTTGCTTCCCCATCAAGGCTGGTGGAAACACGGATGTTGCTACAATCAGCCACTGTCACACCCCTCCATTACTAAGGGGCTGGATATTTTGGATCCAATTGGTGTCTGTCTTCTGGTAGTAATGTTCCTGCTGCCATCCCTGGTAGAGGTCTACCACCATTTCCCACTTATCGGCATACACTACTCCCACCTCTAGCTTTTCATCCAGCGTCAAAGAAGTAGCTAAAATGTGATTGACATCTCTTCATCTTTGCCTCTTCGCCATTGTTATTCAGACCTTTTGTTGCAAGTAAATATAGTGGACACAGCACAGCTTTGCACACTATGTCTTCACAGGCACACTAGGACTTTGTACCAACCATTCGGCTGTTGTGTATCATGCTCTTAGAATCCATTGGGCCTCATTATGAGTATGTCAGTCTGGTAACAACGGTGCCGGTAAGCTACCAGCACCATTGTTACCGGACCGGCATACTCCGGGTTCTTCGAGCGAGTGCCTTTCCGCCCGCCAGGTTTGACCTGGCGGGCGGAACGGCACCTGCTTGCAGACCTTGACGGTAGCACCGGCACCATCACGGATGCTGCCGATGCTGCCGGTGCTACCTTCCTCCCCATTCCCATTGAGCCATTTTTACTGGCATGGCTACATGATGAGGCCCATTGATTATAAACAACGAAATCTGAAAGGCAACAAATTCACAAACACATTAGGAAATCTGGGGAAAAATAGGAAATTGAAATTGGTATAGGGCAGGTGTGTGGGAGGCGGTGGGTTTCGGGCAGTAGTGAGTAATCTGTCCTAAATAAGAATGGAAAAGGAAAAAGGACCCTCATCTAAACTTCCACAGTTCCCCTGCCCTACACACTAGAAATGGATAATGCAAGACCAACAATGTGTTCAGCAATCATTCTTTTACAATGGAAATTACCTCATCGAACCCCAGAGCTGGCACCCTTGTGTTATCGTCAGCGCACTGGAATATGTAGGCAGTAGGCTGCTATTATGGTAGCACTCCAGATTGTTGATACTCACCCTCATACACAGGCAGTATCGTAGAGAGAGGAAGTCAACCTTTGACTCTCCAGATGATATGGACTACAAATCCCATCAGCCCTAGAGTCATAGTCAATGTGAATAACCATGGGAGTCATGTGAACATTTGGAGAGCCACCGGTTGCAGAACTCTGTCCTGCACCAGTAAGCGGATATCTATTGACAGCAGCCTGGAATATGATGGATGTCATGTAAAGGTCCTTCATTTTATGACATAGTGTTTCTGATGGATATTCTCTGACATGAAAGGTGGGCATTATAGCTCATTCCACAGTATGGACACATCTCGTGTTTGTCCCTAGCACAAGATTGATGATGGCACTCTTCCCCTGAGGCACATTGTAAAAGCCAAGATATGTTTCCCCCTGTGGCACACATATTTTTGGATGCATGTCTTCTTGCTGGCTACCAAAGTTAATATGCTAGTAAATGTTCCCAAACTGTATGCATTCATTAAATGCTGCCCATCAGAAACACCAGTAGTATTCGTAAAAAGTAATGCAAATAGAAAAATATTTCCCCTATCATGTTTTAATCGTATGCGTTTTCTAGTGTATAGATAAGTGCATTACATAAATGGGTGGGCTGGAATGTGTTTGTGCATTTTAGTGCCTGCTTGTCGTTTTGGAAGCATGAATTGTATATGTGCCTTTATTTTTGTTAATGTGAGAATGGTGTAGCATGGTTGGAGTTCTAGATTAGCTGCGGATTACCAGGTTGTGGTCTCATATGGGCAGCTTCTATGATCATATGCTCAGTAATGTGATGTTATGGCCATGCTGTGCAAGTGATCACAACAATTGGCAAGTATTGCCATCATATGGAACGAATTTGCCATTGATTGGCATTATATTACCAGATGCTCCTACCACGTGCCAGGTGTTGTCATTATCTGTATAATGAACTCTCCACAGACTCTGGGTTAGATTCTAGGTACTATTCCCAGAATAGGAAAACAGCTGTACTATATGCAAGCTGTCATTTGCTCCACTATTGGCAGACATGATTGAGCAATCTAGGTTAAGCGCTCGTGAGTGCAATGGGTCCTTCAACCTGTAGAGTAGCTCATTTAAATATGATTTCCAGGTTTGGCAAATTAAAGGGACCACATGGTTAAGCATTTTTAGTTTGAAATAACCTGCACTACAACGATAGCTTAATCGAAAGGAAACACTGGCTCACGGCGCTGGCAGTCCAAAAACATTAGTATTTATTACAATATTAGTAAAGGGAACACAGCCAACACGTGTCTCGAACCACTGGTGCTATTTCTAGACTGTAATGCATTTAGACAGACCAAAATCAAGCAAAAATGAATGAAAGAACAACACATCAAATATCAGAGAAGACATCACATCCCAACACGTTTGCAACAGAAATATAATAAACGTGGTTTTAGAAACATGGGGAAAAAAGTAAAACAAGCATGAATCAATAAATAATAGCCATGACAACATACATACGTGGACAGTTCTTCAAAGGAAAACACAAAAAATCGGGAAAGCAAAATAAAAAAGCACACATTAGTATAACTCTGACCATCAAGGACACATGATCAGAAGCAAAGGAAACTACAAGGCAAAACCGAATAGTGTAATAAGGTTGAAGAGGAGAGGAGCCCAAGTCAATCACCAGTTGGTGCAGGCATAATTTTATTTTTATCTATTTATTTGAATTTTTTAGCATATAAATGTGCTAAATCGGCATGTGATAATGGCAAATTTAGTATGCATCCATTAAAGCCGGGTGCATTGGGAAACTGATTGTGACAACCAAGGTGTGGGCATAAACCCCATTTGTGCAGTAAAGTTACCCAAGCATACCAAAAAACACCCTTGGCCTCATTACGAGTTTGGAGGTAGCCATGGTGCTATATGCATAGCTCTCAACCATTTGTGTCGCAAAGGCGGGTGTAATCACCCGATTTTGTTTTTGGCGGGTGAGATGCCCATTGAAATGAATGGGCTTGCAGGAGGCTTGGCGGGTGAGTCAGCCCTTCACAAGGCGGGTGACACCCGCCAAAAGCGTGTGAGTTGAGAGCTATGCTATTGGCGCCATGGCTGCCTCCAAACTCGGGTCCGGGTTCTTTGAATGAGGAATTACTGGGTCATTCCAACCTTGGAGGACCCGGTAATTCCTCATTCAAAAAACCCATCCCCATTCCCATTCGAGCCCCCATAGGACTCAATGGGAATGGGGATGGAGCTGAATCTCAGGACTGTCTGTACAGCTAGGGCAAGGGGTCTGGTCTCTGCACTCTCCGGGGTGCGATTCTGGATAACCAGCTACACCTCAGGACATTCTGGACAGCTAGGGAAAGGGGTCTGGTCTCTGCACTCTCCGAGGTGGGATTCTGGATAAGCAGCTACATCTCAGGACTCTCTGGACAGCTAGGGAAGGGGTCGGATCTCGGCACTCTTCTGGATGGGATTCTGGACAGCCAGCTGGATCTCAGGGCACCCTGAACAGCTGGGCAAGGGGTCTGGTCTCTACACTCTCTTGGATTGGATTAGCTGTCTCCTCTCCATCCTCCCTCTCCTGTCTCCCCGGCTCCTTGTGTGTTGTCTGTGTGTACAGTCCCCCCTTATATAGCCCAAATGACATTATTACATTTTACAATCTAGGGGAAGTACTCTAGAATTACTCCTACCCTGGGATAGGACAGCCTATCATTCCTCTCTAAGACCCGTGGCCTTATTGGTTCAAGGGGAGAGAGCATCATATGTCCGTTTGTCATTTATTATAGTTCTTTGTTCTCTGGTCAACTTTTTAGCAAAACTGAGTTATGTATCATAACTTCAAACTTATACTAGCCACCGCCATAAGAAATAAATAGGTGATTCCAGTGGGTCATAGGGAATTAGGCAAGCCGATCACCGACTCCATGCGAGGTAGCATGGCCCCTTGGCACATTCTTGTCATTTTCATGAAATGCATAACAGTTGTAACTCAGCAAATGATTAAGCATGTTCATACTCTCATTTTCCATCTTTCCACCAATGTTCATATTTGTCCCATTTATAAATCAGCCAGAAACAAGTCTTTACTGGCCATTTCAGTCCACAAAGCCCTAGGAACATGCGCTTAGTCTCTTCGGAACCCCCTCAAAATCACATGGAAAAATATCATAAAATAAAATTAATTCCTATTCTGAATGCTGGGAAAATGCCTAAAATGAATCATTCCTATGTACATATGGCCTTTAGAAGGTGTCTAAAAACACGTATCTTCAAGTGATCACTATCAGTATAGGATGTTATGGGTTTATGGTCATTCCAACAAAAAGTTTGCATCGAGATGACAATGCATCTAAAATTTTCCATCGAAACTCTTACCATTTAAAAAAGAAATGTTTTTTGTTTGTTGGGGGGTCCCCCCAAACTCCAGGTTTTTTGCTATTACAAACCCACCCCAAACAAAATTAACCCCTTAACCCAAACAAACTTACATTCAATGGTAACATTTTCTATGCAAAATGTACGATGAAATTGTTTTCGATGCAAAGTCATTCAATGCAAAGACCAGATACCGTGTTATGTCTTTTTGTAGTAACCCAGTTTTCTGTGATATGCCCCTATGCATGCTTTTGGAGCTTTATAATTACCTAAATAAATAATATATAAATACATTGGGCCTTGCTGAGGCATCTGAAATTTGATAAGGAATGATTGCTTTATGCCAAAATGATTTATAATGTTCTTCATGAAAGCTCCATCATGGTTGAATGGAAATGTGCTGTTCTTTTATGTTAATGTCATAAACATTATATTATTGAAGTTTGTAATTAATTTTACATTTTTACTTTGATGGTTTTATATCCGAATAAAGATTGTTAATTGATATTTTTAAAAAAACAAATACTGTTTTCCTTTTTTGAGCACATGTCTCATTGGCTCGAATGTGGCTACAAAATTATAAATTAACTTTGGGAAATATTCATACAAACCGAGGAATCACAATAATTCCTCTTTGTTCTTCAGGTATGGTGCTGAAAATATGTCTTTCACTAGTGTCTCTTTGGGTTTGATACCCTCTTTTGAGAGAGTATGTCCTAACTTTATCTCTTGTTCATCAACCAATTTACATTTCACATATGTACGGTCATATCTTTCTCTTTAAGACTCTGAAACACTTTTTCCAAAGTCTGAGTATGTTCACCTTTCCTTACTCCCAAGATGTTATCTTTTAAATAAATGATGTTGCTCTTGTCCCTGAACATTTTATGCATCAGTCGCCGAATCACTGATGCATCAAAGGCTGAACCAAATGGCATTTTGTTAATTTGAAAAATCCACATAGTGTGATAATGTGCATTATTTGCCATTAATTACCTACTTCCATTGTTGAGATGAATTTGATAATACACAATGAGCAAATCATAAGCTATACAACATGTTGACATGCACGATTTTGTTGACTTTCTCCCCAATATTAGGAAGATGGTGATAATCTGTCACAAGGCAGGAGTCTGTGACAATGTGAAAGTTGAGCCCCCTTAAACCCACACTTAGGCATATTCTATGATCTGGTGTGTTCACCTACACAACAGGACAATCTATTCAGAGGATTTAGTCTCTTCAAACATGCCCTCATTGACCATGTTGCAAAGGTTATGGGGGCGATGTAGGCCCAGGGGTATTTTTACACTTTCCAGGTGTTCCTCCTTCTGTCATCTTGAGCTGGTTCTGTTGGGAAGCCAGCATTCCAATCTTCTCTTAGAAGACTTCCAGAAACATCCTTCTAATTTCCTATGCCTTAACTGTGATTTGCACCATAGCTTGCTCCCGGTTTGAGTTCCCTTCCAACTTTACTTGGTGTCTCCAGCTGAGAATCTAGGGGCTCTTTGCCACAACATTTAATTTGCTGATCATTTTCTTGCCTTTACGCTGCTTATGGCATATGAATCATCCACGTAGGTCAATGGAATGACTGGAGTATGCATCTGGTGCATATGTCACTAGCTGAAGTGCTCTAACCTTCACCTCCAATGTTCCCCTGCACATTGTCTTAGGAATGATTGCATGTAGAGTCCCAGAATCTGCCATCAGCTCAATTTATGTGCTTGTGCTGGATACTTTGGAAGTGGGGTCGCTTATCATCATAAAGTCTCTCTAGCCCTCCATGGTGTGTGTGACTTCTTCTAGCTCCACATTATGTCCCTCATCACAGTCTCCACTGACAAGGGCAATCCTTCCTTTCTTTTGTGCTTTATTCTATTGTGCTTGCTTTCACACTTCACTCCCAGGAGTGGGCAATACTTTCTGTGACTGCCTTATCATTATCTCTACACCTGAATCAACGTATGCCACCCATAGGCTTATCTTATTTGGGTTGTTTAATGTCTGTTCTTTATACTTGTGACTTGTCATATTTCCTTTCTTATATGAATTTCCTACATGTCCTTGAGGATGTCTCAATGCTTTTGGTGATGTGTATCACTTCTTAATTGTTTCTGATTCCTGCCACAATCTTTCTCAGATTTCGTGTTTGCTTGTGTGAATTGTCAACTGAGCATGCAATACTTGATTTAAGGATTGTCTGGATTTGCAGTTCCCTTCTATAGCCTGCAGTGCTAGTAGGTATTGATCTATTACCTCACCTGTTTACATGTGTTAAATGTGTGTCTCCCTAACATGAAGGTATTGTCCCACTTGAACTATTTCTCCATCCATGTTAACAGCACCTCATACACATTCATGCCGTCCCCATCACCAGACTTTATTGTTTGATTTGATATGGTATGATATTTGTAACGTGCCTATACAAAAGTGTTTCAAGGTGCGACGAGGCAAGGAAGGGGGAACAGAGGGAGGACAGAGACAATGATCTTACTAGGCCAAGTGACATTGAGATTGCGCAAGTGCAGTGGAGGGGGAAGGGGAGAACTCCTAGGGGAATGGGGAGGGGGGCAGTGCTGTACATTGGATCAAAACAATAACAAGGAGTGCGGCCAGAAGGTGGCAGGTGCAAGGGTAAGTGTAGACAGCAAGTGTCCAGAAGTGCAAGTAAGGGGACTGTAGGGTTACAGAAACAGACCCAAGTGCAAGGGTTGCTGGGAGATAGTGTGGGTGTGCAAATGGGCGGGCAGGGACCTGGGCCAGAATCAGACAGTAGCCAGGTGACCAGTGCAGTATCAGCCAGGAAATCAGCAGGGGAGATGAAGAGAGAAGGCAGAAGCAAAGAGGAAGGTCTTGAGGTGCCTCTGGAACTGGAGATGGTTCTCCTCAAGTTTCAGAGAGGCAGGGAGGCTGTTCCAAAGGGAGGACCCAGCCGAAGAAAGAGATCTACCACCAGCTTAGAGAAGCGTCTGACCCTGAGGGAGTTGGAGGTGGAGGAGCAAAGAGCTCTAGTAGGAAGGTATTTGTGAAGAGAGAGTTGGAGGTATTGAGAACCCAGGCCCCAAAAGGCCTTGTGAAAATTTCAGAGGGTCTTGAACTAAATCCTTGCAGCCACTGGGAGCAAATGAAGAGATTTCAGTGCTGGAGAGATACGATCCCTGGGCTTGAGGCCAAGGACAAGTCTCACAGTCCTGTTCTGGATGAGTTGCAGAGGGTGGAGAGTAGAAGCAGGCAGATTTAGAAAGAGGTTGTTGCAGTAGTCCAGCCTAGAGAGAACCAGAGCTCTAGAGACAGTGAGCTTCTGGGGGAAGGGGAGGAAAGGGAGAATACCTCAGAGGAGGTGCAGTTGGTAGCTTGACTTCTTAGAAACATTAGAGATGTGAGGAGAAAATGAGAGTGTGGAGTCGAAGATGACCCCGAGGTTCTTAGCCTCGCAGGTGACAGCAGCAAGAGAGGAGAGTGGCAATGTGGTGGGCGAGAGAGTGAGATAAAGCAAAGGAGGGACCCAAGTTGGACCTGGGAGGGTCGATCAGAGAGGAACAAGGTCAGCCAGGCCAGGTTATTATGGAGATGATTGAGCAGGATGGCATGGTTAACCTTGTCAAAGGCGGAAGAGAGATTGAGTAAGACGAGGCTAGAGGGTGGATTAGAATCTAGGTTAGAGAGCAGATCTTCACTGATGTTCAGGAGAGCAGTGTCTGTGCTTATGGATCACGGTTAGAATCAGTGTGTCATGAATTACACCATCAATGTCATGTGTGTCATGAATTACACCATCAATGTGGCTAGTGGGAGTGCTAGCGCTAATACCAGCACATAATATCTTAGTCCCAAAACCTAGCCTTCCTCAGGACATGCAACTTGGGAAACAATTCGGGAGGGGCTCCCTACTTTTGAAGAACAACTTCAGTTCGGCACTACAATTTCTTCTTGTGTCTTGGGCTGATTACTTCTTTACTCAACCAAAGCCTCATGCGTTCGGTGGGACCTTGCTGTTGTGGAAACGGGTATAGAACCATGTGTCAGGCAGATGTGTCCCGAGGGGTCATCAAGGTATCTATCATTCTTTTGATATACTGACAGTATCGTCCATATTTGTGACTCCAGCACCTACATTTCTTAAACGGCCACTCTTGGGACTTCGTTTATTTGCATCCTGCTGGCACACAACAGCAAGGTCCCACTAGCCAGAAATACAATGTGTTGACATTGATGGTGTAATTCATGACACACTTATGACATTGATGGTGTAATTCATGACACGCTGATACTAACCTGACTTTAGGTGTAAAAATCTTTTTTGTAATACATGTTTTGTTTTCTGCTGGCCATGCATGCTGCTAAAAGACAAATATCAGTGTTCCTGTAGCCTGTATGCACCAACTGCCGTGAGAAAGGGCAGCTTAGTCTACCTCCTCTGTATAGTTTCTTGTCATTCTTACCGTATGAGATAGGCCCCTCTATAACCAAAAATTGGGAAGTACCCAGAATATACCCAAGGAGTCTCTAATGAAAGCAATCTCTGGTGAAGTGCCATTCTTTAGCCTAGCAATTCCTGATCTGATTTGTAAAATGGAAATTCACTTTTTAAGTTAAATTAATCCAATAAATGTTATGCAGCATGGTGATGAACGTGAATGTCCATTCTTTCCACATGTCCATAATCAATATTCAAGTGTCTCCACTTCATTAAGCAATGCTATGGACTGGCTCTGATTTCGGATAATTGTCAATTTTGGTCTTTATTTAAAGCATTCTTCAGAGTGGCTGTAATTAGCTTTCCTATGAGCTCACATAAACAGCACATTGGAAAGGCTCAGGAAATGCAGCTTCATATTTGGATGCTTGAAGTGGTGCATGCACAAATATAATGATGCGAAGAGCTTCAAAGTGAATACAAATTTATTAACCCTGAAGTGGGCTCATGTTCTCATACACAACACTGCTAAATTTGGGCTGGCCTTAAAAGATCACGTTTTCATTAAAGTGGGGAAAACGTTGTCAGTGTAGTTGCTTTGATGAATATGAAAAGTGTTTTGGCTGGGTCTTTAATTATTTATTTATTCGGTATTTATAATGCACCTATACACAAGTATTTCAAGAAGCAACAAGAAGGGGGAGGGATACAAACAAAAAACGCTCCTACTAGGCCTTGTGACATTCAGATCGTGTAAGTGCAGTAACAAGCAGTGCGTGGGATAGAGTGGGGTACCGGTCAGGGTGTAAAGCCCATGGGTTAAAGTGCCAGGGGAGGGCAGCTTGACAGAGCCAGGGTACACAGAGAGTGCAGGGGAGGTCCATATCCATGTGCTAAGTGTAAGGTGCGGGTCTGAAAAGACTCAGAGGGTCTTGTCCAGTCAGGCTTGTGCAGAAGAGGGGGCCCAGAAGGGAAAATGCAGGAAAGGGGGGAATCAGGGGACACCAAGTGCAGGGGTAGAGTGGATGAGGCCTGGTGCCCCATACGAATCTGAAGGAACCAGCCAGCCAGTCAAGAGGCAGAAAGGGGACATTAGCAGGGAGAGGGAAGGAGGAAGAGAAAAGGAGGGTCTCGAGAAGCTTCTGGACTTAAGGAGATCTGAATCAAATCTAAGATGGGTATGGAGGCCATTCAAGAGGGAGGCACCTGCAGAGGAGAACGATCTACCCCCACGCTCTGCTTGTAAACGTGTTTGAACTGCAGAGAGTTAGAGCTAGAAGACATGAATGGCTCTAGCAGAGAGGTATTTAGGGATAGAGAGTTGAATGTAGCGGTGTCCCAGGCCCCAGAAAGCCTTGTGAATGATGCAGAGGATCTTGAACTTGATCCTCGCAGCAACCGGGAGTGAGTGGAGAGATTTTAGGGCTCGAAAGATGCGGTCCCTGGGCTTCCAGTCCTATTATGTGTTGGTTGAAGGGGGTGAAGAGAGGAGTTAGGGAGATTGAGGAAGAGTCTTTTGCAGTAATCCAGCCTGGAAAGGACCAGAGCTCTGGAGACATAGAGTTCCTGGGAGAAAGTGAGGAAAGAGAGAATGCCGAATGACGAGGTGCATCTGAAAGTGGACCTTCTTGACAAGGTCCGTGATGTGAGAAGAGAAGGAGGGAGAGGAATGGAAGCTGACACATAGGTTTTTTGCCTCACAACAGGGTGAGGGGAGGGGTCGTGCACAATGCCTAAATAGCAGACAGACAGACAGACAGTCAGGAATGAGAGAGGGAGAGGAGGAGGCAGAGGAGGGAAGCTTGAAGGAGAGCTGTTTGTCATCCACATAACACTGGAAGTTAGGCAAGAAGGTGGAGATCAGATGTGCTAGAGGTGCAAGGTAGATGTTGAAAAACCAGTCCAGAGGATAGAGCCATAAGGGACACCACAGATGGAGAATGAAACAAATGGGAGCGAAGGGCCCAGTTGAAACTGGGAAGGTCGGTCAGAGGAAGGAGATCAACCAATCTAGAGCCAGGTCCATGATGCCAAGGGTATCACAGAGCTGATTTATACGGGTGGCATGATTGACCGTACAAAGGCAGAGGGAAGCTCAAGAAGGATGAGAACCGAAGGGGAGTTGGCATTGAGATTACAGAGCAAGTCTTCACAGGTGTTCAGGAGAACAGTTTCTGTGTCTCTGGCTGCTCTGAAACCAGACTGGTGGTCGTGGAGACAACCAGCCAATCCTGAGGCCCAGCTGAGCTGGCAGGCGAAGCCGGACCCAGACTGAAGGCCCTGGTCTAAGGCCCCTGTATTTCCCTCATCACAGCCGAGGAAGAAGGATGTGCCTCCCAAAATCGAGACACCAGCAGCCGAACCACCATCTTCTATTGACATCAGTGGTTTAGAAACCACCTAGAAGATGGCCACCACCGCGCCCTGCCTGCCTGCTTCCCTGATGAACATGGAGGGGCACTTGGCAGCAACATGCACACTGAATGGCCTTCCTCTGCAGTAATCCCGAGGCCCAGCTGAGCCGGGAGGTAAAGATGGGTCCCAACCAAAGGCCCTGGTCTAAAGCCCCTGTCTTTCCCTGTCTGCCAGGGATGAACTGACCATAAGCCCTTACAACGCTCAGTGGATTCCTACAAGCCCCTCCCGACCACCACTAACACCTTCTACAGTACGGATATCAACTCTGCAACAAGGTTATGAGGTGCATCTGGCCTACATTGAAGTCCTCTGACCTGACGGTTGAGCTCCATAGTACAATGGCAAAGCATACCACCGTCCATGAGTTATTTGCTACCATTTTCCTGCATGCCCATATATCGAATGCCATCGACTCACTGCAGCTGCTAGCGGGGTACCCAACGCTCCCGACTGCCGCATCCCATCCTATTTCACCATATGCATTCACCAAGAACCCACTTCGGACCCCCGTGCCCCATGATGATCTGTGTGGTAACATCGATGACTTCTCAAATGACTCACTTTCCTGTGCGGCCTGCAAGTCTATGACTCTGAAGAAAGCACCCTGCGCAAACGTTATTGACCTTGTAATGCATGTAAAACTATGCTTGCCATTGCCATGCCTGGTGCTAATGTTACTTATATGCTGCAGTTTGACGCTCATTTGACCTGCCCTTTGCGGTCATGATGACATTCCTAATGCCTTGCTTCGAAACACCACTGCTCACATCGGAGCACTGGAGGTATGTTATCTCTAATTTAACAAAATTTACCAATTGCTTTTTGCTCGTCACAAGTGCTATGCCTTTTAACTGGATTAGCTGCATCATCAGGCTATTATTTTACTGATAACACTGTAGCTGTTTTACATGCCAATACTATGGCCCTAATATTCTGCCTTGCACTGCTACCGGACTGCTACTTAACTTGTCGTAAGCTGGCAATGCCCATTTATCTAATGCTACTGGACTTCTCCTTAACTAGGCCAATTGTACCTGATTTGATTCTGCAGCCCTCTGCTACTCCCCTTACCTAACTCATCCGATTGCGCCTGCATACTTAATGTAGCCCCTCGCACATTGAGGTGAGGCTTTCCCAATTTGTGCATCTTTATTATGTTGCATCTTCCTACTTGTACCTGTACATTTGATGTAGCCCCCGTACCTTGAGGTGAGGTTTTCCCAATCTGTTCACCATTTATTAAGATGCAATTTACCTACTTGTACCTGTACATTTGATGTAGCCCCACGTACAATGAGGTGAGGCTTTCCCAATCTATGCAACCTTTATTAAGTTGCATCTTACCTACTTGTAACTGTACTTTCATTGTAACGCTGCGCTCCATGTGGGTGGCTTTGCTAGTTTGTACACACCCACTGATTCTGTCTGTAACCATCATGAGTGCACTTGCACTTCTCTATTGTACTATGCACTTTATGTAACTAGTGCCTAGATGCCTCTGGTTTTTGTGCGCTGAAATAAATGCTAAAGAAAAAAAAAACGATTCAGTGTAGTGGATAAGCTGGCAGATGGCCAGCTTCTCGAGAGTTTGCCCAGGAAGGGTGAGATGGAGATAGGGCCATAGTTAGCTGGACAGGAAGGGTCGACAGAAGGCATTTTGAGGAAATGGTGCACATGGGAGTGCTTGAGGACTAACGGGAAGGATCCAGTGGCAAAGAAGTGATTGAAAAAAATCAGCCAATGATGGAGAAAGGGAGACAATGTTGTCCTTGATAGTTCTAGAGGAGCAGTGGAGCACCTGTTTGGATGCGAATGTAATAGAGCGGACTTGTCTCGAAACCTCATGCCGTGAAATGGGAGAGAACTAGGAGAGCAGGAGGCAAGGGGTTCGGGGGCTAAGGGAGGCCTAATAGCTGGAGGGGGAGAAGGAATGGGGCAGAGGAGAGTGAGGATAGGATGTCTTGAGTTTTAGTAATGAAATGAGAGACCACTTCAGTTCAGAGGGCCAGGGAAGGCAGAGGAGAAATGGAGACTGTAGTAGGATTGGTGAGTTCCTTGATTTTGAAAAGTTCAGCCATGTTCTTAGTGGTCCCAGAGATGTGCGCTTGGATATTGGCCCTCTTCTTTGAACAGATGGAAAGTCTGTATTGCCTTTGGAGGAGACGGCAAGACAGTTTGTCAGAGGATGTGCTCGAAGCCTCTGACTTCCACTCAGCAGCTCTGCACTTGCGTTTCTGAGAGTCCAGGTAGGAGTCATATCAGATGTTGCGCTTGGAGGCAGGCTTCACGCGGATCCTCATGACAGGGTCAAGGATGTCAAGGGTGTTGGAGATGGAGAGTGTAAGGTTAGTAAGGGCTGTGTCAGAGTGAGAGTCAGGAAGTATTTAAAGAAGTATTCTCTTAGGAGAGTGTTTTACTCCCTGAGAAAGATAGGATAAGTAAGGCTTTCCAGTGCTTTCATGAAGATCAATATTATGAAAATGGTGCATGGGATCGAGCCAGGCATGGCATCAATATTGAGGGATGATTCATGTTTGCTTTTGAAAGAAATAACGAGTAAAGAAGTTACAGAGGACCTTTCTTCTCTCACCATTGGAAAGGTTGTATGCAAAGATTGCCCTCCTACTGTGGTATATAGGTTTTTTTTAAACTCAGTTTGCACAATTTATCCGGCAAGTATAGACCAGTGGTATTGCCCCACATGTTGCAAGAATGCACTCTTGCTATTTTCCAGAAGAATAATTGCTCCTCTTATTGTCCAACATACCTGGAGATCGTTTCTGACCTGCTCTCAGCCAATCAGAATGTTTAAAATGCAATTAATAACTGCTGGTATTGACTGAATTCAGAACATTCTGTCCTCAAGGACAGACAGGAAAACAACATGATACCTAATACCTGTTTCAGCTTTTACAATTAAAATGCTTAACTTAGGCAAACAACCATGTTATTTAAATACTACAAAATAAAACCACATTTAACTCAGTTTGTCTATTTACTTCTCCCAATATTAAGTAATTTGTTTTTTACTTCATCACCAAAACTCCAAAACATATATTGCTACTACCACTATGTTCTAATAGCCTTATTGACCTTGGAAGGGGTAATTATCGCTAGGTATAATGATGCTTCCCCAACATACAGCCCTCGGCTTCACCTCAGGTCATAACCTTGGGGCAGGTCACTATCCCCGCAGTAACAACCACTCCCTCAGTTGATAAGCCTATATTAGCACATGAAGATCCTTGATGACCTCCTCTCGGCCAACCAGAATGTTCAGAGAGTGAAGTTAATAACTACTGGCATTGACTCCATTCTGAACATTATGTCTTCAAATGGAGACCGGGAAACGACAATGCAATTTTCAGGCAATATTTCTGTCAACAAGACACTACCTCCCTGAGAGGATATAAATATATATATATATATATTTGTTTTTTTGCTGCAATCTCTCGCATGAGAAAGAAAGCTAAAACATGGGAATCTTTTTTCAAATGCTTATAAATAAACCAAGTGCATGATTGCTTGAGTAGTGACCCTTCAACGGGCTTTGGCCCTAGGCTTCGCCTCAGACCATAACTTGCTGGCTGGTCATTATCATGTGATAATGATGCCTCCCTCGGTCTATAATGCTGTATTAATCTGGATAGTACGTTATTCGCCAGGATATCGGTACTATGTTTGGGACAGCTTATAAGTGATCTTGTTCAGCCTGAGAAACATGGGTGTGTGGCCAGTTGGGCTACCACTGAGCATGCAAGACTGGTGGTCACTCATGTGGAGCTGCCATCCGATTGGGGGTCCCTACCTTACCATGTTCTTTCTTGAAGCTGAAAATGCTCTTGATCAGTTCAACAGGGAGCACCTCTGGTATAGAATTCCCAAAGTCACGCTTTACAATGCTATTATGTGCAGTGCAACGCCTGAATTATAAACCTTGGGTAAAGGTACTTGTTAAAGGCTGTCTATCTGCTCTATTTTCGGTCGAAGAGGGGACCTCACCAAGGCAGCCCAATCATTTACAAATACATCAAACCCTTTGGTAGTGCCCTTTCCCTTTAACTCAATAGCTCTCCCATCTATTTGAATGACAGGTGTCTGTCTGAGGTTTTCCACTAAGTGCATGGGCTACTAGTGGTAGTGGGTAATTTCCAACTTTCTTGCATTGATATTGAACTACAGGCTCATTATTTGGACTTTTGATCTATGGGCATTGCTGTAGCTACAAAATAGCAGGAACAGTACTCACAGACAGAACTGTAGAAGTACCCATTATACTTGCATATCATAATATCACAGACAGTCAGCTGCAGAAGTCAGTCACTAGAGCTATGGCACATTCTGGGGTGACAGTATGAGAAGACGGAGGTATGTGTAGTAGCTGGCTATTGGCTGCAGTGGAGATTTTCAGAAATCATGGCAGATCTGTGCATGGTGTCACATCATAAGACACTAAAAAGATGTGGTACTCAACTGGGTTGCATCCTTTCCCGGCCAATCATATTTGTTAAACAGAGTGCAAGTGGTGAGATGTTGTAGTCTGTTGCCCTGAATGAAGAAATTACACTTTAGTAATTTTCTCGATCGTTTGTGGTAGAGTAGGTGATGAGCAGAGGAGTTGCTATGGGGGCTAAGTTTTGTAGCCCTGGGTCTTTTGGTTGTAGCCCCAGATAGAAGCTCAGGGACTACAACCAAAAGGCTAACTAGCCCTGAGCCCCAACTGTCCCGACATTAGCGTAGCCCCGGATCATTTCCAGACTAAGCAACACCCCTGGTGGTGAGGCTGCCACACACTGATATTAGGCACTTTCAGCACTACAAGGGTGTCTTTTAAATACCTTGTACAAAGGTGTAACAACATATTTATATTTCCTTTCTGTCCCTAATTAGAGCGTTGTCTTCTCCACTCATGCCCATCCTCCTTATCACTGGTTTTCAAAATCATGTCCTCTGGTCAGGACATTAATGGATCAATTTTACCTTCCCATCATGATCATAATTCTCAGACTCATCAATAGTTATGGGTGGTGGTAGGGAGTGAGACCAGTAACATAACTTCCCATATGAACTGTGTGTTTGTTGCTTCTCCCACCCTGTCAGTATGCAACTCCTCTCTCTTTTTCCTGATAAACAGCAGGCTCAACCTACTTCTGTGACCGCTGTGGCTGCAATAACTAACAACTGAAAAAGATCTAATCTAACACACTAGAGTGTTTTTTGTTTCACAGTGCTGCTACTGAATGCAACATTGAACCCTTCAAATTACTATGTACACGTCTGACATCCACAATGCACATCCCCAGAGAGGAGCGAATTTGCAGGTTGTGCAGGGGAGCTATCGGAACCCCTAGACATTTGCTAACATATTGCCCTAGCTTGTTAATATTGTATGTAAAAGGTTATGAAACACTAGTGTATGATTTAAATTGTATATATAGTGACCAATCCAATTGTGGTCGCATTTATACTCGGGGAATAATTTGGTTATGCATGTTACTTTGTTTTAGGTCTGGCAAATTATTTTAAAACAATTATCCCAGGACGAATTAGCTCTTGTGTGATCTAAGATTAAATCGTTTCTTATGTACTGTGGAAATGTTTTAAAGGCAATTTCTGATAGGATCAAGATGACATCATATTATTGTGGAAAGGTTTTGGAAGCAATTTGGATGTATAGATTTTATGTGCAATGTGCTGTATTAACATGTTAAGTGTTTTTTAAGGTTATATTTAATCTAATAAAACACTATAAAAAGATTATTTAAAAATGTGCATAACAAATTCTGTGGCTGATTTAGAATCCCCCATCACTTGTAAGTTCACTGGACATGTTGGCACTCAAAATTGTCACTTCTACCTAGCCACAAGAAATGGAATGCATGTTGTGCACTGAGGTAAAGCCACTGAAAAAAATTGAATTCTTGCAACTTGTGTTTTGCATGATCTGTCACAAAAAGTAAGCACTTCAAGTACAACCAATTTATGTACTCACCTTCCCCAAAGAATTCTAAGAATTGTTTCCTTCAATTAGTATTATTTTTAGTTCATCAGAAAGAATGATGGTGGAGTGATTTACAGACACTGAATTAAATTGGGTATTGCCTTGAAGGAATTCTTTACCTTTTTCTTAACAACTAGTATTTGTTCGTGTTCTTCACCATAGTCCGATGGAGAGTGTACGTCAAACCATTTATGTGAGCAATAAATGTAATTTCCTATAATTTTCCATACATAATCTCTTGTGCCCTTTTTGTTCATATTCTTGATATTTTCTGCACCACTCCACCAAAGGTTAAATTCAAACTGAAATACAAATTTCATCTTTTTTTCAGCGTGAAGAACATCCCATAAAAGAGCAATGAATAAATTAAAACATACAAAATCATCCACATTAAATCCATGCACCATACAATTCATGTAACAAATGTTATATACTACAGTACCCTCCAGTAGATCTTGGAGTGATATGACTAATGCAATGTAAGTACAAGTTCCTAATGCTAATAAGACAAATAAAAAATAGCAAGTTATATAATTAATGTAGACAAAGTACATCACAGTTCAGGAGGATTGAAAACCCCTCCCCTCATTCTTATTGCATTAATTAGGTTCTGTTCTAATGCATAGCACACTGACGGTTCCTTACACAATTTAAGGAAAAGAAGGGCAGGAAGATAACGTGTGAAATTCATGCCCCTTAAAACCCTTAACTGCCAGGCTATTATGCAAGTCGATGGGAAAAGGACGAGCATACTCGTCCTTGGCAATAGGAAGGATTGTTATTTCCTGAATAAACTTTTACAATGGGCAGAACTGCATGAAATGCGATAAATCCTTCACCACCTTTGCATCACATTTACACCACTATGAGCCATTTTCTGATTTGCTGTACTAATGTGTTTCGCTTTTCAGCAGACGCATATACATCTGAGTTTAGTTATGAGAGAACACCCATATCTCCATGTAACACATAGATAAGGCTTGCAGACCCAAACACATTTAGAAATAACATAAGTTCACACCTTTGGTTTCATTATATTTTTGTCTTCCTTCTGTTATTGCTGAATGCATGGAGAATGCTTTAAGTATACTATTTGAATTGCACTCATCGATCATGGATTTTCGAACAATGCCCCCAGGCCAAAGGTGATCAATTATTTTTTAAAAGACCATAGCCAGGTAATCTTTTTTTGCTGCACCTCATTTGTGTACGTCATCTTAGATATTATGTGTTCAAAATAAAGTCTGGGAATTAGTCCACATTGAGACCAATAACGGAAGTGGTTTTAGGCTCAGATATTCTGTTAGGAGCATGCCTTCCAATTCTAAGTGAACTGAGAAGGTTGGGGCTGCAGTGGTAATCCTAGTGCTTTTCTTAGAAAATCATTTTCACACACAGCTCCAATGGATCAGTACTAGAGTAGCCCATCATGCCACAGGTTCAACAGTTATTCTTCAGTGAATGCATAGCATATGGTTTACCCCATGCAAAGCAAAAGTTGGCAGCACATCCAGTTGCTTCATACAGGTGGATGCCTTTTCAATATGATTCCCACATGATAGTGAACCTGAAAAGGTAACATCCAGGTACTCATACTGGAATTGCCATCCATCCTTCGCTTTTTTACATTTAAAAAACCATGGTCATCAATGTCCTTCTCCCCATCATCAGTTTTGATTTAGTTATGTTCACTAGTCGACCTTTATCCATGAACTATGAAAATATACTAATGAGAGCCTTCCGAGTATGAGCCAATAGAACTACATTGTCTGCATAAATTAATAGTGGAAACGGACAACCCGCTGCCCTTGGCATATCATTAACACTGATGATTTCTAGTTCAAACCATTCATATACACATTAAAAAGGAGTGGGGCTAAAAAGCAGCCTTGTACTCCTCTCTCCAAGGAGAAAGGTCCTGATAGTGCACCATTAGGGTCTCACCTTAATCGACAACTGTAAATATAACCTCTGTAAAACAGTGCTGTGGGCATACCCTTGTTCCACAATAGTGTCCACAAGTGTGCCCTATCCACACAGTCAAAAGCAGATCCATGAATGCCAAATATATTGAAAATCCTTGCTTCTTCCCTGAAACCATACTGGAAATCGTCTATTGGGTACGTTTCCTGTGCCCAATCTATGACCTGGATGTAAATTAGGTTTCCAAATATTTTGGCTCCTGCATCTAGTAAACATACAGATGATAGGATGGGTCCCCTCTCTCCCACTTCGTGAAGATGGGGACCAATAGTGCCTGCTTAGGGATGGGATTCACACTGACAATTGCGTAAAATAATGTTGTTAATATTGAAATCCCATAACCCTACATCCATTTAGTATACATCCATTGAGCAGCAATAATCAGGACCTAGGTTGTTTCCATTCACTGCTTTCATAAGTGTTTCTTTGACACCTAATCTTCAAAAATTGAAGTTCATTTACTTCTTTCAACTAGGATGGTCATTACCTCATTTGCAATCTCACTCAGTATATCCATGGGGGGGAAGTCGATCCATACAATGTGGCAAACTGTCTCCATGATATTGAAGTCGGGTCCTGAAATTTCTGTTGGTCCTTTTGTAGCCTTTGTAATTATGGCCCAATATCTGCTATAGTTATCTTCTGGGCCGCATCATGTAGTGCTTCCCATAGCTTCTCTTGCTGTTCTTTCTTACCTTGTTTTTGATTCTTCCCATTAGCACATCCCTTAGCCTCCTTCTGTAGATCTACTAGGAATTCCTTTCACCATCTGTTTCCTTTTCCTTGGTGTGATGTCCCTTGTCAGAAGAGAACTTGACTAGAAATCGAGTTAGATAAAGAATGTATGAATTCTAAAGGAACCTTGCTTGTCTATAATATCTCATAACATACATACGTTGAGGTCTTAGCTTACACTTGCATCCATCTCAAGATCATATAACAATTCCAAGGGATTGAGGTTACTTTCGAACCACTCTACCACCCTCATTTCTCTCAGCCTTTGCCAATCTTCTAATCGTATTGATATTGATATTTTATTTGTATCACACTCATACACGTGTTTCAGAGCGCGGCGAGGCAAGGGAGGGGAACAACAACAACGATCTTACTAGGCCCAGTGGCATGAGAATGTGCAAGTGCAGGCGAGAGGAAAGGAGGAAAGTGCAAAGAGGCGGGGGGAGAGGTGGAAGTGCTTTGAATAGGAAAGAATAACAACAACAAATGGTAGTGCAGGCAGCAAATGGCAAGTGCTAGGTTTAAGGCAAAGCCCAGGGGTGTCTATTAAGTGCAGGGAAAGGCAGGGGACTGTAGGGTTACAGATACAGACCCAAAGTGCAAGGGTTGCCAGGAGACAGTGAGGGTGCGTGGCAGGGTGGAAATTACCTGGGACCGAATTCAGAGGGTAACCAGGGGCACAATGCTTAAGCAGAACTGATCAACAGGGGAGAGGAGGAGAGAAGGCAGAGGAAGGTTTTAAGGTGCTTCCGAAACCAGAGATGCTTCTCCTCAAGTTTCAGAGTGACAGTGAAAGACAGAGATCTCCCCCAGCATGTTTTTTGAGAAACGACTGACCTTGAGGGAGTTGGAGGAGGAGGAGCAAAGAGCTGGAGAGCTGGAGAGGGAATGTATTTGCGGAGGGAGAGTTGAAGGTATTTTGGACCCACACCCCAGAAAGCCTTGTGAACAATGCAAAGGGTCTTGAATTTAATCCTTGCAGCCACTGTGAGCCATTGAAGGGATTTTAGGGCTGGAGAGATACGATTCCAGGGCCTGAGACCCAGGACATGTCTTGCAGTCCTGTTCTGGATGAGTTGCAAAGGGTGGATTTAGAAAAAAGGCTGTTGCAGTAATCCAGCCTAGAAAGAACAAGGGCTCGAGATACAGTGAGCTTCTGGGGGAAGGAGAGGAAATGCAGAATACCTCTGAGGAGGTGCAGTTGAAAATGTGATTTTTTTAGAAACATCAGAGATGTGGGCAGAAAAGGAAAGTGTGCAATTAAAGATGACCGTGAGGTGCTTAGCTTCACAGGTGGGGGTAGGAGGAGGGCCAAGGGAGGCAGGTCAGAGAGTGACGGGAAATGAGGGTGAAGGTGTGCTGATGAGGAGGATCTCCATCTTACTGGCATTAAGGCAGAGGTCGTTGGTCCTGAATAGCAGACAGGCAGTCAGAGATGAGAGAGAGATAAGAGGTGGCCGAGGGAAGCCTGAAAATGAGTTCAGTGTCATCCGCATAGCACTGAAAATTGGAGCAGAGAGAGGCAATGCGATGGGCAAGAGTTGCCAGGTATTGGTTGAAAAGCCAGGGAGAGAAGTTAGACCCCTGGGTAACACCACAGGTAGAGGGGGACATAGAGAAAAGAAAGGACCCAAGTTGGACCTGGGAGGGTGAATCAGAGAGGAAAGAAGTCAGCCAGGCCAGAGCCTGATCAGTGTTACCCAGGTTGTCATGGAGATGGTTGAGCAGGATGGTATTGTTGACCGTGTTGAAGGTAGAAGAGAGATCAAGTAGGATGAGGACAGAAGGGATGTTAGAGTCAAGGTTGGCGAGTAGGTCTTCACAGATGTTCAGGAGAGCAGGTTTGATGCTTCTGGCAGTGCTAAAGCCAAAATGATGGTCATGGAGACAACCAGTAGTATCGGAGTGGAGGTAAAGCTGTGAGATGGCCAATTTTCCCAAGAGTTTGCCCAGAAAAGGAGTGATGGAGATTGGGCTATAGTTTTCCGGGCAAGAGGGGTTAGCTGTGGGTTTCTTGAGAAGAGGGTGCACAAGGGAGTGTTTCAAAAGGGAGGGGAAGGCTCTCGACGTAAAGGGGAGGTTGCAGAAATCAGACGGGCATTAGCAAGGGTGTCAATGTGGTCCTTGATGGTTTTGGAGGAATAGGAAAGAACCTATTTTGACAAGACTTTCATAGATCAGACTTGTCTAGAAACCTCTTCAGGGAGAAAAGAGGAAAGCAAGAGAAGGGGAGAGGGTGGAGAGGGGGGGCAGTAGCTGGAGGGCCAGAGTTTGCAGATGGAGAAGGGAAAGGAGGGGAATAGGATGGGAGGGTGGACAGGATGTCCTGGGTTTTAGAGATGAAGTGGGAGGCAAGGGCAGTGCAAAGAGCCTGAGAGGTGACAAGAGAGGTAGAGATTGCAGCAGGGTTGGCCAAGTTGTTAGATGCCGCAGAGACAAAGCCTTTTTTATGGGCTCTCTTCTTAGTATGGTCAGAGTCGGTATTGCCTTTGGAGCAGGCGTCAGGCCAGTTTTTCAGAGGATGAACTAGAAGCCCTCCATTTCCTCTCAGCAACCCTGCACTTACGTTTAAGGGTAGCTAGGTCAGAGTGGTACCAGATCAGAAATTGCACTTGACTTTGGGCTTCAAACGGATCCTCATGACAGGGGCAAGAGCATCAAGGATATCAGAGGTAGAGGAGTAGAGCATGAAAAGGGCTGTGTCAGGAAATGAGTCAGCCAGAGAAGGGGAGAGGAGGTGGCAGCGAAAGCCTCTACTGACACACGCTTCATGGGCCAGAAGTTTGCGAAGGTAGCTGACAGTGTTGCACTTGGCTTGGCCTGGGGGGTAGAGAGGGTGAGATGTGAGTAGAGGAGGGAGTGGTCGCTCCAGGAGAGAGGAGTGGTCAGAGGGATGGAGAAAGGGAGATCAGAGGAGATCAATGCATCAAACATGTGCCCTGCAGAGTGAGTCAGGCCTGAGCGGAGGATGGAAAGGGAGAGGAAATCGCAGAGGTCGCAAAAGCATACAGATAAGGAACATGGCGAATCTAGATGGATATTGAAGTCACCAAGAAGGAGGAGTTGAGTGGCTGAGGCCAGGAGGGATGAGGAGAGGTCTGCCCACTCAGAGCGGAAAGAGGTGATGTGGCCAGGAGTCTGATAGATAATAGCCAGGAGGGAGAGAAAGCCTGCAGACAAGAATCTATGTGATTTTACCACAGGTAAATAACCTGCGACGGAAATGACCGTATGGGAAATGTACAAAATACAAACATTTTCGTACATTTCCCATGCGTCATCAATGTTAAAACAACCCTAAATACATACAAACACACACCCCACCCACACCCCCAATGCAACCCCCACCATCAACAAACACCCAACACACGCCCACTCCCCTACTTACCTTTCATTCCGACATGCTGTGTCCCTGCAGTGCCTGTGATTGGGAACCGGTGCCGCAGGGAGCTTAGCTTTTTTTTTTTTTTTTTTCAGGCAGCTAGGCAGCTGCAGAGTCCACTGCAACCCCGCTCACTATACTCTGTAATATAGTGAGCGGGGTGTAGTGGGGGACACACCCGCAGCCCCCAGCTTTTTTTTTCCCTCAGGTTTGCTACAGGGGTGTCCCCCGCACCCTCTGCTCACTATACTTTATAGTGTAGTGAGCAGGGTGTTGCGGGGGACAAAAAAGGCTGCAGTGGCTGCTGGGGTGTCCCCCGCAACACCCCCGCTCACTATACTGTAGAGTATAGTGAGCGGGGTGTTGCGGGGGACACCCCAGCAGCCCCCTGGAGGCCCCACTATACAGTATAGTGAGCGGGAGGTGCGGGGGACACCCCTGCAGCCCCCCCCCACAGCCTTTAAAAAAACATTTTTACCAACCTCACCAAAAGACCTAAACACATACTACAAAAAGTTCAAACTTTTGGTAGTTCGAACTTTTCGTGGTGTGTGCTTTAGGTCTTTTGGTGATATCATTAATTTTGGGTCAGGTAATTTTGGCCTATTCTGCAGACAAGGCATTAAAAGGAGGAGTAGGTCTGCATGGGATTGATAGAGCAGGAATCTACTCAGGGACGATCAAAACTACACCCCCTCTGGACCGGGTGGATCTGGGTGCAGAGTCTATCTGGGAGGAGTCAGGGAGGAGAGTGTCAAAGCTTGAGACAGAGCTTGCCATGAACCAAGTCTCAGTGAGACGGAGACATCGAGGTCGATTACTTCGAGGAGGCGGTAAATGTTGGAGGAGTGTTTGACAGCGGAGCGAGAGTTGAGAGTGGCAAGATGAAGGTTGCCAGCTTTAAAGGCCTTCCAGGGAGGTCTATAAATCAGAGGTACGCCCTGCGGAGGCGAAAGAGCCCAAGGGGATGGGGGGGCAGAAGAAGAGAGAAGAGAGGACAAGGTAACCAAAAGGGGTCAGAGGGGGGAGACACAGAAGCAGGAGAAGGGAGAAAGGGGACAGCAGGAGATGAGAGGAAATTGATGAGGCGGGGGAACCGCCTATCAAAGATTAGAAGATTGGCCTGAGGGCCTTGGGCCATGATGGTACCATTTAGGTAGAGATTAATGATGACCTTAGAAGAGTAAAAGGGGGCCATGAGGGCTTCCCAACAGGTGGCACCATTAATGGGAGAGGAGGAGCACAGAGATCACATGAAGTGTCGATAGATCTGGTGAAGGAACAACAAAAAAGATGTTGGTGAGGGTCTGTCTGGCAGAAGCGCTGGAGTACGTGTCAGCGATAGGGAGACCAGGGTTTGAGGTCAAGATATCCTTTTTGAACTTCTTCCTACCAGACTTAGTGAGAACGGAAGGATAGTCAATGGAGAAACAGTTGGGGAAGATGGGAGAAACAGTAAGTGCCATGGGAGAGGTAGGAAGGGATTGTGGGGAGGGACGGAGAGTAAGAGTAGAGCAAGTAGGACAGTCCAGTCAATGGGTCAGTCGGTTGCAGAAAAGCAAGTAATACAAGCAAGCAGAGCAGCAAGTTTGCAAAACACAGCTAGATTTGAAATTAAGCTAAAATGGAAAACACACCTAGATTTGAAATTAAACTAAAATGCAAAAGCATAGCTAGATTTGAAATTAAGATAAAATGCAAAAGTACAGCTAAATTTGAAACTAAGCGAAAATTCAAAACACAGTAGATTTGAAATTAAGCTAAAATGCAAAACACAGCTAGATTTGAAATTAAACTAAAATCCAAAAACACAGCTAGATTTGAAATTAAGCTAAAATGCAAAAACACAGCTAGATTTGAAATTAAGCTAAAATGCTAAATCACAGCTAGATTTGAAATTGCAACCAGTATCAAAAGCTAGCAGTGGGTGCCAAATGTACTGGAATCAAGAGTGTAAACATAGGAGACAAGAAGAGAAGGAAAGTCAAAGTCAAAAGAGGGTAGGAGTCAATCCAGATGGAGGGAACTAACCCATGATTAAGGAGGAGTGAATGCCATGGTCGTCCAGGATGTTTTAAGGTGTGAAGTAGCAGCAACATGGAGGCTCATGTGCAGAAAAATCTCACGCAGCACCTTGGCAGCAAACAGGGAGCAGATAGAGGCCTGAGAAGTGGGCCTTTGAACAATGGGTCGGCTCCCGCCTCCCGGTGTCACCGATTGGTTAATGAAGGCAAGGCAGCCAATGGTGGGGGTTAGGTCAAGGCTACCCAGGTAGCATCAAAAGCAAGCAGCCATCTTGAAAGGGGGTGAGGGCTGCATAAACAATGAAAGAGGCTCGCAATTGAGCAAATTAAGACCACACACAGCACAATGTGGAACAAAAACATGTGCTTAAGCAAACTTGCTTCTTTACATGTACGGCTGTGTTTTACATGCGGTGCACAACAAAATTGCTCAAAATCAAACAAGGTTAATTCATCAGTTCATATCGATGCTAGGGGCCTGTGGCATTGATATGGGAACACAAGGCTTACCTTGATTACGGTCGTACCACAATTTCATCTAATGTGCTACTTTTCTGTGATCCCCCTTGTAGGTTACCCCAGTGGGTAGTCTGGGGCTTTCTTTCCATTCAGTGTTCTAAATCATTTCTCATTTAAATAAGCCAAAACCCTCACGCCCCCATCCCTCTCTGCATGTCTCTCCTAGGGTCAAGCAATGACATGCATGGAATAATAAACCTCACATTCTCTTATTCATCAAAGGGGACCTGATCCATATATGAACCCATCTTCAAATTGCAATTGCCTCAGATCAGAACTCCTACATCCTCACTGATCTCCATAATATTATAAGTGATAGACCTCAAGCAATTAAGTGATTTGTCATCATTTGGGCCCTTCGAAGCATTATAAAAATGTCACTGGCACCAATGCACGAGAATATTTGAATATACTTGATATAGCTAAGTTTGTGTCTGTGTGCGCAAGTGAAACAATTGAATGTATGTCCAGATTCCCAGTGATCCAAATTATAAGACCCACCATATTCCTCCCTCTAACAGATCTCTTTGCACTTGAACATATACAGGTAAAACCATCTTCTAAGTCTATTCTACTTTCTGACAAAAGGTTATTGAAGCAGTACAACATCCAAAGAGCTCACAAAAGTCAAGAATGAAACATCAACCATTATCGAGGGCAGGCCTGCAATATTCCAACTTCCAATCCATAGCGTTGCTGTATTGCCTTCCTATTGATTGACCCCTAACTGGCTTGCAATATGCGGGTCGAGTCAATCAGCCTTGTCTATATCACTTAAATCATGTAGCCTAGTAAAATACAGAACTGTTGGATGCACTGCATTGCCCCATCGTTTAGCCCACATGTCTGTATTCCCGTGCTCAGCACTCTTCTCAACCATAAGCCTATGATCCCTTGAAGGGCTTGAAAACCCAGTTACTCTCCACCTAGCACATGTTCTTCCCTCTGTCCAATCATTGTGTTCCGATTCTGAGAAATGGTACAACGAATGAGCTGCAGCAATACGAGTCAGGATTCAGAGATGTATTTATTTTGCATTTCATCTTTCCGGTATAGTTTGTCGAACACAAATATTTCTTGACATCGACCACACTTTCTGTACTGCAAATTGTGATCCTTGATTGTCTCCAAGCAGCATTACATCATGTGCCCACCTCATTGCTTTTACTAGTCAGCTGGCAAATGCCGCAGGTGCCCTGAGGTTAGGGACCCAGAGAATTGTGGAGAGCATCATGGGAGGCTAATGCCATATTGGGATGTATCTGCTGCTTGTAGTCTTGCTTCAATATAATCAGATCTGTTGCAAATACTTGTGTGGTGGTTTAATGCCAACATCGTTTGTTTCACAATTTGGGGTGCCACTGCAACACATTTCTGAAGGCAATCCTTTCAGTATGGCCCTATTTATTCAACAGGGTACTGACAACCACTCTCACTGCAGGGATGTTTCTTCACATGCTTTTATCTTGGTCCTGCTGTAATTAGCTGTTCCCTTCTTTGCATATCAAGCATTTTGGCTTGCGCCTATCTCCTAATTTCGTGTTCACTTGATTAGAATTCAGTTCATGAACTTAAATGTTCACAATATGCCCATAGGCCATGGGGCATTTATAGTCAGCTGTCTTGCAAAGCTTTGAGCTGAAAGAAAGCAAACATCTCGAGAGATTTCTATATTTTATTTATTTTCCTCTATGGAGAAAGAAAATGAGCATGCCATCCTTCTGATACATTTTGCGATGCAGGAAATTGACCTGATGCTGTCAAATAATAATGTGAAATATAAATGCAGTTGATCCAATTAATAAACAAGACTGACACTTCTTCACCGCCAGCCCAGGTAATTTGTTTCCCTTCCATGTTATGAACATTATATTGGCTTCATACACGATTTGTAGATGTGTTTTTCAACCCATTTAAAATCAGGATGTGACAAGTTGTGCACCACCTTAGCACCAATGGCTGTAATCTAATTTTGAAAATGTAACTTGGCATTAAATGGTGGCATCATATCTGTTCTGCATCCAAGTCTTTCAGTTTCGTGGCATCTTTCACATAATGTAAGTACGGAACTGTAGGGCCTAATCCATGTTCAATGTCTCTGATTAAACAGCGATGAAATACACATCTGTTTCCCCTAAGACTGGGAGTGAAGATATGACTGACGGGACCCTCTGACTCAGAGATGTCAGAACCCCTTGGTCACAGAGATTCCTCGCATCCAGTGAGAGCCTCCTAAATACCCAGTGTGCAGGGAATCGATCAGGCTTTTTATACAGGTACTGTCTGTGCTGTAGGATGGAGGACGTAGCTTTGGCGAATATGCCAATACATATAACTTTTCTAGCTGTGAGTAAATCCATCTCTCCAATTTCTGCCTTTTTCACTTTTCTGAATGTTCACTCTCCTTAAGGTGTCCTCTCCTTTCTTTTGTACCGACCCCCCCCCACACTTCCTTCTCACCCCTTTCCTTTCTATTTTCTCCCTTGTTTTGAAACCAATACCGCCTCTTGACCCGCCCTCATCTTTCTTCAGGGACACCACACGTGATTGCTCACCAATTCGCCACCTCATCCTGCTCACAGCCCCGAGCTGCACGCCCCCTCTTCCGTCTCCATTGCCTTCCTCCATCTTCTTTGGTGTAGAAGACAGGTGCACCCCTGTGCCCCTACAACTTCCTTGCCAGATTTACTCCTCTTCCAGTTCTGGGGCAACACAATATAGAATGGACTGCGACGGATTTGTGCACGTTCTATTTGGGCGTAAATCCCGTCACTGGGTGGATAGCTCTGCAGCAATGTGTTCACCTTGGAAACAAGACAACACGAAGCAAAACAGGTTCGATCCCTGGGTCCGCGCTTAGAAACCTCTGGGTATTTAAGCGTGTTATAAATACGCAACTAAGACAAAAAAAACCAATTACGCAACAAAAAACAAACAATTCCTGTAACAGCGCCTCGATGCCCGCGGGCTGTGTGAGCACTTTAAAAATGCAAATAAATTAAATGAAATAAATAAATAAAGCTTTCAAAATATCGTTGTTAAATTATAATATTGAGTTTTTTTTATATCTGACTTGCCGTTCAAGCATTCATGTATCTGCTACTGGGATTAAAGCAGCATCTTCAGAGCATTCCGCTGACAAACCTCCACATCTACTACACACATATGATTCTATGAATGTTATATATTGAGTTCTTTAAACGTATGCAATATGGCATTTATGCTTTATAGCCAGCATGGAAGCAGGTAAAGAAGCATCAAGGGGGCTTCTCATGTAGCTGCGAAATGGAAAAATCACGGTTGTTCTTGCCCGAGACGTCGAAGACTGACGGAAAAGATCAGGAGTGGTCTGGAGCAAGGTCTGCATTGGTTGAAGTGACCTCTTCTGCTACCCGTTGTGCCAGTGTCAACACTGCCTTGTGGAAAATGTGTTTAGGCTGTGCTATCGCAGGTCTGATGACCTTCAGCCTCCGAGTGTTTTTGTTTGGTGATGCCAGCTTTATGCCAGTGTAGGTTGTGGGGTTTCAGTCTTTACCAAGAAAGTTCAGATTATCTTAAAGATCAGACTTTGATGGTAAATAGGGATTTGCATGTGTTATGCAGGTATCTAAATATTGGAAACACATTGTTGGGTGGGGGAAGAGTTGCAACAGTGTGGTGCTTGTTGCATCCAACATCTCAGGTACACGAACAAACTAACCAGGACCCTTTTGCATACAGGCAAGGTTAGATTTGAATATGCCCGAGTTCAATGAGGTAAATACGCCCAGATGGGAGAGCATTGCTTATGTGAGGGTTTTCAGGTTTAATGCTCCAGACCCAGACATTTGCAACGCCCAAAGACGTATGTGCACATTGAGCGGCTAACCCACGGCCCTGGCCATTTCAGTGGCGCTGATTTTGATAGCTTCTTTGAATTGAAGGCTTCACAGAACAATGCGAGACCATTTATGTAAGACTATGCGAGCAACTTAAACGCTATGAAGGACATAACTTTAAGACCCGTGTTATTCCAAAATCGGTTATAATTATCAATCAGCTACCCCTACAATATCATAGAAGGGATAAATATAGCAGTGCCTTCCTCATAGGACTCTTAATAGTAGTTATGTCATATCGATTTATTTATTTCTGAGCTAAACATAAACTATCCCAACATAGATAGAGGCTTTTAGCAAGTTGGGGCCTAAGGGGGGATCTGGACTTTGAGGAGCTATTGAGAGTATATGGCAGATGCACAGTCATGGTGATATATTATCTTCACATTTTAGGCCTCACTACGTGCTGTGATGTAATTTGCGTTAATTCTATGAAATTACTGCTAACATTATTAAATGGTATCCCGACTATGGTGGTGGAAGTATCCCGTTTTGGAGTCCAAAGGGACACTACAGCAATTCTTATGGGTTTACTGTGCGTGGTAAATCTTGGTACATTTTCCACTTCTTTTCTTTAAAGTTGAGGAAGCTGCTTTTGGTGCCAGGGTCCCGGGAGGATGGGGTAGTGGAGGTGGCAGATAGCTCTTGAACAGGCACCTACATTCTAAACGATTCATAAGTCACCCCTCATGGGTGTTAGATGGTGGGGGGATGCCCAGGACCCCCACCGGCACTCGCACGCACTCAGGCACACGCACACCAGGAACCACGCAGGACGCGTGTGTTCTGCTCGGGTCCCCGGCTTGAACTCCCAGAGGACCATCTTTATTAACAACTGCGCATGTGCGAGCCTCGATCCCGCTCGCGCATGCGTATCAACCGCGTAGTTACTACGCAACATCCCTCCTTTATCCCAAACAAGAAACCATAACAATTTATGCAATTAACAGTAGTACTTCAAACTTTAACTGACAGTCTTACACCGGTTACGAGGCAGAGTCCATAATAAATTCTTGGAACGTCTGCGGCGGCTTGTGCCCCGCCCGGCTCGGGTACCTGTGTGCCTCAGCTGGGGGCACCTCTGGTGTCCCTGGAGTCTCGGGCGGTCCATCGTCCCTCGGTGACGATCTGGCGTGCTGTTCGGGCTCCTGCATGACGCTCTCTGGCAGGTCTGGCGCCGCCTCTATGCGCTTGAAGAACAACACATTCCTCGTGACGGTTCCCTGTGCATTGGCCGCAGTGATCATGGACCCTTTGACGTGGGTCACCCCCAGCGGCTGTGCCTCATAGGGCAACGACAGCTTTCCTTCCGGACTCCTGTTTCGCACCAGCACAATGTCCCCCACTGCAATCACCTTCTCTGGTAATCTTCGCCGAGTAGTCTCACTCTCGTTCCGAGCAGCCCTTTCTGCTCACACCTGGTTGTTGTCGATCTCCCCCGGACTCTGACTTTCCACTTCGGGCAACAGTCCTCGGGGTACACGTTTAAAGAGGGCCTCTGCCGGCGCGACCCCAGTAGATTGGGGTTGTGCGATATTCCTGCAGAAAGTCAAACAGGTTGCGGCCGTAGGTCTTCCCCTCCATTCAGCGATATGCAGAAGATCTTGTTGAGCGTCCGCATGAAGCGTTCCACCTCCCCATTGGCCCTGGGCCAGAGCGGGGTGACTTTCCGGTGCTTTATCCCCCTTTCCTCACAGTAGCGAGCAAACTGCTGCCCTTGGAAAGGCGACCCATTATCCGAACAGATCTCCAGAGGGAAACCTTTTCTCCATGGCCAGGATGGTGTGGTCACTCGCCGTGGACTCAACCAGCTCCACCTCGGGATAGCGGGACCACTGGTCCGTTACCGCCAGAAAGTACATTCCTCGGCCCGTGGACCCGAAGTCTGCATGCACAGTCCCCCACGGGCGTTCACTCCTCTCCATGGCTTGAATGGGCGGCCCTCTCTTCACCGGACTTGCTGCCTGGCATGGAATGCAAGCCCGCACAAATTCGTCCACCCTGCTCTCTAGATCCGGGAACCACACTTTTAAACGGAGACGTGCCTTCGTCTTTGCCGTCCCCTGGTGTCCCTTGTGGGCCAACTGCAGCACTTTGCTCACCAGACCGCGGGGGATGACTATCTGGTGCCCCCTCAGCAGTAGACCGTCCTCGGCCACCGACTGCTCATGCCGTGCCTTCCAGAGCGCTCTCAAGTCATTTTGTGCATTGTCGCCCCTTCTGGCATTGTTCATCAACACTTTGCGCCATTCTCCACTTGACACGGCCTCCTTGATCCTCAAGAACACATCGTCTGCGTTCGATTCATCTGCAATCTTCTGGCGCGCTAGGGCGACGGGCAGCGCTGCCTCCACCACCAGGCACACCACCTCAACACAGTCCGCCACCTCTGCCGAGTCCCTGGGCCACCTAGCGCCTGGGTGTCGGGACAGATAATCCGCTGGATTGTGCGTGCCAGGATGATACATCAGCTTGACCCCGTACTCCATCAGCGAGAGCATCCATCTCTCGATGCGTGGTGGTGGTTTGGACGATGCCCTGGTCATGATCGGGATCAGGGGCTTGTGATCCGTCATGACCACTACGGGCTTCCCCAGAATGTAAATATGAAAGTGTTTGCAGCCCCATAGGATAGCCAAGGCCTCGTGCTCGATCTGTGAATAGCGCCTCTCGGTCTCGGTGAGAGCCTTGCTGGCATATGCGATGGGCCGCATGGTCCCTTGGGGATCCACCTGCATGAGAACCGCCCCCAATCCAACCAGGCTGGCGTCCACCACGATCTCCGACTGCCAGTCCGAATTGAAGTAGGCCATCGTCTCCTGCCCCGACAGGGCGTTCTTGATAGCGGAGAATGCCCTCTGTTCCTTCCCGGTCCAGTTCCAGGCCTGGAACAGGCCAGGCCATTTCTGTTCAGTGCCCGCAAGGGTTCCGACAGGGAGGCCAAGTCGCGAATAAATCGTCCACAATAGTTGACCATCCCCAGGAAACTCCTGACTGAGGGGCGCCTCCTGGATGTCCTTCACCTTCTCCGGATCCGGGGAGATGCCCCCGCGTGGAACACAAAGCCGAAGAATTCCAGCCGGTCTTTCAAAAACTCACATTTTTGTTTGTGGAGAGTCAGCCCAAGGCCGCAGAGCCTTTCTAGGGTGTTTTCCAGGCACTTTAGGTGTTCCGCCTCCGACCTTACGAACACCAGGATGTCGTCTGACATGTTGATCACTACTTTAAGTCCGGACAGGGCTCCCCTGATGGCATTTTGGAAGACTTCTGCTGCCGACGAGACCCCGAAGCTGAGCCTCTTGAACTGATACAGCCCCTCGTGAGTCGTAAAGGTAGTAATGTATCTTGACTCAGGGTGAAGCTCCAGCTGATGGTAGCCAGACCTCAAGTCCAGTTTAGAGAAAGTTGCTGGAAGGCCTGTAGATGCCCAGCCTGTAGAGTCTTTGCACCCTTGTGAAAGCTTCCAATCCCCTGCAAGGGGACAAATTCACCTTTCTTTTCCCTCTTTTATTATTTTTTTTAATCCACAACCCTGCAGCGAGCTCGTCCTGTGGGAGGGTCCAAAAATTGTACTTGAAGCACTGGGGATCGCAGCCGGCACACGAGCACCCTCTCAGGCCGCAACCGCTGCAATCCCTGATGACACAAAATGGCCGCCGACCGCACTTGTGAGTCCGAGATGACACAGAGCATCAATTCACACTCCGATGCTGTCAGAGCGGGTACAGGACGCTCCTGCGCCTCCTCGTCGCCAGTGTTAGATGGTGGGGGGCTGCCCAGGGCCCCCACCGGCACTCGCACGCACTCAGGCACACGCACACCAGGAACCACGCAGGACGCGTGTGTTCTGCTCGGGTTCCCGGCTCAAACTCCCGGAGGACCGTCTTTATTAACAACTGCGCATGTGCGAGCATCGATCCCGCTCGCGCATGCGTATCAACCACGTAGTCACTACGCAACAATGGGATGGTAAATGTGTACAGTCGAGGGTGCTAAATGTTTCCTCAAATTAGTGCAAACCACCAAGCGTATGTACTTAGGGAGCCCAAACGAATTAAGCGTGTTTTGCGGGGGTGTACGAGGTTACCCACAATACTTGTTTTCTCTTTTTTAAACGTGCTGAAATATGCATTTTGTAGCACAATGTTTGACAACAAAATGAGGTAAAAAGCCCCACAATTTACAGTTGGTTCTTTAGGGTAGCACATGTCTCCAACTCTACAATACGCAGGAACACTTCGTACCTTTCTCCTGAGGCTGCTCCCAAAACAAATCTATGCCAGTAATGGTTAGTGTAAATGACATGGAGGACGGTTCAAGCACTTCATGCATATGATTTAAAGTAACCATTACTGGCATAGATGGGACAGGCTATCTATGCCAGTAATGATTAGTATAAATCACATGGAGGAAGGTTCAAGTAATTCATGCATATGATTTAAAGTAACCATTACTGGCATAGATGGGACAGGCTATCTATGCCAGTAATGGTTAGTATAAATCACTTGGAGGAAGGTTCAAGAACTTCATGCATATGATTTAAAGTGACCATTACTGGCATAGATGGGACAAGCTGTATATGCCAGTAATGGTTAGTGTAAATCACATGGAAGAAGGTTCAAGCCCTTCATGCATATGATTTAAAGTGACCATTACTGGCATAGATGGGACAAGCTATATATGCCAGTAATGGTTATTTTAAAATCACATGCATGGAACACTTTATGCATATGATTTATAGTAACCAGATTGCACATCCGCGCACCACTCACAAGGTTATTTTGAATTTTATTTTAATATCAGGGCTGGCACTTATTCAGAGACCCAGACCTGCGGGAAGTCTGGGGCACACTGGGCACCAGGATGGAGCCAGGAGTAGCAAACGAGCCCCCTGCCTCCCTATTGCTCTGCCCCTTGGCTTGAGATAAATCCTTCCCTTCAAGGTCATAACATGAAATTCAGCAGTGCAGTTCAAGTGGTGTTAATTCTGTTTCCACCAACAAGATGTCTAAAATGTAATTGCTATCACTTTTGTAATACACCAGCGAACTTGTAATGAGGTTCTAATCGTTTCTGTGAAGAAAAGTATCTTTCATGGTTCTGCCAATCCCTGGAATGATCACTGAGATGATACGTGTCCAACGACTTTGTTGTACAGCAGGCTGGTACCCACAAGATGCTCTTTGTCAATTTGGATACAAAATGTTGTACTTAGTGTTTGTAATAGATGTATACTTGTTTGACGTTCAGAATTCAATGCAGACTAGATCATTTTCTCCATCTCACCTTGGAAGAAACATTTCTGGTGTCAAGAATTCCTCAATCAGCCATCAAAAGTAAAAACGGTGTTGCCGTGAAGTCCCTATTTTAAGATTGCTTGTGCAGAAAAACATAGGTGCTATTTTGTTTGACTGCCGGATTATGCTTGGATTCATTGACCAATGATATGATATGATATGATATGTTATTTATAACGCACTTAATACCCAGAGGTTTCTAAGCGCGGACCCGGGGAGAGAATCTGTGTTGCTCCATGTCGTTTTGCTTCCACAGCGAGCGTGTTGCCCTGAGCTATCCTCCCAAGACCAATTAGTCATAAGACTTCAAAAAGGTCTGCAAAGGTAGTCAAACAAGTGACAGGAATCGGTGCAAGCATAACATTCTGTAAGCAAATTATGCTGTTGTACCATAACGTTGTAATCATTGGATTGCCTCATCAAAACGTCCACGGCATGAAACATATATAGGTATAATTATCACATCTACATTTTGAGACAAAATCAAAATAAAGCATATTCCAGCCTTTCAAATGAAAATAAATTCCATTGTACCTGCCGGGTTAGGAGTTCCTTAGTTTACATACTTGACCTAAGAAAAATGCATTTGCCCACTGGTGATGGTTGACAAACTATTTTCCAGTGCCTTCTGTAATTAGTGCAATCCACCTTAACCACACTTCATATTTGGTACAGTTCTGCCCCCCACAGGCCAGCCATGCACAGTAACCCTTGTATCTGTAATTTACTGCAAACTAATTTTGTTTGCGGTATACGTCGCATACAAGTTTCAAACATCCCCCATACGCGCTAGCATGGTAGAGTTGCATGCAAATGGTATTCACTCCTAGCCAATGCGAGTGGGCTCGTAGATTTTGAGAGTCCTGATAATGATGACAAGACAATTTGGATCCCTGATAATATGCTTTAGTGGATGCATGAGCACAGAAAACAATGATGTTTATCATAAATGTTCTGTGGTCTGTAGACTGGCACATTCCTTCAAATCATAGATTCTTAAACCATAGTACCATTGAATAAAGTCACATTTTTCGAGTGACCTGATCTGGGAATATGTCTACCCTTTTTCTAAATACATTATAAGGATTTATTCAAAACAGAGATATTGCTTGTGAGAAAGTACCTAGAGCTCAATAGGGCTATTATAATCAAAAATGCTACTCTAAGGAACAGTAACAAAATCATTCCCCCATGTTATGCCCACAAAGACATTTGATTAAATGTGTGTATGGTACATTGTATCCTATTTCATTCTTCTGTAAAAAAAAAACAAATCTGTTTCACCAATTGGAGGAAAAACTACTCAATATCTTAGTTATGTGACCAGGTCATATGTCACGATGCATTGTTTTGATCTCAGTTCTGTCAAAGGATTCTCTTTGAGGAGGGTCAATGCTGTTTTCATGTGATTTAACCTTAACATTGTTTATTCAATGCCCCAATGAGTGTAAACCACACATTAAGTTCAGAATGCATTATACCCAAACCTGTACATCTTTTTTGGACTTACATATCTGGCATGACAAATGGCGTTTTATAAAACAGGTATTTCCATCAAAATAACGACAAAGCATGCTGTTGCATTGGGACAGTTTTCATTGAGAGAGTTTAATATCTGTACTCCCTTTTGGACAATTCTTGTGACGCAAAGTAATTGTACTGATCAGTTGCATTTAGTCAAGGAAACATCTAACCTTAAATTAAAGCTTAAAGAGAGAGGGCATCCACATAAAGTCATTACTGAAACATTTAAACGAGCAAAATACACAGAGAGTATTTGTTACAGCCCAGCGAGAGAACACAAAATACTAATCGCATTCCATGTGCCACCACATTTAATCCCTATTCGGATTAGTCGCATAGTCAAACGTAATTAGAAAATCCTAAAAGAAGTAGAGCACATAAACAAATATCCACTGTTTGCATACAAGAAAGGCTCTTTCCTTAAGCAAATGTTAAAACTTACAGAGAACCAAATGTCCAGTGCATTGGGGGATGTTTGGACACACTACCCCTGTGGATTATGTGTATCATGCAACGCCAAACTTGCCTCAAAGATGTTTGAATATCATCACTTATAATTGGAACGTCAATTAAATTCCAATTGTAATTCTAGTAACTTGATATATTGCATCACATGCCTTTATCACATGCACTTGCATTCTGTTTTACATGGGGTACAGAAAACGGAAAATCTCAACACGCATGAATGAAAACAGATCACAGCTAAGGGCTGGGATAGCGCCAAATTAGTGAAACACCTTGTTGCGCACCCTCATTTAGACACAGAGATGGCTCGGACTGTTATATAAAAATTGGTACAGTCATGCAGAAAAGGTGACATTTGTTCGTATACTGAGGAGAAGGGAAAAATGTTGGATCATGGTAACAAATTCTGTCAAAATTGAATTTGCTGCATTAAAACAATGTGCACTTCCTGTTTTCCAATATGTCTCCTTGAGGCTACTGCACAATCATGGTCATGGCTAATTGAGTGTGTTCTTCATGAATTACAAATATTGTATACATGTTGAGTAACAGTGGCATGAAAAATGCATGTGAATAATATGTGTAAATCAGATAGTAAATGCTTGCAATTTTTTACCAATGTGGGGCATCTGTCATTTTGCAACTATAATTATGTATTACACTTTTCACATCAATGCATTGGTATCATCTACATTAGCGCATATGTGGATAATAGTCCAGGCCTCCCACGTTAGTTTGATTTACACAACACACAACATATTCATACACTAACATCATGAACTCAACAGAAGACTCGCCTCAGAGGATTATATTCAACTATTACTTGAGTTATTGGTCAGCAAGAAGTGATTTAGAGCCCACTTAACCAAGTATGTAGAGTCAGATTCATGTATCTGGCCTACTACAAGATGGCCAATATTTCTCTCTGGGCTTCTTATAGCATGTAGATACCACGTGACCAGACAAAATGTTCATAGAAATAGTTCCATGCTATGAAATGTTCACTGCACTCAGCTTTGCAGTCTCATGGGTGAACATCCCGGACAGAAAACAAAGCAGGCACAGGAAAAGACAGATTTCTGCTACCTCAAGCTAATACTTTATATTTCCACGAGGCCATGCTCCACTTTTTCTTCCCCTCTCTCCTTTACCACCTTTGGGCATAATTGTTTGGCTCCAACTACCTTCTTTCAGGTTTACCTAATTTACCTATTGTGCAAGTCTCAGGATTTACGCTTATTGAGAAGCCCTCTAGTCACCATAAATAGAGCAAGTAAACAGTGTTATGTTTTTGTAATCCACACAACACGGTGAATTTATGTTCACTATTGGCTGGGTAATTCTGCTCTTCCATGACAATACAGCACTAAGTGACCTTATACTATGGCACAAACATGTGGTTGCATTCATGGCTGTTCATTGAGTTCTGTGTTTAGCAAAATGACTCTGACATCAAGTTGTGGATGAGTAACTTCTTTAATCAGTTTCCAAGCATAACATCCAGTTTCTAGAGTCATTGTTCATCAGATGGTAAAGACCAGATCTCATAGACAAGCACCGGCATTCTCTCTCATCTCGTAAAACCACTGCATTCTTTATTTTAAACTTACAGTACTTTCAGGGTCCCGTACATTTCCTGTTATGCAGATATTGCAACTAATTGAGCCATGCGAGTCTCCCGTCTATTTTCTACTCAGCCTCGAATTCCGGAAACACTTCCATTGTCATGTAGGATCACTTAGAAGGTCCTTTACTCTAACCATTGAATCTCCCGTCACTGCGTTTGGAATCACAGATAGCCCATCGCCAACACCCCAGGCTCTCCGCATGACATCACCATTGCCTCAGCAACATCGGGGAAGACAAAGCTCTCCTCTCCAACCGTCGCCACAGCTTCTGCTCCTAATACACTGCGCATCTCCTCATACAATCCAGCCAACCCAAACGCTGCCACAGCCATGATCAGCACAGCTTCCCCATCGCCCTGGCACACTTCTCAGGTTTCTAACAGCTGATCAATTCAAATGTAAAGCCTCATTTGTAAATTCTTGTGCACTTCAGCCTCCAGTACATCGACCATTAACAACTGTCACAGTTAATATACCGCTCACTTGATGGTTATGCAGGTCTTTTCTAAAGAACACTCATGGCTCCAAGTTCCTCTTAAATTCAGCAACCGCTTTTTGTGCAATTCCTGGGCTACAAGCCCCCTCTAAAACACAGCTCAGGCTCCAAGCCTCTTCTTGTGCTGTAATGGGTATTTGGCCCCTCCTAATTAGTTCATTCAGGCTCCCAGCCCCGCCAGGCACTGCAAGTGCTGCCTTGGGCTCTATGCCCCTCCAGCAATACCATGGGCTCCAAGCCCGCCAGTTTCAGACACGGGCTCCAAGTCCCTTAGGTGCAGGTACGGGCTCCAAGCCCGCTTTAACGCTGGAATGGCCCCCTGGATCCTCCTCTGCTCCAGGCGCTTTGCACATTAGCCACAAATTTTACATCCAATATCTAGGCGCAGCTTAGGTTCCCAACCTCTTCTGATGCTGCTGCCCTGGGCTCCAAGCCCCCAGCTGCACAGCATAGCTTCTTCATGATCTAGGCGTAACTTAGACCCCAGGCCTCTTCAAATTGCTACTGCCCTGGGCTCCAAGTCTTCCATGCTGCAGCTTGGGTTCCCAAACCCCTTAAAACAGTCTCTGGGCCCTCAGCCCTGCCACAGTCTCTTGACTTTCTCTGTGCTTGGCCTGTCTAACTGCTGACAGACCAGCTGGCCCCTGGCTCTGGAGCAACTCTTTACTTCCTGCACCTGTGCCCTTTGCACTGGGCCCTTCTGCGCCTACAGCATTAAGCGCTCGCCCTACCTAAAAGAGAGGGTCTTCCTTGTTTTGGGGGGCGGTGCTTGTCTCTTCTTCTGTGCTGTCCCCCCAGCATAGCCAGCATCCTTGTCGCCAATGTGGAGTTCTGTGTTTTAGCAAAATGACTCTGACATCAAGGTGTGGATGAGTAACTTCTTTAATCAGTTTCCAAGCATAACATCCAGTTTCTAGAGTCATTATTCATTAGATTGTAAAGTCCAGATCTCATAGACAAGCACCGGCATCCTCTCTCTCAGGCTACATCTCTCAACTGCCCTCAAGAGAACACCAGTCACACACAAACATTCTAACCAGTAACCTTCCATTGCCAATCATAACAATCACTCCAGATTCCATTAGGATGCAGGAAAAGACCAGATCCTAACAGTGAGCCGTTGCACTCTATAATAAAATGAGTCTTATATTTGTCTGAATTTCAAAGAATACCAACATGAAAATGGACAGTTGTTAAAGGGACCTTCTACACCTAAGGCTGGCTTCAATAACACCACACTGTCCTAACCTGTGCCCTGACGAAGACATGGAGGGGTGTGACCCTTCTTTCACCAATGTTTGACAAAATTGGACAGTGATTCCATTATTATTATCATTTATTTGTTATTGTTTTTGGCTGCAATTTCAACTTTACAATATTTTAGTAAAAAAAATGATTATACCCATCGTACACTATTATTGAACAATTGAGTAGACACTTTAAAAGAACTTTTAAAAAACAAGCAAGACGCCCTACATTTTAAGTTAGACACAAAGCTTAAAATCAATACAAACTTTCTGATGGTCCTATTACACTATTTTATAGAATCACATGAATTTCGACTTTACTTATGTGTGTCAAACTGAACTATTGCACTTAATCACACTCCAGTGTTCATTTATTATCACAGCATGCAGAAGACCAAGTGCTCCAATTCTGGGTATCAGCAACCATAAGAAGTCAGAGTCCACATTTTTGTATTCTTTCAGAAGTTGCTTAAAATATTTCTTTCTCAGATCACATAAGCTGAAACACTACTAATATATGTCTTAAATTCTCTTTTTGAGCTATAGAATGACAGAATCTGCATATATTATCAGTTTGCGTGATTATTTTCCTTTTCGCTAAGACATCTTTTGTCAGCCATAGATTAAATCGAAGGTGCATAAATTCTATTCAATGTTTTACAGATGAAGAGCTGATTAGATACCTCTCTGGGGCTCCATGTTTTTTTAAGATGGAAGTCGTTATTATGAAAGTTGTGATGGGAATTACACCTACTTATAGTTTGACACCAGTCCCATTGAAATAATCTGGTCTTCACTCGCATGGGATTCTGGATCAAAGTTAACAAAGAGACTTCAATAGTAGCTAACGTCTGAACAACCAGTTTGCGCCAACTCAATATACATTTGTCTTTTGATGAAAATATATAGTCTGCTAATATACCAATGACCATTGTAGACTGGACTGTGAGAAGACATTTCCTAAACAAAGCAATCATTTGCCATAAAAATCGGGCATAAAGCGAAATCAAAACTAATTTGTATCGCACCCAAACAGATGGTACACAATTCGGGAGGTGCAAAATATGTCACCAAAGCTTTCCCTCTAGGGCATTCCAAATGTTTTCAACTTTGATTGCTTTTGTCTCAGAAGCATACAATATTGTGGGAGTACGTTTTTGCTTGTAATATATTATTGCTGGATTAAGTGTGAATTTTCCGTATTTGCTCTGGATAATCATAGTTTGGGAAATCCCTGTTCTTAATTTGGTTTCCAAAGACTCAATATATTGTCTCTCATCACACACTCTAGCTAAGGGCACACCCAAATACGTGTAATGGGACACAAGTTCAAGTACCTACCCATCTAAGAACCAGTTATGTTTAATAATATGGTTTTGTTTTCTACCATTGCTCTGCATTGCTTTGGTTTTCTCCGAATTTATGTTTAGATGGTTCTCATGAACATAAATTGCCAAGGCGTCTAGCATTCTCTGCAGGCCAGACAGTGTTTTAGACATAATGATCAAGTCATCTGCGTAAAGCAAATAACTAATCACCCTATTTGCTAACTTTGGCGAATCAGTTATGATGTCTGTGAAAGATCTCCCTACATCTGAAATAAAAAAATTAAACAAAATTGAAGCAGGTGTGGATACTTGACGAAGACCTCTATAGGTATTTATTGGTGCTATTAGTTTTCCATCTAAAGAAAGTCTTACTTGAACGGAGTTATCTGTATGAATGTCATTTATCAGAGAAATTAAATGTGCTGGGCAACCTTGTTGGACTATTTTATTTATCAATAATTCTCTTGACACTGAATCAAAAGCAGCCTTCAAGTCAACGAACACCAAATAAATTGGCTGCTGTCTTTGTGCGTGATGAGTCAGTATAGAATTAAGAGTAAGCTAATTCACAGTAGTACCCAATCCCTTCACAAAACATCTACACAAGATTCACTAGTTGTCCAGTGAATACAATCTCGAAAAACACATTTCAAGAACTGTTTCCCAAGTGCGTCTAGGAGGGCGATCGGTCTGTAGTTGGTAGGACATGACCGATCGCCCTTCTTAAAGATTGGCACTATGATAGAACATCTCCAAGACTCAGGAATTCTTGATAACAATATAACCTGATTGAATATATTGCACGGAATCTTGGCTCATATGTCTGGCTGAACATGCAATTATTCAGGCCCTCAGGATACGGCGCCCTCGATGAGCTGGCTTTATTGATGTAGTATAATACATCTTCTTCTGACTCTTGCAAACCGTGATAACAAGATAAGCCAATATCTGATTTGATCTGACTTGCAGAAGGAGTAGTATACAAAGTTGTATAATATTTGACCCAGTCAGAATCACTGACCCTGTTAACTTACACAGCTCTTTGGTTAGAATGAGTAGCATTGTTAAGTAAAGACCAGATCTGGGCCAAGTTTTTTGTTACCATTGCTATTATTATGGGCTCACCATCAGTCTGAAACAGTGGTGCATGGTATGATCTAAGCCAGTTCCTGAATTTGCATTCAGCATTCTTAAGACATTTGCTTTTATTCGTCTCTGATGATGTCAATATACCTCTTATTTCTTTACAAAGGATCGCCTTTCTGGCTTGTACCTGTTGATCATACACATGTCTTGGTTTGAAAATAATGCCTTTGTTATTCACAGTCTGGATTTGGTATAAATGCAAATGTGCTGTATACAGTTCACCTTGCCACAAGGCCCTCTTCTCATGTTTTACAATATTGCTATTAAATGCCATTAATGACTGTCTGGTCCAATGAAATCTTGATTGTGCATTATTGACTGTGATAACATCAGAATAGTTTCCATTGGGCAACCCCTCTGAGCTATAGTCCAGAGATAAACAAAGCAGTAAGGCGTTGTGATCACTATGTGTGCATTTAACAACTAAAAATTCAGTGGCGCATTGGAATGTGAGTTTGCCAACAAAAACATAGTCAATTAAAGAATGGTTTTGACCACGCTGCCATGTTTGTTGGGGTGGAATATCTCCTACAATTGACCCATTACACATGACCAGGCCTCTCTCATCCATTAATGATAACCATTTGTGGCTGACTTGCTGTCATATAGATTTCTGAGTTGATAACAGATGCAAATTTAGATCACCAGCCAGAATCACATTAGTGATGTCTGAGGCTTGAGACAAAGTATCCAGAAGATTTACCAAATCTTCACTAAACATTTTGTCTGAAATGCCCATTGGGTTACAATATGTATTAATAACAGCTATTGCTCCCTGTAAGTGAGCAATTTTTACCATTTGGATATACAGGTTTGGAGCTTCATAATCTACAATTTGCATGTTATGATTGTTTTTAATGGCAACCATTAGGCCTGATGTTGGTCTGCCTCGAGACCCTGCCTTAGCTGGATGTAGTTAAATAGAGTGATTATCCAAAGCCGGCTTAATAGTCAGCCAAGTTTCCTGGAGTATCACAATGTCAAAGGAATTCAGAAAGTCAGCACTGGTATTCAACAGATGAGAGAAGCCACATGTGTTCCAGCTAAGCACAGACATATTTGCTTGTCTCCTACACTCAGATGGCTATGAATGTGGTTTTCTTTCATTCCAATTATTTCCATTCCCATCAGTTTTTTGTGATGCTACCCACTTGAATTTTGAATCATTTGTCTTGTGAGGTTTAGTGTTATATCTAGGTTGTTGACCATCTAAAAGGTCAAGGGAGGAGGGAGCTTGGGCTAGGACAACACCAAGCAAAGAATAAGTCCATCCGAGCTTGCCATTATAAATTCCTAACCACATTGGAGGTTAGCCATAGTCGAACCACGGTAAGGTCTGTATCATTAAGAAATTGTACTTGGGTAATATCATTCGAAGTTATGTCTTGCAAGCTTGGTAAACCATCCAAAATTGCAAGCACACTTGTTCTATTCAGATCAAACATTTGATAAGGCGCAACGCGACACTTGAGTATTAAACAATGATATTTAGTTGCTCTCGAAAGTACATTTGGAGCTTTAATCAACTGGTTCACTCTCTCTTCCACATTTGGTTTCTTAAAGGACTCTGCATTAGGTTTATTAATGTGGCTTTAGGACAACACTGGAGTATTAAATTTGACTTGATGCTTTGTTTATCAAAAACTCCATTCTGTGACTCCAGTCTTGTTGAACTAATGTACTGTTTAACAGCTCTCGCTATTTGATCCTGTAAGTCACTGAGCTAATTTGTTCAACAGATTTAAATGTTCGATTGGATCTAGCAATTGCAGATACTTGCTCATTCATGGAAATAAGTGACTTCACACTACAGTCACTGCACTGTTTCTACCTCTGTCTTCTTTATTTACTGGATCTGATGGATTATTATAAATTATATGACTCTTAGGGGCCGATTCATGGAACAAACGTGCGCCGAAAATCTACGCGCAAGCAGGCGCAAGCAGGCGCAAGCGGAAAAAAAGAGGCGCACGCGCACGCGTGCGATTCATGGAAGTCCCTGCGCGTGTCTTCCTCGGGATGTGCGCCAAACCCGTGCATGGCGCACACGTCACTGCAACATCCCGAAAGACGTGCGCACAGTGAAAGCGCACAACCTCTGCGCATACACTAGAAAGTGGGCGGAACACGGGGCGTAACGTGCGGAATGGGGAACAACTTGCGAAAACAAGGGCGTAACTGGGGATGTACTGCAGGGAAGCAGAGGGAACGCCCACACGCACCCGAACCACACGTATTCATGGAACCGAATAGGGCAAAGCCACGCACAGCGAAAGACACGCACAAGCCGATACACGTCCGCCACAAGAAGGCAGGCGGTAGCGTCCCTGCGCATTACAAAAGTGGCAACATACAGCAATTGTGCGAGCGGGGCACGTGTATTTCGGGGTTGCGCGGGAAGTCACACACGCGATTGAGCGGGGTACGTGTATTCCGGGGGTTCGCGGGAAGTCACACACGCGACCTGGCCTGGGGGAGCGGGCTACGTGTATTACAGGGGTTCGCGTGAACTTTTACACGCGATCGGGCCTGGGGGAGCGGGCTATGTGTATTACAGGGGTTCGCGTGAACTTTTTCACGCGATCGGGCCTGGGGGAGCGGGCTACGTGTATTACAGGGGTTCGCGTGAACTTTTTCACGTGATTTCAGCAGGGTACGTGTATTTCAGGGGTGCGCGGGAAGTTTTACACGCGAATAGCCTGGGCGCGTGTATTTCAGGGGTGCGCGGGAAGTTTTACACGCGAATAGCCTGGGCGCGTGTATTTCAGGGGTGCGTGGGAAGTTTTACACGCGAATAGCCTGGGCGCGTGTATTTCAGGGGTGCGCGGGAATTTTCTCACGCGATTTCAGCAGGGTACGTGTATTTCAGGGGTGCGCGGGAAGTTTTACACGCGAATAGCCTGGGCGCGTGTATTTCAGGGGTGCGCGGGAAGTTTTACACGCGAATAGCCTGGGCGCGGGTATTTCAGGGGTGCGCGGGAAGTTTTACACGCGAATAGCCTGGGCGCGTGTATTTCAGGGGTGCGCGGGCATTTTCTCACGCGATTTCAGCAGGGTACGTGTATTTCAGGGGTGCGCGGGAGGAAGTTTTACACGCGAATAGCCTGGGCGCGTGTATTTCAGGGGTGCGCGGGAATTTTCTCACGCGATTTCAGCAGGGTACGTGTATTTCAGGGGTGCGCGGGAAGTTTTACACGCGAATAGCCTGGGCGCGTGTATTTCAGGGGTGCGCGGGAAGTTTTACACGCGAATAGCCTGGGCGCGTGTATTTCAGGGGTGCGCGGGAAGTTTTACACGCGAATAGCCTGGGTGCGTGTATTTCAGGGGTGCGTGGGAATTTTCTCACGCGATTTCAGCAGGGTACGTGTATTTCAGGGGTGCGCAGGAAGTTTTACACGCGAATAGCCTCGGCGCGTGTATTTCAGGGGTGCGCGGGAATTTTCTCACGCGATTTCAGCAGGGTACGTGTATTTCAGGGGTGCGCGGGAAGTTTTACACGCGAATAGCCTGGGCGCGTGTATTTCAGGGGTGCGCGGCAAGTTTTACACGCGAATAGCCTGGGCGCGTGTATTTCAGGGGTGCGCGGGAAGTTTTACACGCGAATAGCCTGGGCGCGTGTATTTCAGGGGTGCGCGGGAATTTTCTCACGCGATTTCAGCAGGGTACGTGTATTTCAGGGGTGGGCGGGAAGTTTTACACGCGAATAGCCTGGGCGCGTGTATTTCAGGGGTGCGCGGGAATTTTCTCACGCGATCGGGCCTGGGGGAGCGGGGTACCACTCACCGTCTGCCTTGCGTGTAGTAGAACGCGTAGCCAACACCCGCTGTGAAGTAATAGCGTGTGAACCCCAACGGATGGAAAACACACGCACCGCACGAAAAGCACGTACAGAACATAAAGGCACGCGGGATCTCCAAGCCCTGCCAGGGCAACGCCCGTGCGCAAAACGTCAGACGCGCTTACGCTGTAAGGGCCTTTGGTCCAATGAAATCGCGTACGCGTGCTGACGCGCTTATGCGCTAAGGGCCACGCGAAAACACACGGAAGACCACGCACCTGCCCAGAAGGCCGAATTACTGCCCCCCAGTGCCCCGAGCAGCCTCCCACGTGCCATCTGCTGCTGCCTGCCTGCCTGCCTGCCTGCTGCCACCGTGCCCTGCCATTTGGTGCCTGCACATCAGCCATCTGCAGGGGTCCAGTTGCTGTGTCCACCCCTGCTGGAACAGTAGACTCCCGACTGGGGTACCATCGCTCCACAGCCCAGCCCCAGGACCCAGTTGCCCACCTGCCTCGGGGGTCACCATGTCGGGGCAAGCACCATCTGAGACCAGTGGCGAACCTCAGCCAGAGAGCCACCAGCTTCAGTGAGAAGGAAGTTGGTGTCCTGGTGGAGCATGTCCTGGGGCATTATGATGCCCTCTTCGGAAGACCACGCGCCAACAAGGAAGGACGGGAGAGGATCTGGGACGATGTAGTGGTTGCCATCAACGCGGAGGGGGTGGAAACCCGCGACATCAAGCACATCAAGAAGCGCTGGGAGGACTTGAGGGCCAGGACCCTCAATAAGGCCCGGTGCCTCGCGGAGGGGGGCCGGGCACGCCTGAGTGACATCCAGATGAGGGTCCTGGAACGCGTAGACCCAGCGCTCCACGCCCAGATCCTTCGGAGGCAGACCCATCTGGAGTTGGCCGGTAAGTGGCCAAGCATTACTGTGTGAGACAGGGCATGTTGCAGTGTGCTGGTTGTCTGATACCTGCCTGTATGTGTGACATAGGCCATGTACGTATGTGTGTGTGCAGGGACATCATGGTCAGGCATGTGAGTACAGTGATGTGTGAACCACATGGTTGGTGCATGTGTTCTATTGCAACATGGGGGGCTCTGTGCGGAATGGACACATGGAAGCATGGCAGTCTCTGTTCCTGGACATGGGTGGGGGTGAGGGATGGGTGCTGGTCCCATGTACACGTATGGTGTCCATGTGTGTGCGTCTGACCTGCGTGTCTGTGACTTGTAACTGCCATGGATGCATGACACATGTCTGTGACAATGTTCAGATTCACTGATGCAGCCTAGTCATCCTTGTATCCACTGCGTCTGTGGTGTACGAGGCCAGATGGATGGAACTACGGTGAGGTGTGTGCATGTGATGGCAAGACCCATGATGCATGTGAGTTTAAAACCAACATTGTATGAATCATGAGTCCCTTGGTCATGTATGCCAATGTCCATGGCATGCGCCATGGCTGTTACTGTATGTGTTTTGCCTGCACTGACCCATGTGTTGTGGAGGGACATGATGGAAGTGATGTATGACAGTGCCACTCATCTGCTGTTGCTTCCTGTCTAGGGGACCATTGTACAGTACCTTGATGCTTGTGTTCTATGTCTCCCTCTACACAGTGGCAAGTGAAGAAGAGGGCGGAGAAGGCGCTGTGGAGCAGAGCGGCGGGGATGCCGCCACGGCTGCAGCGGAAGGGGTGGGTGAGCCCCCACAGGGGCTTGCACCGGCGGAAGACGGCGTGGAGACATCCAGGTTGGTGGTTTCCACAGAGGGGGAGGAGGCCGCTACTGAGCCACACATGGGGCCTGGTGGGGGCATCCCCGCTGGTGCAAGTGGTGCAGTCCAGGGCCAGGGGCAGGAGGCAGCACAGGTCGCCGTGGAGGTGCCTGTGCATGTCACTGTCCCTGACACTGTGACTGCACCACCATGCACCAGCAGGGATGCCCCATCCCAGGCCCGTCCGCAGGTAGGGGAGATGTCCATGTCATCTGACACTCCTCTACCTGCGGACGAGGGGACCCCTGGCCGTGTGGAGAGGGTCCTGATTGGTGTCGCGTTGCGCACGGCTGGCATTCGTGATGAGGTGCATGCTTCCCGGGAGGAGCATGCACATCATCACGAAGAGCACCGTGCGTACGTGAACCATTTGGGAGCCGCCATGGTCGGGGGTTTCCTACATGTGTGTGGCCTTCTGGCGACCCTCTCCTCCTCTGTGGAGGCTATGCGCCAGTCGTGCTCCATGCCGTCTTCCGGCCCAGATGCCACCAGGGCCCCCTGTGGACCTGCCCCGACCAACGCAGCCAGCTCGGTGGGGACCCCATCCCTGCCACAGTCGGGAGTCGAAGGTCCAGCAGGGGTGGACACACCAGCAACTGTCCCCCTGCAGATGGAGGATGTGCCGGCATCATCTGGCAGGGCACGTGCACGACGGCATCGGTGGATTCCATCAGCCTGGATGCCGTCGTGCTGGCAGAGGCAGTGGCGTCGGAGGCAGCAGCAGGCTCGACGTGGGAGGCATCATGGCTCGGGGCCATCAAGATCAGAGGAGCAGGCATCGGCCGGAGGGCAGGAGAACCCTGGGATGGCAGTGTCTTCCGTGTGGGAGCAGTTGGTCCAGCGGATAGGTGCGGAGCGGCAGCGGGCGGAAGAGGAGCGGCTCACCATGGTCAGGGCGGAGTTCTCCATGCGTCGGGCGTTGAGGCGGGCTGAGTGCCTCGAGGAAGCTCGCAGGGAGTTTGAGGTGGACACAGGGTTGTCCCTGCGAGACCTCGGGGCCAGGACAGAGTCCCGCCTCCGGGACATCGACATGGAGTTCGATGATGCCCTGGCCGGCAACATCACAGAGTGAGCCGCAGGACTTGCCCGCTGCCATTGTATATAGTTCTTTAGTTAGTTAGTGTTAGGTTTCCTTTATTTTTTAAGTTTTTTTTGGACCGCTCGGACAATGGCCACTTTTCTGTATATATTTTTTTTATTAGTTAGTAGTAGTAGGTTTCATTTATGGTGTTGGGCTCATGGACCCTGGGATATTCTTGTACATAGTTTGATGTTTGGAAAACATTTGTTGGATTTATATTTGTGTTCACCATGAGGCAATGGTTTTTCCTTATTTTTTCCCCCCATTATTTTTCTTTGGACTACATTAGTTTTTGGATTCCTTTGTTTTTTGATTTTTTCTATTAGTTCTCAGACATGGACCATTTGTTTTGTCATCCCCATTGTTGTGTGTTTTATTTCTTTACTTCATTTTCATCTTTAATACATATATTTATTACTTACATTTGTGGTATTTTCTCATTGGTTTCATGCATGTCATGATATGGGTTTTGACATTCACTTGCACCCATTGTGTATGTGTGTGTGACGGACATGTGTTCATTTACATACTTGCCATTGGGGTTGTATCATGTAATTGCATCTACTATGTGGGTGGATGCAATCCTTGGCTGGGTGTTTGTGCTGGGTATGCTGCCCATTACTGCCATGATTGCGTTTCGTCAGGACCTGGGGGCAGGGGGACATGAGTGGGGGCCTGCAGGGGGGTGGGGGTGCAAGGGGACATGAGTGGGGGCCTGCTGGGGGGTGGGGGTGCAAGGGGACATGAGTGGGACATGGTTGGGGGCCTGCTGGCAGGTGCCCCACAGTGCTGGGGGGTGGGGGTGCAGGGGGACATGAGTGGGGGCCTGCTGGGGGGTGGGGGTGCAAGGGGACATGGTTGGGGGCCTGCTGGCAGGTGCCCCACAGTGCTGGGGGGTGGGGGTGCAAGGGGACATGAGTGGGACATGGTTGGGGGCCTGCTGGCAGGTGCCCCACAGTGCTGGGGGGTGGGGGTGCAGGGGGACATGAGTGGGGGCCTGCTGGGGGGTGGGGGTGCAAGGGGACATGGTTGGGGGCCTGCTGGCAGGTGCCCCACAGTGCTGGGGGGTGGGGGTGCAAGGGGACATGAGTGGGACATGGTTGGGGGCCTGCTGGCAGGTGCCCCACAGTGCTGGGGGGTGGGGGTGCAAGGGGACATGGTTGGGGGCCTGCTGGCAGGTGCCCCACAGTGCTGGGGGGTGGGGGTGCAGGGGGACATGAGTGGGGGCCTGCTGGGGGGTGGGGGTGCAGGGGGACATGAGTGGGGGCCTGCTGGGGGGTGGGGGTGCAAGGGGACATGGTTGGGGGCCTGCTGGCAGGTGCCCCACAGTGCTGGGGGGTGGGGGTGCAAGGGGACATGAGTGGGACATGGTTGGGGGCCTGCTGGCAGGTGCCCCACAGTGCTGGGGGTGGGGGTGCAGGGGGACATGAGTGGGACATGGTTGGGGGCCTGCTGGCAGGTGCCCCACAGTGCTGGGGGGTGGGGGTGCAGGGGGACATGAGTGGGGGCCTGCTGGGGGGTGGGGGTGCAAGGGGACATGAGTGGGACATGGTTGGGGGCCTGCTGGCAGGTGCCCCACAGTGCTGGGGGGTGCGGGTGCAGGGGGACATGAGTGGGGGCCTGCTGGGGGGTGGGGGTGCAAGGGGACATGGTTGGGGGCCTGCTGGCAGGTGCCCCACAGTGCTGGGGGGTGGGGGTGCAAGGGGACATGTGGCTTGGCTGGGGGGCATGCCCATGGTGGATGGGCTGCCTGCGGGACATGACCAGGGGTGCAGGGTAGTCCCCTGTGGTGTGGGCTGCCTGCAGAGGTCGTGGAGGGGGTAGAGGGGAGACCTGGGAGGACCCACACTGGCAATTCACCTCTTCAACTTCCCGCACACCCACGTAATACACTGCCCCACTCGCACAGGCCCAATCGCGTGTAGAATTTCTCGCGCACCCCTGAAATCCACGTACCCAGGCCAATCGCGTGTAGAATTTCTTGCGCACCCCTGAAATACACGCGCCCAGGCTATTCGCGTGTGGAACTTCACGCGCACCCCTGAAATACACGCGCCCAGGCTATTCGCGTGTGGAACTTCCCGCGCACCCCTGAAATACACGCGCCCAGGCTATTCGCGTGTGGAACTTCCCGCGCACCCCTGAAATACACGCGCCCAGGCTATTCGCGTGTGGAACTTCACGCGAACCCCTGAAATACACGTAGCCCGCTTGCCGTGCTGGTACAGGGTTAGCGCAGCCCTTTGTGCTGGATTGGGGATTTTGATGGCTTTTCCCTGCGCGGAAGGCGTTCTTGGGGGCGTAACTGGCGCTGCTGCAAGGTCGCTGCGCCACTATGCGCCACGGCTGGTTTTGGTGGCTGGAATCCATGAATACGCTGTGCGCGGAAATGGGTTTTGGCGCACGCGGCTGGCGCAGGGATTCACACGCGCACACTGTGCGCCAGCCGCGTGCGCCACTTGTGCGCTGAATTCTATGAATTACCCCCTTAGTCTTATTGATAATGACCTCTTTTATATTATCTACTTCATTCATTTAGGCCTCAGATTCTTGCATAGGCGTACTTTTATCACCATTAACTAAACTTTGAGCAGGAGGAGCTTTCCTAGTGCTATCTTCGATCTCTGTTACTCGCGGGCCGACAATATCATCAGCTTGTTTGTTTTGCTCATTTGTCAATGTTATTTTTTTAGCATCGTTGTTAACCCTTGTTGGTTCAGATTTTGTTTGCCTATTATGCTTGGATCATCACTTCTTTGATGAAGTTTTAAGTATTTGAATTCTCAATTTGTATTTTAATATCAGCAAGGATTAGTTCATGACTTGACACTTGTTCTTGAGGTGCCTATGACAAATCATCTTTCTGAATGGAAACAATAGCAGGTTCTAAAGGGATCACCATTTCAGGATCACCTATATTAAGTTCCTCGAGTTTGTTTTGGGAGGCACCCAAGGCAGTAATTAGTTCATTAAGTGGTGAATAGTCCCTTACTTCTAATACTTTGGCATCATTTGTATTCCTAAGTGTACTGAACATAGCTTTTTGTGTATAAAGCATTGCTTTGGTTGTCTTAAGGGTGATATTGTTACCAGTTATTTGTCTAATGAATTGTTTACCATTTGCTTGTGAGCGGCGTGTAGTGCACTTCTGATTGTCTTTTTTTTATGACATTCCATTTTTCATCTCTTTCTTTTAGTATTTTTGTTAAACAAGTTTTAGTTTTTAGTCAACGGTGATATAGCATGCACAATTTCAGTTGGATTAACCATTTCAACACCAGACTGCAATTCAGAATAGACTGTCAAGTTTTCATCACCTATTGTGATAATACCTTCCACCAATGGTAATCTAGTTGTCAATTCTCCCTGTTGTACCTCTTGCATTTTAGTTATTGCAACCCTTTCAAAAATGACACCAACGAGAGTGGCACAGGGGCCACTATCTCTTTCTCTTTCTCTGGATTACTGTTCATCCATTGTTCAATATGACCTATTTGAATCATCTGCTGCGTAATGTTCGCATCCAACCTTTCAAATAGTTTTGTTAGGGAAACAATAGTCATGTGAATAGAGATCAATGTTATTTTTAGTAATGTGGAGTGAGAACTATTTGGCATAGATGGTAACATGTTCCTTGCTGAATCTGGCCGAATATGGTCAGATGCAGCACTCATAGGAGAAGATGTATTAGAGTTGTTAAACAGACTCAGTGAATGGTATAAGTTGTTATTCACAGATTCATTCAGCGAGGAAGAGGCAATTAACGAGATTTTGCCGATCGATCATGATTCAATGTTGGCTCTTGTTCATTTACAGACAGTCACTTATGAAGTCCTGGGGAACAAAGTCAAAACTATTGACATCCGTATCACTAATAGTATGAGATGGTTCTTTCACTGACGACATCACTTCTTTATTTTCAAGCAGAAAAAGTGGATCTGAGACAATGGACAGCATTTGTGTATCAGTAACTGTTGTTTCCACACCATTTGTATCTGAAACCCCTTGATTATGCTTAAATGCACCATTCCAATGTTCAACATTTCATCATCATTAATATTATTTAGTGAAGCCTGCTTAGGACCCTCTACTGGCACACAAGGAAGACAGAAATCTCGTATATCCCCAGCACAATTTGTGTGTCCATGTGCCAAGCTCAGTTGACCACCTTGCGTTTTTTAATGTTATTAGAAGACAATTTCAAAGGAGTTGATTTCAATACCAATGAGGGAGTACTTATCTTACGAACATCTGGCATACATGTGGTTAGGGTGAACGGAGAGTAAGATATAAATTCAAAATGCACTGCAATTCCTTCACAATTCCGCATTTATATCTACACAGACTGCTTGTGTCCACAAAACGAAGGTCTCAGAAATTCACAAACCTACACATTTTAAACAACCACAGAGCATGTGCACTTCGCTCAACCAGTATGGACTTCAATATGAGCACAAGGTTTCCACTTCGAGTTCTCCACCCAGGTCACTCAGCACAACTCGGAGTGGATCTCGCTCAATGATTGCTGGGCCTGGTTAGACCAAAGTTATTTTAACTGCCACATGACAGCATCAGATAAACCAACTTTTTTCCAATGCACCTGGCTCCTTTATTTTTATGGAGCTCTCGGCTCAAAAGGCATGAGCCTCACAGTCACCGAGCTGGTTGACTTATTTTAGCTATTCAAAAAGTCAGACAACACACAGCTCAAAGAACATACGCTCCACAGTCACTGTGCTTTGTATAACCACACTCCTTTTCTCACAAGAGGACTCGGCTCAAAGGGCTAAAGTCCCACAGGCACCGAGCTGGATGATTTGTTTTTAAATGTTCAGAAGGATTCAAGTTTATTTAGCAGCCCATTGCAATGAACAGGCAAGCAGGAGTACTTTATTAAACAGGACTTCTATAATCACACAACACACGGCGCAAAGAACGTACGCTCAGCAGAAACCGTGTTTGTGTTGCTCACTGCAATCAACTTGATTTCTTTACTTGGACCTTCAACCTTATGGAGAATAGGTGAGTGCTGTCACAGATCATTTTATTTGCCAAATATTTGTGCGCATAAAGTCACTCCAACTTCCAAAACTACTGTTCATAGGCCACACCGGCAATTGCTTGAAGCACAATTCATCACAGCAGTCAGAAGTTTACTTGAATAAGTAGTTTCCCGTTGTGTATATGCATCTAGACCGAAAAAAATAAGACACGTCTTAAACGGAGTGGCACTATCGTCAATTCCAACAGACCCTTCCTGGTCGGAGAGCTCCCATATGTCTCGCAGAAGACAAGCTAACAACAGGAGTGCAATAGAAGGGGCTGCGCATCGTAGATTGTTAAAGTTACTCCTTCAAGTCAAGTACAGTTAGTCATTTACAATTGATAACGGATCGTCCCTCCGCTCTAAACAAAATCTTTGTAAACAATTGAGCGAAGGAGCCGTTGAGAAGTCTAGCGCAGCATGCTTGGGAGTTTACAGACTGTTTATCTTTTTAATTATTGCAGTTGCAGTGATTTTAGCCAGCCGACACAATGAATTTGCAAGTCCGGACCACCAACCGCCTGCTGCTGGACAACAGACACGTGACACACTGCGATGCACACCACACAGCGCTCCACGCATGAGCGGTGCTTTAATGGATTGAAAGGTCTTTTTTGATGAACATAGAAAGAGGACTAGTGGTTCCACCACCGATCCTCACATTCCTTTGTGAAAGTAAATACACAGCCTCCTCCACAAGTAACATGGGACACACTGCGATGCACACCATTATTAATAATGATGGTAGGTCCATCCACTCTCTAATACGTTGAAACACCTGTAGGCAACACCTGAGGGTGTCGGTTAACAACAGCAACACCCACATGGTGGTTGCTGGGATAGTTATTCAGGGTACAATTTGTTTGAACACATACAATGTCATACTAATTACATAAGGTGTCCAATGACATTGTCAGGCTTTAAGGTTCTTATGGCTTGCGGTTTCCTATCTTGTTTCTGTACATGTTTTGCTGAACCATGTCAATATGTACTGTGCCTTTCAAAGTAAAATACTTGATGGTTTTTTAATAATTATATTTTGCATAACATACTCCATGTTGTTTCTAAATAAAGTCTTGTGATAAAATGCCAACCGTGTGTAGGACTTTCTTTTAAAACAGAATACATATCCATTGTTTTGATTTCAGTTCTGTGAAAGGATTCTCTTGCTGGTGTGTTCATGTTTTTTTTATGTGTAGCTTAATACTCTAATCAAAGTACCTCCAGCCATGCCAAGTTTGGTTTAGTCATTGGGTCCCTTGTCTTCCAGAGAAACACACAACTATTTGAAAGTGAATGGCTTTCCAAGAATGGCACAAGGTGAAGGCAATAAGGGATGTGGGCTTAGCACTTGGTGGACAAAGGATGTCTCCCCATGTTAAGTAGTAAAAGATGTTTTGATCCCACAGTGCCATCTTTCTAGTTAGTTTAATGAGCATCATTGACCTGGGTAGGAAAAGGTCGCAAGTTTATCACAACTAATCTTTTGAATATTATTTTAGTTTAACATAGCTAATCATGTTGATAACGTTACTTCTAAAGATGCTACTCTAGCTGAGAACATTATCCTTTTGTAGATGAGAAGGCATGTGGTAAAACCCATGCCAGCATGATTAAGGCTGCAATGCACTTTAGATCCCTGTGTGGCAACAGTGGCATGGATTAACACATAGCGAGAACTGCATGTGCCCTGGCTACAGATTTGTATGGTCATGGTGAGCTACAAAATGAAAATTCAGACATAGCAAAAGAATTGTAGCCACACAACAAAGTATTGGCTTACTTTAGAGAACCACATCATGTGTCTGTGATGTCCTTCAAAATATTGGAAAATCAGTTGGATATTACAGAAATGTTAATCTGGATACTAATTTGTTTAAATATGTGTATAGATTGGGAATCAGGATTTTGGAAAATGTCTTATCATGCATATTTGTAGGAATGGCTTTTGGACGTTGGCATGCAGTTCATGATACTGGGCTTGGTTGGTCGAGGGGTGAGTATCTAGCTGGTGCAGGTGGAGGTTAGATTCTCTGGAAAAACGAACATTCACACAACACATTTCTTGAAGAGCAAAGCTGTTTCCATATATTTTCTTATGGAATGTGATGAAGTGATCTGCCTGATTCTGGGGAATAGGAGGGTCAGAAATGAGGGGGCTGGTGCCTCCCTAAGCAACTAGATGATATGTCTAGGGCTGACATGCAGAGAATCAAATGGGCACCCTCCCTTGGTCCCCCACATTTGGCAGGCAACTTCCATTATAGACCAACCAGTTCTCCTGCACCATCACTGAAGATTCCCTCCCCATTGACCATGATCACAAAAAGAAGCTGAGGGTCCCCACAAACTGAACTGAAGTGTTTTTCAGGCCCCACATGTTCCCCAGTTTCCTTGCCATAAAGTCGTTGCATGCCTTGAAAAATTTAAAAATAGAGTTAAGCATACCTATTCCCAATAACAGTAGACCACATGTGCAGCAACATGAGTTGTCATTTCCTCCACCTCAAGATGGTACTTCAGAAAAATGCACACAAGGAGATAACAGATCTGTAAGTTGGTTAGGATGAAAACCAGAAAGGAGCCTCCTCCTTTCACTCTCCCAAACTCTTTATTTTACTCACTCACTCATTGATGCAAAAATGGGATATGTCCTAGTATCAACTGATTGAGGTATGGTAACCTTAGTTGCGGCAGAGGTGATTACAGCATTATGTGCTAGTGGTCAGAGGCAACTGCACTAAGAGGTAGGTAGAGAGTGGCAGAGAGGGCTGGCATCTGAGGTCCCCAGAAGATTTCTCTGAGGAAGAGAAGGACTGGAGTTGGCTAGAGATCTGTCATGGCCACTAACCAAGGGCCCTTATTTCCTCCTTCCTAAGGGTCCAATTGGACCCTGTCCTGGCACCTTTGGTGCCAGGCTCATAAGAAAGTGTGCTCTGCACACTTTGGATCCAAGGCACGTGTATCCAGGCTGGGCGTGGCCATTAGAAAGCATTGGAAGGCACGTGCAATCATCTATGGGAGTGGTGATGTGGGGCCACAAGGTGGAGCTAAAGGGGAGTGGCTAGGGCCAGACTAATTAGGCCGGCCCCACCTGCATGCTGAGGCTTCGCATTAATATGCTGTATGCAGCGTAACGCTTACCGCCGTCTGAAGCTCTTACCTGTCTCCAGCTCTGCATCTTCTGATTCCAGCTTCACATCTTCGGCGCACACCTACCTGATTCCAGCTTCAAGTCTTCGGCGCGCACCTACCTGATTCCAGCCATACATCTTCAACGCGCACCTTACCTGCATCCAGCTATACCATCGCCCGGAGCGCATCCAACCTTGATCTGGCATCCGCAGCTTGCAACTTACCTGAAATCAGCCATCCCATTGCATGAAGTACTACGAGCTTCACGCCAGTATCTCCAGCGCACGCACCTTACCTGTCTCCGAATCCATCTTCTGTTGGGCGCCTCTTCCTCACGTGTCAGAGTCTTCATCCACACAGAATTCTTCTAGTCTTCAGGCATCCTCGCGGTTCTTCCATCTCGCATCTGCGGACAGCTGCACTGATAGACATTCTCTGCTTTCCGACGCCAGGCCATTCCTGCAAGAAATAAAGACAGCACAAGGTTAGAAACCGCATAAACATTTAACACTTGGCCGTGCAACACCTAAGCCTTGCGTTGTATTTAGAAACCCTACTTACCTTCTAGTGGGGTCTGCTCCATTCTTTTCTGACACCGCGTGGGTACACTGTCAGCAACGCGACTCAGCGGAGCCATCTTCAACACCTATTGGGGAAAAGAAAGACATTATTAATGATACGGACAATAATCATTGGGAAAGACTTTACAAAAGCATACGGACAATAATCATTGTAATCAACACTCACCACCCATGAGGATTGGTCTCAGCCGGCTGGGCCATTACGCATGCGGGCCAGTGAAGTAACTGGGTCTGTCTATAGCACCCCTCCTGAAGAGAAGCAGGACTGAGAGCTCATCTTTGCAAAATAACAGGTGAGAGCCTACGGGAAAACGCTTGCGCATCTCATTCTGGCATAAGGCGTTCGAGGGGGATCGCAAATCAGCCACAGCTTTCTCACTGACTCTTAACTTTCCCCAAGGGCATTGCAGCAACTGACCAGAACAAATAGCCGCAGCTGAGGGTAAAGCAAGATCCAGGGAGGGCTCCAACCATGCCCCAACGTCCCCGCAGATACCAGGTGAGCGTAACAGGATCATGGGAAGAGACGAGAGGGGAGAAAGAGAGAGAGGGATTAAGAGAAGGGAGATAAAGGTTTTAGTAAAAGAGATGGAACATTGTGTGAACCGTGGGCAGGAGGAAATGTGAAAATCTGGTGCCAGATTACAGAAACTTTGGATGGTGAAAGTGCACATTTGCACGGTATGAGCACTAGGAACAAAATGTGCCCTGGTACATGCCCTGGTGCGAAAAACATATGCTTTCGTCCAAGGCCAAAACTGGCTCCAAGACAAAATTTGCCCTAGTGCTAATACTATTCCATATTAGAACTAGAGCAGCATTGCATTGAAAGAGAAGGTTTTTCCTCTAGGGTAAACTGTTCACTTGTGCCACTCCCTTGCACAGTTGTGTTTACACTGGTGCTTTGTTTCTGTAATCTCGTCCCAGGTGGAAATGGTAATTATGAGAAGGAAGAGTTGGCAACAGCAGCAGACATGGTAGTTGTGAGGACCATAGTCAGGCAGGCCAGGTAGGTCATAGGCCTGAGGGATGTAGAAGCCAGTTAAGAGGCAAGACAGGTTAAGAGAGGCATAGAAAGTGAGTTGAGACCCAAATGCAGGAACCGTTTGAAGAATGAGGAAAGTTTTGGGAGGAGGAATGGAAGAGATGGCAGGAGGAAGTGGAAGCATCTGGGAGATGGAAGGAAGAGCTAAGAAAGATAAAGGAACTGCAAGGAGGAGATTAGAGAAGGGATTATTCAGCTAGCAAAGGCAGTTTACAAAGGTCCTGGCCAGCTCCATTGCAAGGCCACAAGATGTGAGGCATGTGAATGGGTCAGCAAGATTATCAAAGCAGTAGAGAAATGGTGGCAGAAAATGATTGAAATAGGTGGGTTAATCAGAATACTGGAAGGGACCTCTCATTGTGTTTCCCTCAGCCTTTCCATGCAGGTTCCCCGTGGGTACCTGTCTGCTGGGCCACCTCCAATTATTACAGAGCGCTTTGCAGTATGGGTCCCCAAAAAGCCCAGAAAAAAAGCCTGTAGTAAAGAAGGGTACTGTAATGCCCACATTGCCTGGAGAACTACACACAGGGTGACGGAACCACTGTTTTGGACTGACCACACCAGAAGCACCAGGGGTGGATATCTACGTGAAAAATGCATTGATCTCTAACAAGAGGGCATCCTGCACTTCACAAGTTTGAATACCACTGTTTGGCTGAATAAGCCATTGGTCTTTCCTAGGTCAATAAATCATGTTCTGTCGACACTGTGTGATAATAACATCTTATACTATTGCACATAGGTGATGGAGGAGTCTGCGATGAAGCACTATATTAGAATAGACTATTCTCTATTATTATTAATGCCGAGGATCTGCATATTCATGCAGATAATTCTCATTGTGAATCTGCTGACAGCAGATTAGGAAGAGGATTCATCAGAAATAACTGGATGGCCAGCAGACATGATATTCCCCAAAGCACATGTAATTACATAGATGCTAAGAGAGTGGTGTGTCCTGGAATTGGTGTAAAATAATCATTGCAGGTGTATTGATTTTATTATCTTTCAGGGAAAAGGGCAACAGTTTGACAAAAATGAAGAGAGCGTAGGCACAATAGGGAAAGAGGTACTTTTGCTTGCAACCCTTTTCCCTAAAAATTATAATCCTGCACCAGTTCTTCAACATTGATACAAAGGCACATGCTGTACTGCTAATACATAGATATTGAAGCTATTATCAGCAGATTCTCTTATGCATGTGTAAAAATATTTATATTTACATTATGAGCATATTTATATGCATCGATATCCAACCCTCCAACCTCTGTTCTTCATTGGGCAAAATCCAACCCCCAATCCACCCCCGCGTACAAAAGAGGGTGAAGTTCCCAATTTGCACAAAATATTTGGTTGGGAAAGGCAGAATTATCTCAGGAATTGGCCATCTCCATTCTTCAGTCCCACGGTGCAAGGAGGATTATTAGCATAGGTGCCCTCTCAGCTCTGTGTGCCCTTCAATCAATTTCTCAAATTTCTTGATTGGCCATTGTGGAATAATTGGCTAGCCCAGTTCGGAATTAGACCCCAATCTACTATTCTCCTGTGCCACTATGCCATTGACCATTCCCATGAACAACACAGTGGCACTAACAGATTCTATAGCCCATTCAATCCCATGCCTCTTTTCCCTATGTACGAGCAACACCTACATGTATGTCTCTTCAACATTTGCATTGACAATATCCAAAACTAGCAATGTTACCGGCATACTTGAGACCTCCCCCCAAAAGCTTAAGTAGGATACCTGCCCATTAAGCTTCGTCAGCTAGCATATGAACACAGTGGCGTAACTCCACTTCCCACAATCCCCACCCCTACCACACCTACAGTATGCTGACAGCTGATCAAACAATAAAGCAATAAAGACTTATGGGTACACCTTATTGTAGAGTTGGTCTTAAACTCCTCCCAGTTATGACCCATCCACCACTACATCAAAGAATGTGAAAAAAAGACTCAGCAAGACTGCATTAGAGATAATTAGAGAAACCCTTTTCTGAAAATATATTCTTAAGCACTACAATGGGTGCTATGATGATTGGCCCACTAACCTCCGAGATGCAAGGAGTCCTTCCAATAGATGTAGTGGACACCTTATGCAAAGAATACACAATTGGCCAATGGCAGGATTATTATATAGATGAACAAAAAGAACACTCCATTTTAAGAGGGTTTACAAAAATGTAAAACAACCACAGAAACCATCCTTGTGGATGTTGGCTCAGTGCTTACACCCTCCTGTACCCTAATAGACTACTCAAACAAATGCCTACACCCTGTGCTGCAGCCAAGCAAATACATCTCAACATCTCTGCATCCCTTGCCCCTGTGTCATCATCTTTTTGACAGCACTCATCAAATCCGATATTTCACTGAAACTAAAATCAAACTATCTATATATGAAAGCCCCTAATGTGAAAACCCTGTGTACAGCAACAACATGCTGACACATTAAGCTGACATTTCGTGGCCAAAATAGTATTCCTCAGAGGCATTGCTAGGGGTGGGCTAAGGGGGCTATAGCCCCTGGTCTTTTGGTTGTAGCCCAGGATAGGATCTCAGGAGCTACAATCAAAAGGCTCACTAGCTGGGGTGGGCGCTGTTGCGCACGTCAAGTATGGCTGCCTAGAGCGAGAGCTCCGGCTCGAAAGAAATCCTAATACAAAATAGATCCTCTCAGACCGTTCCAGACACATCAAGCAGCTGGAATTCGGTGGTGGAAGACGAGGGGCACAACCTGGAAAAGTAACAGTGAAATTCCGTGGCGGCATCGGCGAGATATCGCCTTCGGAGATCGAGAGACTCCTGTGTAGCCGCCTGAAGGCTCCACGACCACGTAGGCCTTGAGCCGAGCAGGGGGAGGGGCGCCACGTTGTCTGCAATATCCTGAGGCTCAAGGAATTAGCCGAGTGGCCATCCCGCCCTGGGACAGCTGCAGTGGCACTAGCGAACACACCGGCGATCCGACGAAGGTTACAGGAGGAGAAGAAAGCTGGGAGGAGATAACCAGGGGCCGTGCGCTGCTCCTGCCGAGGTCACGGCTGGAGGCGCTGTGATTGCAGCGCAGATCTGTCTCTGGGCGGCATCTCCATGCGGCGCTGCCCACGATCTCCGCTGAGGGGAGCAGACTGGAGCTGGGGACGTGCAGGGAAGGCAACCCCCCCACACCAAGTGAGGGAAACCGGGCCGAGTTGTGAGGTCCTCTTGGCCTTTTCTGACGCCCGTGAGGTGGACTTTTCTTCCAACGCACAGCCCACGGTGGCAGCTGCCGGGGGGGGGCCCACATCATTCTATGCAACTGCTGTCCCAGACAGCCCCCCCAGGCTGCATCTCTACGACTATGGGGGAGACGAACACCAATCTTCAGGCGCGGATTATCCACCTGCAATCCTACAACAACACAGGCACATCCAAGGGGCCCCCGTGGGCCATCCCTGCTGCTCCAGGCGCGCCGCCACACCCCCCTCACTCAAATAGGCCTGGAGGTCAGCCAGTGTGGATCTCGCCAACATAAATCTGCCCAACCCACTCCTACATACATGCAGCATATCATGAGCTGAGAGCAAACGTACAGGGAAACATCCCCCCCTCGTCTTGAGCCATACAGCGGTGTATCTGGCGACAATACGTGGGAGACCACAGTCCACCATTACAACACATGGGCCGCAACGAGAAAAAGGGCACAGGAGGGAAAAAGATCGGCCCGATGGATACCTTCGCCAGTTTGCAGCCACAGGGGGCGACTGGGGGGGCACCACCGACACCTGATGGGCAGGAGAATGATCCTATAGATCGTCTAGCGACGCTGGTGCAAAATGGGTTTATGGCCGTGAATGTAAAACTGGATGATATAGTGGCGACAATCGGATCCCTGAAAACACGAGTGGAAAAGGAGAGCGCACGTATCACGGAGGCGGAAAACAGGATATGCGCAAATGAGGATACGATATCACAACATAGTCACGACATAGCCCATCTCCAAATGTAATTGCACAAAACTCAAAACAAGTGCGAGGATCTCGAATCAAGATCCCGGAGGAACAACATCCGGATTGTTGGGGTTTCAGAGACCTTTGGCAAGGGACCCATGGAGAAACAAGTGGAGAGTTGAAAGACATCCTGGGAGCCGACTCTTTTTCGGAACACTTCCTAATTGAAAGGGCTCACTGTACCCTAGCATCACACTCCAAACAGGGGGCTCCCCCTCGCACCATAATTGCACGGCTCCTTAATTACAGGGACAGGGACACCATACTCCGATTATCGAGAGAGAAAGGAACTTTGCATTATGATCAAAACAGAATCCACATATACCCGGACTTTTCAGCTAATGTACAAACGCAAAGGAGATCCTATGAAGGGGTGAAAAGGCAGCTACGGATGCGCAACGTACCCCATGCTCTTATCTTCCCAGCGAAGATGAGAATACAACATGGGGGAAGAGCTCATTTCTTCAAGAACCCCACAGAAGCCATGACATATGTGGAAGCCTCCATTCCGTTACCTCCTGGAAATAGAGCAGTTGACCAAAATGCGAGACCACAGCCGAGAGATGGGAGGCGGGACCCCACAGACTGAAAGAGAGAATAATGGCCAGCTGCTGACCACCCTAAGGAAGGAAAAACTCTGTTTTATGGACGGTCTGAATGAAGACTTATGATTAACCGAGCCGTGAGCCTCCGTCGGGGCAAGCCAAGTGCCTACAACGGGCGACCCTCAGGAAAGCTCCAACAGTTTAAGGGAATGAACATTGCAGGGCAGCATCGTCGAGATGATGTGGGTGGGGGACCAAAATATCACAGGATGTTCAGCTCCGTTGAGCAATGCGGGAATGGGCGGGTGTGTTGAGGGTTTGGGACTCAGTTGGAGGAGTCCCACAAGTTGAAAATCGAGGTGGCATTGCAGCACATGGAACTCCCCTGAGTAACGGCAAGACAAAAGACGCAACAAGGGTATACAGATATGACCAATCCTATTGTGACGGCCCGAGGGCTGAGACTAAAACTTCTCACATGGAACGTCCATGGGCTAAACAACCGAGCCAAGTTGAACAAGGTGGGAGCCTATGTCACTCGACGCCATCCCCAGATAATCATGTTGCAAGAAACTCACGCACTCCAGAAAGTCAATATTGAGCTCTTGAAAGGGTGGGGTCAGCACAGATATGACACTGAATACTCTTCACAGGCAAGAGGAGTACTCATCCTGATCATCCTGATCCACCCCTCCGTTGTGTTCCATGTGGGAAAAGTAAAATAGACCCGCTGGGTAGCTATGTAATAGTGTGGGGCAGCATCGCTGGGGAAGAAATTATATTAATAAACACGTATGGTCCAAACGTGGATGACCCTGACTTTTACACAAATGTGATGCATGAGATAGGCTTCTCTGGAAGTGGGCAAATATTGTGGGGGGGACTTTAACACCATATTGGACACTAACCTAGACAGCTCCACCTCCAACCACAGGAACCCCACAAACAGCTGGTATTCTGCAACATATCATGTTGCAACTAACACTAGTAGATGCCTGGAGAACACTACACCCCCATAAAAGACAGTATTCATTTTACTCCTCGGTGCATGACACTGAATCTCGCATAGGTTACTGGCTGGTGCCCGCATCTATTATGAACCAAATCGATAATAGTGAAATACTTCCCCGTACCCTATCGGATCACTCCCCTATCCTTTTAGATATAACACTAGGAAATCTAAAACCCCCAGTCAGAAGATGTAGAATGCCACCCGATATTCTTAAGGATCCCACAGTGGCAGAGGCACTACATACAGAGGTAGAATTCTTCCTTGAAACTAATAAAAACTCAGTCAATAGTTCTGCAACTCTATGGGAGACGTTTAAGGCATGGGTGAGGGGGATCCTGATCTCCAAATCCACGGGGATGTTGAGGGCGGTCAGGGTGGAACTGGCGGAAATAGATAAACGGTTGGGTGAGTTAGAAAAGCGATATACAGCCGCACATGAAGACAAAATCCTGGCGGACATCAATAGTAACCTGCAAGAATTCAACAAACTAGCTACCAGGGAGCTGCTATATATGGCTACTCCAGTCAGAGCACGCCGGTATGGCGAGGGGAACAGAGCGGGTCGCACCCTAGCCAACTTGCTGAAGGCTGAGAGACACCGCACAACGATCTCCAGCATAGTAGCGGGGGGTGGCACAGTAACCACTTGTGAAGAGGGCATAAACAGAGAATTCTCCAATTTTTACACAGAACTGTATGCCAATCATGACCTGAAAACTCCCAATGACATTAGAGAATACGTAGACAACATCACACTCCCGACATTGCCAACAGAACATAGACTGTTGTTAGACCAGCCCCTAACGGTTGATGAGATAAAGGAAGCGATAAAATCGCTAGCCAACGGAAAGACACCCGGCTCAGATGGACTGGGGGCTAAGTTATATAAGGAGCTCTGTGAGTAGCTGGCCCCGGTCCTATTGTCTGTGTGGGAGGAGGCCTTGGAGTTGGGGACACTTCCAACGTCCATGAGGGAGGCCATAATAACGGTGCTTCTCAAGCCCAGGCGCACGCCGAATGAGATGTCCTCTTACCGGCCCCTATCCCTTATAAACTGTGACGCCAAGGTATTCACAGAGATTCTGGCCACGAGACTCCTACCCAACATGCCCGTGTTGGTACATCCGGACCAATGCGGATTTATCCCCACCAGATCGACGGCACTGAATCTGCGTAGGTTGTTTGGTATCATGGCCCAGATTAAGCCAGAAGCCGAGGCTGTGGCCGTATCTCTAGATGCCGAAAAGGCATTTGATTCAGTGTCATGGGCATACCTGTTCATGGTGCTTGAGAAATTTGGACTAGGCCCGTACTTCCTAAAATGCATCAAGGTATTATACACTAACCCGGGAGCCAGGGTATTGACTAATTGCACCATGTCAGAATTGTAAGAGGATTCAATTCAACACTACAGCTAAGTCAATGCCTAGTCTGGGATACTGAATGGAAACCCTTATTGATATATCTTTATGTCCAGTTCATGCGTTCTGGATGACTACCCCTATATAACACCCCTCTCTTGGAATCCTCCTGACCCCACTGAGCCAAGAAGTAGTTCTGTTTTGCAAGTTAAAGGTTTATTTGATAAATTAAACAATATATATATATATCACGCTTTATAATAAATTAATAATTGAATATCACACTTAATCTGAGATGATAAAGATTAACAACGGAGAATCTGGCACTAGCACACTTCTTTATAATCACTAAGGAGTTGACATGAAATGGATAAGATAGCAACAATACTTTTATGGTTTCAAATGGATGCAATGTGGAATGAAATGCAGTACAGAAAATAACTTGATAGGATTTCAGCAAAAGACAATGTAATCACTTTCTTGGACAATTCACCCCCCCCCTTTTATGCTATGCAAGGAAATGGAAGGAAGGCACACAGTTCTCAGAAATGCAATCAAATGTGATTCAGTTCACCCAGCAACTTAGACTACAGACGTTGAAAACACAGGCCCAAATGCTTTTAAGGGTACTGGCAATGTAGAAAAAAATATGCTAAAATGCTTTTAATTCCCTCTAGGAGGTTCAGGGTGAGTGAAATCAAGTTAATATTAGCTCAGGCTCACTCTAGCAGTGATGCAGGGATAGTTTTTATGAGGCAAACGATTTTTTTTCAAAGGAAAGCAAACAGCAGCAGATTTTTTCACGTGAAGAAATTTGCAAATCGCGGCAAAATGTCAAATCGCGGCTAAATTTGCGAATGCGCCGAGCGCGATTACAGAGGAACTACAAGGACTATCACTATCGTTTTGAGGTCCTAGGAAAGCCTAGGGTCTCAGCTTCCAGATGAAAGTTACTGCAAGTCTCTAGCACAAACGGTCACGGAGATATGAGCGATTAAATAAAGGTCGTTTTTCAGATTTGAAATTTTAAAGTTCAAAAAGACAAGTGACAGCTAGCAACTAGAAAATGACAGGTGACAGCTTTACAAATGACAGGTGACAGTTAGGAGACAGTTCTACTTAGATTAAAATAGGATTGAATTATATTATTTTAACTAAGAGATTGGTTCTGCACAGTTTGCTAGGTACTCACACTATATTCTTGAATTAACTGGGCCACGCCACGGATCTGGTCAGGTTTTAGACTGGACTCTGGTCTCTGCACTTCACAGTGATCTGGGTCAGCTCTCTCTGGTTCTGCTAACAGGTCAGCTCTACTCTGCTGGTCTGGTCTGGGTCTCTGAAGGTTGATGGAGGTAAGGTATGGATTTTCCAGCAGAGCGTCCCGCAGCAAATGGATTTGAAGGCCCCTATCTGTCCTGTCTCTCTGCTTTTATGTGTTTTTAAAATGGGTGTGTGTGAGCAGCATCACTAGCCAGCCCCTCTCCACTTATCATTGGCCAAATTTTCATTTCTCCCCTGATTGGGGGAGCTAAGTTGTGTCAGAGTGATGTCATTTTACAGCCCGCAGAAAGTCCACTCCTCCTGTCAACTTACACACAAATCTAGATTTGAACCAAATACATATTTGCAGAGGTACATATTGTTTTAAAATTACACGCACCCATCACATATCACAGGAGGTATACCCTGGTCAAACTCTACTCTTCCTGGGAGCTTGCATTCAGAAATGGCAATATTTGCACTTTTTAACTGATTTTGCAATTCCGGACATTAACCCAAATTTACACACATGTGCGCAAGGAGTATGGACATTAGTTGATGAAGTGTCAGATTTTTCACATGCACACATTTTGGGTAATATCCTCTTTTCCGCTAAAACCCCCCTGAACATGCCACCGGTTCTAAAAACCTCTTAAAATGTGGGCAGAAAAATCACAAGAATTATGGTGTCATTTAGATAATTTTCACAAGTCCGTACTATGAGTTATTCATCTTTTTAGAGTTATGTTCTGGCCCCAAAGGGGTGTGGTTTCTCCCCAGCACAAGGTTGAATTTCTGGTTTTTCTCACAGGCAGTGCCCCTCCTTTGTCCTTCCAGGAGGAAGCTACATTTACGACATCTGCAATAAACCATCTGCCTGGGTCAGGACAGGGCTTTGTTCAGAGCTCCTGTATTCTGTGGGGGCTCCCCTTAATTCAATTATCAGAGAGATGGCATATCCTTAGTGTGGCCAGCAAAAGGCAGATAGGCCTGGGAACACAGCTGTGACTCAAGTTTCACTCCTGATGTGGGGTAGTTGCCAGGCAAAATTGGAATCTCTTTAAGCCAGTTTTTAGCTACATGTCATTTCTGTTCCCCAGTTTAAGTCAAGACATTTTTTTACATATGCAGCTAGGATGCTGATTCTAAGTTTAAAACTATGACATTTAAACAATTGAAACCTATGTGACACACAAAGTAGGTCACTCATTTCTTTTAAACATTTAGATTTGTAGTGTCTTTCAGTCCAAATTTACTTAAACTGCTGAAATCCACAGCTCAGCCAGTCTTGTTCTAAACCTTCAAGTCACTTCAGAATATAACTTTACATTGGATCCACCTCTTAAAATGTCTTTCCTTGGCCTGTTTTGGGTTCATTTATTCAGTTTTACAAACAAAAATAAAATCTGGTGTTTTAAAACGCCGGCTTTCTGATAGTGGTGAGTACTGGTACTGCACCCCTTTTTGGGATTTAAGAAAATGAATTCCCAACAGTTATGGGTTTGCTTTTGGCAATCAGCATTGCCATTCCCAATGGTTTCAGACTACTGTGTGGGTAGTCCAATGGTGGTTTTAGGCAGTGTCCTTCTGTGCCCATAACATCGGCAAAAATGAGTGGCAGCCTATTCTTCATGCATTTCCCTGTGCATTTTCTGGGAAGCTCTGGCCATCATGATGTTTTCCATGTCAGTACTGCACAGTTTTGAGGTAGGGCTTGGATGCGTGGATAAAAACATCCCACAAGCCCCCCTCTTGCGATGGCCATTCTATTTCACTAATGGGACTCGCAAGACCTGGGATGTTTCCTCATCTTCTTCCAATAGATGGCACAGTTCAGCATCTTTTTCTCCATCCGGTGGATCGATCGGTCCTCCTCGCCGGTCCTGATGGGAAGATTGGGCGGTACACTGGGCCCATTGGATCTTCGTTCCCGGTCTCCGGATCGTCCTCCTAGGTCATTCTCCATGGTTTCATCTCTCCTAGGATGATAAAGCAAAAGCGGCAATACCTACTCATAGACATTTTTCCACCACTGTTGAGATAGTGGGGCAGCATATGCATTTCATCATAACGAAACATTGCATTCTTATTTTGAAAAAAAAACAGTATAACTAAGAGACAGTTTCATGCAAATCACAATATTTTAGAGACTAGATGTGGTATGTTTTATGGTTGGAACTGAATTAGTCTGAGACAGTACCCGCTAGGATTCCAGAGGATTCCTCCAGTTGTTGCAGAGTGAGCCTGGGATGGCAACATTTCAACTGGTTAATGTGGACCCACTTGTCTTCCCCCTCTGCCAAACCGCCTTTGGGGATGTGGATTTTGTAGGCCACAGGGGAGATCTTGTCGATGATCTCAAAGGGTCCCTTCCACGTAGGCAAAAATTTCCGCTGTTTTGCCTGGTTTCTTTGGAAGTTGTATAGATAGACCCGGTCCCCCACCTGATATTCCTTCCTGGAAGTCTTCAGGTCATAGTGGGTCTTCATGCTATCAGCCGATCTTTCTAGATTCCGCTGAGCGTAAGCAAAAGCATGTTGGAGGTGTTTCCTTAAATTCTCCACATACTCATGAGTAGTGGAGGCATTTATCAGTGTCTGCTCTTGGGTCCTGTAGAGCAAATGCTGAGGAAGCACCATCTTGCGCCCAGTCATCAACTCAAATGGTGACATTTTGGTTGCAGATGAAGGGGTAGATCTGATGGCCATTAGGACCAGAGGTAATCGGATATCCCAACTTGGCCCAGAATCTGCCACAAACTTCTTTAATATGCTAACAATTGTCCGGTTGTAGCGTTCTACTGCTCCAGAAGAAGCTGGCCTGTAAGCAATATGCAACTTCCTTTTGACCCCCAGTATCTCCCACATCTTTGTCATTACTTCACTGGTGAAGTGGCTACCCCTGTCTGACTCAATCCTTTGAGGTAGACCAAAACGAGAAAAGATGTGGTTAATCATCAAGGCAGCTGCCGTTTCTGCCTTGCAGTTTGGGGCTGGGAGACATTCCACCCACTTGGTAAACAAGCATGTCACAGTCAACATGTACTTATTCCCCCTAGCAGAGCGAATCACAGGGCCTACAAAGTCGATTTGTAAATCTGACCATGGCAGTGTCATCCTCCTCTTTTGGAGAGGCGCACGGTGCGTGAGGGATGTTGGCTGAAATTGTGCACACACAAGACACCCCTTCAAGTATTGGTCGAGGTCCTGCCCCATGTGTGGCCAGTATGCAACCTCTCTTAAGATCTCCAGTGTTGTGTGAAACCCCCTATGACCGGCGGTGGCCGCATCATGGGCGTGACATAACATCAGGCTTCGGAATGAGGTAGGAACCACCCACTGATCGTGGCCAGCTTTGGATTTCCTTACCAGCAAACCGTCTTGGATTCGGAACATTTTTGGACATTTCATCAACACTCTTAGGTCCTCTTTCCCAATGTAATCGGTATCCGTCAGGGGAAAGTTCTCAGGGTCCTCAAGGTGCTGGTAAAATTTACCAATTATTGGATCCCCCTTCTGAGCTGTAATCAAATCAGCATCAGGGGTCTCCTTACTCCATTGTGCAATGGAAAGGTCGTTGTGAGCATTTGTCTGGGACCTAGTGATAGCAGTGACCTGGATTTCCCCCAACAGGGACTCAATCTCAATTAGATCCCCTTGGATGGCCCCGGTTTTGGCCAGCTGATCAGCTAAGTCATTTCCAGTTTTGTCTGGTCCCTCTACTTTGGAATGACCCTTGATCTTTTTCCAATAGATGGTCATCTCATTCGAGGTGACCAGATCATCAATGTTTTGAATCAACTTCCCATGTTTCAAGGGTTTGTTGTTAGCACATAACATGCCTCTGGTTTTCCAATTAACCAGGTGCTCCACGAACCCGTTCCGTACATAATCCGAATCTGTGATTATGACCAGTTCGTGGAGTTGATGCTGGACAGCAGTGAGGATGGCCTGATGCACAGCCATCAATTCTGCCACCTGACTACTTCGGGGACTAATTTTGTATCCAGCGGAGGGTTCTGGGGACTCATTCACCCATGCATTCCCTACGCCAGCCACCAGTTCTTTTTCCCCGTTGTTGTCAACATGGTAAGAGCATCCATCCACATAGACAGTGGGCATTCCCTCACACTTGTCCTCTTTAAAGACTTTGTGTGGGGAATTAAGGTATGCCTCCAAGTTGTCCTTGATTTTTAGACTTTCGTTCTCGAGACAGTTTTCTCTGGCACAATCATGCAAGTCAGCCAGACCTTGCGCGAGGGGACTCTTCTTGTTTTGGCCATATCTGACCTCCACAGGAAAGCCTTGCATTGACAGAATCCAGGAAGTAATTCGGGAATTACTCACATTTCCGGCCCGGATTCTGTCACTTTGGAGATATTGCAGAGGCTGGTGTGGAGTCTCCACTATGATGTGTTCCCCCTGGATAAACGGGCGGTAATTCTTCAATGCCCACACCGTTGCCAGGAGTGCCTTCTCACAATCGTTGAATTTTTCCTCCACAGAGGATAAAGTTTTGCTCGCATAGGAGATTACTTTATTGACCTTGTCATGCTTTTGGTATAATACTGCCATCAAGCACGTATTAGAGAACCCCGTCTCCAGGAAGAACTCCTTGTTTCTGACAGGGTAAGCTAGGCAAGGCGCTTGTGAGAGGCTTCTCTTGAGTTGTCTTACTGCCTCGGCTTGTTCTGGACCCCATTCCCACTTGACCCCCCCCTTCAGGAGATGAATCAGGGGTCTGGTGATCTCTGCGTAGCCCTCAATGAACTTTCTGCTGTAATTAGTCAGTCAAAGGAGGCTCCTTAGTTCCCGCAGAGTTGTGGGGTCTTTCAGTTTCTGAAGTGCTTCCACTTTCTTTTCCTGGGGACAGAGACCCTGAAGAGTAATCTCATGCCCCAAGAAATTAACACGGGTTCTACACCACTGTGCTTTCTGAAAGGAAAGTTTTGCTCCGGCGGCCCTCAACTGCGTCAGAACATAACGTATCTCCGCTATGTGTTCCTCCACAGATGAACTTTTGATGAGGACATCATCTACATAAGCCAGGTTACCCCTCGCACCCAGGTCGGGCATGGCCTTATGTAGGAAAATGTTGAATTCATTGCCGGAGTTGAGGTATCCGAAGGGAGTCCGGGTCCATGTGTATTGCTGGCCCCCAAAGGTAAAAGCCAGTTTGTATTGGTCCTCCCTACTGACAGGCACGGTCCAGTATCCATTGGTCAGGTCTATTGCAGTGAATACCTGTGACCCCTGGATCTGGGCCAGCCCTTGGTCAATGTAGGGCAGAGGCCATCGGGAAGTATGGACCCGTTTGTTGAGCTCCCTGAGGTCAGCGCAGAGTCTCCACTGGCCGTTTGGCTTCAATATTCCCAGCACCGGATTATTGAAAGTGCTGTGGACTGGACTGATTATTCCCCGGGACTCAAGGTTCTTAATTATTTCAGTAAGGGACTCCATTGATGCGAGAGGCAAGCGATATTGCTTCACAAACACTGGAGTCATGCCAGGGTCCGTGGGGATTGTTGTTGTGTGGATGTCGGTGCGACCACAGTCATATGAGTCTACCGCAAAGAGATCTTGGAAATCCAAGAAAACTTGTTTCAACTTTTGCTTTTGTTCCAGAGTCACACAGGCATCAGCTAGGTTGACTCTCTCTTCCACCATCTGCCTGAAGCCTGGAAAGACTTCTGGTTTGGTTATCTCCGCGGCCTCCTCCAGCTGGGTGGAGAAGTCCCTGGTCAGAGTGCTGATTTGGACCGGAGGCTTCAGGTGGGACATGCAGCCCTCATGGACCTGGAAAATCACCTCATCCCTCCTGAAGTCACAAGTCACATCTTCCTTACCATAGGGGCAGGAAGTGTACACCAGGAAGTTCCCCCCATGCCGGGTAAAAATCCTGTCTGGTGTTGGATTGCCATCACTGTCACTGTCAAAGCAGTCCTTGGGGATTGGCCCTAACAGTTCATTTCCAAGATCAATGGAGAAATGTCGGTCATCAACGGCCATTCCAATAATGATGCCTGCAACTAGAGTAATACTCTTTAAGTCGCTGTTATCCACCTCTATTGGAATGGTGTCATGTTCTATGTTGACTAATGGAGTTGGGTTTACCCCCAACCCTTGCTGTTGGAGAGAAGCGTTTAGATGTATGTAAGCATCAGGGTTTTGCAAATATTGTCCTCTTTTAGCTTTCACTTCCAGGGAGAATTGTCGGGTCCTTTCTGGGATGGTGACTTCCTCTTTGATCTGAATTTCAACTGCATAAGGTAGCAATTGAGCTGACCTAAATGCTTTTTCTGGATCATCAAAGCCCATGGGATTATCCGCTAACCGGGACCAAGCTTTGAAGTTTATTAGGTCCAAACTAATGGCAAAGCGATTGAGAATGTCACTGCCTAAGTAAAAGGCGGCAGGGACGTCTCGCACGACCCAACAATTGTGGACTATGCTCTTGTTGCCAATGGAGATTTTGAGCATACACCTGCTTGGCAGGAGATGTTTGGAATTAGGTGCTTCCAGGTCCATTTCCCATTCGTCTATCAGTTTGAATGTGGGAATGGCTGGATCTTTTGGGAGTTGGCGGAACATGGCTTCGCTGATGAAGCTCTTACCGTTGTTCACACACACTCGAGCGAGAACAGAGTCCTTCCCATCATTTAACTGGACAGGGATGAACAACTGCTCTCCAATTTGCTGAATATCAGCCAGGCTCTGAGCTGATTTCACATCTTTCTGGACTATAGGAGTGGGAGTTTCTGATTGTGGATTAGTATAGAATCTCAGAGTGTTTCCTTCCAGCGTGGAGTACCACTTTAGACTGGAAGGAAGGTTGATTTTCAGAAATAGAGAGGACCCTCTATCACCAGTCTGTTGTCCTACTGCTATTACTGTCACGTCTGGAATTTGGCTATTCTGGAAGTGAAATTCTACTTGGTCAGATTTTTGTTCAACCATGTGGCACGTGCCGTTTAAACTAACATGGTTGACACTCTGTTTTAATTTTATTGGTCGGCTAGTCTGGGTCCAGAGGACCTTGTTTACGCAATCTATTAGGGGTGACAACCTCCTCAGGAGGTCATTCCCTAGTAAACAAGGGGTGCCCTCTGGAGTCACAACTATGACCGGGTGTTTCAACTTGTGTCGCCCAATCTTAATGTCCAAGTCTGCAGTCCCCTCAACGGGAATTTCCTTCCCGTCAAAGTTCTGCAGTTGTCCAGGAAGAGAGGTGAGAGGAATTTGGTAATTCTCTCCCCTTCCTGCATTCAGTTCATCAAAGGCCCTTCTGGACAGAAGGGTGGCTTGAGATCCCGTGTCCACCAGCGCTGAAATCGTACCGTGCCCCTGTACTTGTACCGGGGCATAGTATCTTCCCTCCTTCTCCTCAAGGGGGCACAGATAATGCACATTTTTGGACAACTGGTGGGCTAACTTTCTGGTTTTGGACATCGCTAGCGAAGAGATTTGGGCAGAATTCTGTGGAGAGCCTTGGGAATCGGAAAGAAAAAGTTGGCAACTGGAGATCAGAGCCATTGTGGGTTCCCCTGGCTCCGGTTCCGGGCCGCCCCCCCCTTTTTGGAGGCAGTCACCAGGATGGGTTTGAACCAGGGGATTTTCTTGCTGTTGGTTCTGGGATGAGATGGTGGGCGGCGGTAGCTCAGTCTCCACATCTCCCCAGTCTGGATTTGCATCCCTAGGGACCCATTTTTCTTTGGGAGGAGTTCCCCCCTCTCTGAAGGAGAAGATCCTTTTCCCAGGATCCTCTGAGGATCCCTCTCCCTCACACTGGAAGATCTGTACCTCCTCCTCAAACTGAGTCTGTTTGGGTCTTTTGTTTCTCCTACCCCCCCTCTGCTCCTTAGGAGGCAGACATTCAGGGGCAAGATATTTTGTTTCCGGTTCCTGGGTTTCCAGGGGCTGTTTACAAGTGAGGAAGGAAGCTTCCTCCAAGGCTTTACACCCCCCTTCCCCTTGTGCCTCCTCCCTGGGAACCGGTGAGTTATCGGGGTGCTGCCCCCGTCATTGTTCTGGAGCACCAGGTCCAGAGTTTGGTGCATTCTGCGCCGGCATGCCGATCTGAGGGTTCTGCTGAGCCCTCAGTATGTGACCCAGATCCCGCGCCATGTTTTGAACCTGGCGCTCTAACTGGGAAACCCGCTCAGGCTGATACGGGGCCCTGTTTTCTCCCCTGGGCTGATCCCGGGAAGGGTAGCTATCCCTTCTTTGGTAGTACCCCGGGTTAGGAAGATTTGGATACCCCTCCACCCTTGGCCTCCCCTCTCCCGGATTTGGTTGTCTGGGCTCAGGGAATTGGGGAAAGAAGGGTGGCGGATTTTGGGGCTGGAAGTTGGGTGGATACCTGGGGAAGAAGTTCTGCCCAGGGTTTGGTGAGTTTCTGCCCTCCTGTGAGAAGTTGGGAGGGAAGTTCCCTGGGTTAGGTGCTTGGCTGGATCCCCCCCCTTGGGCTGGAGGAGTCCACACATAACCCAATATGGGTCTGTTTCCCTTGTAACGTGGGCTTACATAATCAGGAGAGCGAGGGACCCCATTGGTGGGGCTACCTCCTTGACTCCCTGTTTGTGACTGGCCCGAGGACCTTCTGGGCCTAGCATTATTAGGTGCAGGTAGGTTTTTAGGCCCCCCCATCTCCAAATCCAAAACGGGGGCAACCTTTACCTCTGCCACCTTGGCAGCAGCAGGGGTGCTGTTGGCTTTAGGGTTTTTCTGGGCATTACTTTTGCTATCTACCGGTTTCTGCACCTCATAGATCCGGGTAGCCTGTTCAATGACCCAGTCTAAAGATCTTTTCTCGTGAAAATCCCTCACGAGCTGGGTCATTATGTATTTGGGCAAGGCATGAAAAAATGTATTAATGAATTCTCTACTGTCTGTGCGCACCCTTCTGGTGGTCTGCGCAAAAGCACGTTTCAGTTCTTGCACAAATTCTTGTGGGGCCTGATCCTCCCCACATTGCAAATTGTAGGCTGCCTTGCGAGCCTCTTGAGGATTTCTATGAATGGAAAAATGTTTCAAGATGGCCGCCTTATAGGTGGACCATCTTAAATGATTTTGGTCCTCCAGCCCCGCAAAGAAACTGGAGTATTCCGGGGAGAAGGTCCACTTTACATATTGAATACAGCTTTGGCTGTCCTTCAAATGGAAAGTCTCCATCATTTGCTCAAACAACTCTAAGTGCTCCCAAACAGAATACTTAGCGTTCTTATGGTAAGGCGTGATGACGCTCCTGATCACCTTAATCTGCTTTAAGGGGTCCTTAAGCAAGGCCCTTTTTGCCTTATTGGCCTTTTTGGTTCGGGTAACCCTTGTCCATTCATCCTCTGACTCAGAGGCACTGCTCCCAGAGGTTCCTGTCTGTTCTTCCAGGTTTTCCCGGATTCTGCGAGCCTGGGAATGGCTGGCAGAATGTGGGGACCTGGTCTCCTGTTTCCTGTGGTGCTCAGAGGAGTCCTCAGATCCCTCCTTGCTGCCAGGATTTGCTGGGTACCCCCCCCATTGACCTAACTGGGCAGAGGTTTTCAGGATGCCCTTAAGGGGCCTACTCTCCTGGGGTTCCCCACTGAACTGTACTGTACTTGGGTGCCCATACCCGGAGGCCCACCCCTCCATTCCTGAGTGGTACTGGCCTATGAGCCCCATACTTTTAGCTGGATAGTAATCTGCCATCCCTGTGGCCCTGTGCTCATGTGCGCCAGGGGACATGGGGGTGGTAGAGTCCAGGGACTGGGAGAGATGAAGGCCCCTGGTGTTAGGGCTCCTGAGGTTATGGTCAGGAGTCTCTCTTTCCCAGCGGACCTCATCTCTATCCGCCCCTGCTCCCTGTTGCAATGCAAGAGCCTGCATTTGTGCTTTCAGTTCCTCAGTCAAGGCCTTACTAGACTCTATCAGTCTCTCCTGCATCGCTACCTGTTGTTGGAGCCTATCATTGTGTTGACAGAGGGCCTCATTTTCCCTCTGTGCTTCCTGGTTGGTCCTGGAGAACTGGGCCAGTCTTTGCTGCAGGAGGTTTACCTCCTGAGTCCCATCCCTACAGGCCTGCTCCTTTCTTGCCAGAGCATCTTCCACCCTTCTGGTGTGCTCTACCAAGTTCCGGTTTTCTTTTTGGAGGTCACCCAGCCCCTGGAGGGCCAGGTGATTTTCTTCAATTTCCTTTTTTAAGTGGCAGACTTCCTGGCCTAAAGTGTCTCTTTCCTGACTGAGAGCCTGCATCTGTGCTGCCAGGTCGTCCCTCTGTCGTTGAAAGGCACCAGCTTTTTGGTGCTCCTCATCAAACTCTGCCTGGGTATCCAGGTCTTTCAGAATCAGTTTATTGCTCTCCTCTTTCTCTCTATCTAGCTGGCTTTGCAGAGTGACTACCTGCTCCGCGCATGCCCTGTTGAAATTGATCTGTTGCTCCAACTTTTTCTGGTTCTGCAGTAAGGAGTCCAAACTGTCTTGGTGCTCCTTCTGCAGGGCCAGAAATCTGGTATCCTGGTCTGTCTTTTCCTGTTGTAGGATGCCCATATCCTCTTTTATTTTAATGATATATTGCCTACTATCATTTTCTGACTCCTGGCTCCTCTGCAGCCTCTGCTCAGAAGAGGCCAGATCAGATCGGTCCTTCTCTAATGCCATCTGTTGCCTATTTGCCAGATCTTGGCTTTCAGTGCATTTATCCTGCATGTCTCCCATATATAGGTACAGGTATGCTGCTATCCTGGCAATCTTATTGTGTTCATCTTTGGCTTTAGGAGCCATATATAGTTCACTCAGGGCCACATGTAATGGACCCTGATCTCTCCATAGGTCTGACCCTGTTTCAGTGACCTGTCGCGTGATGGCCTGCAACCAGGCATCCTGGCCCTGTTCAGTCCATTCACCTCTCACAAATAGTTTATGTAAGAGGTGCTCTCTGGCTATTTTCATGTCTACTAAGGTCGTCATTCTAGAGATTGGTCTCTGTCCTGACTTACTGAAGTTTGTATTTTATTTTTGCAAAACAGACCTTTTCCTAAGAGCGTTCCTATGAGGAGTGCTTTACAGCGTAACACAGCGTGGTGATCCGACCGGATATGTGTATCTGGTCAGCTGGCACGCTGTATTAATCTGCACAAATGGTAGATCTAACCCAAACGTCCGGCACGAGCCCCCAATTTGTAAGAGGATTCAATTCAACACTACAGCTAAGTCAATGCCTAGTCTGGGATACTGAAGGGAAACCCTTATTGATATATCTTTATGTCCAGTTCATGCGTTCTGGATGACTACCCCTATATAACACCCCTCTCTTGGAATCCTCCTGACCCCACTGAGCCAAGAAGTAGTTCTGTTTTGCAAGTTAAAGGTTTATTTGATAAATTAAACAATATATATATATATATATATCACGCTTTAAAATAAATTAATAATAAATTAATAATTGAATATCACACTTAATCTGAGATGATAAAGATTAACAACGGAGAATCTGGCACTAGCACACTTCTTTATAATCACTAAGGAGTTGACATGAAATGGATAAGATAGCAACAATACTTTTATGGTTTCAAATGGATGCAATGTGGAATGAAATGCAGTACAGAAAATAACTTGATAGGATTTCAGCAAAAGACAATGGCCCTCATTACAACCCTGGCGGAAATCGCGGTGCAAAATGCACCATGGAGCACGGCGGAAAGCTGCCGATAGCGCCATGGGGGTTGGCGGATTTTCCGCCCCATTCCGACCTTGGCGGGGCGGTAAATCCCCAATCCCCATTTTACCCTTCCCCATTCCCATTTTTGCCCCATAGGGTATAATGGGAGTGGGGAAGGCGTTAATTACGCCACCGTAAAATACGTAAAATACGGTGGCGTAATTAACAACAAGGTCCCGTAGCGCCATGGATTTCTCCGCCCGGAAAAACCAGGCGGAGAAAGGCTCCATGGCGCTACGGGAACTCGTAGTAGGGCGGACGGGTCCGCCGCGAATAACGCTGGCGTAAACCCACTCCGCCAGGGTCGTAATGAGGGCCAATGTAATCACTTTCTTGGACAATTCACCCCCCCCCCCTTTTATGCTATGCAAGGAAATGGAAGGAAGGCACACAGTTCTCAGAAATGCAATCAAATGTGATTCAGTTCACCCAGCAACTTAGACTACAGACGTTGAAAACACAGGCCCAAATGCTTTTAAGGGTACTGGCAATGTAGAAAAAAATATGCTAAAATGCTTTTAATTCCCTCTAGGAGGTTCAGGGTGAGTGAAATCAAGTTAATATTAGCTCAGGCTCACTCTAGCAGTGATGCAGGGATAGTTTTTATGAGGCAAACGATTTTTTTTCAAAGGAAAGCAAACAGCAGCAGATTTTTACACGTGAAGAAATTTGCAAATCGCGGCAAAATGTCAAATCGCGGCTGAATTTGCGAATGCGCCGAGCGCGATTACAGAGGAACTACAAGGACTATCACTATCGTTTTGGGGTCCTAGGAAAGCCTAGGATCTCAGCTTCCAGATGAAAGTTACTGCAAGTCTCTAGCACAAACGGTCACGGAGATATGAGCGATTAAATAAAGGTCGTTTTTCAGATTTGAAATTTTAAAGTTCAAAAAGACAAGTGACAGCTAGCAACTAGAAAATGACAGGTGACAGCTTTACAAATGACAGGTGACAGTTAGGAGACAGTTCTACTTAGATTAAAATAGGATTGAATTATATTATTTTAACTAAGAGATTGGTTCTGCACAGTTTGCTAGGTACTCACACTATATTCTTGAATTAACTGGGCCACGCCACGGATCTGGTCAGGTTTTAGACTGGACTCTGGTCTCTGCACTTCACAGTGATCTGGGTCAGCTCTCTCTGGTTCTGCTAACAGGTCAGCTCTACTCTGCTGGTCTGGTCTGGGTCTCTGAAGGTTGATGGAGGTAAGGTATGGATTTTCCAGCAGAGCGTCCCGCAGCAAATGGATTTGAAGGCCCCTATCTGTCCTGTCTCTCTGCTTTTATGTGTTTTTAAAATGGGTGTGTGTGAGCAGCATCACTAGCCAGCCCCTCTCCACTTATCATTGGCCAAATTTTCATTTCTCCCCTGATTGGGGGAGCTAAGTTGTGTCAGAGTGATGTCATTTTACAGCCTGCAGAAAGTCCACTCCTCCTGTCAACTTACACACAAATCTAGATTTGAACCAAATACATATTTGCAGAGGTACATATTGTTTTAAAATTACACGCACCCATCACATATCACAGGAGGTATACCCTGTTCAAACTCTGCTCTTCCTGGGAGCTTGCATTCAGAAATGGCAATATTTGCACTTTTTAACTGATTTTGCAATTCCGGACATTAACCCAAATTTACACGCATGTGCGCAAGGAGTATGGACATTAGTTGATGAAGTGTCAGATTTTTCACATGCACACATTTTGGGTAATATCCTCTTTTCTGCTAAAACCCCCCTGAACATGCCACCGGTTCTAAAAACCTCTTAAAATGTGGGCAGAAAAATCACAAGAATTATGGTGTCGTTTAAATAATTTTCACAAGTCCGTACTATGAGTTATTCATCTTTTTAGAGTTATGTTCTGGCCCCAAAGGGGTGTGGTTTCTCCCCAGCACAAGGTTGAATTTCTGGTTTTTCCAGTTCTGCCAAGCCAGCTTGCTCTCACAGGCAGTGCCCCTCCTTTGTCCTTCCAGGAGGAAGCTACATTTACGACATCTGCAATAAACCATCTGCCTGGGTCAGGACAGGGCTTTGTTCAGAGCTCCTGTATTCTGTGGGGGCTCCCCTTAATTCATTTATCAGAGAGATGGCATATCCTTAGTGTGGCCAGCAAAAGGCAGATAGGCCTGGGAACACAGCTGTGACTCAAGTTTCACTCCTGATGGGGGGTAGTTGCCAGGCAAAATTGGAATCTCTTTAAGCCAGTTTTTAGCTACATGTCATTTCTGTTCCCCAGTTTAAGTCAAGACATTTTTTTACATATGCAGCTAGGATGCTGATTCTAAGTTTAAAACTATGACATTTAAACAATTGAAACCTATGTGACACACAAAGTAGGTCACTCATTTCTTTTAAACATTTAGATTTGTAGTGTCTTTCAGTCCAAATTTACTTAAACTGCTGAAATCCACAGCTCAGCCAGTCTTGTTCTAAACCTTCAAGTCACTTCAGAATATAACTTTACATTGGATCCACCTCTTAAAATGTCTTTCCTTGGCCTGTTTTGGGTTCATTTATTCAGTTTTACAAACAAAAATAAAATCTGGTGTTTTAAAACGCCGGCTTTCTGATAGTGGTGAGTACTGGTACTGCACCCCTTTTTGGGATTTAAGAAAATGAATTCCCAACAGTTATGGGTTTGCTTTTGGCAATCAGCATTGCCATTCCCAATGGTTTCAGACTACTGTGTGGGTAGTCCAATGGTGGTTTTAGGCAGTGTCCTTCTGTGCCCATAACATCGGCAAAAATGAGTGGCAGCCTATTCTTCATGCATTTCCCTGTGCATTTTCTGGGAAGCTCTGGCCATCATGATGTTTTCCATGTCAGTACTGCACAGTTTTGAGGTAGGGCTTGGATGCGTGGATAAAAACATCCCACAGAATGGTTTGAGCTGGGAAGGAGTACGAGAGTGGGTTGCCCGTTTTCCCCCATACTTATCGCCCTTACTATGGAACCAGTCGCAGCTGCAATCGGGGAACACCAGGGACAGAGGGGTATATGGATGTCGGGCCTGACCCAATCAATATCACTATATGCAGATGACGCCCTGTTATACATCCGAGAGCCAGACACACACCTGGGGCTAGCGATGAAGACCGTGCATGAATTCGCACAGTACTCAGGATACAAAACCAACCGCGCCAAATCTGAAATCTTTCCCCTGACCCCTGCCACTAGATGTCCAAACAACACACACGGTCTACAATGGTCCCCTGCTAAGATAAGATATCTTGGTATTATTGTGTCGGGAGACAGAGCATCCCTACTCTCGAACAACCATGGCTCCTTATTGGACACGATTTCTACTAAACTCTGTTTCTGGGCAAAACTTCCCATTCCACTTATCGGCCGGGTTGCCATATTGAAAATGGTTATTCTCCCCAAGCTGCTATATATATTTACTAATATCCCGATATGGCCTGATAGGCGGTTCTTTGATACTCTTAGATCCATGGCTGTAGAGTTTGTCTGGTGCGGGGGGGCGGCCAGAATGAAGTGGGAAAAAATGGTGGAACCATATAACAATGGTGGCATAGCAGCTCCAGACTTTGAATTATACTACCTAGTGGCACATGCCCAGTTTTTTAAACACTGGTGTGATGAGCAGGATACCTCACCCCACATTTGTTTAGAAAAACACGCTGCACAGCCAACCGACTTAAGGTCAGTCATCTTTAAAGGAAAACACAAAGATGAATGTCCATTTGATCCAGTCAGTGCAACAGTGCATGCATGGTCCAAGATTTATCGTAGGCTCTGGCTGGAGACACCATACTACTCTGAGGCCCCGTTCTGGAACTTCCCCGGTATAGCACCCACATAAGATCTGGATGTGCAAAAGAGATGGGACCCGGAGGGGGACTTTAAAATCAGAGACATATTCCCCAACGGCAGATTTATAACATTGTAAGAGTTCAAAACAGGGATGGGAAGTGACCAATTGATGATATTACAATATTACAGAATGAGAATGGCATTTAAGGCTAGGTGGCCACTGTTCCCAGATGAGCCCCCACCACACCCGTGCCTGGAGGCTTTGTCAACCCGATCGGGAAATAGTGTCTCGGGCTTTACACGGCTGTGCAGGCCAACACTCCAACAGTAAACATTATAAAGGCCTCCTGGGAAACAGATCTGGGTGCTACCATAACTGATAGATCCTGGGAGAGATACTGTGAACTGACCAAGAGGGTGTCCATGAACGCAGGCCTCCGGAAGATTCAATTTAAGGTGTTGAATAAGTTGCACTATAACCCCCAAAAAATCACGAAATTTACAAAAAACATTCCCGGCAGGTGTCAGAAATGTGGGGCGGATCAGGCTGACTCGATACACATGTCCTGGAGCTGCCCACACGTAGGTGTATTCTGTGGGGAGGTGGCGAAAATCCTGGAAGAAGTCACGCAGATACCGGCAGACCTCACACCACAAAAATATCTGTTCAGGGATATAGGAAAGCGGTCTGAAGTAATCAGAAGGCTCTTTAATATTGCATGCGCGGTGGTCAAAAAGTGCATTCTGCAAAAGTGGAAGAGTGCACAGGCACCACAAGTGAACCATTTTCTTAAGGAACTAATGTTTATCAATGAATGTGAGGAACACTATGTAATGTCACTCCCAAACTCATGTAAACCAAAGGACATCTGGGCCCCGTTCAGAGTATGGGCCTCATTACACTGTATGCGGTAAGGGTTTACCGGTACCGGTAAGGGCACCGGTACCGGTAAACCCTTACCGCCTTACTACGAGGTCCCACAAAGGGACCTTGGTGCTAATTACGGTACCGCAATTTGCGGTACCGTAATTACCTCCTTCCCCATTCCCATAGAGCCCTATGGGGGTAAAAATGGGAATGGGGAAGTGCCTTGGTGAATGGGGAATTACCGGCCCCGCTCACCTTGGAGTAGGCCGGTAATTCTGCCATCCACCAAGGCGGACACGGTAGAATACTGGCGGCAACCATGGCGCTAATAGCGCCATGGTTACCGCATACCGTGTAATGAGGCCCTATATCTATGTGAAATGGACTTGACCAGCAGTAGCCCGTCAGGGCCCAGTAATACATCTATTCTGTGATACCACTCGTTATGTTATATAACTGAACTGTACGTCTCTGATATGGCTATGTATGGAGTGTTATGTTGTTGCAATGTTTTGTGCCACAATCATTAAATAAAGTTAAAAAAAAAGGCTTAAGGCTTGCTAGCCCCCAGTCCGACAGTTCCGACATCAGCGTAGCCCCGGGTCTTTTCCAGACCTAGCAACACCCCTGATATTCCTGCCCCAGAAAAAGTCCCAACAACATCCAAAAACCCAGTTTACACCAAGATATTGTTAATGATGGAACAAAATATAACTTATTTGTAACACAAACGTACCTTGAAGTCAGGTTAGCTAATTGTCAAAATGAACGCCAAATAGTCTGCCCGAGTGAAATAGACATGTTAAAAACTCCACATTTAGGGAACTGACTCTCCCAGAATATACACACCGTGGGTAATAATAAGCAGCGCTCAGATACCTGAGGGTTTGTAGCGCTATATAAAAGCCTAATTATTATTATTATTATTATACAATCACTCACAAGGACAAAAACAAGAGAGAACAGGAGGACTTTGCCTGTACAATGCAGATATTAGACAATATACACATAGTCCGCATATATCACTTATTTGCGTTGTCACCATAAGCCCAAATAGCTCCTTCCATCTTGCAGTTATTTACAGAACTTTTAGTTATGACGCTTCATTCCTGATAATGCACCTTAGAATGGCTGTATACCGAAAGATACTAGCTCAGGTTATCAATATACTTGAAGAAATCATTACACTGATCACATAATAACCAGCCACAGACAGTTGATGTTCTGTCTTAACATTGAATGTCAAATATTAAAATACAATGCCAAATGCTGTTAGATCACCCAATTTTCACCCTCTGTTGTCAGTGGTGTTGTGTTCCTGGTAGCCCCACAATTTTATCTCGCATACCTGACTGCAGTCAGTTACGTTAATAATACAAGCAATTAAATTATTGATCATTATTCGATCACCAAACTGGAATGTATGGAGAGTTGGTGGATTTTAAGCAAGTGTGTTGCAGCATTGGTCATCCAACTCCAATTCCAACAATACTGTGGGCAAGAGACTCCAAAAGGGTTTCATAAGACTTTTTGTATAGCGCAAACTTGACATCAGCGTGCTCTACACAGATTTCAAACATAACATACAATGTTTCAAACATCAATAAAAACAATCATAGTGAAATATGTCATGCAATAAAATACAATGAATCTATATATAATCATCCTCAGTTAAACAGTCATGAAACCCTTATAGAATGTTCAATCTTGAAAGATCCTAATAACAAACAGTATTCATACTCTAGATCAATGCAAACCTTTTTTCCACAGCAATGCATTCATTAGTTTGCAAAATTTTAGGTAGTCTGATATTGTTCTTAACTCATTCTGAAGTTCATTCTAATACATTGCTGCTGCTCTGGAGAATGATTGTTTCAGAGTACTCAACCTTTTGAATTTAGTTACATCTAGTATTAAATATTCTTGGCTCCTTAGACCTCTCCTCTAGATATTTTCAGTTTTTCTGCTAAATCAATAGGAGTCTTAAAATAAAGTGATCTTTCTGTAATGCTTAGAAATTTAAATATGATCCTCTTCTATATAGGCAGCTATTATGGAGTCAAACAATTAATACTGTGCTATGCCAAACTGATCAGCAAGACATTCAAGAAAGAAAATGGGAATTTCAAATGCCTCAAAGAGCTACCGGGTTAGAACCCTATATGAAATCCCCTAAACAAGCCAGATTAAAATGAGAAGACATTTTATTTTTCGTCAATGCCCTGATTGACAAAATCCTAGAATCCATCCTAATGGAGCCAAAATCATCACCAGACATCCCACAACCCATATACTCAATGTTGCAGGCCTCAGGTACACGTCAAAACCCAGCTTTATTAAGACAACTAATCTTAGCTGGGACAACACGCAAGCATTTCCTCTTGTAGCTCTCTTATTCCAGACGATTACAAGCTGGGTTTGTCAATTACATCAGAAATAACGTCACATTACATTATCAATGTATGAAACCTATGGGGGATTGAGATTGGTGCATTGAACTGCATATAGAACGTTTAAAGGTTTGTCAGTTAATTGATGGATACCTATCTGATGACTCCACCTGGCTCCATCCTACCTAAAAATACTGTTTTAATACATCACTATAGGGCTTATTGATTGGTTGGTGCTATCCATCACGGGCGGTGTGGTTCAGGGACATTTTATTGGTTGGCATCTAGCTTACCAACCTTGGACACTTTGGGGGTCATTGCGAGTTGGGCGGTAAGGGTTAACGGTCACCGGTAAGGAGACCGGTGCCGTTAAACCCTTACTGCCCTATTCCGAGGTTCCTTAGCGGGTCCCACGTAGAACGGCTGGTCTGACCAGCCGTTCTTTACGGGACCAGTTAAGGGACCTTGGAACTAATAACGGGCCCGCAATTTGCAGGCCCGTTATTAGCGCCTTCCCCATTCCCATTGAGCCCTAAGGGGGCTCAAATGGGAATGGGGAATGGCATTTGGAATGGGGATTTACCGGGTCCGCCTAAGTCAGAAAGTCCCGGTAAGTCCCCATTCCGCCAGACTGGATCCGGACCCGGGTTTGGAGGCAGCCATGTCGCTAATTGCACCATGGCTACCTCCAAACTCGTAATGACCCCCTTTGACCGGACATCAAGATATGAGTGAGACACATAAGGGAGAAAAGACTTCTATGGTATGCCATATTTCCAATTAAATACCCCTGTTCATCCCAAGACGATGAGGCTTCCTTCATTCCTTGAACTTGGCCTGGTGTGCGACTGGTGTCTGCGTGCCTGTTGAGGACATTCTGCATGTGTTCTTTCTACGTTTGGCAGATAATGGACCTCAATACGAGGTTGGTGGTAGCCTTGCTGGTAAGAGCGGCAAGGCTACCTCCATACCAGCATGAAAGTCAAGTACCCGCGAATGGGTAATTAGCGGGATATTCTGACCCTGCCGGACCCCGTAATTGCCCTTTCACGGGTGCCGGTAGATCCCCATTCCCATTTCAGCCCCATAAGACTCAATGGGAATGGGGATGCCTGTAGCATCGACACCATTCACAACAGTGCCGGTGCTAGAGGCATGCTGTGCTTGCGGGTGCCTTTCATTCTGCCAGGCACCCGCGGCACAACTCGAAGTTTGCCAGTCTAGTAACAATGGTACCGGCTAGAATACCGGTACCGTTGTTACCGGACCGACAACCTTGTAATGAAGCCCAATGTGTAGGCAATGTTTGACATATCTGGGTCACGTGTCGGGATACCGTGTTTGAGAATTAATTTCCTTCTATTTATTAAGGTTTCAGCTAATTCCTACGTGCATTTTGTGTTCTTTGTAGCCACTCATGATGCTGGCCGGTTACTTTCTATAAAGGCTTTTGGCTTGTTGATCTGCTGGACTTCAGAGGTTATTTGTGCTCTTATTAAAATTGATTAGATGGGAGTCTGTTGTGCCTCGTCCTGGGAACCTATCTGGTGCCTGCATTTCACTCATCTTCGACTCCCTTCTTAGTTACTGACCTTTGCTCTTGCTGCAAGTTTCTGCTTAGGCTCTGCACAAATATGTGTTTCTGTGGATTAAGCCTTTTGAGTTTTCTGACGCCATGAGGCCGATGCTTTTTCTGAGACATGCTGTAGCATCCAACTTTGGGAAGGTGGCTGCCCAATTACACTCTTGCTTCCATGTTAGCAAGCTATATTCGTGTGTCGTTCATGTTGCATTCACTTTATACTTTGGTCATGTTAATGTTCATGTCTTATGGATGGTATATGGATGATATATTAGTATTCTTCATTTCTAAATGCATATATTACCTATTGTACTTGTTCCTTATGTGGAGTGCATGTTTTCTTCGTGTCTAATGCATGCACTTCTGCTATGTGTACTTCCTGTGTATTTGTATAGTCATCTAGTTACTCTCTGTACATATAGTAACAACTACCTGTCACTCTACTAGTCCACTCATCTATCTTATTCGTAACAGTAACTTTGGGGTTTTAGTTGGCCTCATCTTCCACCCTGAGACTCTTGGGACAGTAGGGCTGTCTCAGTTGGTACCATTCTCACCTGGACGATACTGGTGAGGGGCAGGGATTGGAATCGGTACTTGCATATCCATCTGAATATGGGCAGTGGGTATTACCTGTGTATTTATCTGTCACAGGGCCACAAGTCACGAACAAGCAATTCTCATCAAGTTCACAATCTACCCAATATTCTGTGTCATTATGGGGGCCAATGGGACATTCAGATACTGTCCCAGGAGGTCCAATAATATGATCCATGGGGTGCATTCTGGGTAGTTCATCTGTTTGTGTATACCTATGTACTTGAGTATCCATGTTTAGTATTATGGTCATGTCCACGTCCTTCTTGGTAGTCCTTTTGTATTGGTTTATTGCTATTCTCAGGACACAGCAAGCTAACTGTACTAGTACCAGTATGGCTACTAGAATCTGCACCTCCTTTTGGGGCACTGCCATGGCTGGTGCACTTATTATTGCTAGGGAACAAAGGGCTCCTAAATTAGGAAGGGAGCTGCATATAGGCTTTTGAACCACAGGTCCTATAGGGGTCCATTAATACAGCTGCGCCTATGTTCAAGGCATGCACATAAAAATGCATGTGCACCCATCATTGGCAAACATAAAGTGGACTTCTTCATGGGTACAATGGATAGGGGGCCTCCTTCATCCTCTACCCTCCTGAGTAATTTGGGATATTCAGTCCGTTCCTCCTGCACAATCTCTACTGGTACTGGGAGAAGTGCCTTACAACCTATCATCCCTTCGACCCAGCCTTCTGAGGTAAATACCTCTCTGTATATTAGTAGCTGGGATCTTTCCCAGAAACCAGTATTTATTTCCCTGCTGCCTTAATGGATTGTAATAACTTATGGTCAGTTATTTTAACTCCTCTTCTATCCAGGCTTTCTAGTGTATATTTCATCATCTTAATTTTTGTTCGAGGTGTCACCATCATAGACTTTGGTTTTATGTAGCTATCCTCCTAAGGGAACATTGATTTTGTCATCCATCCCAAGGAAGCCCACCTGTCTTGAAATTGCCATCTCATAGTGGATAATGCTAAATGTGCGCAGCAGTGTGCTCTGTGTGCAGGTATTTCTGTGGCTATGAATATTCTGGAGGCACTCATGGTGTAAGGGATGAGGGAACACACAAAACCGCTCTCATCAGTAGTCTCTCACCCGACTCTACTCATATGTTGGTACTGCATGTTGTTAGAGACATGAAGGGTTTTATCAAGATATGTGTTCAAGTGACTGTTGTCATGTGGCACACTTCTCTACACTCTTTGAATTAGTATGCTCATTTAAGGGAATGATTCAGTGGTGCTGTAGATATTATTGGGTTGTCATTCTTGCAGTTATGATACTGAGGTTAGTTTCACTAGCTAATATCTTCTCGATAATATTAGTAACAAGTTCTTTTACTGCAATTCAAAATATAAAATAAAAACAACACAATGAGAACAAAGTGCCTATAATCATGATAGCTAGTGTGTCTGCCTTTTGCAGAGATCTGTGTGTGTGCACTCTTCTATGCAGTAAAAGGGAATATCTGATATCATTTAAGAACTGCATTTTTTTGCCAAAGGGAATATCTCTGTTCTTTGTTGAAAGAGTACATTTTCACAAGAAACACTTTTTTAAAAGTGAGAGGAAATTTCTTTTTAGGACAGTATGAGTTTTTTAATTAAATAGCAGAACTGTAAGGCAAATTGTCCATGCTCTCGAAAAGGGATAAGTGTTCACGAAGAATGAAGGGATCTGAAAAAACAGGATGTCTATGGGGAACATTTGATTTTTCACCTGCAATGGGAAAGGAAGTACTCTGTTTTTTTTCAAACAGCGCCTTTAGAGAATCTTGAAAAAATATTCTTGGATTAACTAACCAATATGTCCACTTTATTCTTGTTGCTGCTGCTCCTGCTACTGATTGGCTCTGGGCATCGATCGCATCTGGGCTCTAGTGACATCTTCTTCACTTTTGACTTTTGGATTGCTGGACATGGGGACATCACAGCAGTACTTCTTCACGTCACTTAAATAAATCCAGGCCTTCCTTCCCTCTACTTTCACCGCAGAAGCTGTTAGTTCTTCTACTATATAGGGTCCATCAAACTGAGGCTTATGCCATCTACGGACAAAATTCTTACACAATACCTCATCCCTGGGGTACAGCTTAGGAGGATGTAGCAGTTTTTCAATATATCAATGTATCCACTTGTTTCTTCTGTTCTTCTCGAGCCCCCATGCTTTGCCTTTAGAGATAACATTCAGAGATTTAGTCATAGCCATCAAATAGTCATGCATTTTTTGTCCAAGTACATTAGCTGAATTCTCAGCATAAGTTTGACCCTGAGTTGGGGGAGCAATTGGGGCAATCATTCTGCATCCTCTCACCAGCTCATGAAGTGTCAGTTGGTGGTCGGTGCCTAGCTAATTGCGTAAGGTGAACAGGCAGTGCAGCCCATGCCGTGCAGAGTATCTTTTATTTTTGCAATGCATTCTTTCAAGGGGCCATTGAGACACTCAACAATCATGTTTGCTTGCCAGTGGTAGGCAGATGAGAATGTGTGTCTTATTCCCAATAGGGATTTTATGTGCTGAAAGACTTTTTTTTATCAGAGCGTAGCACTTTGCACACCCCATCCTGGAAACAACTCTCGTGCGAGGAATTTTGCAGCTGATATGGCATCTGTATGTGTGCATGGACTGATTCAATCCAGCGGGAAAATGAGAATATGACTATGATCATATATTTGCAGCTGTTGCAATTTTGGAGCATATCTAGATAATCGATATGCAAATGCTGAAATGGTCCAGTAGGATGGGGTATTGGTCCTCTCATTGTTCTTAGTGTACGACCAACAGTAAAGGTCTGGCACGTTACACAGTTTATAATATAATTAGTCACATGCACATTAAGTTTTCAGACAAACCAGTCATCCGAAATGGTTGCTGCAAGACATTCTTTGGTTATGTGTGCTAGTTATTGGACCTACTCCACTGCTACTGTGAGCAGCTCAATGGGCATGATGGCATTTCCTGTGTTATCTTGGTGCCACACTACTTCAGAGAGGTATAATGAACACACCTGCTTTTGCCATAAATCATTCTTGCCTTGCATGGCACATCCCTGCAACTCCACAGTATGTGTTATAGACAGTGGGTCTCATTACGAGGTAAGAGGTAGCCATGGTGCTATTAGCACCATGGCTACCCCCTTACCACATTCCGGGTCCCGGTTCTTGGAATAGGGACTTACCGGTTCATTCCAACCTTGGAGGACCCGGTAAATTCTCATTCTGAGAACCATTCCCCATTCCCATTCGAGCCCCATAGGGCTCAATGGCAATGAGGATGGAGCTAATAACGGGCCCGCTAATACCTGGGAAATGTCCAAACTGACCACCCGGTCATGCGGTATGTGGATGACTTATACGTTTGTAGTGCAACGCAGGAAGAGTGCAGGAAATATTTAGTGCAATTATTGACAGCTTTGTCTTAGAAAGGATACAAAGTGGACAAGGAAACATTGTAATATTGCCAGGAAGAGGTGTTGTACATAGGCCAGATAATATCAAATGAAGGGAGGAAAGTGACACCTGAAAGAGCAGAGGCAATCAGCAGGACACCTGGACTGAATACTGTAAAGGAGATGCAGCAGTGTTTTGGACAATTATTGCAGGATGTTGGTCTTTGACTAGTGGACCCTTGTTCAGCCACTTTTAGAAAAACTAAAAGAAGCTCAGAAAGAGAGGAGAGACTTTGCATGGACAAGTGAGATGACAAATGCATTTGATGAATTGAAAAGAGCAAACAGCACAGATCCTGTATTAGGGATCTGAGATTATAATGAAAGGTTTTTCGTGTTCTCCCATTCAAAGGGAGTTGTCATGATGGCTGCCCTCACACAGAGAACATCATTGGGACACACACCACTGGCATATTTCAGTGGTATCTTAGACCCAGTAATGAGAGGCCATTACCCATGCAAAAAAGCATTAGCTCCAGTAGCCTTCACTAAGTCAATAGGCTGTTCAGTAACATTATATGTAGAACATGCTCTTTTTGCCATACTTGAGAAGCCTAAAAGCACATTGCCAACACAGAGAGCATCGGGTTACGAGGTCATAATCTTGAATCCATCAATCAAAATTGTTAGGTGTCACACAGTGAACCCAGCAAGGCTCATAGCGGAACCAGTGAAAGAGGGGGATTATGCACATGGTTGTGGCACTTATACTGATTTTAATGATGACGTATCCCGCATCTAAGATAACGGCTTAGAAGGGGGCAGTAGATTGCAACATAGTGGGACAGCAGAAGTGAAAGCAGAATGTGAAAAGTGTGAGATTGCCACAGGGGTAGGAGCCGTGGGTTTAGCACCCATTTCATCGTGCTGATTAAGCATCCATTCCGTCTTACTTTTCTACTAACCTTTTTCTTTGAACATTTTCCATAGTTCAAGAATACTCAATCTTTTCTGTAATTCTTTTCCCTTATGGGTGGCATATGAATGTGTGCACCTATGTTGCGGGGCCAATTTCAAATGAGTGCCATCTTGTGGCCATGGCATAAACATTTTTCCAGCCGTATTTTTAACCCACTCAACATGGTACATTTTTGTATTTGGGAAGTATGAACAATAGGGGTGTCTGCCATGTGGATAATATCAAACACAATTTACTTATCAATAAATACTGCTTTTCAGACCCCCTGCCCACAATAGCTTTCCCAATGTTACCACACCACGTCTCTCTCTGAGAACAAGTCCTCAATAACCCACAAACCTTCTTTTGAACAGCACCACAAACACCACTCACACTCCAAACCCCTTTATCTGGTCCACAACACCAAATCACTTTTCCTACCAACACAAAGAAAAAACACGTCTACTATTCCAGATAACACAACAACACAATGCTGATAACAGCAAACAGTAATACTAATAAAAATATGTCCATCTTCCCATAGAAGCAGGGGATTCCTCTCTTTATATCTGCCCCATAAAGAGGCTTATCACACTTGATCTTCCCCAACTGTAGTCGAAGGTATACAATCCATTAATATGTGTACTTCTCATAAGTCACCAACACACAAATCCCCCGACCCCCTCGAGTTTTATCGTGCACCATTCATACTCGCATCCACGGATCATATGAGAGTCTCCGACATGGAGTCTTCTCTAGCTACCTACTCCCCTACATGTCCATTGGGGAGGCCTGCTGGAAGCGGGCAGGGCTCGTCCTTCAACTGGATACCTGCCGACCCTTCAGCTCAAATGCATGTTTATCTCCGCTCTCCACAGACCTCTCTTGCTGTCTGAGAGGACGCAGCAAGGACCCCTCGATTGTCTGGAAGGTTCTAGAGAACAATTGTCTGCTACCATGTGTAAGGGGGTGCCAAGATCACACAATCATTTAGGAAAAATACTCAATGATGGAGGACTCAGGTGCACTTCAAAACCCAGCTTTATTTAGACAATAGAACTAAACCGGGACAACATACAAGCATTTCCTCTTGTAGCTCACGTATTCCAGACAATTGCATGTTTTCTTACACAATAGCATCAGAAATTACGTCACATTACATTATCAATTTACAAAACCTACCGGGGATTGGGTTGGTTAGTAAGTTGAGCGGCCAGCGTAACATTTAAAGATTAGTCACTTAATTGGTTGATACCTATCTGATGGCTCCACCTGGGCCCATGCTACAGACATATACTGTTTTCTAATACATCACCATAGGGCTTATTGGTTGGTTGGTGTGATCTAACATGAGCGGAATAGTAAGTATGTCCTGTTACTACACCTACAGTCTCTGGTCTCCAGCTGGTGAAATGCTCAGATCCAACACTAATAACAAATACTAGGAACAAGAACATGACATCTTTACTCCCCCGAATAACAACTCTGTAGTGCCCTGTAATGAGGTAACAGAAAATGGGTATTGGCTGTGGCTCCCAGTGGCTTTTAAGCTAAATTTTATGATGGGCAGTGCTGAAATGATCTTATGTTTACATGGAATACGAGGGGTCACAGCCACTTGTTTGATGAAGAGGGCTTCCTATCTATGTTGGATAGTTTCCTGATAGTTGCCCTGCAGGAAACATGGCTCTCCAACAGTGTACTATTTGATGGGCGTAACACTATCCAGCAACCTGCGATTCAAGGCCAAAAAGGCAGACCTAAAGAAGGTCTTTTAATAAAAGTGAAATTCCCGTGGGCAGTTCACATGTTGAAATAATCTACCCTAAATGTCCTTGCAGTCAAGCTGATGCACCAAAAGGAAGTCATTATACTCTTGAATATATATGACTCCCCTAATATGGCTAACACAAAAGTGATTGTGAGAATGGTTAGTAATATTCTGCAACATTACAACCACAAATACCCAATATGTATAACTAGGTATTTCAATGCAAAAATTAGTCCCATGGCTACAAGTAGGCTCAATGCCTTTGAGAAAGCTTCCTCGCCAATTAAGTCGACAAGAAACAGGCAAGGTAAGCCGTGGTTACACTATTGACATCTTATGAGTTTCTTATGCCCAATTATAGCACACCGAGTGATGCAAAAATGGCAGTTACAAGAGTGGCTGGTAAATCTGCTTCAATCCTAGAGTATGGGCGCCATCACGAGTTGGGCGGTATCCCGGCGGTATTACCACCAGGCTACTGCCCGGCCTAATGGCGTTACCACCAAACCCTCTGGCGCTATTGGAATTTCCCTGGCACATTTACCCCCAGCTAAAAGCTGGGGGTAAATGCAGCCAAACCCGTGTTTTGGCGAACCCTAAATGCAGTGGTAATAGCGTTACCACCACATTTAAGGGCTACCGTCAAACTCGTAATGACCCTGAATGTATTTTCAAACAGTAGAGGTATTGCCTATATTCATGACATGGTCATAGTATTTAGAGATGAGAGCGACCATCTGCCTCTCTGTACTCTCTTAGACGTGCCTAAAAGTAATAGATCTCTGGATGATTATGGGCGTCACAATCGAATACATTGGCATGCACATAATCTGGAACATGCTAATCAAGTGGCGAAAGTACTACTCCCAAAATGTACAGCTGAGGGTAATACTGTGGAATCAAATACAGAGTCTAGGATACTAGCGCAATTCTCTGACATGATGGTTGCCATTCAAAAGGAAGTGAAAGAGAGCTGAGCATACAAGACCGGCTTTGAAAATCAAATAAAGCTGGGCCAAACACTAAATATAACGACAAGGCAATTAGCACCACGAAAAAAAAGGTATGTGGTGGGATTGCTGATGTTGTCTGTTGAACTAGGTTAGGGCTTGATACTGATCAGGTAACAACCAGAGTAAAAACAATCAAAAATCGATATTGTCGTTGATTAAAACAGCACCAGCAGAAAAGTGAAATCGAGCAATGGCAACAGATTGCCTGCTTGGCACAGTCTAATAATTCATCCCTGATATGGGATGTAATTCGTAGATTAAAAAAAAGAGACTTAGCAATAAATTGTATCTCCGAAGAAGTGTGGTGTGCCCACGTCAAATCGACTTTAGGCCAAATTGAAAAAACTGAGGCGGTTCACCCCTTACCAAATGAGAGATAGATATGTAAGGCATCTATCCTGTATATTATACTATTTATAGAATAGCAAAAATATTCCAGAGCAGCAGGCCAGATGGTACCTGCAATGATCTGCTTAAACTAGCAACAGATCTGTGGGCCTCCGCCCTGCATATTCTGTTTGTTCAAATTGATAACATTGGGAGAATTACAAAATCATGGAATGTGAGCCACATCTTAACATTGTATAAAAAGGGAGCATGAGACGACCCCAAGAATATCAGAATCCTGGCCATGCTCAATATACCATCCCAAATATTTGCCTGAGTGCTGTTATCAGAATTAAATGATTGGATCAAAAACAATAACATCCTTTCAGACAATCGGATTGGCTTCAGACAAAAGTCAAGCAGAAACCACAACCTAATTGTATTATCCTCAGCCATCGATTATGCATGGAAAAGAAGAAACCTGAATGTATACTTTGCATTATTTGATTTCTCTGCCGCTTTTGATTCAGTTCTTAGGAATCGATTATGGCATAAGTTGAGTTCATGGAACATACCTAAAGGTCTATTAAAAATGCTCACGTTACTGTATCCAGACACGTCTTTTCGGATATACCTTGATGCAACAGGGAAATTGTACGCGATTATACCTACAAGCTGTGGAGTAAAGCAGGATTGCATTGTCGCAGCGACCCTGTTCAACTTATATTTGGCCGATATGAAAGATGCATTTGTGAATTTGATTACCTTTCCAGTCAAGCTTGGCACATCGTCTGTGGGATGGCTAGCATATGCGGACGACTTGCAATTGCTTGATCACACTCCAGCAGGCCTGCAGAGGCTGCTTGATGCACTGGCTGCCTATACTACCATCAATGGGTTAAAAATAAACACTGAGAAGAGCAAAATACTCTTTTAATCCAGTTGAGACCATTCCTAAGAAACATGTATGTTATATGAATGGTGTAATTCTGGAACAGTGCCCTAGAGATACGTATTTGGGTATTGTGATTGACTCTAAGTTTAACTGGGAAGACCAATGGGCTTCAATTAAATCATGTTGCATCATGTCAGCCAGTGTAGTCAGCGCCTTTATAGGCAGGAATGTTGGATACTCTGCGCATGCAATTCTCTTGATGTATACAGCAAAAATAAGAGCTATGCTGATGTACGCAATTGAGAAATGGGGTCTCAAATATCTATCTCGCCTACAAAAACTTGAGATGTTTCTTCGAAAGTTTATAAGGCCGATTCATGTAATTCCTCCCAAAAGGGTCGCACGCGGCTGGCGCACAGCGTGCCCGTGCGAATGTCTGCGCCAGCTGCGTGCGATAAAACCAATTCCCGCGCACAGCGTATTCATGGATTCTCGCCTCCAAAAGCAGACGTGGCGCAGAGTGGCGCAGCGACCCTGCAGCAGCGCCAGTTACGCCCCCAAGAACGCCCTCGCGCAAGGAAAAGCCATCGAGATCGCAAAACCATCGCAAAGGGCTGCGCCAACACTGTACCAGTTTACCGGACTGGCAAAAGCGGGGAACGCGTATTACGGGTGTCGGGAACACGCGTGCGCGAGAAGATTCACACGCGATCGTGCCAGGGGGAGCATGTGCGTGTATTTCAGGGGTGCGCGAGAAGTCCTACATGCAAATGGCCTGGGTGCGTGTATTCCAGGGGTGCGCGAGAAGTTCTACACGCGAATGGCCTGGGTGCGTGTATTTCAGGGGTGCGCGGGAAGTTCCACACGCGATTGCCCTGGGCGCGTGTATTTCAGGGGTGCGCGGGAAGTTCCACACGCAATTGCCCTGGGCGCGTGTATTTCAGGGGTGCGCGGGAAGTTCCACACGCGATTGCCCTGGGCGCGTGTATTTCAGGGGTGCGCGGGAAGTTCCACACGCGATTGGGCTGCGTGCGGGTATTTCAGGGGTGCGCGGGAAGTTTCACACGTGATCTGGCCTGGGGGAGCGTGTGCGTGTATATCAGAGGTGCGCGGGAAGTTTCACAGGCGAACTGGCCTCGGGGAGCGTGTGCGTGTATATCAGAGGTGCGCGGGAAGTTTCACAGGCGAACTGGCCTGGGGGAGCGTGTGCGTGTATATCAGAGGTGCGCGGGAAGATTCACACGCGATTGGGCTGCGTGCGGGTATTTCAGGGGTGCGCAGGAAGTTCCACATGCGATCTGGCCTGGGGGGGCGTGTGCGTGTATATCAGAGGTGCGCGGGAAGTTTCACACGCGATCTGGCCTGGGGGAGCGTGAGCGTGTATATCAGAGGTGCGCGGGAAGTTTCACACGCGATCGGCCTGGGGGAGCGTGTGTGTATATATCAGAGGTGCGCGGGAAGTTTCACACGCGATTGGGCTGCGTGCGGGTATTTCAGGGTGCGCAGGAAGTTTCACACGCGATTGGCCTTGGCGCGTGTATTTCAGAGGTGCGCGAGATGTTCCACACGCGAACTGGCCTGGGGGAGCGTGTGCGTGTATACCAGGGGTGCGCGGAAAGTTTTACACGCGATTTCAGCAGGGTACGTGTATTTCAGTGGTGCCGGGGAGTCCTACATGTGATTTGCCAGTGTGGGTCCTCCCAGGTAATCCCTGTACACCCTCCACGGCCCCTGCAGGCAGCCCACACCACAGGGGACTACCCTGCATCCCTGGACATGTCCCGCAGGCAGCCCACCCAACATGGGCATGCCCCCCAGCAAAGGCACATGTCTCCTTGCACTAATGATCACCAACTCATGTCCCCTTGCACCCCCACCCCCAGAATTGCGGGGCACCTGCCAGCAGGCCCCCACCCATGTCCAACTCATGTTCCCCACCACCCCCACCCCCCAGCAGTGCAGGGGCACCCTCCACTAGGCCCCCACCCAAGTCTCCCACCACCCCCACCCCCAGCATTGTGGGGCACCTGCCAGCAGGCCCCCACCCATGTCCAACTCATGTCCCCCACCACCCCACCCCCCAGCAGTGCAGGGGCTCCCTCCACCAGGCCCCCACCCATGTCTCCCACCACCTCCACCATTGCGGGGCACCTGCCAGCAGGCCCCCACCCATGTCCAACTCATGTTCCCCACCACCCCCACCCCCCAGCACTGTGGGGCACCTGCCAGCAGGCCCCCACCCATGTCCGACTCATGTTCCCCACCACCCCCACACCCCAGCACTGTGGGGCACCTGCCAGCAGGCCCCCACCCATGTCCAACTCATGTTCCCCACCACCCCCACCCCCCAGCACTGTGGGGCACCTGCCAGCAGGCCCCCACCCATGTCCAACTCATGTTCCCCACCCCCCTACCCCCCAGCAGTGCAGGGGCACCCTCCACCAGGCCCTCGCCCATGTCCCATCCATGCCCCCCTGCACCTGGGTCCCAACAATCCCCAATCATGTCCGTAATGGCCATCCTCCCCTGCCAAAAGGCCCAACCAACTATCACATCCACCCACATATCAAAGGCAATTACATGTTACACACCCAATGTAAATAATGCAAATGAACACATGTCTGTCACACACAATGGCTGCAAGTGAATGTTAAAACACCCAACATGACATGCATGAAAGCAATGAGATGATACGACACATTGAAGGATGAAAATAAAAATGTATTGAAAATCAACTTGAATGGAAATGAAATGAGAAAAACCACAAAGCAAAACAACCAAAAGAAGATGAATGTCCATGAAAAAAATCCAAAAAATAAAAAAATCCATTGAAGAACTATTTACAAGATAATCCCGGGTCCATGAGCCCAACCAAATGAAACCTAACTATGACAACTAACTAAAAACTGAACTATATACAAAAATGTGGCGCATTGTCCAATCGCAACCAAATAAAAAAAAAAATAAAGGAAACCTAACACTAACTATATAACTATACACAAAGGCAGCGGGCTAGTCCGACGGCTCACTGGTTGTTGTCATGGGCCAGGGCATCATCGAACTCCTGTTCAATGGCTTGGAGGCGGGCATGTTCCCTGGCCCCGAGGTCCCGCAGGGATAATGCAGTGTCCAGCTCCAACTCCCTGCGAAGACCCTCGAGGCACTCAGCCCGCCTCAGCGCCCTCCGCATGGAGTCCTCCGCCCTGACCATTGTGAGCCGTTCCTCCTTTGCCCGCTGCCGCTCCGCACCTATCTGCTGGCACAACCGCTCCCACATGGAAGCCACTCCCATTCCAGGGTTCTCCTGCCCTCCAGCCGATGCCTGCACCCCTGATGTTGATGGCCCCGAGCAATGATGCCTCCCACGTTGAGCCTGCTGCTGCCTCCGACGCAACTACCTGTGCCAGCACAACGGCATCCAGGCTGATGGAAACCACCGACGCCGTCGTGCACGTGCCCTGCCCGATGATGCCGTCACATCCTCCATCTGCTGGGGTCCAGTTGCTGTGGTGTCCACCCCTGCTGGACCTCTGACTCCCGACTGTGGCAGGGATGGGATCCCCACCAAGCTGGCTGCATTGGTCAGGGCAGGTCCACAGGGAGCCCTGGTGGCATCTGGGCCGGAAGACAGCAAGGAGAACGACTGGCATATAGTCTCCACAGAGGAGGAGAGGGCCGCCAGATTGGCCGACACATGCAGGAAACCCCCGAACATGGACGATCCCAATTGGGCCCGTCGGCACGGTGCTCTTCGTGATGACGTGCGTGCTCCTCCTGGGAAGCACGCACGGCATCACGAATCACAGCCGTGCGCATCGCGACCCCAATCAGGACCTTCTCCATACGGCCAGGGGTCCCCTCGTCCGCAGGTGGAGGGGAGTCAGATGACATGGACATCCCCTCTACCTGCGGACGGGCCTGGGACGGGGCATCCCTGCTGGTGCATGGTGGTGCACCCACAGGGTCAGGGACAGCGACATGCACAGGCCCCTCCACGGTGACCTGTGCTGCCTCCTGCCCCTGCCCCTGCCCCTGGACTGCACCACTTGCACCAGCAGGGATGCCCCCACCAGGCCCCATGTGCGCCTCAGTGGCGGCCTCCTCCTCCTCTGTGGAAACCACCAACCTGGATGGCACCTCACCGTCTACCGCCGTAGCAGGCCCCTGTGGGGGCTCACCCACCCCTTCCACTACAGCCATGGGGGCATCCCCGCCGCCTTGCTCCACAGCACCATCTCCGCCCTCTTCTTCACTAGTCGCTGCGTAGAGGGAGACATAGAACACAAGCATCAGGGTACTGTACAATGGACCCCTAGACAGGAAGCAATAGCAGATGAGTGCCACTGTCAAAGTACACTTCCATCATGTCACTCCACAACACATGTGTCATGTTAGGGAGAATTCTCTGTTTAGGCTGAATTTCCTAACCTAGTGAGTCCCCCAGCAGCTTTGCTGGATTTCTGGAGTTTGTTTTTTTCCATCCTGCCAAGAGTGAGACTCTTTTCTCCCACTCTTGGACATGTATGTGTGTAATTCCTTTGAAATGTCAATGTGTTCGATGGGCTATGGGGTCTTTTACTCCATAGGGTCTCATATGTTTTTCTATGTGTGTTACACCGCACCCTACGTGTCGTAACGCGGGGGCGCCCTAGCGGGTCCTCCACCATAGACTCCATACCCGGGGACTGACTACTGTCTCCCCGGGCATGTAAAGTCACCATTGGCTTTACTAGACCTAAATTTACTAACAGAACTAGTACCAACCATCTTATTGTGGACGTACTAGTAGGGGTAATTCGATTACTCCTGGATCTGTTACTCGAGGGGGCACTGTCCCGTCCCCCCTCGTCGAGTTTTGGCTGGTGGCAGTGGAAACTACTTGTTATGTTCGATCCCGAACATAACCCTATGGGATTCGTCCCATTGTTGGAGATTGATACTTTTTCTCATTTATCTCTGACGTACCACCGATCTACTTATCTTAAATAAGTTTATCGAGTGGTATTTTCTGCCAGAACTCGGTTTTAAAATGGCGTCTGTGTTCGTCTCTGTGACTCCTAAACCAAAGGTTGAGCCCTTTGTTCCACTTTTGGCGGGCCTCTGTACAGAGACCCTCCAAAGTGGTGTCATTCTGTCTGGGTTACCTCAGGGGTGTGGGAGGGGGTTTAGGCACCCTGGACCGAGTTGCCTTGCCAACTCAGGTCGCACTCTGGAGTGATTGGCCCAGGTGGTGAGCCTTCCCGCTCACCACTTAGCATGTGTTGATTGACAGCTAGGCTGAATGAATGGGGGTCTTCTGCATAAAAGCAGGGCTTTTGGGACTGGATCTTCAGAAGTCGCCACAGGACCTAAGAATCCGACGAGGGTAACGCTGAGCCGCCCTGCTGAGCCGACTCACCACTTCCCGACGACAGAGGAGATCTCCCTGCCGGAGAGTCTCTTCCCCTGGCTGGTGGGAACAACCAGTCCCCTTCGCTTTTTATTCGCCTCAGGACGCAGTGGTCGAATTGCCCGTGCAGAGCACCTCGGCAACCGGATAGCCACTACCCCTGTACTGCGACCAAAAGGTGGTGCCTTGTGACGGAGCACTCCGCGGCTGGTCTCTTCCCTGGTGGTGCACCGGACTTCACTTTCCTTCGACGACGAGATCATCTCTACTCTTGGCCAAGACCCGACGTGCATCCACCACCAGGAACAACTGCCCCCGCCGGAGCTGCCCTCCACAACAAGGTACCGTGTCCGCCTGGCTTCCCTTTCGGTCGGTTCGAGTGAGGTGTCTTAATCCTCTCCGTTCCGCTGGGTCGCCTCCAAGCTTTGCTCATTCTTTTTTCTGAACTGGTTCAATCTGCCGATAACAATTTGCTATAGAGACTTGAATGCATCTCCACTAGAGACTTTTTGGGACATCGCGCCTTGCCTCTCTCCGAGTGGGCCTGGCCTCTGAACTTTACGATCTATTGTGATTCTTGCCTTCCTGCCTTGCATTTTATCCGCATAGGATTGAACTGTGTTGATTTCATAACCTGCCTATCTTTTTCTCTCCCGTCCTAACTAATATTCGAGTGTCATCTAGGTTGAGGTAGACACCTCTGTCTGGAAATAAGTGGTAACGGTAGAACCTAGAGTTGTCGATATTCTGCTAGGGGGATTGATCGTTTTCTACTTCGTAGATTAATTGTGTTTGATTTGTTTGCCGTGATTTGCTTTAGTGTTTTCCATAGATGTTGTGTTATAAATAAATACCTTACTATCTTTACACTAAGCCTCGTTGCGTGTTTGCTTGTCTTGCTGTGAAGAATTGCCCTATGTTGTATACTCCACATACTGCTCAACTTTTCTTGAGAGAAGTCTGACTGCTCAGCCACAGCTACCAAGTGAATCTGTGTGGTACAGACTGCAACTAAGTGGGTTCACCGCCAACGCCTGTAGTCCTAAATCTTTTGCAGTGGTCCCAGAGGGAACTCCACAGGTTTCTGCCTAACATGTCAGTCTTGGCAAAACACACACAGTGACAGTCATGGTGCATGCCATGGACATTTCCATACATGTCCAATGGACTCTCGAAACATACAATGTAATGGTACTCACATGCATCATGGGTCATGCCTATCACATGCACACACTTCACCTCAGTCACATCCATCTGGCCCCGTACACCCCAATCACAGTGCATACAAGGATGACTAGGCTGCATCAGTGAATCTGTAAATTGTCACAGACATGTGTCATGCATCCATGGCATTCACAAGTCACAGACACGCAGGTCAGGCACACAGCCATGGATACCATATATGTACCTGGCATCAGCACCCATCCCTCACCCCCACCCATGTTCAGGAACAGAGACTGCCATGCTCTCATGTGTGCAATCTGCATAGGGCTCCCCATGTCGCATTTAAACACATGCAACAACCGTACGGTTCACACATTACTGGTCGCACATGCATTACCATGATGTCCCTGCACACCATCATGCGTACATGGCCTATGTCACACATGCAGGCAAGTATCAGACAACCAGCACACTGCAACATGCCCTGTCTCACACAGCAATGCTTGGCCACTTACCGCTCAACTCCAGACGGGTCTCCCTCACAAGGACCTGGGCGTGGAGCGCTGGGTGTACGCGTTCCAGGACCCTCATCTGGATGGAACTCATGCGGCCCCGGCCCCCCTCCACGAGGCGCCGGGCCTTTATGAGGGTCCTGGACCTCAAGTCCTCCCAGCGCTTCTTGACCTTCTGGATGGTGCGGGTTGCCACCCCCTCCACGTTGATGGCAACCACACAGTCGGCCCAGATCCTCTACCGTCCTTCCTTGTTGGCGCGGGACGATCCGAAGAGGGCATCATACTGCCCCAGGACTTGCTCTACCAGGACACCAACTTCGGTGGCAGTGAAGCTGGTGCCCCTCTGCCCCTCTGGCCGGGGGTTGCCACTGGTGCCAGATGTTGATGTGCCCGACATGGCAACCCCAGGGGCAGGAGTGGGTGGGCAACTGGGTCCTGGGCTGGGCTGTGGAACAATGTTATCCGAGTCGGGAGTCTTCTGTTCCAGCAGGGGTGGACACAGCAACTGGACCCCTGCAGATGGCTGATGTGCAGGCACCAAATGGCAGGGCACGGTGGCAGCAGGCAGGCAGGCAGGCAGCAGCAGATGGCAAGTGGGAGGCTGCTCGGGGCACTGGGGGGCAGTGATTCGGCCTTCTGGGCAGGAGCATGGTCTTCCGTGTGTTTTCGCTTGGCCAGCTTGATACGGAGTGATTTGGCACGTGAAAATCCTGCACGTCAGCGTGAAATTCGAGGAAAGGGCCTTAGCGCGTAAGCGCGTCAGCACGCGTACGCGATTTCATTGGACCAAAGGCCCTTACAGCGTAAGCGCGTCTGTGGCGTTTCGCGCACGGGCGTTGCCCTGGCAGGGCTTGGAGATCCCGCGTGCCTTTACACTGCTCTGTACGTGCTTTTCGTGCGGTGCGTGTGTTTTCCATCCGTTGGGGTGCACACGCTATTACTTCACAGCGGGTGTTGGCTACGCGTTCTTCTACACGCAAGGCAGACGGTGAGTGGTACCCCGCTCCCCCCCAGGCCCGATCGCGTGAATAACTTCACGCGAACCCCTGGAATACACACACACACTCCCCCAGGCCCGATCGCGTGTAAAAACACCCGCGAGCCCCTGGAATACACGTACCCCGCTCCCCCAGGCCCGATCGCATGTGAAAACACCCGCGAGCCCCTGAAATACACGCGCCCAGGCCAATCGCGTGTGAGAAGCTTCTCGCGCACCCCTGAAATACACGCGCCCAGGCCAATCACGTGTGGAACTTCACGCGCACCCCTGAAATACACGCACACGCTCCCCCAGGCCAGATCGCGTGTAAAACTTCACACGCACCCCTGAAATACACGCACACGCTCCCCCAGGCCCGTTCGCGTGTGTAAACACCTGCAAGCCCCTGAAATACACGTACCCCTCTCCCGCAGGCCCGATCGTCTGTAAAAACACCCGCGAGCCCCTGGAATACACATACCCCGCTCCCCCAGGCCCAATCGCGTGTGAAAACACCCGCGAGCCCCTGAAATACCCGCACGCAGCCCAATCGCGTGTGGAACTTCACGCGCATCCCTGAAATACACGCACACGCTCCCCCAGGCCCGATCGCGTGTGTAAACACCCGCGAGCCCCTGGAATACACGTACCCCGCTCCCCCAGGCCCGATCGCGTGTGAAAACACCCGCGAGCCCCTGAAATACACGCGTCCAGGCCAATCGCGTGTGAGAAACTTCTCGCGCACCCCTGAAATACACGCGCCCAGGCCAATCGCGTGTGGATCTTCACACGCACCCCTGAAATACACGCACACGCTCCCCCAGGTCCGATCGCGTGTGGGCCTTCTCGCGCGTGTAGGACTTTGGCGCACATTTTTTTCCTGCGCAGGGACGCTACCGCCTGCTTTCGTGTGGCGGACATGTATGGGCCTGTGCGCGTCTTTGGCCGTGCGCTGTTTTTCCCTATTCGGATCCATGAATACGTGTTGTAGGCGAGCGTGTGGGCGTTCTGCGCACTTGCCTCCTGTACTTCCCCCGTGACGCCCACATTTTCACAAGTTGTTCTCCATTCTGCGTGTGACGCCCCGTGTTACGCCTACTTTTGTTATGTGCGCTGCGCTATGTGCGAATTTGCTGTGGCCTTATCGCACGGCGTTCAATGACCTGTGCGCCAGCGTGCGCCGCGCACTTTTTCAGCGCACATCCCACATTTCGCGCGTGCATAGACTTCCATGAATAGATGTGCGATGTTTTCTGTGCGATAATCGCACTTGCACTGCGATTTCGCTATTTCACTGCGAATTGCACGTTTTCGCACGCGTGCGCCGTTTTTTCGGCGCACATTGATTCCATGAATTGGCCTATATGTGTTTGACAAAGACTATATCAGTGGAATATCTATACTTAGATTTTGACATGAAATGCATTAAAGCAGAGTAAATAAGTAGATTAGGTATGTGCTATGACAATCTGTCTAAGTTAGACAATGGTACCATTGTTGTAAAACATATGCAAGCATTTTTGAAGATTGACAAGTGCTCAACGATGGGCACGTTAGGGACTATCAAAAACATGCAGGAAAAATGGGCGGATTCATTTGTACAAATCCTAACTGATACTCCTAATAACCCTTTCAAAGGTTTGCTAAAAAGAAAAATAGCAGTGCACAGTAACGAGAACCATATAGTCGAGCTAGCAACTAAAGTACACAGCGGTCCTTATTGTCAATATTACTTACATTGAGAGATGGTGCCAAAATACATATAAAGGCCTATCCTAGTCCTCAGATATTCAGATCCTATCTCTTAATGAAATTCAACAATTCTGATGCGCTCGAAACTAAAGGTTCACAGCTAGGCTTAAGTCGGGATATGAGACAATGTTGCCTGTATGGCTGTGAAGTTATTTAATGATATGTTGCAAAAGTCTTCTTGTGTTGCGAGTTAGGTTTTTCAAATGTTATGACAACAGGATCAATTTTAGTACTGCCCCTATGTTATGGCAACATTTTATGAAAGGTGATGACTGTAACCTCGGTTACCAGTCAAATGGTCGAAAACATTTGGTCGACAGACAATTTGGTCGACACCATTTGGTCGAATGCCAAATGGTCGAATTTTTTTTTTTTTTTTTTACCCATTTTTTGGTTTTTTTTGGGGGGGTCCCCCCCCCAACCCCCTTTTTTTTCTTTTTTATTTTTTTTCCCCACACGAAAACCCACAAAACACATATATATTAAAAAAAAAAAAAATTCGACCATTTGGCATTCGACCAAATGGTGTCGACCAAATTGCAGTCGACCAAATTGCAGTCGACCAGTTGACTGGACACCTGTAACCTCATCTATTTTATGGTGCCATTGTATCTGTGTGTTGTTGACATTTTAAGTTGTCTGGGATAATTGTTTAACAACCCATGACATTTTAACATTGCAAGTTGTATCCAGGTGTATAATGTCCTCAGTCTTTCTGACATTCCCAGGGTATCTTGTGGACTATGTGTATGTTTATGTCTGTATCTTGTTGTATAAACAAAGCCAACAGGTTAACAGTATATTAATAAAAATGAAAAAATGAAATAGTAAGGGGAACTTTTTTTGGTTGGCATCTAGCTTACCAACCATGGACACTTTGACCGAATGTCAAGATATCATTGAGGCACAAGGGGGGAAGAGACATCTATGGTCTGCCATATTTCCAATTAAAGAATGCTCCTGATCATCCCAAGACTGCAATGCCTCCTTTATTCTTTGAACTTGGCCTTGTGTGCTGTCTGGTGTCTGTGTGCATTTTGAAGGAGTTCTGCATATGTTCTATCTATGTTTGGCACATAATGAATAGGCAGTGTTTTCCATATCTGGTTCATGTGTTCTGATACAATGATTCAGAATAAATTTCCTTCTATTTATTAAGATTTTATCTAATTCCAATGTGCATGTTGTGTTCTTTGTGGCTACTCATGGCGCTAGTCGGTTACTTTCTATAAAGGCTGTTGGCTTGTTAATCTCATGCACCTGGACTTCAGAGGTTGTTTGTGCTCTTATTAAAGCTGGGGAGACTACAATTCCTTGTACTGGGAACTGTTATCTGGTGTCCGCATTCTGCTCATCCACAACTCGTTTCTTAGTACCTGACCTTGGTTCTTCCTGTGAGCTATTGCATGAATGTGTTTCTGTGGATTCAGCCTTTTCAGTTTTCTGATGCCTTGAGGCCTTTGCTTGTTCTGAGACATGCTGCAGCTTTCATCTTTGGGAAGATGGCTGCCAATTACACTCTCGCTTCTATGTTAGCAAGCTATATTTGCATGTCCTTCATGTTGCATTCACTTAATACATTGGTCATGTTAATGTTCTTATGGGTATTATATTAGTATTCTTCATGTCTAAATGCATATTTTACCTATTGTACATGTTCTTCATGTGGAGTGCACATTTTCTTCATGTCTAATCCATGCACTTCTGCTATGTGTACTTTGTGTGTATATGTATAGTCGTCTAGTTAATCTCTAACTCTCTTTGTATATTTATATATAGTAATAACTACCTGCACTCTACTAGTCAACTCATATATCTTATTTGTAACAGTAACTTTGTGGTTTTAGTTGGTATCATCTTCCACTCCTAGGCTCTTGGAGTTGTAGGGCTATCTTAGTTGGTACTGTTTCTCACCTGGACGATCCTGGTGAGGGGCAGGGATTGGAATCAGTACTTGCATATTCATCTGATTATGGGCTGTGGGCATTTTTTTTAATTTGTTTTATTGTGTTAGTCAACTTATAAACCTTTACAATTTACAAATTAGCAGTAAAATGAAAAAGAAAAAAACAAATTGAATTTGAATTTTTCCTTTTCCATCATAAATAATTCCTATTCATAACTCATAAATAAAATACGTATAACTTATAATATGAGAACTTTCTAAAAGATGAAAGGTACATCACAATAAATCATAAAAAAACAATATTCAACAATCACAAGTAAACCTGGACAGCAATATTTCTGAGAGTTTTTAAAACCTATAAACATTAGCAATTAATTTCCCTCAATTTGACATCAAGTACAAAAAAGAACATAGTCAGCTTAATAACCAGCTTAATGCTGTTGCCCCACATACACCTAAACCATAAAAACAGTCCAGACAGGACAGAACACGAGTAAAGGTAATTCTCAAATAAGAGGAGTCTCAAGGGCTCGAAATATTCACAAAACATGACCAAATGTTGTAGGGACTCTATTATTTTCTCTTTTTTTACAGAATCTGCAAAATCCCAGTTGTTACAACAAATTATATCTTCCCCATTGATGTAACCTCCATTTGTGTGAAATTGATTAAGCTTGTATACAAGTTACGTCCCGAAGCAGAGGGGAACTGTAAAACATATCTGGGTCGATCTCCCCATTTTCTTCTAACCATGGCAAACCTGTGGTATGTTTCAGAGAAACCAATTCGATCAGATTGACAACTCCAATAATAGAGTTGCATTTTCCGTTTGCAACTTAGCAGACACATTATTCGGTCTTCTTTGGAAATAGCCATCCAAGCAAACAGCTCATTCATTTTGTCAGCAAAAGCTGATAGTGAGCTCAAGCACCCCAGGGTTCAGAACCTCATATAAGGAATTGGGGGGCAGCCTTAGAATCTTAACATAATTATTTAGCAGCCACCAGTGCCATTTAGCTGACAATGGTAAGAGCCCCAATTCATGGCAGATAACATCGTTAGGAATGGAGGGGGCCAAACCCAACACTGTTTTCCAGATGCCACCCTGTAGGGTATCAAGTACATCGTCTATTTCATGAAGACACATGTCCAAGATATAAAGAATACACAGTTCAACTTTCAGCAGAGAAAATTGGAGAACAGGTAATAAAGAAAGGTTGCAGTATTTCCTCATAATTATTCTCATTTGTGGGATTAAAGATCTTATTTTCTCTTGAAGTCTATCCTTCCACCAAGTCAGGGAATATGAGTCAGATAAGGTATAGCCCAGATATTTAGTAGACTGTACCGTCTCAATATTCACCCCATTCATGGACGAAGTAAATCGACAGACCCTTTTTCTCCCATCCACAAAAACAATGATATTAGACTTTGGCTGGTTCACTTTTAGAATATGGGCTACTACATAATGAGAGAATAAATTCATCTTCGTCTGGAGCCCTAACGGGGTCCTCTCAAAAAGTAGGAGATCATCCGCAAACTCGATATAATTCAGTTTCAGCAGACCAAGTGTAACCGGAAATATAGTTGCATTTGCCCAGTACTCCTCAATATCGTAGATATATAAATTAAACAATACCGCTGCAAACGTGCAGCCTTGTTTCAGCCCTATTGCAGTCGGTATTGAATCAGTGAGTGCCCCTTCTTTATTTAATCTCGCTCTATAGTTGGTGGAGGAGTTCAAAAGGGCTATGAGCGACACCAGGTGATCCGGAAACTCCATTTGCAGCATTTTATCCCACAAAAGCTCTCTCAGGATGGTGTCGAACGCTGAACTCAAGTCAAGGGTAGCCATATATACTGGCCCTATATGGTTGTGCTTAGTATTCCATTGGATATGAGATACTAGTGTTGCATTAAGAGGGCAGCCCGTAGAACGAAAAAATCCAGTTTGATATTTAGAAAGGATGGCATTAGTCTTCATATACTCCAACAGCTCCTCCAAGATAAGATGACAAAAAACTTTGGAGGATGTGTCAGTGAGTGCGATCGGTCTGAAATTACTGGGCTAATTGATTGGGCCTTTCTCATAGATTGGAATTATGATAGTCGAACACCAGGAACTAGATATTGCTTGGGTATGAAACATGGCATCAAATCTGTGTTTCAAGATCTCTGCCCATAATTGTGTTTCAAGTTTAAATAAACAATGCCGGAATTCCATCTGGTCCGACTGCTCTTGACACATTTAACTTCATAATTTCCCTAACTATGTCATCAAAAGACCATGGAGAGCTGGCCAACAATGAGTTTGTACAAGGATATGCTTTTTCCTTATCGAATTGGATAGGAATTTCATATTTCAACCTTATGTAATTTACCCACTCAGACGCCGCAATAGCATTTTCTTTTTGACCTACATTTGCCCCATTTATGGTCCTTAGGATAGCCCAGATGTTACAGGTGTCACTTTTCAGCAAAAGATGCATCATATTTTGATTATCTTGAAGGAGAAGCTTAGCTTTTAAGTTCTTAACAGCATTGTTGTAGAATCGAAGGATTCCCTTTTTTTGATAACAGTGCACTTAACTGTCAAGATTCAATTTATTTAGTTGTCTAATCTTTACATTTTTTTCTGTTTCTTTAAATTGAAGATCTTTATGTTAAAACTATGCCTGTGCGTGGTGGGTTTATGAACAGATACAACCTTCTTTGCCAATTTCATTAAATGGAAATTAATCCTATTAGATAAGAGGGCATCCATATATGCAGGATCATAATTTGTCTGGGATCTCATGATGACCATTGCAGGGTCATCTTTTATCCGACATATCAGCTGGTGGCAAATTGAAGAATTCCATCTCACAGATAGACCTGATCTGTCAATTTCCACCAGTTCTAGGACCGGGTTAGTTTTATGTCCCCAATTGTCAATATTCAGCTTAATTGAGATTGCAGGATGGTCTCCAAAACGTTGATTACAATAGGGTCAGAAATGTTATAAAGAGCAGTGGACAGAAGAAAATTATCAATATGTGAGGTCATCACACCTCGCGACCATGTATGCTGAGACAGTTTGTTTGTGTATTAACAACCTTAACATCCCAGTTCAAAAATGAATCCACCCATTTTTGGCCATTCCTGACCGTAGAAGCAGAAGACATCAATTTCCGACCAAAACCCTGCCCACGAAATAAACAGGTTGAGTTGAAGTCCTCTCCCCCACTAGGAACCCCACATGCATAAGACAAACTGGGGCTCCTTCTAGGGTTAAATCCAAGGTGTCTACCAGCTCATTAAATGGAGTAACTATCTTACTTCAATATATACACAAAATCAATATTGGTTTCTCATATGCCTGACAAGGAGTCAAGTCTACAGCTATCACTGCAGGGTCTTTGTATATAAGCTTAGAAGACAGTTTGCAGGCATTATTAATGAGGATGGCTAACCAACCAGAGGGTCTACCCTTCTCCCCTTTGTGAGCAGGTTGAGAATAACATGCAAACCCCTCAACATTAAAGTGGGAGACATGCATTGTCTCTTGTAATAAAATGACAGCTGGTTAGGAAATGGAATTTACAGAGCCCCACCAGTGATAGAAATTTGCCAACCCACAACAAAAGGAACCTCATTCTGGTACGGGTTAAGGGAGCACTAGGGACGCAGAAGCAGCAGCATTTGTAGGACCATTGTTGATTCCACTGAATGCCGCTGCCAAGGCTAGAATTTGTCTAATCATATCTTCATTGATATGTGTAGATGAAGCCAGCTCAGTGTTTGGCTTTTCACTGATCAAAGAAAGAAACAACAGGTTTATCCAAAAAGGTTTTGGCATCAAGGTCAGTTTGAAAAGTACAAGGCAACAAGCCTACAAATTCAAAATTCTCCCTCTGCTCCGACACCAATTTCAGAATCACCAATGAGTGAAAGCCACATATCATCCTGTTATTATAGTTAGTGGCTAATCACACCCAATTGATATCATCTGAACAGAGCGTTCTTAAAGAGGGAATTGTTGGAAGGCTTTTAACAGGAAGGATCGATTGAGGTTAGATTTGCCATTAACCTTAACATTACTTTCCCATCCCAAGATAAGTGGTATCTCTGGATGCAATGCATTATCCCGATTGTCCACACATTCCATGACGTTCACGCCTAGAGTGTGAACATGGAGAGAGACCTCACTACCACTAGAATGCCCTGCAGGCACTTGTGACGTCTCCTTGCTTATGACTTGGGATGGGATATCCATGATTTTGCCTACCAAAACATTATGGGTAACATTGTTCTGGAGTGTGACCACAAAAGTGATGGGTGGAAGGTTTTGAACAAATCTGTACCACTGGCAATGCTCTGGGCAACCTTCCACACCACCGTTTTTTAGCCCGTCTCCGCCATTGCAAAAGGGGTCCAGCCATATACAAATCAGTCAGGTACTGCCACCAATGGTAGCAACCCCGCCCGAACTGCTAGGCCAGGTCCCCTCTGCATGGAAACACAAGCAACCCTAGACAAGTTTCGGCCTTGTTGGGCCTCCTCAGTGATGTGCAGCTTGGTTCTCTATGGCGCAGCGAGCAAGGGACCCACGTCTGGGCATACCCTCTCTCACATAGTGAGACAAACTGTGACCAAAAAAGTGATGGGTGGAAGGTTTTGAACAAATTTGTACCACTGGCAATGCTCTGGGCAACCTTCCACACCACCGTTTTTTAGCCCGTCTGCGCCATTGCAAAAGGGGTCCAGCCATATGCAAATCAGTCAGGTACTGCCATCAATGGTAGCAGCCCAGCCCGAACTGCTAGGCCAGATCCCCTCTGCACGGAAACACAAGCAACCCCAGACATGTTTCGGCCTTGTTGGCTTGGCAGGCTGAAAAACGATGGTCTGGAGGGTTGCACAGAGCTTTGCCCGTGGTTATGATTAATTCAAAACCTTCCAGCCATCACCTTTCTGTTTTGCCAAAGTCACCCTGAGAGGGACGGGTATTCCCAGATGAGGGTGCCGAGCCTAGAGACCCAAGCTACTCCTCACTGACGACCCCCAGCAAGGCTGAAACCTGTCTGGGGATGCTTGCGGTCTTGTGCAGAAGGGATGTGACCTAGAAGTTCGGGCTGGACTGCCCATTTTTGGGTTAGGACCAAGCCTGATTTGCAAATGGTTTTTCCCCTTCTGTAATGGCTTGGCAGGCTGAAAAACAATGGTTTGGAGGGTTGCCCAGAGCTTTGCCCGTGGTTATGATTAATTCAAAACCTTCTAGCCATCACCTTTCTGTTTTGCTAACATTGTTCTGGACCCTCACAGCATCTGTATGCAAGATAGAATCCAGTACTTGTGCATCTTGGCCCAGGATACCCAACATCCATGGCTCACCCATGCCCTATGTCACATTTGGTTCCCCCTTGTTAACCACCTGTCCCTCAACTCTTTCTTTTTGCTTTTTCAAAGAAGTACTCTTGTGTACCATGGAATAGAATTGTGAAAGAGAGGATTGAAGGCCACCATTTCCCACACCCAGGTATTCTGACACATTTTTTGTTGGATTTTTGCTGTCACCATTTAGCCTGGAATCTTTAGCAACGGCATTCCCAAGCACTTTCCTTTTAGGGATCATATTTGTCTGGTCCTTTGGGGCTGCCGTTTTACCAGCCAAATTGAGATCTAATAACACCCTTGATTCCTCATTGAGTTGAGAGAGATCAATACCAACCTCATCCTTTGGAATAACAATCACCTCATGGGGGAGTGACCCATGTGGGTCCTTCAATACCTCCTTGGCACATCCTATTTTCTGAATTGATATAACCACATTGGCAATCTCCTTGTCATTATGGGGTAAAAATTCAGTCTGATTGTATAAAGCCTTCATCACTTTAGGGGCAGTTACTTCTGCAAATGTTCTTTTTTCCCTATCTGTCCAACCAGAATCACCATGGTTTTGAGTAGAGTTATCAACCACAACTTTCTCTTTTTTGGGTCTTTCAGACAAAGCAGCCACGGCATCACATGTAAACAGTAGTCCTTCAATGCGATTGGTTTTATTCAGGAGGTCCCCAATTGCCACCCTCCGGATTCCAATCTCGCAGTGGGACTGTTCGTGACCTTTATCTAAAAGATCCAAAATTCTTGCTAACACAGGGAATTCGGTACCCAGAGATGGCCCATCCAACGTATATATTTCAGAACGAGCTTCAAGTGAAGTAACCTCCTTGTCTTTCTCATTTAAACTTGACTGGAATTCTTCAATATCAAAATTCATACGGTCATTAATGGCCTTTAGGGGGCTTTTCAGTTTGGGTGAACTCACCTTAGGTTTTATTTGCTAGTGGTCATTGGCCAGATCAGTCTCCCACAGAACTTTTGCCTTATCCACTTCTTGTGACTCCATATATGGAGGAAGAAGTTCTCATTTTCTATGAGGTGGGTTGCTAAACATGAATACATCTTCCCGTCCCACAGATCTATAATTCACCGGGGTGCAGGGGCCGAGAGACAGCCGAACTCGCTTCCCCAATTCAGCTTCAATTGTGGGACCCATCATTTAACAATCAATCGTGTCTTCATTATATGACTTATTGTCAACACTAAACATGCCATTGGATGTCAGGGGCTGGTGTTCCTCATCATGGACACCAAATGACACATCAGAGTGTTTAGTATAATTTATTTTCTTTAGATTAAATTTAATTATGGGTATGGTAAAGTCGCGGCTCACCTTATAATTATAATTATGGACCATAGCTGTTACCAGTTTTCTGGGAATGATACCCATTACATCTAGGACCCTCTCCTTGGATTCCATCAGGGAAATTGATTCTTTACTGCCGGAATCACCCCGCACACCATCCAGCAAGGCTAACGGCATCGCTGTTTGCTCCACTGGTAAAGGCAATGTGATCTCATTACTAGGTATGGAAGCGATAGAACATAGCGGGTCATTAAGTTTCCTCCCACTTCTCAATCCATTTACCATATTGCTAATAGGTAAGTCTGCTACGTCAAATGCCACAAAGATGAACAGATGAGTGCAGAGAACCTGGATACAGAGTAAAGAAAAGGACCAGAATACTGACCAGATTACACACCCAGGGCTATAAACTCAAGTTAACAATCTGACTCTGATAGCACGACAGACTGGGCAAGACACTAATGGCCTAAGCGGGATATATAATAACGTTACACGCAGGGCAACTACCATTCCACACAATGGGCATTCCGCGTATAATAAATACCGTGGATAGGACACCCCGCACACCCGTCACGCAGCCGAACAGCCAAACAGTCAATTGCAGGCTCTTCCGGGTGTGCGCGCGGGTGCACGTACACCTGGAGTCTTATCCTTTTCGAAAATGCGGGACCAACGAGCCAGGGGTTGGGGCCAGGAATTCAAATCTGAAACAGGAAAGACAGGCTTCAGTAATGCAGAGAAGACTCCAGTAGTGTGGCAAAGAAGTACACACGAGTACAAGTACACTAGTACAAGTACAAGTCTTTCTGTGAATAAACAAACATATTTACTCAAAGTCACGTTAGCACTCGCAGCACATGCGAGTTACGGAGTCCAGTAATGAACACAAGACTTCCTCTTACAGACGCCGTCACCAGCAAACCCAAATAAGTTCTGTAAAGCAAGTAGACGCCGGGCAGCAAAACCAGCCAAACAGTCACTTGCAGGCACTTCCGGGCGCGCGCGTGGGTGGGCGTACACCTGGAGTCTTATCCTTTTTGAAAACACGGGACCCTCGAGCCAGGGGGGTGGGGCCAGGAATTCAAAGTCACGTTACCACTCGCAGCACACACGAGTTATGGAGTCCAGTAATTAACACAAGACTTCCTCTTGCAGACGCCATCATCAGCAAACCCAAAGAAGTTCCAGTAAAGCAAGCAGACGCCAGGCAGCAAAACCAGCCAAACAGTTACTTGCAGGCACTTCCAGGTGGCAGTGGGTATTACATGTGCATTCATCTGCCCCATTACAGGAGAAATGAAAAAGCTGTTTTCAAAGACAAAAGAATTCACACTAACAGCTGATCCAAAGCTGGATGAATACATACAATTCTGTGCAGCACTATGGAAAAATATCACATGTTTCTTGAGACATATATATTAGGCCAAAGCCACTGAAGCATGCAATAATAATGTCCCTTGTGAGTTCTGGTAAATTATCAGCAAATCGCCAAACATCCCCTCCTCCCTAGTCAACAATCTGGTTTCATATGGAATAGAGTACCTGAAAATGGTCCTGCCATTCCGCAGGGACGAAATCCCTATCAAACGTAATGACAGCTAGCAATGGTTGTACATACTTACACATTACATTACTTAGTGAACAACCATGGAAATATCGAAGAATAGCAGGATGGCCACAGATATTCTTTGATATCTCTGTTGTTGTTTACCCAGTAATCAAATGATTGTAATAATGTGGAGTGGTTTCCAGTTGTCCTAATTGTAAATCTACTTTCTCACCAATCAAAGCGAATACTATACTCCGACATCTTATCTTTCACACCCTCTGTTCAATATCTGTGTGTCTTCTGGCATGGGTACTTGGGCAGGTCTGCATGCCATTGATGCCCAAGATACCCAGAAGATGCTTGAACCTGCACTAGGATTACTGGTTCAAATGAACAGGATACCTGCTGAATCACACTTTTAACTATGTACTACTTTGATCACTGCCATGATCCCTCTTTGCATCTATTTGATATGTAATGCACTTGATAGTATTTAAATGGGTTAGACACCTAGGTAGGCTTTTAGGAGGCTCTTATGAGTCCAGGACATTTTCTCTGAAGTCCAATCTAAAAGTGGAAATGAGTGCCAGAAAACTGTATTGTTGGAAGTTGCCTTCGACTATGAACTAGTTATAAAAGAGGTTTATGAGTGAATAGTATGCAGTAGTGTTCCTTTTGTTGCATCTGGATAGATGCTTTAATTCCTTTAACAATGTTTCCTGATGTACTATTGAGGTAATAGATCACTGGAGTGATCACAAGGTGCCATGCAACAATCATTAATAAATCATTAATTACCATGTGCAGACACTGCCACACATTGGCCACAGAAATGGTTAAAGCTTTGCATATTGTCTTTTTAAATGTGACAGAATTGTGCAGTATAAATATGTCCAATGGTAACTGTTATTCTGCATTCATTCCTACACTAATCCAGAAGCCTTTTAGGTCTCTCCCATTGCTCATGAACATCCATACTACAGGATTCCTTCTGTTAGTTAGCTGCTTTGTGAAGCAGAACAAGTCCATCATGGGGAAAGCTCTGTTAGATTGGCAGCCATTTTGTAGGTTGTGGAGGTGTAGGGTAAACCCCCAACAACCAGACAGAAAAATAACCATCTAGGGAAGAGGGTTCGGTGCACCCTTTTGTAAGATGAACAAGAGCTCAATTTGTATACAAAAAGAAAATGGTGACAGGGTATTATAAGTCATCTATGACAGAGCTCTCGCTCTTCTTAAAAAAAAAAACAGCACATTATAATTGCTAAAATTGTCATCTGTGACACATAGATATACAGTGTTCATCCCCAACCCGCATAGGTTGCCACCTATATACATCCTACTGATTACATACGACCCCCCCATTTCATTGGCCACATCCTCTTTGACTCCAACCTCTTCACACGTGGGTCTTGGTCTCTTCACCTTGGGTTGCAGTTAGGTGATAGGTTAAATTACTGAAGTCCCTGCCCTAAGGCCTAATCATGTGATGTGCACCTGGCCACCAAAGTGAGCTCAATGGATAGATTGAGGTCAGTCTGGTCCTTGCAAATAAAGCAACTCTTCTCTCATTCAAGACAAACAGGTGCCCCATCATGCCTCCCTGTTGCAATCTTATGTGAGTTGGCTTCACCCTTTGCTCTCCCTGGTAGAAATCATGGGGCCAGTTGTTCTCTGCTCCCCCTTATCAGCTACCACTCCCAGGGGCAGGCCTGGTTCTCCCGCAAGTCCCACTAATCAGTCTAATCAGTCTAATTTGTGAAGGATTTAGGTTGTCTGTTCTTAGACATCTGGTATTTTAAATGGGATGCCATTATCTTGGGGGCCACTTGTGTCCTCTTGACTTGTGTTTTGTAGCTCAAGACCTCTGCCTTGGCTCCCATGGGTTTGTCCTTCACTACCAGCCCTGCTCACATTAAGACATTCACATTCCTTTCTAATTTTGTAAAGCTAACAGGATACATTTGTGGGTGTACATGTTCCCTAACTTGACTGAGGTGAGGGTGGAATATTGGAGCCTCATTGTTCTGTGTTCTCAACATGGCCTGTGAGGACCCAAGCCTAACTTCATGCATGACAACACTTCTATAATTATCATAAATCGAGCGGGAATTTATATCATATGTAATGTTCACACTCAGTATATCTACCTAACATTCTATAGGGTTGTTTGAAAAGTTCCATAATCCCATCTATGTAACTACGCGTAATAAACCCTGCACTACTTGTCTATGCCCACAGAACTCCCCCAAATCCCTGAACCCGCTCATCTTTATTTCCTGTGTATTCATATATTTTCTGCAGTATGAATCATTTGTGAGGGGCTGGGATCTGAATGTACATCCCAACATTCCCCCTTCAGGTAATCCTCCATTAACTAATCCCTCCGTCTCTCTCCTGCTGTACACTTAATTGTTAGGGACCCATACTCTACGCACATGACTTAAACTTGCACCATCTCGGGCATACTTTTCTGGGGTACATATGACATAAATACATCCCCCATCACCTGCTAAATGAACCCAATGTTCTGTATAATTCTGTGAGTCTGGTGGAGGTGAGGTCAGTGTCCCAAAGAGGGTCTCTGTGCCTTTCAATTCTAACCATACATAGTTTTTTTGGGTATTCCGTTTGAACCTGCACATCTTTTTTACCAGAGCGAGCCTTTCCTGCCTCGATTGTGACCATCATTGCACTGTACAGAATTGTCTTTGCACAACATTGAAGTATCATCTGACACGTGTAGAACATAACAAACAACCAAAATCTTCACCACTGCATCGAGCCTGGTGGGCACCCATGAGAACATTGTCAAAGCAATATTCAGCCTGCACCCCTGCTTCACTTTCCATGTCTGTCTTCAACTTGTGTAGACCCCTATAATTTGTGATAGGGACCCATGTTCTGCACCATTTTGAGGAACATACGTGCAGCATGACAGTCTAATTTCTTTGCACACACCCCTCTCCATCACCATCAGAGGGTCCAAAACTTACCGGGTAATCAACAGGATCATCTGCATTTCACTATTGATAGCATTCAGACCTTGTTCTGTATCATTTGCCAGCTGAATCATCTCTCACCATACAATTTGTAACCACTTAGAATTTACTGTGGCCTGAACCCCTGGCATCAGAAGGGTGATGAAAAATACTTCCATCTTGGTACACAGGTGATATTTGTCTGGGAAGGCTTTAAGCATCTTGGACAAGTCTTTAGACAGATAATTCAATCTTTTCGTTCTTATCTTCAGTGAGCGCTTCTTTCTTCTCACCCAAGGGGTTTGGTTGGAACTTGAATCTGCTGCTCTGTAATAGGTTTGTGTGCAATTGTTAGATGAGCTTCAGACACCATGTGAATGGCTGAGTGGAATGAAGTCAATGCACAGGTACCTCGCCAGGATGCTGGAAGATGCAGGTATGCTTGCTGGTCGCATACCAAGTAGATATGAATGAGGTCCTCTGTTCCCTTAGCAAGATCTGGAATGAACAATATTGTATTGCATTTAATATTTATTCCAACAGGAACCGTCCCATGCCCTCGAAAACAAATCTCATATTCTTCAGCTGCTTGAACCTGGGATTTCTTGTGTCTCAATCCATATTAGACACAATAGGAGGCCCATATTGTAAAACAGTTCTTGTTGATATTCCATATCACTTTCTCTCCAAATCCTGCCAACCACCCTGCTGTGCAGCTCACCACCACCTTTTCCCATTTATTTGACAAGAACTGAACTTCCTCCAATTTCAGCAGGGGACGTGGTTAGCATTGGGGACCATTATGTTCTTTAGCAAAAATGTTATCAACGTCATCGTTTAGTACAACTTGTACTGTGTGTCCCTGGAACACACTGTGAGCCAGACACAGAGTCAGACTAACCAAACACTGGTTTTCCAAGAATGGCATTTCCTGGGGTATTAACATTTTGGGTGCCCCTGACACGTGTGGCATGGGGGAGCAGATATAATAGCTCCCATTTTACCTCTGTTTTCCCACTGAGTGCATGTGAGTATACCACATGTTACTAAATTCTGGGTGGTGCACATCAGACGTGTCAAAAACAACTCCTATATATTGGGAATATTCATTGTCTTCTTCTATTCCCCTCTTTACACGCATCTTCCATTGCCATGCTACTGTGTCATATATATTTATTCTTTTAAAGTCCACTACAGTAGTCATAACATCATTCATAGGTACTGTAGAACATACACATTCCCTACTTACACATCCGTCTATACTACCCCCTATTTATATGTCCTAACCATATGAACTTGCTTAATAAATACAACAATATACCAAAAAGAAACCTGCATCACAGATAAAAAATAAATATGATACAAGAATGCTTATTACACAACTTGAATATGATGTAAAAAAAAAATAAGTAAGCCATGTAATATCACTAAGAAAAGTAATCTTTGTCAAAGAAAAAGAAGTACACAAGAACAGCAGATTCTTTATAGTATACAATATAAATACACTCAAATAAAAGTTCTGTAATTTGTTGATGTAGAGGTGAGGAATCTGTTACTACAATGGAAAATACCTGAAAACAACGTTCTGAACTTTACAAGTCTTTGTTCAATACAACAATTCACAAAAAACATTCAGACAATATGTTCACAGAAGGAAGTGATGTATGGGGCGCCCTCCTGACATCGGAGAGGTGCACTCAATACCGCAGTTCCTTCACTTTGACTGCAAAGGGAATGGCATACAGTACCATGTAAGGCCCGTTACTGCATGGCTAACTCCACCTGTGGACAAAGTTTCTAATATAGATTGCATCACCTGTTTGCAGCTGGAGAGGCAGAAAGTTTGTAGAATCTGGTGCAGCGCTGTTCTCTTCTGTCGAGAAAGACATATTATTGACTTTGTTAATTCGGTTAAATACAACCTGATCTCATCTCCTAGCATTGGAAACACTCTGCACAGGTGATAGTAGCGTGTGCATACGTCTCCCCATCACAATCTCATGCGGGGAGAGGTGATGGTCCTTGCAGGGCTGAGTCCTCAAGCTGAAGAGGGCCAAAGGCAGGCAACTGACCCAATTCTTTTTTGACAGTAAAACACAATTTAGATAGTTTAGCCATTGAAAGGCTGTCCATCCACTCAACAACACCATTTTGTGTTTAATTCCTAAAAGAACCACAATCTCCTTGAACAGCTCATTAAAGTGCTGTTATCACTTTAAAGATTCTCGCACACTCCCCACTGGGGGAATATTTCCCGGACCAAAAATGTAGCTGCCGATTTGGCATCCCCATATGCACATGGACCAGCCTCAATCCAACATGAGATGGGGCATACCATTACAATGAGATAGTGAAAGGTATTGCACTGTTCCCCCATATCTGCAAATCAATATGAGGGTCTGGAAATGGCCTGCATGGACGTGGCAAGGTACCCTGCAAGGTCCTCAACATGTGCCCCCTGTTATATGTCTGACAGACAGTACAGTTTGACGTTAACACATTCAATACTATTTTGGCATGTACCAATATTCCTGTATATCAGCAGCAATGTGCTGTTTAGACACCTGTGAGGGGTAGTGCAGCTGCTTGAATGTGACCAGGACCAGTTCTTGGGACATCACCACTTTCCCTGTGCTAACCTGTCTCCACACTAGGTCTCTAGGAGACTGCGCATATCCTCTCCTCTGCCACAACAATGTCTTACTTTGCGGTGCTTGACCCTGCAACTCTAGCACTTCCGTAATAGGTATACCGAACCTGTATTTACAACTGCATACTGACGAGTGCTGGGTGCTCAGGGATATTTGGCACTGGTAAATATGCTGCTAATTTAGCTGGCCTGTCTGCTGCTTTGTTACCAAGTGAGACAATGTCTTTGCCATTAGCATGCACAGCACACTTGATGATCATGACAAGTGTTGGCTGTGAGAGAGCATGTATCAATCTATCTAAGAGGGCTGCATGCTGTACTGGGGACCCATCTTCTCTCTGAACCCCTCTTCTCTTCCAAATCAACAATCCTGAGTAGATAGTTGCGTTACATAAGCTGAGTTTGAAAGATTTGTTAGCTGACATCTCTGTGCTGCCTCCAGGGCATCAATAAGGGCGATCAATTCAGCCGCCTGGGCAGAATAATGCAATTGTAATCTTTTTTGGATAAAAACCTCATACTAGGACCTGAAGCTACAGGGAGATGGTTGCCCCACGCCTCTCTCTCAATTCCATCGGGAGGCCTGACTTTTGACAACATCTGAAGGAAGGTAAGCCATGGGGATTACAGAAATTCATTATTAGCGCTCGAGCATGACTTTTCAGAAAAACGCAGACATTTTAAAAATTATGACTTTACATTGTGTTGGAGTAGCGGATTTCCATTGCCCTTTTGAAAAAAATGCCTGCCCTGGCAATTGCCGGCCTTCTTTGAGTTTCTGCAGTGCCTGCTGGTGCTTCCTTGGCCATTCCAAGATGGCTGCCCCCGCATGCACCGGCGTGCCTGGGCCTTTGTCTGTGCATGCTGGGCCTGATTGGTTCTTTTTGGCCTATGGGTAAGCTGGCAGGCTTGCCAGGCCTCCCACCGAGGCCCACTCCTGAGGCCCCTGTCTGCTCCCTGTCTGCTTCAGGTATGCCCCCTGCTGGTCCCTTGTGATGTTGTCCATGTGCCCTCTACCCTTGCTGGTACCCCTTGTTGTTTGTCTTGTGCCCCCCTCCCCTGATGGTCCCCCTTGTTGTTTTCCATGTGCCCCACTCCCCTGCTGGTCCCCCGTGATGTTCCCATGTTCTCCACTCCCCTGGTGGTCCCCTTGATGTTTCCCATGTGCCTCACTCCCCTGCTTGTCCCCTGTGATGTTGTCCATGTGCCCCTCACCCTTGCTGGTCCCCCGTGATGTTGTCCATGTGCCCCCCAACCCTTACTGGTTCCCTGTGATGTTGCCCATGTGCCCTCCACCATTGCTTGTCCCCCGTGATGTTGTCCATGTGCCCCCACCCTTGCTGGGCCCCCGTGATTGTGCCCCCACCCCTGCTGGTCCCCCGTTATGTTTCCCATGTGCCCCCCCGCAGGTCCCACATGATTTTCCCATGTGCCACCCACCCCCTCTGGTCCCCTGTGATGTTGTCCATGTGCTCTCCACCCTTGATGGTCCCGTGTAATGCTGTCCATGTGCCCTCACCCTTGCTGGGCCCCTGTGATGTTGCCCATGTGCCCCCCCGCAGGTCCCACATGATTTTCCCATGTGCCACCCACCCCCTCTGGTCCCCTGTGATGTTGTCCATGTGCTCTCCACCCTTGCTGGTCCTGTGTAATGCTGTCCATGAGTCCCCACCGGGGCCCACTCCTGAGGCCCCTGTCTGCTGCCTGTCTGCTTCAGGTATGCCCATTGCTGGTCCCTTGTGATGTTGTCCATGTGCCCTCTACCCTTGCTGGTACCCCTTGTTGTTTCTCATGTGCCCTCCTCCCCTGATGGTCCCCCTTGTTGTTTTCCATGTGCCCCACTCCCCTGCTGGTCCCCCGTGATGTTGTCCATGTGCCCCCCACCCTTGCTGATCACCCTTATGTTTCCCATGTTCCCCCCTCCCCTGCTGGTCCCCCTGATGTTTCCCATGTGCCCCACTCCCCTGCTTGTCCCCTGTGATGTTGTCCATGTGCCCCCCCACCCTTGCTGGTTCCCTGTGATGTTGCCCATGTGCCCTCCACCCTTGCTTGTCCCCCGTGATGTTGTCCATGTGCCCCCACCCTTGCTGGGCCCCCGTGATTGTGCCCCCACCCCTGCTGGTCCCCCGTTATGTTTCCCATGTGCCCCCCCGCAGGTCCCACATGATTTTCCCATGTGCCACCCACCCCCTCTGGTCCCCTGTGATGTTGTCCATGTGCTCTCCACCCTTGCTGGTCCCGTGTAATGCTGTCCATGTGCCCTCACCCTTGCTGGGCCCCTGTGATGTTGCCCATGTGCCCCTCGCAGGTCCCACATGATTTTCCCATGTGCCACCCACCCCCTCTGGTCCCCTGTGATGTTGTCCATGTGCTCTCCACCCTTGCTGGTCCCGTGTAATGCTGTCCATGAGTCCCCACCCATGCTGGTCCCCCGTTATGTTTCCCATGGGCCACCCCGCAGGTCCCACATGATTTTCCCTTGTGCCCCCCCACCCCTTCTGGTCCCCTGTAATATTTCCTATGTGCCCCTCACCCCTGCTGGCCCCCTGTGATGTATTCTATGTGCCCCCCCACCCCTGCTGGTTCCCTTTGATGTGTCCCATGTGCCCCCCTCCCCTACTGGTCCCCCGAGATGTTTCCCATGTGCCCCCAACCCTCTCTGGTCCCCCATAATGTTTCCCATGTGCCCCCATCCAGGCTGGCCACCCATGATGTTTACCATATGTTCCCCACCTTTGCTGGTCCCTCGTGAAGTTTCCCATGTGACCCCCCTGCCTTTTCCCTAATCCCTTCCCCCTCCTCCCCCTCCCTGTCTCCTTTCTTCTAATTCCCAACCCTCCATTCATTGCATATGTTGTCTTTATTCCTAAAGGGTTTCCGTTAATGACATTTGCCAATGTTTGATTTTTACTTTTGGACACATTGGCCCTCATTACGACCCTGGCGGAGGACCATGGTGCAATTTGCACCATGGTCCATGGCGCAGAGCTGCCAACTCCGCCATGGGGGTTGGCGGACTTACCGCCCCATTCCGACCTTGGCGGGGCGTTAAGTCCCCAATCCCCATTTACCCTTCCCCATTCCCATTTTTGCCCCATAGGGTATAATGGGAGTGGGGAAGGCGTTAATTACGCCACCGTAAATTACGGTGGCGTAATTAACAACAGGTCCCGTAGCGCCATGGATTTTTCCGCCCGGAAAAACCAGGCGAAAAAACCACCATGGCGCTACGGGAACTCGTAGTAAGGCGGAAAGGTACGCCATGCATTACGCTGGCGTAAAACCCTTTCCGCCAGGGTCGTAATGAGGGCCATTGACACTTGGGGCTTCTCTCCCTCAACTCTCATGCTGGGCCTTCCCTGGATCTCACAATCAGGTTTGCTCTGAATTTTGCTGTCCCCATCTTCACAGTGAATCCTTATATTCAATCCCTGTTTCCCTTGCAATCATTATGTGTTCACTGACCTCTGCAACAGTTTTCTGCTCTTCCCTCTGCTTCTCTGCTCTTTTCACTGTTTTATTCTGTTCTCTTCCCCTTTCCCCTCCCATTTCTCTGTTTTGCCATCCCCCTCTTACTTTCTTCTATGCACTTTCTGTATCTGAATTGTCCCTTGACCTAGTATGATAGTAACATGTTTTGTCTCCTCCCCGCCTCCTTTCTTGTTTCCCCCCGCCTTCCCCTCCAGCTCTATCTGAAATGTTGTCAGGCCTAGTATGATAGTCACTTGTTTTGTTCCTCTCCCTTCTTTCTCCTCCCCAGTCCCTCACCTTGTGTAAATCTCCGGCTCTACCAGAAATGTTGTCAGACCTAGTACGGTAGTCGCCTGTCTGCTTCCCATTTCCTTCCTACCTGTGTCTTAGCACTTGCTCAATCTGAAACGTCGCTAGGCCGAGTACGATAGTTAATTTCACATTCCTTTGTTCATGGCCTTCAAGAAAGTTTTGTATTTTCCTTGTCCCCTCCTTTGTCGTGAAGCACTTTGAAACACATTGTGTATAGGGACTTTATAAATAAACTATCATATCATACACTCCATCAACCAACCGGACCACTGCTTCCCCAGTATATCGCTGACCTGTCTTTTGGTCAATAGGCACTGACCCATCATCAAAGAACATCTATCCATTCAATTTTGTTATGAACATAAAAGAATGCTATGAAAGTGTGCATGATTCCATCACAGTTGGCATGTTCATCATGTTATAGGCATGAAACAAGCCTAGAAGCGCTTTCCGCATTCACAGTTGTTACAGACAATATCACAATTGTGCTTGTGAATCTCACAATGAAGTGATGGAGACCCTAAAGTTCATTACAGTGAAAATGTTTGTTGTTGTATTTGATAAATTGTAGAACCTTTTTGCACATTCTTTTATACAACATTGGCCCAATTTTGTTTATGGTCCTGATTTCTCAGCAGATGAAATTACATTGAACTGCTGAGTAAACAGACCTCTGTGACAATCACTGACATTTGTTGAGCAATAAGGTTCAATACCATACAGTAGCGGCTGGTGAATTCTTTAAGTAAAGGGGGTAAATACTTCTCCAAGATATGCCCCAGTAACCAAGTGTAACTGGGGAGCCAGAACTGATCAAGCTGATTTTGGGTGCGTGAGGGTTTTCTCCCCAAAGACATATTTTTAAATAATGGGTTATAATTGTGCATTTTATAACACACTTTTTAGACCAATTGGGTAACAAGCCAAACACTTGAAATTGGTTTTGTAGTATAATTCATGAAAAAATCCAATAGATGCGTCGCCAACAGTGCACAGGGGCATTTCTCCAACACATTTTCATGATGCTTTTAACCACAATATGTGCCAGTAAACATGTTCACACTGGCTGGCCCCATACATTTTCATATAGGAGCACACACATGCTTGCTTTGCACATAAAGCCAGTAATGATACTATAAGAAAACATGTCCAGGCTTGTTCTGCCAATATATGGCAGTATTCCCACGCAAGAACATACTCCATTTGGCTTTAACATTAAACATACATGCCACAGTATGAAAACATGTCCAAAGTGGTTGCACCAAAATGCCAGTCTAGCTACATAATGACACTCATCATGCTTGCTTTATCAAAGATGTTCAGTAAAAAATCATGCCATAGTAAGAAATGGCTATACTGGTTGCACCAAAATGTCAGTCCACCCACGTAATAATAGTTATCATGCTTGCTTTATCAAAGATGTTCAATACAAAATATCATGCCATAGTAAGAAATGGCTATAACGGTTGCACCAAAATAACAGTCCATCCACGTAATAACACTTATTATGTTTGCTTTATCAAAAATGCCCAATACAACATGTCATACCACAATAAGAAATGGGTGGCCTGGCTGCATTGAAATGCAAGTCTAGCTACATATTCACACTTCACATTCTTGCTTTATCAAAGATGGCCAAAACAAAATGGCATGCCACAGTAAGAATAATACCACTGATCAGTTCGCATTATCAAAGATCCCCAATACAAAATGTCATGCCACAGTAAGAAATGGCTAGACCGGTTGCACACAATGCCAGCCTAGTCTCATTACAACACTTATCATGCTTGCTTTATTAAAGCTGCCCAATACAAAATGTCAAACAACAATAAGAAATAGCTATACTGACTGCCTTAAAATGCCAGTCTAGCCACATAATAACACTCATCATGCTTGCTTTATCATCCATGCCCAGTAAAAAAATGCCATGTCTACCTCCAGGTGCACCAGCATCTCACACTCAGACATAATCACATTAATTATGAATGCGATTTTATGTGAGTGCGAGGTGCTGGGGGCCCGGAGGGCAGATGTGTGCAAGGTGCTTGGGTCCTAAGGTACAACCAAGGCATGTTCTTATGGGCAGAAATGGCCAGTAAAAACTACAATGCCTGCCCCACGGGGCCTCCTCCAATCAATTGTGTGCATGCAGGGTACTGTGGGGTCCAGGCATGGTATATTTTAGTGGGCATCTATCATGGATGCCCATTAACAAATGGCATCCCTGCCCCCTGGGCTCTCGAGCACCTCACATGCACAGATAATCAAATGTGTGTACATGTGAGGCTCCTCACACACAATCAATGTGATTATGTGTGTATGCCAGGGGCTGGAGGTCCCAGGGGCAGGCATGATATTTTTAATGGACATCTATGATGGATGTCCAATAAAGAAATGACATACCTGCCACCTGGGTTTGCAGCTCCTCACACAAACACACGTCCCATGTGATTATATGTGTCTGCCAGGTGCTGGGGGACCAGGGTGCACACATGGTATTTTCCATTGGACATCTGTCATATCTATCATAGATATCCAGTCGAAAAATATCATGTCTGTGCCCCAGGCCCCACAGCACCTCACACAACACAATGAATGCAATTTTGAGTATGCAAGATGCTAGGAGGCACAGGGCTCAAGCATGTTATTTTTATATTGGAAATCTATCATAGATGTCCAGTAAACAATTTCCATGCCTGACCCCTATGCCCCCCAGTGCCTTGCAAACACAAAATGGGAGGACAGGTAAGGGCAATCTCGCTCATTTTTGGAACAAGACAGAGCGAATGGCACAGGTTTGAAACCGTGTCCCTTGCTTAGAGGCCAAATCCATCATGAAGTGCAATGAGGTGCAATATAAAAAAAAGAACAAGGAGAGCATGAACAGCAGAGAGGCAGTCCGCACTGTAAATGAAGTCACCAATTAGGGGAAGGATGAGGCAGCCAGAAGAGCGATATTGTCAGTGTCACAAAAAATGATGTGTCTGGAGGGTGGTGAACGATGCCCAGAGAGATGTTAAAAATGGGAATGTTGATGATTTTGACATGCATTCTATAGGTGGAGGAGACGGGTGGTAGTAGTAGTAGTTTGTCCTTTCTATAGTGCCTTTATCCCATTACTGTGACCTCAACACGCTAGTGGGGGGAATGCCCTCTGCGGACTGAAGTCCATTGTATGGGAAATGTGTCTGAAGTATTAGAATGCATGTGTGCATTTTTACCAAGAAAGGGATTTAGGTGGACTGTACCACTGAAAGAAGCTACCCTTGAAGGCCAGGCATGTGCATGGGTGCTAAGAGGTGGACAGATGAAGGCACAAGTGCAAGAGACTCATTATGGCCCTCATTACAAGTCAGGCGTTAAGGGTTTAACGGCGCCGTCGGCGCCGTTAACCCTTAACGCCTGATTCACACTTTAACGCCTGCTTTTTGCAGGCGTTAAAGTCCAAGGCGCTAAGCGACCTTGGTGCTAATTACGGCACCGTAATTTACGGTGCCGTAATTAGCGCCTTCCCCATCCCCATTATGCCCTATGGGGCAAAAATGGGAATGGGGAAGGGCAAATGGTGAATGGGGAATTACCGCCCCACTCACCTTGGAATGGGGCGGTAATTCCGCCATCCACCATGGCGGAATCCGGCATGGACCATGGTGCTAATAGCACCATGGTCCACCGCCTGAGTTGTAATGTGTCCAGCTGGACCGAATTTATGTCGTAGGTCGGAATTGCATTCTGATGCAGTAAGTTCAATATGTGTCCAAATGCACTTAATGTTCCATAGGTCGTAGCTGCCTTTTAAATGCAGAGATGTTGTGCTTTGTGTTAAGTCTGGGTATGGAGTGGGTGCATTAGGCGAGTATCCGTGCCTGCAGCTAAAGCTCCATAATAATGGAGTGCAATAGGTTCAAAGGCATTGGCTATAACTTAATGAATGCCTTGGAAGTCTAGCTACATTCACCTAGAATTGTTGCACTGAATACTTCTTACTGCGATTGACTGCCCACCCGCATCATGCATCTAAGCCCAACAGAATACATGCCCCCAAATACCTCCAAGTTCAACGCATTGTTCGCTCCCAAATACTGAGTGCATCACATTTCCTGCCACCCATTGCATCTATGTTCAACGCACTGTCCGGCCACAAAATACATCTAAGTGCATAACATTTCTGGTCCCCCCTTCACATGCATTTAACCACAACAAAAACCATGCCCCCAAAGGTGGAAAAGGAGTTGTGAGAATCTGTAATGAAAACATGGAAAATGATGATGATGTGCCCGCCTAGTAAGGAGAAGCTGCCGACAGGACGGACGTTATAGTTGGGAGCAGAGGCAGGAGCAAGACTGGTAGAATTACAAAACAAGCTTACTTTAGGAAAACCTGTCCGGGAAGAGTGAGAAAATTAAGTTGAATATTTCGATGGCATGCTTTTGAGGGGAGTGCACATTAATGAGGGCATTTGAAAGGTGGTCAGGGGCAGGAGGTGACAGGTTACAGGAGGATTGGAGTGCAGAGTAACATGAAGGAGATTGAGGCTCGAGGGAGCTGCAATGTTGTGGTGAAAATGATAGCAATATCAGACAATGCATAAATGCAAGAGGTGGAGTGGAGTGGAAGGAGCATGGGTGCCACCTTTGGAAATGTATTGGTACTGTCTAGGTTGTGACGTGAAATTGCCAAAAGGGAAGGATGTGCTGGGAGATTTCATGTATTTGAAGAACCCCTGAGAAAAGTTTGAATAAACACAGCCTTTATTCACAGAAGCAACTCAAAGTTGAAAGCTGCTGCCCAGTGTAACATGCCTGATGCCTATTTAACGGCCTGTCCTCAAACCCCGCTATCCTTCTCCACTGCTCCAAGCTTCTCGCCCCCCACTTGAACCGTTTTACCTATACTTGATGACAGACTCCAGAGGCCCCTGATTTAATGTTCATCCTTCAGCCTCTTGCTAGCACCTCAGTGCCTATAGAAGTGGAAGTGAAAAGCGGCTCCACTCAAAGCCAGGGCTTCCATTTGCATGCCGACGATATTTCTTGTTTCCAACGATGTTTCTATTTTTACATATAGAACGCAAGGGTCTCCAGTTTGCTGCATCCCCTGTTTTCCTTCTGTTATCTTACCATTAGAACCTTGGCCACCCCTTTGTTGGTAATAGCCATTAGGCTCCATTCTTTTTCAATACCGGGCAATGTCTCTGTTAAATGATCTCACTTCTCTCTGGTCTATTAAATCGAATACAGGCCATTCCACCATGCACATCCCTCACAATGCAGCATACATGCTAAAATAGAACACTTTCGCCTCTCCCTCACACACTGTGTACTCTATTTATAGGGCAGATTCTAGGCAAGTCACTGAAAACCATGTTCTACAACCCTGATCCAAAATGAAAGTAAAATATTTGCAATATAAATTAGAGGTGGTTTTATTAACTTGTTATTAATGTATGTAAAAGTAATAAGTTAGCAAAGCCAAGGAGACCATTTTGCAAAAAAATAATTCATGTTCATTTCTCTCAAGAATAGGTTAATTGTCTAAAGCTCACCCTCCTAGATTTTGCAGCCTTAAAAGTGGTCATTGTCTCTTTTTCCGTTCATCCAATTGAAAGCATAACTGTAGCAGATAGTCATATTTTTTATGTAATAAATCTGCACTCAAATAACAGCAACTGTGAGTGGTCAGAAATGTGAGGCAAACAACTTTGTATAGAGTTTTCAACTTTTGCGATTATTAAATAAACAAATTGAATAAACTCCTCACTATCCCTACCCTGACGAGGATTTCCCTGCCTAAAGTAAACTAAAGGGAATATTCTAACCAAGGGATATCTAACCCTCACACTTATACAACAATCACAGCAAAAACGTATAATTTGGCAATTCAATTCAACATATATTTATAACAATAACATGTGGCCTTATGCACAATTTGATAAGTGTCCTGTTATGGTCGGGGCGAACTTCCCATCCTCAGATCCAAAAAAGGTTCTTCTCCACAGTACAAAGGAAAAACATCCGATTTAACACAAAGTTCCAATATAGTTCTTAAGTTCACGATGCTTCTGCACATTTTAAACAACAGAAAGAATTGTAACTTTTCTTCAACCAGCTTACACAATTCTTCCCCAAATATGAAACAGCAATATTTTCTTTCTATTAGTACCACTCTGCAGCACTTGCACCTTCTACTACCTGGCATATTCCTTTTACCAGGTTACTTTTGAGAAATCACCTCTTGCCCTTAGGGCACCTCTTGCCTGCCCATTTAATTCTTCAATACGCAAACAGAAAAGTGCTTCAATGGTAACCTCCAAGTAGAACAAAACCTTCAATATATTTCTTTAGTATCATAAATGTCAGCAGCTTTCGGGGAATAGAACATTCACATTGATCCATATCAGGATTGGTCTACAAACAATGCTCCTGTCCCTCTGGAAAACTTCTCCCAGAAGGGCAGCTTGTTTGCCACCTTTTTTCCCTTCTGCATCAACAACAAGATAATGGTCAGGATAACGTATTTTCCTGCTTCGGTTTTGGCTGTCACAATCTGAACTTACATCAACCACAATGATGGGTATCCCAGAACCTGAATTGCAACCTTGACAACCCTGGGCTTTTCAATAACTCCCTCCTGTGTTGGACTGATATTGCCAATTTCTTTGGTTCTCTTGGCTTGGGTCTTGGTGGCATGCCTGGGATTCTAATAAGGCCTCCCCACCAGGTTGTTGATGTTAGCCCACACTCACCCATTTAGTTCTAGGATTTGTTTGATTTAGCATCAACGACTTTTGTAAGTTTGCAATGGTTCATATTCATAATGCTTTTTAACTTGTCTTGGTAAGCCTGCAGTAATTTGGTATCAGTAATACTTATCGGCTTGTTTTTGTAAGTTAACAACAGTTCAGCATCCATAATGCTTGTTGCCTTGTTTTAGTACATTTGCAGTAATTCCATATTCGGAACATTTATTCGCTTGATTTTGTAAGTCAACAAATGTTCAGCATTTTCATAACGCTGCTTAATCTGCTTTTCACATGCTTGCCAGTTAGTTTGCCTACGCTGAACACGCAGCCTGCACCGGAGCGCCCTGGAGTCACTTGCTTGTGTCCGACTCACTGGGTAAGTCGCTTCCAGGTGCTCATCTTCGTGTTTGCAGGGCTACTGGACCTGTGGCTTCAGCTGACTCGGTGTACCTTCACTCTTTGGTCGCCATCACTTCCGCATTACAAGATTGGAGTCACTTTGACTCCTGAGAGTCTCTGGTGCGTCTCTCAAATGCCCACACCATGTCTGCTTCTTGTTGCAGAATCTCTGCACAACATAGTCTCCCTAGGTAAACTTTTCCTCCTCACGCTTCCCAGTGCATGACCCCTGCAATTTGGGATAGTAGAGGAACATACCCTCTCAGGACTCACAATGGTCCTGGCGTCTCCTTGCTCTGCTACTCCTTCTTCGCTTTGCATGCACAGCATGCACTGCCTTCTCTGCTTCTGCTTCTTCCTCTTCCTTTTAAACCTCTGTCTCCATCAGGTGTGGGTCATTTTTACTAATTAGGTGACACCTACTGCATCTTTGTTCCTCTGCATCCCTCTTCCTCGTCCCAGTACTGAGGGATTTTACTAAATGTTGATATGTGTCTGTTTTTAGCGTCCCAGGGAAACAATATTATTTTCTGGATGGGCCACGTTTGTGATCAGGGGGGGGGGGCAATTTCCATTGGGTGTGGGTGTATGAGTACCCTAAACAATGTGCTGGCATTAATCCTGATTCCCTTGATCTGTGATCCAGCAAAAAATACCTTCCCCATCCAGAAAATACAATTTCACCGCTCTATAAAAAACAGTACAGAGCAAAAGCGAAACATGGAAAACAGTCTTGAAACATCATTCTACCTATCTCCCATTGCCATCTACTCTTCCCTTTCTATTATACCCACTTCTCTTTTACCTTTCACCCCGGTGTAACCCCCCCATCAGGTCAGGTCTGTGGAATAATGTTATCCATGCCAATGCACCCTACTAAACCCCTTTGCCAATGGGGAAAGAAAACTGCCAACAATGGAGGCGATAACCCCTGTGTGCGCCAAATCTGCAAAACTGTGCATGGTTCATAAACCACAAAAGAGCTGTACACTCTGCCACACACAACAAAGTTGGTGGAAAAACAGGAATCACTGAATGTCACCTGTCACCTGAAGCAAGGCCGCAGAAGGGCTAAAATCCGAAAATGCCCTTAAAAATTCAGTCATTTTCCCAGTGAATGATTGAAAGGAAAAGTGTGCTGAAATCATACGGCCTCATTACGACCCTGGCGCTAAGGGATTACCGGTACCAGTAAGGGTACCCATACCGGTAATCCCTTAGTGCCTGATTACGAGGTCCCTTTGCGGGTTCCCACCTTAACGGCTGGTTTTACCTACCGTTAAGGAATGGACCCGCAAAAGGACCTTGGTGCTAATTACAGTACCATAATTACTGCCTTCCCCATTCCCATTATGCCTTATGGGGCAAAGATGGGAATGGAGAAGGGCCATGGAGGAAGGGGGAATTACCGCCCCGCCAACCTTGTAATGGGGTGGTAATTCCCCCTTTCTCCATGGCGGAGTCGGTAAGTTACCAGCATGGACCATGGTGCTAATAGCACCATGGTCCTCCGCTTTTGTCGTAATGAGGCCCATAGATTCTACAGGCAATCATAGGAATCCAGGCCTCACTGCCTGACAGCTGCTTAAGGAAATTGGCTGTCAAACCCAGTTTAAAGGTGTTCCTTTTTCTGGAATAAATTGCAAAATATGCCTATTTAAAGCATGTTTGTGAAGGGCGTAATTCTTTTAAATGTCCAAATCCCTTATAAACTGTGCTTATTTTTTTGTTTTAAGAAGACTTTATTGTGAATATTACAGTGACCCAGTGGAAGTAACTGCTTAATTCTGATTGTGCAGTGCCTGGCCTGGGAAGGTTGACATCTCAGCTTGACACTCCCTTGAAAACAGGAAGCCTAATGGTTCCTGCATATTGACAACAAAGAGAGCATCAGATATTCGTCTCTGGCTGAGCCAAGAACAATGGCAAGCTGCCCAACTGATCTCTACAGGGGACCTTCCCTCTCCACGAAGGGGACACACCTCCCTGATCAAAGGACTGGACAGCTGTTGCTTGTGAAGGGGAGGTACAAATAAAAAAAAAAACTGCTGTGACATTTTAAACCTTATTTGTGATTAAAGTTGAAACTCTTTAACTGAGCACCTAAAGAGGGATACATCTGAAAATTGGTAGGCATTAACCTAATTTCAGGCGTTTGATTTGAAGACATTGATGAAACCTGTACCATTTAAGGAACCAAAGTTATGAAAAAATGCTCATTGTAGCAGAACGATTAATGTTGCAAACCTAACATTGGATGTACATGATCCACTGATAAGCGCCCACAGATGTACCGAATTAGAAATTATTAATCCAAACTGTCATGGTTAAAATTGATAAAAATTGTAGAATGACAAAGACAGCTCTCACAAAGATGGGGATTGAATGTATGTGTCCGATTTTATCAGGGTACATAAGGGTACATACGTTTAGAAATGTACATTTGTGCAAAAGTTAACGTTTTGGTCAAAATCAATTTGGGAGTTCCTAAATCGCATCATAAAGATGACTGCTCTGTGCTGACTGCCAACCAAAACAAAGCATGTGCCTGCGGCCACTCACAGCCGTGGGGGTGTGTTTTGAAATTCTGCCCACACCATAAACTTGGGGATGGCATTTGATAGTATAAATATAGGAACTTCACAACACATAGGACACACTGCTTCCAGAACCCCTCCAGATTTCCGCGCAGCACCTTGTTCCAGAACTCTTCATCTTGGCAGACTCCTGACTTTAGCATTGCTGAACTCTTGCTGGCTTGACCCAATTTCAACATCCAAAACTTAAAAGAATAATTCTGATTCAGCTTGGCTTGTTACCATTAAGGCTTTCCCGCTGAAACATGCATCCTGTAATCTTCCGTGTCCAGTGACCAGAAGGGCCCATCCAAAATCCAGTCTGAGGTGCAGTCCCAATTGACCAGAACCGTGCCGCTGATCCAATCCCTCCAGAGGTGCCCTGGTGCAGGTAGACCTGACCCAATCCAATGACCAGAACCGTGACGGTCCAATTTAATTACAAAGGACTCTAAGTATTAATAGGAAGAACAGTGACCCATAGTATATCTGCATTGTATTATCCTAATCTCAACCCATCCTAAATTCAGAACCGTAGTATTGTTAGAATCCTTCTTGCACTGATTTTTCTCATCTGTGTAACTAAACCATAACTCCTTAGTGATTTTGAGTAACTAAAGTAAATCCCAGGAAGAAATTGAGTATCCAGCACGTGAATAGTTGCGCTGGCCACGTAACTGTGAAGATTCATGTGTGGCCTCCTCTTTTTCATAGTCATTAATATAGTGTAGTAAAACTTATCTGTCACTTTCAAAACCAAACTTCTGCTTCATTTTCATGCCTATTTTGTAGAAACACCTCTCACTTAAACCTCTATAACTGATACCCAAGACCCTTAGCTACCTCTACAATGCATCGCGGAACAGTGTATTTGACCCGTTTTTCTCAAATATTGCATATTAAAGGTTTGCTGCGAATTTGCAGTTTTCAAAAGTTTCCCACGTGTGTTTTCCCATCCAAAGGTTTCTTCAATCCCATCCTGATCTAAAGTGTGTACTGTTGTTTATTTTATAGCTCATGTGTCATAGGACCTGTTAGTGTTGCTTTCCTCAGAATTTCTATCCCTTTAAGCATTTTGCACCTGTTTGCATTGTTTCACCAAGCCATAAACAAACCAACAAACATATCACCTGTCATTTTAAAAGTGCCATTTTCCAAAACGGTTTTCTCTCTTGTTTGGGGAGGGAAGATTGCATTTAAACTCTAGACATTGCCGTTCATTCCTGAATACCTGCTGATTACTCACATTTGTGTAGGATTGCTCATTTGTACTTCAGTACTTTGCAGGGGGAACTATCAACCTAAACGCTATCTGTTCACACACAAAACTGTTCTTTTTCTTGTGTTTCTATTCTGCATCATTATAAGTGAATTCAATTGCTTGACTTATATATAAATAATAAACATATGTGTGATTTGAATATTAAATGAAAAAATACATATTTAGCTGTGCAAATTAGCCTGACTCCTGGTTCAGTGTGACCTGGGGGGTATTTTGAGACAGGTGTGATATGAGTGGTATATCATTCAGAATATTTAACTTATAGACATCAAATAAATAAGGGGTTAATTGCGCACTACATGCTAGGCAATACCTAGGTGTGTGCCTGATTGAAATCCTTAACAGGTCTCCCTGACCACCATTCCCATTTCCCCCCATCCCCACTTACCCCAACAAACCCACATCATGTCTTCAGTTTTTAATTTGAAAAACAAATAAGTGCTAGGGCCCACATAGTTCTAGCAGTCCTGTGACACTGCTTGGTGGGCAATTCCCCACCACTGCTGCCACCAGCCATAGCTGCTCCCCACAGTATCAACATATTTGGGGTTACAGTACAGCTTGCATCGGCTCAGTGTGGTTGATGGATGCACTGACTATCACCACTACATAATTAAAGTGAGTCTGAGAAAATAAGTGCTGAGCTCAAAAACACATGCTGGGGCTGAACCGTGGCAAACACCCCCACAAATTGGGCACTGTATCTCTTTCTTAGAATGGCTGGGGAAAATCAAGGTTGATGCTTCCTCCTCCTCCTCTGTGAAGGCTGAGCAGCGAGGCCCCCAGTCTGTGTTCCTTGTCAGATGCTGTGCACTTAACAATGCCACCCTGAACACTGTGGCTACTCCCAGCAGGCCCTGCAGGAGGTACTTCTGGTGCCACCATCTTGTTGCAAAAACCAGGGCCCCCTTTCAAAATACTGAAGCAAGAAATAGGACTTTTTGTTTCTTAGAGAATTACATTTTGAAGCACAACATTTTTATTTTTTGTTGCATTTTTGCAGAACAGTTTAATTGGGTTGAGTGCATGAGGGAGTACTAGCATGCAGGAGAGCCAGGGTGGGAGTGGAAGGGAGCGGGATCAGGAGGCAGACAGTGCAGGAGGAGGGGTTTCCATCTTGCTGTTATCGGTCCCAGTGGGCCTTGGAAGGTAGGAGCAGCTCTTTCCCTCTTGTCATGCCCCTGTACATCATTGTCTGGTACATATTGTTTATATACTGGTTATAATTTGCAATTGTCCTTGATGGCTTTTTGTTTGATGTGTTTACTTTGATTTGCTATTAATTTCCACAATTTTGTTCAATAATGTGGCCTGATATTTTCAAGGAAAGGTGTGTGGGCATGTTCTTAGCAGGTCCTGAAACATGCACTGCCCATCTGTTAAACCATGAGCAAGGCTGTTTTGAAATAGCGTATACTGTGAACTGAATCACTTCTAGAGGTACCCATTTTTTGGAAGGTAAGGGACAGTGTGAGTAAATGATTTGCCCAGGATCACACACATTGGTTAAGTGATAAAGCCAGAATTTGAGCCTAGCTTCAAATTTAGATACTTGACGATGTATCTTCCAAGCTCAGGTTGTGTTTAAGTTTGGTTTTGAATACCTAAATCATACTCCATTGTAAAGTATACAATTACTTTAAAAAGTCACATGATAAACCAACCTAACAATGTATATGTCTTTGTAGAACCATGTTGATGAAAAAGAGTAAGGGAGTCATTTAGTTTTGAATCCTAAATTGCACAGAGGCGACCACTCCTGTTTGCAGTATTTTTTTACCAAGTACTGGTAAAGTAATCATAAACCACTGGTAAATATTGCCTCTGATTGTCACTTTTCCACTAAGTGTCTGGAAAAGTGTAAATCCCTCCCACAATTAACGATTGTGGGAGCCATCCATAATGGTTTCCGTTTTAATCTGCCTGCTTTTACCAGTGTGTAAATATTAGGCGGATTCCACAAGGAATCCATTGGTTTTCTACCAACATAAAAATTCATGCTGGTGGAACACCAATCGGATTCGGCAGGGGTACCTGTAAGAGCAACAAAGCTTGTTAAGTCTGATCTGCTCTCCAACTTTGCCTGCCAAATCATACAAAATCCTGCAGCGCATAAAAAGTGGCAATAAATGCTTTTCGTGCAAATTTTTTTCCATTCTGCTTGACTTGAAAAATGACGCCCTATGATTGCAGCTTTATTTTCCTCAACCTGAATGGAAGCCTACAAGCTCCAGCATAGAAAATAATGAGTACTTACAAAAAAATGTCATAAGGACAAAGTGAAATTAAATTCATGACAAGGAAATTGTGTCACACAGCTTGTTCTGCATCTCCTTAATTTCTAATCACCCAAAATTCACACAGTATATAATTTTAAGAAAAAGTGTCACAGCAATGCTCACTGCCAGTTATCTTTTTTCACATCTCTAATCACTTCCTGTTGTAAATAATCTGCCTCTGAGACACATTTAAAAGATAAGACCTCACTGGGAGGGCACGTGCAGCCCTGGCTGTTTGTGTTTGAGGGGAGAGAGGCAGATCGGGGGCGGGAGGCATGGACATTTGCCCCTTGTCCAAATGTTAAATCCACCTATGATTGCACTCTTTAGGAAATGTTTAAATATTGTTTGTTTGTTTGAAAAGATGTACACCTTCTATACTTTGCCCGCAATATTAAAGAAAACTCTCCTCTCTTTTGTTATTTATTTAATTATTTTATTTTATTTTATTTTTGGTGCTTATATAACGCACAAAGCCCACAGGCATTGTAAGCGATATTCAATCAACATTACAGCTAAGTCAATGCCTAGTCTGGGATGCTGAGGAAAACCCTTATTGATGTATTTTTATGTCCAGTTCAGTACTCTGGATGACAACCCTTGTATAACACCCCCCTCTTAGAATCCCCCTGACCCCACTGAGCCAAGAAGTAGGTTTGTTTTGCAAATTTAAAAGGTTTATTTGGACAATTCAACAATATATATCTATCACACTTTATAAATAAATTGATAACTGATATCACACTTCAGAATATGACCGTGATCAACAATGGATAATGTTACAGGGGTACACTGATTTGGTTACTTAGGAGTAGTGTAGAGGATGAGGTAGCTGAAAATGCTTGATGGTTTCAAGGAAATGCAAGGTGGAATAAAATGCAGTACAGAAATAACTTGTTATGATTTTAGCAAAAGGTAATATGATCACAATGTATGGCTTCAGATTGAAAATGTGATGGATATTCGGATTTAAATGACTGAAATGATTTAAAATGTATTTTATTATGGAGTTCCCTTTCTATTTTGTATATAATTGATTTTTTTTTATTCTACTCTTATATTTATATAATTGTATAAACTGTATTTTATTTTTTGTATTCTGTATATGATTATGTAAAAGTAATATGTGTAAAGTTTGAATTTTTTTCAATCTATATCACATTAAAGTATTTAAATTTAAATATGATCACTTTTTCTTTTGACAATTCACTCCCTCCCTATGCAATACAAGAAATGGAAGGAGAGCACACAGTCTTCAAGAATCCCACAAATCACACTTTATAATGCAATACACAGTTCCAGTTCCCCCAGCAAGCTTAGAGGAAAACAGGTAGAGGTTTGAAACACAGGCCCAAAATGCTTTTAAATGTGATGGCAATGGATGGGAAAATGTGCCAACTGATTTTAATTCCCTCTAGAGATTCAGGGTGAGTGGGAGATGCGTGTTGGTATTAGTGCAGGCTCACTTTACCAATGCTCTATGAGTTATTACCAAGTTGCAAACATATTTTAACAAAAGAAAGAATGGAGCAGCTATTTTGACAAGTGGAGAAATTGAGCCAAAATCGCAAATCGCGGTAAATTTCGCAAGTGTGTGTCTCGCGATTAAAAGTATAGGAAGTCGGTTCTAGGTTGGAAAGCCTAGAATTACAGCTTTAAAATGAAAGTTAAACCACGTTCCTAGTCCAAACGGTTCCAGAGATACGGCCGATTTAATAAAGGTAGATTATCGGATTTAAAGTAAAACTCAAAATGACAGGTGACAGCTTGCAGCTGCAGAATTGACAGGTGACAGTTGTGCAGCTTTAAAAATGACAGATGACACGATTTCTAGGAGGCTGTTCTACTTACGTTAAAATAGTTTGGATTAGATTATTTTAACTAAGAGATGGGGTTCTGCACAGTTCTGCTAGGTACTCACAATATCAATTTGAAATAGGCCTCGTCACGGTCTGGTCAGGTTGGACGGGACTTCCGGCGGGTGGTTCTGAATTCCCGGCTATCTGGGTCAGCTCTGCTCTCTGGGTCTGTCAAGCACCGGATCTGCTCACAACGGTCTGGTTTGTGGTTCTCTCGGGTTCCAGATACAGCACTGCTTTCTGGATACTGCTACAGGTTCTTGCAAACATTCTTGGCAAAAATTCAAACAGCTCGCCCGGCTGTTGAATAGTTTGGTTGATTTTGAGGCCTGCTGAAGAGGATTCAGCTGGTGGATTCAGGCCTCTCTGCTACAAATTCTGGAGTTAATTTCTGCTACAGGTTCTGGAGATTGATGTATTTGAAGTCTGGATCTCTGGATGTGAAGTCGTCGGTCAGCATGCTCCGCAGCACATGGAATTGAATGTCTCTACCTGTCCCAGCAGTCTCTTTTTATGTGTTTTGAAAATGGGTGTGTGCCTGGGCCTAGCTAAGCCTGCCCCTCTCTACTTATCATTGGCCCAATTCTCCCCTCTCCCATGATTGGGGGAAGGAAATGGATTGTCATCATGATGAGGTCTGTTTATGGGTCAGAGGATCCTCCCCTGGTCAAATTGCACACAAATCTATTATCTGTGTACCATTTTTCTAATATTATAGGTCCAGTTAACATATTTTCTGTAGCACCAAACCATCCGATCCCTGTCTTTGTACGATGTCGTGTCCACTGATGACAGAATTCTCCCCTTTTCATCCAGATAACGACCTCTAAACCTTTCCAGATTTTACACAAATGTGCACCAGGGAGATGGGTTTCAGATGATAAAGTACAAAAATATGCAGAAGACCAGGTAACAAACCTGGCCACACAGCCGCTCTCTGTATAAGCCCTACCAAGGGCAGTGCAATTTGCAAAATTAGAGTCAACTAGTAAATGTTCACTGTATTTACAGAATGTAACTCATCCAAATAAATCTCTTAGTCGGATCCAAAAGTAATATGCGTTTATCAAAAAGAAAATTCCAAGTTGGTCACTAATAAAATCTTAGTGAGGCCGCGGCTAACTCATCCCATAATTGTTATAAACATAAAGTGCCAATGCATTTCGGAGCATACAGCTCCTTCATCAGGGCAGGTCTAATTTACACAAACTGTGGAACATTTATACCAAAAGCATCAAGTTTTGAAAAACATAAACAAAATCGTGATTGTGTTACAAAATATAACCATGCGTGAAAACAATATAAAAATAACATACCAATTTTAGATGAGTTGCAAGGTAAATGGAAAAGGTGAATGAAGCCACACAGTAGGGAAAAGAAAAGATGCCAAAATAAATAATGTGTAAATGAAATAACACAGTTAATTTGAACATGATCAGAAAACCAAGGAAAGTTACCTTCAGGGATCGAGGTAGCCCGTGGAAAGAATGTGCGGGGAGTTGACAACAACTTCACGCAAGATCAAAGGTCTGGAAACCAGACCAAATCAATTCTTCAATCTGTAGGTGCAACGACATGTGTTTTAGTGGCATATTTTTGTGTTCCACGAGTCAGGGTGTCTCCAGACTCATCGTAGCCAGCTCCTGTGAATTTTTTGAAAGATGATTTATAACCTCAACCTTTTTTGATCTGTTTGAAAGTGAATTTAAACAAGTGGTGCCCACTTACTTACCTTCCTTCAGATGATAAAGTGTCAGATTTTTAACATACATACATTTGGAGTGAGACCCTATTTTCCGCTAGCAACCCCCCAGAATACACCACAGGGTCCTAACACCTCTTAAAACGTGCACAGAAAAATCACAAAAATAATGATATTACTTATATAATTCTGACAAGTCCGCACTATGAGTTATCTATCTTTTAAAATTATGCTCTGGTCAAAAAGGGGTGTGGCTTCCCAGATCACAGGGTGGAATAACTGGTTTATCCACTTCCCCCAAGCTCAGCTGCTAGCAGAGGCACTGCCCCTCCCAGTTTTCCCAAGAGGAAGCCACTTTACGGCCCCCCCAATATAACATTTGCCTGAGCACAGGACAAGGCTTTGTTTAACCTCCTGCAGTCTGCAGGTCCCGTCCCTTAATTCAATCAGGGAGGTGTGATCTCCTTTTGGCGGGGAAGCGGGAGGCAGCCAGGCCTGGGAATGCAGTTTGATCAAGTTTCAATTCCTGTCGGGGGTAGTTGTCAGGCAGAATCCAGTTTCATTAAGCCAGGTTTCAGCTAAATGTCACTTTTTGTTCCCAGTTTTCTACAATCAAATCAAACTGACAATATTTACATATACATTAAATAATTACTTCCTTCAAGCCATTTCAGAATATAGTTTTACATTGTATCCACCTCTTAGCAAGTCTTTCCTTGGTCTGGTTTTGTTTCATTTGTTCAGTTTTACACAAAAGTCTGGTGGTTTTAAAACGCCGGCTTTCTGCTAGTGGTGAGTACCGGTATTGCAACCATTTTTGGGATTAAGAAAATGAATTCCCCACAGTTCTGAGTTGCTTTTTGGCAATCAGCATTGCCATTCCCAATGGTTTCAGGCTATTGTGTGTGTAGCCCAATGGTGGTTTTAGGCAGTGCCCTCCTGTGCTCACAACATAGGCAAAAATGGGTGGCAGCCTATTCTTCATGTTTTCCCTGTGCACTCTCTTTCTGGCCATCATGATGTTTTCCATGCCAGTACTGCACAGTTTTATGGTAGGGCTTGGATGCATGGGTAAAAACATCCCACAGCATCTGGGCGCTTTTATTGTTCCTGATTAATCTTCTGAGAGGCAAATGTTTTTTGGCGGCTGGGGGTGGGAAAAATCCTCCCAACCTGCTCCCCTCCCCATCACTGGTGGGGGTCCCATGGCAAATCATTTCCATTTCCGGCACTGCCTAAACACCCAGCACTCAAGATTTACATCATACTTTCCAAATACACATGATGTTTTCTGTTTGCATGCTGTTAGGGATAATTCTCCAGAATGGCTTATTTCCCTTACCATCGAGTCCCTCAGCATGTTTTGCGGGATTTCTAGGATTTATTTTTTTCACCTGGTAAGAGTGTGAGCCTTTTTTCCCACTCTTACATGTGTTTTGCTGTGTGTTTTACATGTTTGTGTTCATAGATTGTGGGGCCTCACCTACTCCATAGGCATCATCTTATTACTGTTTGTCACACAGCACCTTTAGTGCAGTGAGACAGGGTTGTCTTTTTCAGACTTCCCACTCTAAACTCCATTTTCTGGGACTGAGTAAGGTCTCACAATACATGTAAAGTTGCCATTGGCTTTATTAGTCTTTTTAAATTCACAGACACAGTACAAACTATCTTCCATAGAGTACTGGAAAGGGTTAATAGTTATCCGTTTTTGTCTGTCTCTCATGGAACATTGTTTCGTTCCCCTTTCTTTATGATTTGGCTGGTGGTAGTGGTATCTACCATATTTTTCCTACCGCAGTCTCGGACTGTTTTAGGCTATGTTAGTAGCCTCAAACTTTAATCCGCTGGACCCCATTTACTTTAATTTGGTTCCGGCTGGGATTATTCGCCATTTCTTTTTGTAAAGGTCTTTCTCATGATTTACTCTGCACGCCAAACCAGGTTTGGTTCCTTTGTTCGCCATCCTTTGGCGGGCTTCTGCACAGAAGCCTTCCTTAGGCTCCTGAGAGTCTAGGTAGACAGGTATGAGGGAGGGATTTATGGCCCCCTGGACAGGGTCTCCTTGGAGACCCAAGTTGCACTCTTGTTTGATTGGCTAGGTGACTGTCCTGCCAGGACAATCACCTTGCTGTGTGATTGACAGCCAGCCTGTGTGAATGGGGGAAAACTGCATAAAAAGCAGGTCTCTGGGACTTGGAAGGCAGAGTCGCCACTGGATTGACAGAACCAAAGAGAAGCTGAAGGAAGAGGACTGCTGCAACTACTGAACCTCCCGGTGAAGCCCTGCTGTGGGTCTGAATCTCCTAAACTTCAATGACAGAGAAGATCTGCAAGGAATCTTCTTCCCTTTAGCTGGTGGGACCAACCAGTTTGCCAAACACCAAGCAAGGCCTCCCTACCCTGGTCGAATTTGCTGTGCACCACTGCAATGGGCCGGATAGCCAGGAGGACCAGACCCTGATTGAGTTTTAAGGAGCGCACCTTTTATTTGTTGCTTTGCTCTGCTGCTGGTTTCTTCGCTGGGCAGTGCAGGACCCTCCAGTCTTCCTCCTTCGTGTCAGTCCGACAGTCGCTCCAGGAACGGTGAGCCTGCAGGATCTGCCAGGAACTTCTGCCTCAGCTACAGCATTCTTCTTCTTCTAAGGTACTGTTCAAACCCGGTTGTTCATTTCATCCAACCACAGTGAAAGTGTTTTAAATCTTTCACCAATCCGAGGGCTTGTCCTTCTCTACTCTTTTAAATAACTTTTCCTTCGACCAACTTCATTTCGAACTCTTGGCAAAGACTTAACCGTGAACTACTCTGAACTGTGTGATCCTCTGCAAAAACTCTGAACCATTAACATTGGCCCAGGCCTATTGATTTGAATCCTCATTGTAGTAAGCCTTTTCTAGATTGCCCTGCCTACTTACTTGTTGGTGCTGTTTGATTTGGTATAACCTTGTCTTTCCCTCCCTTTTTAAATTGCTGGAGTGCCATTTTGCTCACACTTCATTTTGAGCTTAAGTTATCCAGAAATTATTGGTTGTTGTGAGATATATTAAGATTGTGATTTTCTGCTACTTTTTTATTGGTGAACTGTTTTACAAATGATGGTGTAACTAAATGTATATTCTTTTACTCAGAAACCTTGAGTCAGTGTTTGTTTGAGCCATAGTAATTACTGTCCTTTGTGTAACATCTGATACTGCTCACTTTACTCTTGAGATAGGTCTGGCTGCTCAGATATCGCTAACACTTTACTGTGTAGTACGGGCTTGTACTAAAGGTGAATTTGTACTTGCACTTGTAGTCTTAATTGTGTGTGGTGTTCCCAAAGGGTACTGCATATGATTCTGCCTAACACATGCAAACTTTGTTAAGTTACTCAAGCAGAATGAGGTTATCAATTCAGTAATTATCAATTTGAATCATGAAATGTTCTGGCAGTTCAGGCCATGCTCCCACACAGACAAAGATAGTCTATTTAGGTCTGAACTCCACTGGTAAGTACTCATGAGAAGATGATCTGAAACGGGTCCATACTTACCATCGTAGACTTGTCATTTCCAGGTAGGGTTATTGGACCAACTCAGTGAGGTGCAGCTTAATTCACTAGGCAGAGCAAATGAAGCACCCACATCTGGATATATACACTTTCACTTCGGGAGATAAATTGAAACTAACATGCATTGGCAATGCCAACAGCTTTGCCTTTTGATTAGGCACAGATAGGCTTTTGCCAAGCACTGCCACACGGGAACTGTGCAAGTACCTTGGCTTATGATGTCATTGCCTGGCAAATGTCTGTCTAATACCTATACACAAGCCAAAACTGCTGGCTTTGCAATTGCTTTTCTTAGACAGGACTCCCGTGCAAGGAACAGAGACATCGACACAGATATTGTTTTTAAAATCAGCTGACTGAAGGCACACACTAAGAGATTACTATCACACCAGGAGCTCATTTACAGAGGCAATTAAGTAATTAAACACCTCAAAAGAATACTTAAATATAACACTGCCAGGTCCTATATAGCACATAGATTGATGTTACTTTGTGATAGAGCTTGCTCAAAGAATTTCCAAAGGGTAGTTGGTAGTAATGCCATAGGCATTCACCTAGCCATGGCTATTCATTGAGTGGGTAAATGACCGAACACGCTGTAACACTCAGCTGACTCCCACAGAGGCGCGGGCCTGGTTTGAGCTGCAGTGACCTCTTCTAAAGTGATGCGCAGGACTCGGAAGACAGACTGGACTGGACCCCCAAATCTTGCTTGTCTGGCTCGCAGAAGTATCCTTCTGTAGGTGGAAATAGGGGATTAGCTGTCTGCGGGGTAATGCGTCGGCCTCCCACTTACCCCTCTCACCCTCCTCAAAACCCTTCTGTGCTTCCCCGTGGCGTCTCACCTTAGGGTCTGGAAGGACGAGCTCTCCATCCTGCTTCTGATGCAGGGGCGCGTTGGTATCCAGTTACTTCACTGGATTTTCGGATTGGTGGTTTCTGATGCGGGGGCACGTTGGTATCCAGTTACTTAACTGGATTTTCGGATTGGTGAGAACCAAACTTGCTTGGCTTCCAGGTAAGTTTTTGATAAGTGGTTCCCCTTGTGTGCATGCATTAATGTTCTAATGCTAGTGTCTTTTTCCCCATAAGGGCCGGGGTACGGAATGCCGGGGAACAGGCACCGACCCGAGATGAGAGGTGAAATCCTTGTGGAAATCAGGTAAGTCTTTAATGAGCGTCTTGGTAATGTCTTTTCATTCGCTCATTAACGCTGATGTCTTTTTCCCCTTAGGGGCCGGGGTCCGAAAATGCCTGGATGCGGCGCGGACCCGAAATGAAAAGGGAATGACCCAGCAGGTAAGTCTTAACATGGAGATTTAGCTTCCCTTTTCCCTTCTTTCTCTCACCTTCGTTATTGTCTTTTTCTCCTAGGCGCTGGGGCGCGACTGCGGATCCGGATGGTCGCTGCAGAACATGGAAGCACCCTGTAAGGTGAGTAGAATGAAGCGCAGCAGCGATCGATGCGATGTGCTTTTAAAAATAAATGTCTTCCTTTTCAGGATCGTCGGCGAAATGTCTCTGGGATGCAGATTTAGCAGGTAAGGCCTTTTCCTTCTTCTGTTCTCTTGTTCCCTTCCTTTGCAGGTGATTCAGGATGCTGGCAGGCGTGGCAGAAGTCAGGATGCAGGAGCAGACACGGTTAGCGTCCAGCTGCTAGATGCAGAACAACGCGAAGCACGTGTGGCAGTCCGGGCGTGGTTTAAATAGCCTCGGAAGAAGTCCCAGGTAAGTATTCTTCACGGTCCCCACCCAAGTAAAATAGTTCCTTAATAAAGTAGTCCCTCCTAAGCCTTATTTGGCTTGAGGCTTTATGCAGCATGGTCTGCGTCAGGTAAGTGCACCAAACACCTTCATTTATGAGCCTGGCGCCTTTGGCGCCAGGACTGATGTCCAATATGAGCCTGGCACCAAAGGCGCCAGGACAAAGTCCAAAGAGCCCCTATTAGGGGCCGCAGGGTTTTGTCCTGAGGGCATGATGCCTGCTTCCGGGGGTGCTGGGCCTGTCCCGGTGCTCTGGGGGCAGGCATCATGACAGCACCCTCCCCCAAGGCCCCTCCCAAGGTCGTTCCTTCTGGAGGTTTCGGTTTGTTTGGGAAATTCCGATGGAACCTTTTTACCAGCCGAGGTGCATGTACGTGGTCGCTGGGTTCCCAAGACCTTTCCTGAGGCCCATACCCTTTCCAATCAATTAGATAGAAAAGTTTTGATTTTGAGATTTTAGAATCCAAAATGTCTTTTACCTCGAATTCAGGTTCCCCATCTATCTGAATTGGTTCTGGAGGCTTTATTAATCTGGTTCCTGGTTGCACTGGTTTCAAAAGAGACACATGAAAAACGGGATGAATCCACATGTTGGTTGGCAGCTCGAGCTTGACTGCCACTGGATTAATGATAGCTTTGATCGAATAAGGGCCTAAATACCTTGGATTAAAAGTTCGAGGTCCCTTGAGCGATAAATGTTTTGTAGCCAACCATACTTGATCTCCTACTTGGTATGAAGGCGCCTCCCTCCGATGCTGATCTGCATTTTTCTTGTATTTCTCTTTCGCTTGTTGCAAATGGGCAGTTGCATTCTTGAAGGCTTGAGTTATAGTGGAATGCAAATGGTCCACTGCGGGCATTTCGAGGCTCAGAGGAGAGTCCAGGTCTGAAGTACGAGGGTGATGTCCATATAGGGTGTAAAAGGGGCTTTGTCCAGTTCCAGAGTGCACCGAGTTATTGTATGCATATTCGGCCACCCATAACAAATCCTTCCAATTACCCTCCGATTGGTGCAACATACACCGTAGGTATTGTTCAAGGGTCTGGTTTGTTCTCTCCGTCTGACCATCGGTCTGTGGGTGGTGGCTGGTTGAGAGTCTTACGTCGATTTGTGCCAGTTGACAACACTTTTTCCAAAAGTGTGAAATAAACTGGCTTCCCCGGTCGGAGACTAATATGGACGGGAATCCATGCAAACGGATAATATTTTCGAGGAATTCCTTGGCAAGGACAGAAGCTGAAGGTAATCCTCTCAACGGAATAAAATGAGTCATTTTTGAAAATAAATCCGCCACAACCAGAATGGTATTGTATCCATTACAAGGGGGCAGGTCTGTGATAAAATCTAGTGATAAGGTGTGCCAAGGCGCTGGTGGAATGTCTAAAGGCTGAAGAAGACCGGCGGGTCTTATCTTTTGGCCTTTGTTTTGGGCGCAAACTCCACAGGACATCACAAAAGATTTAATATCCTTTCGCCAGGAAGGCCACCAGAATTGTCGTTTAATTTTTTCCTCAGTTTTGGCAATGCCAGGATGTCTTTCCATCAGGGCATCATGATGACGGGAAATAACCAGTTCTTGTAATTCCTTTTCTGGCAGAAATAAGCGTCCTTGGAAGTAAGGTAGGCCATTGTTGACCGAAAAGTAAGATCCTCTTTGGATCCAATCCTGCAAGGCGGTAGAGTCCAGGAGTTGTTTTACTCGTGCTTGAATGTCTTCGAAGGTTTGTAAGGAGGTTAATCCCAAAATTCTTTGTTCGGGAATGATCGGCACAGGTTCTGAAGTAGTGTCTATTTCTCCCATTTCTATTCGAGATAGTGCATCTGCTTTGCCATTCTTACAGCCGGGACAGTAAGTGATTACAAAATCGAACTCAGCAAAGAACAAAGCCCATCGGAGCTGACGTGACGATTGAGCCTTGGCAGTCTTTAAGTATTGCAAGTTTCGGGTATCAGTGATCACGGTAATGGTGTGCCTGACGCCAAGAAGATAATGCCGCCATGCCTTAAAGGCGGACTTGATGGCTAATAATTCCTTATCGGTTATTGCATAATTTACCTCAGGCGGTGAGAACTTTCTGGACCAGAATGCTACAGGATGCAGTTGGTTGGTTTCAGGGTCTCTCTGAGACAGGACAGCTCCCATGGCTAAACTGGATGCGTCAGTTTCGACTATGTATGGGAGATCGGGACGCGGGTGCTTCAAAATAGGTGCAGACGTGAATTTAGCTTTCAACTCCTAAAAGGCCTGTTCAGCTTCCTTGGTCCATTCGAAACGTTTATTTTTCCGCAAGAGTGCAGTGATGGGGTTGTACTACACGTGAAAATTCCGGAATAAATCTGCGATAAAAATTGGCAAAACCAAGCATGCTTTGGACCCTTTTCACCGAACTAGGAGATGGCCATTTGAGGATGGCCTCCACTTTCCGTGAGTCCATTCGGACCCCATTAGGTGTCAGGATGAATCCGAGAAACTCTATCTCGGTGGTATGGAAAACACACTTTTCCAGCTTAGCAAACAGTTTGTGCTGACGCAATTTCTCAAGGACGGCCCGGACATGCTTTCTGTGATCAGATTCCGAAGAGGAGTACACAAGAATGTCATCGATATATATGACAACACAAACATCGATGAGTTCCTGAAGGACATCGTTCATGAAGAATTGGAAGGCAGCAGGCGCGTTGCACAACCCGAAAGGCATCACTTGGTATTCGAATAATCCGTATTTTGTACGGAAGGCGGTTTTCCATTGGTCGCCTTCCTTTACTCGCACCAGATAAGCCACCCGGAGATCTAACTTGGTGTATACGCAAGCGTCCTTCACCTGGTCAAGGAGTTCAGGGATCAGAGGCAGAGGGTAACGGTTTTTAACCGTTATCTGGTTCAATGCGCGGTAGTCGATACAAGTTCTAAGGTCGCCTTCTTTTTTGGGCACGAAGAACAAAGCCGAGGATGCTGGGGACTTTGACGGGCGAATAAAACCATTGGCTAGGTATTGATCCAAATATTGTCTCAAATGCAGGTTCTCAGGTTCGGTAAGGGCATAAATCCTGCTACAAGGGGGTTGTGCACCGGGCACCAGATCGATTTGGCAATTGTACGATCTGTGGGGAGGTAAGGTGTTGGCCTGTTCCTTTTGGAAGACGTCCTGAAAGTCTTGGTATTCCGGAGGTAGTTGCATGGAGGCAGAGGTTACAGATGCTAGACTAATCTTCAGATTTTCTGGGTAGCAGGTTTGTGCACAATCCGGGAAGGTTATTCTCTTAGCTCGCCAATCAATTCGAGGATTATGTGTCTCTAACCAAGGAATTCCAAGAATAACCTGAAATTGTGGAGCCTTGATTACATCAAACACAACTGCCTCCCGATGGCCGTCCGGACCAATAAGAGTCACCTCAGTAGTGGAATGTGTTACCGGTCCAGAGGCAAGTTCAGTTCCATCGACTGTGGTGATGACATCTTTGCTGGTTTTAGGACACAGAGGGAGGTTAATCCTAGAGACCAATTCACGATCCACATAGTTTCCTATAGCCCCACTATCGATGTATGCCTTTATTGCATGCAACCGCTTAGGCTGTTCCGGATCTACGAGAACCATTGGCACAATGAAATGCAAGGTCTGAGAGTTAGTTTTCAAGCTCGGCAAGCGGACCCCTACACTTGTCGGGCAGAGTCGTTTCCCGAAACAGAGTCTTCATGGTTTTTATCAGCGGCGCCTACCACCTTCTTGGGCGGTTTTGCTGGGCAATCTCGTAGAAAGTGTCCAGAGTTCCCACAGTAAAGACATAATTCTAACTGCCGCCTCCTTTCACGTTCCTTTTGAGTTAAAGGTCCTTTAACCCCTCCAATTTGCATAGGCTCAGAGACATCAGCACCCTTGGGGTTAGCGTGGGTCTTGACCAACACCCGGGTCTCAAACTTGGACCGATCTGCTTTTCTGTTTTGAAGTCTGTGATCCAATTGGACCACTAAGTCTATATATTCTGTGCATTCTTGGGGCGGATTTACAACCTGGGCCAAGACGTCTTTAAGTTCTCCGCTTAGACCTCGATAAAATAACGTGATTCTTTTATCTTCTGGCCACCCAGTTTCCACAATTAGTCTATTAAAGGTTGCAATGTAGGATAGGAGGTCCTGATTGCCCTGTCGCAGGGATAGAAGTTTGTCATCCAGAGCCTGCCCCTGAGAGTGTCGAGCAAATAACCTTTCCATGCTTGCTTGAAATCCTTGAAAATCACGGAGAATTGGGTCATCTTGAGTAACCAGTGGAACTGACCAATCGGCAGCACAGCCGCTGAGATATGACAATACAAAGGCTACCTTGGTCTGATCATTAGGGAAGGCCCCAGGTCTGCATAAGAAGTGCAAACGACACTGATTCATGAATACGGCAAATCGTTTGGGGTCCCCAGCAAAGCGTTCGGGTGGGGCCAGCGGCATGTTTCCAGGTAGATTAATCTGCACAGGGTTACTGGAAACCACAGGAGTGGGGTTCCCTCCGGAACCCGGTAGAGGAGTTTGTCCAGCTTGACCTTGCAAAATCTGTCTGGCCAGGTCATCAGTTCTTTCCTTTGATACAATTGATTCCCTCCTGAGGGCATTAGTCTCTTGACGAGCGGCATGTACTTCGGCATGTAATTCCCCAAGTAATTGGGCCAACTGATCAGTCTCAGAAGTTTCCATAGCGCCTGGGTGGGAATTTGTAGGATGGCTTCGCGTTCTGTAACGCTCACCTGATTCCCACAGAGGCGCCGGCCTGGTTTGAGCTGCTGTGACCTCTTCTAAAGTGATGCGCAGGACTCGGAAGACAGACTGGACTGGACCCCCAAATCTTGCTTGTCTGGCTCGCAGAAGTATCCTTCTGTAGGTGGAAATAGGGGATTAGCTGTCTCCGGGGTAATGCGTCGGCCTCCCACTTACCCCTTTCACCCTCCTCAAAACCCTTCTGTGCTTCCCCGTGGCGTCTCACCTTAGGGTCTGGAAGGACAAGCTCTCCATCCTGCTTCTGATGCAGGGGCGCGTTGGTATCCAGTTACTTCACTGGATTTTCGGATTGGTGGTTTCTGATGCGGGGGCGCGTTGGTATCCAGTTACTTCACTGGATTTTCGGATTGGTGAGAACCAAACTTGCTTGGCTTCCAGGTAAGTTTTTGATAAGTGGTTCCCCTTATGTCCATGCATTAATGTTCTAATGCTAGTGTCTTTTTCCCCATAAGGGCCGGGGTACGGAATGCCGGGGAACAGGCACCGACCCGAGATGAGAGGTGAAATCCTTGTGGAAATCAGGTAAGTCTTTAATGAGCGTCTTGGTAATGTCTTTTCATTCGCTCATTAACGCTGATGTCTTTTTCCCCTTAGGGGCCGGGGTCAGAAAATGCCTGGATGCGGCGCGGACCCGAAATGAAAAGGGAATGACCCAGCAGGTAAGTCTTAACATGGAGATTTAGCTTCCCTTTTCCCTTCTTTCTCTCACCTTCATTATTGTCTTTTTCTCCTAGGCGCTGGGGCGCGACTGCGGATCCGGATGGTTGCTGCAGAACATGGAAGCGCCCTGTAAGGTGAGTAGAATGAGGCGCTGCAGCGATCGATGCGATGTGCTCTTAAAAATAAATGTCTTCCTTTTCAGGATCGTCGGCGAAATGTCTCTGGGATGCAGATTTAGCAGGTAAGGCCTTTTCCTTCTTCTGTTCTCTTGTTCCCTTCCTTTGCAGGTGATTCAGGATGCTGGCAGGCGTGGCAGAAGTCAGGATGCAGGAGCAGACACAGTGAGCGTCCAGCTGCTAGATGCAGAACAACGCGAAGCACGTGTGGAAGTCCGGGTGTGGTTTAAATAGCCTTGGAAGAAGTCCCAGGTAAGTATTCTTCCATGGTCCCCACCCAAGTAAAATAGTTCCTTAATAAAGTAGTCCCTCCTAAGCCTTATTTGGCTTGAGGCTTTATGCAGCATGGTCTGCGTCAGGTAAGTGCACCAAACACCTTCTTTTATGAGCCTGGCGCCTTTGGCGCCAGGACTGATGTCCAATATGAGCCTGGCGCCAAAGGCGCCAGGACAAAGTCCAAAGAGCCCCTATTAGGGGCCGCTGGGTTTTTTCCCGAGGGCATGATGCCTGCTTCCGGGGGTGCTGGGCCTGTCCCGGTGCTCTGGGGGCAGGCATCATGACACACGCAGTGAGATGTGTGTTTCCCCTCACATCCTGTCTCCATCCTATCTGTGTTCAACTGCAAGAATTCTGGCTTATACCTAATAGGCAAAGCTCAAAAAGTATGGATGTACGTCTCTGAATCAATCCAACTGGCATTGCTCTGGTCAGCCTTCCATACCATTGTCTGCAAATCAGCCTTGGCCCTGCCACTAATGTGAGCAGCCCTGCCTAAACTGCTAGATGGCTAGACTATAAGATCTAAAAATGCCTTTGGTTGCTTGTGTTCCAGTGCTTTGAACCGTTTGCCATGCCCATGCCTAGCAATTGAGACTGAACTGCACCTTTTGGTGGCAGAACCAAGAGTCATCTGCTAATGGCTTGCCCCCTTCTGTAACGGCACAGACATACTAAAGAATTATGGCATGGATATCTGTGCAGAGAAATGATAGTGGTAATGTTTAATTGAAATCCTTGCATCTACCACTTTTTGATTTTAGTACTCTCCCCTCCAGAATTACATTTTTGTTCCTACCAAACTTATTTTTTCACATATACTTAAGTTGCTAATGCAGAGGATTAGATATTTTCAATGTAATTTGTAAGAGCTCTGTGACAAATTTTTGAATAACGTCAATTCTCCACATGGGGAGCCCTTCGCTGTAAGGCTAGTGTGGTGCAGCCACTAACCAATATTCCCCCTAGGGATGGTAAAATGCGGGAGGTTCTTGCAGGGGTGGGCTTCCCTCTTGGGGATGAGGACTTATATTGTGGCCCACAAGCACCGCATTCCCTTAATAACCCCATCATCCACCACCAGTACAAAACCAGATATGCTTTAATGTACTCAGATGGTATATTGTAACTCGTTAATGTCCAGTAGTACTGGAACGAGGAAGCCCTGAGGAGGCATAGAGATCACTTTGGTAAAACAGACATCAGACACTTGTAAATCTCCAAAGAGGAAAACTCCTTTATAAATGGAAGAAGGATTTACCATGTCAAACCCAGCCGGGAGAGGCAACAGGTTCAGAAACCAACAGGAGTTTCAAACCCTGTGGGCAGACCAGAGTTAGGGGAGAGCAGAGGTTGCCAGAGAAGCGCCGAAGTTCTGTGTGGGTCCAACTAACATGGACCTGAACACGAGGCAGGAGAGAAGAGCCGAGAAGCATACCAGAGCATGGAGCTGCATGGTGCTGTGGAAACCAGAGAGAGAAACCTGGTACATCTGAGAGAAGAACCCCAGTCCCAGGAAGTCCCAGTGGTGTGCCTAAATCCTTCAGATGGTAACTGGAGGTGTGAGAGACACAGAGAGGACACAGAGGTGGAAGATAGACGGGTTGGGGACCCTATCACTTGTATACCCAGCATCCAAAGAGAGTTTCCTTGCCGCAGTGGCAACAATAAGTCCACTGACCACCAGCAGCTGAAAGTACACACTTCCTTTTTTTGTGCCCAAGGTACAAAAGTGCCTGTGGAAAAAAGGTAAACTTATTTTTAAATAATAGAGGATAACCATCCCTTAGTGAGGCAGAAGTGTTGTGCAAATAATCCAAAGATTTAGATACCATGTTTGTGGTTTCTGCTTGCCTAGCCCAGGCATGGCTGATGTGATGTAGGCCTTTGGCATCGCCAAGAACTATGTTGGCCTAAATTAAATGTATTATAATGCGAGGATGGATTTGAGTAGACTGTCCTTTTGGGCAGGAACAATCAACTATTGTTTTTAATTCTTTTTAATTTAAATGTATCATGACATTTGTACTGTTATACTGTTATGTAGTCTCCTAGTCATGTAATATAATACGTAGCATAGCCGATTGTGTGTCAAATATGGATAATAGTGCCTTATTCTGGGTAATTGATTAAATAATGTGTATGTATATATTCATTTATCTATTTAAGTGTTTTGAATATTCAAAATTGGTGTTGTTTCTGCTCCACAGCTAATCACAAATGATGCTATCTATCATGCTACTGTTCACAGTCCTATGCCTTATGTATGACTAATATCTTGTGTTATACCATATGGGTAACAGAGTTAAAATTGTTTATGACATGGTTCTTATTTTGTTTTCATAATTTTGTGGTTATCCACAAACCAACAATAAAGTCAAATGATGATTAACATGATGATGATACTATCGAGTATATTTGTGACATGCTTCTGTCAAACATTATGTACTGTTCATGAACATACGTTAAATTGCCAGCCTGCGGTCACTTCTAACCTGATAACCTTCTTCCTTGCCACCCTAGATAATGGTCGGAGAGGGTGTCCTCTACTGCTGTCTGTCCAAGAGGAAGAGCGGCATTGGAGCAGAAGCCAACATTAATGCCGGAGGCTGCAACTTCAACTCCTTCCTGCGAAGAGCTGTCCGCTTTATTGGTATGTCTTACCCATGAACTTCAAGTGCATGATATAAAGCCTTCCCCAGCATTCCTTAGAATCGTTCATTGTTGTGCTTGTAACTTCAAGGTGTTCCGAAACCGGTGTATGTGCCATTGCAGAAACAAGTGTAAAAGTGAATAGCATGTACCCGGAAGAATCAGCACTTTCAGGAGAGTCTGAAGAATGTCGTTTATTGCTATGAATGACATATGCTTTAATGGGATTGTAACCCTATAACTGTAACCGTTATGTTTTCACAAGATATACTTTCACAGCACCGACCTTTCGAAATGCTTGCTCTCACAGGACAGACATGTTCTTTTTCATGAAAATTGATCAAGCAAAATGTAATGACCTCCTTCATAATGTGAAATTATGAATGGCAACGCGACATAATTCTATTTGAACATTCCTAATGTATGCTGCAGATGAATGGGTTTCTGGGAGTTCAACATTTTTATTTTTTTGACCAGTAGTGTTGGTTACTGCTAATGCTTGTGTTGGGTTCTGGTTGTTGCGTACCTGTGTGATCCGTTCTCTTATCTGTCTTCTCTGTTGAGGGCCTCACTGTACCTTGTTGCACCTTCCCCTGTTCTCTCCTGCGCTTATCTGCTGGCCCAGCCGCTGTCTGACATCTGTGCATTCTGTTGGAAGGTTGCTGGTGTGGAACAGGAGGCACTGAGATGTGAGATGGCGGGTTTCAGAGTGGTCTTGGCCTGTTAGCTTCGATATGCCCCACCGCGCTATGGAACGAAAACTCATACCATACCTTCCGCAGAGTACTCAAAACCATGTTGTTTAATAGCTCCACCTTACCTATCCGACTGTATTTTCACAACTGTATGTAAATATGCAAATATGCTCTGCACTGTATCTATGTATACACCATGTATGCCTGTAACAAGTAAGATTGCTTTCAGCGCCACGATGCCCCTGGGCAGATGTGCACTATACAAATCCAAATAAATAAAAATAAATAAATGCCTGTAAGCCTGTGTTTGAGTCCTGGACTACAGTGCCCGGAGCCAAAACACAGCTTTGAACCGTTTGCCATGCCCATAGGACTGTAAACAGTAGGGATTATTACTACGCAGCTAAATTGTACTATTTTATGAACTTCAGCATGACTAAATATGGCGCCATTAAAATACTAAGCTACGGCCTGCAGGTCGCACACAGGTCCTAGTATTAAGTGCTTAGATCACTGAGCTACCTCAGACCTTTAGATTCCACACAGATCTCTTTGACACTGCCATTGTCTGTCTGACCAATTCTAACACATGAGAGAGGCCACTGATCACTTATGAAGCACACACCATGAACTTTACACATATATTTGCTTTTAAAGTAACAGGATTTGTTATTATTCAACTGACTGGTAAGGTGTATAGATTTTAGAAAGATGAACGACTAAGGGCTTTGTTACAAGTTTGACTTGGGTAGTAAAACAGCAGCTGTTTCAGAATGTCAAATGTTATATCAATCAATCACATGTATGCTTTCACAACTGAAACTCACCAAAACAGGAAGATTTTGCGTGGGGGGAATGTCCTCCACACAAACCTGTTACAGCATGAACAATTTATTGCATGTGGTTATTCAGGATTTGGGATACTCTATCCTAAATGTGCCTGTTCACCCTATTCCTGTCTTCCTGATGTACTTTTGAATGATCTTATGCTATAGACCACCTGGTCTTGTGCATAATTTATTGGTATATGTAAAAGAATGTTTGGCTTCTAAAGCTCTCAGACGCTCCAGATTGCTTTTAATCAGCAACTTTAATGTGTGGCATAGCATCCCGGACAATGTGGACTTATTTAAGCAATAGAACCCGAGTGGCGGGGGCATTACCGACTCAGGTAAGGACCCAAGCGAAGCGAGGGCCTTACCGAAGGCCCCGGGGCATTACCAGAGTCGGTAATGCCCCCACCGCTCGGGTTCTATTGCTATTAGTATCCCGGCCCGCAAAATGTGCATGACCGGGGTACTAAGTTTTTTTCTGTCCCGAAACGCTGCAGCATTTCAACGCTGTGGCGTTTTGGGACAAAAAAAAACAACTAAGAAAATGGCCGCCGCCCCTTTCCATGACGGCCATCGGGAGCGGACGCGCTGAGAACACAAGTGTTCCCAGCGCGTCCGCTCCCGAAAAAGGATTAAAAAAAAAGGTAAGTGGGTTTGGGAGGGCGGGAGTGGGATGGGGGAAAAAGAAAAAAAAAGTACCTGCGTCCCCGGCGGGGGACGAGGGAAGCCCCCAGCCGTGTGGAGGTGCAGAGCGGGGATGGCCCTGTTCCGAGTCTCCACACGGCTGGAGGCTTCCCTCATCCCCCGCCGGGGACGCAGGATCAAGAAGGTAAGTTGGGGGGGCAGGTGGGAGGGCGGGGAGGTAAGGGAAGGGAAAAATAAAAATAAAAAAAGACTTACCCGAGTCCCCGGCAGGGGGCGAAGGCAGCCTCAGCCACGGGGAGGTTTGGTGCGGGGATGGCCCCGCTTCGAGCCTCCTCATTGGCTGAGGAGCTGCCATGCCCCACGCTGGGGACAAAGGCTGTGAAATCCCGAAGGAGGGATTCCCGGCCGGGTAGGGACCTGGCGAGAGACAATCAGAATGCTTGTTGCATTCTGATTGTCTCTCGCCAGGGTACTAATAAACTGATGGAGATACTTGTGGACTGTGATAATTCATCTCTGGTCACCTCACCATCACATTGGTTAGGGCATTGTCTTGACTTAATCCTCGGTAGAAGAATTGGAGTGGGATATCTTGATACTGGCCGGATCATTGTGCTAGGTTTTCTACATTTGGTCTCGGTCAGGCGTCAGTGTCTTACACTGCTCGTGTAGCCAACCAAGGTCTGTTGCACAGTGTTAAGAACCTCTCGGAGATCACCGTGCAAGATCTAATGCCCGCTTTAGTATCCTAACTTGGAGAGACAATAAAAAAATCTATTTTGCTTCGATTTGAGTGTCAGATTCTTTTACCCCTTTTCGTGTCAGACAAATTACAAAACGCCATTATCTCTGGCATACTCCTATCCTTAGAAACCTGAAACAAGAATATCTAAGTAAAGAAAACATTTGGAGGAAACGAGAGGGCCCATTCTGTCTTTCTACTGCTAAATCAGCATTGTTTATTTATATTGCATGCCAGACCCAAGGTTATCAGGGCATAGCGGTTACAAGAATGTTCGAATTACATTACCAGTTATAAAAAAGCATTTTTTCTGGCAAACACTGCTTTCTTGAACAATAGCTTATATTGCCACCAACACACCACAAGAGCTAATTGATGTTATTAATACATTTTGCAATCCTCCCTGTATGTTGGTGCATGTGGTACCTACTATTAAACTGTCAAATGATTTTAACAATTGTTTCATATTAAATTCATTCAGGATGACCTTAACAAAGCCATGTCGGCCCCTCAGCTCAATCAGTCGATCTGGTTATCAAAGCCTACCAACATCTCTAATGCCCTATCACTTCTGAAGGCTCTAAGAACTAGCAATTGCTTCTTTGATCACATACCAGCATGCATGCCCCTTTATCAAAGTCTTTGTGGACTCCACCATTTCCCAAGCAGTGTTTCTGGGGGGCCCTTAGGTCCTCTACTCTAACCCCTTTGCTAAATGAATCATTGCACAATCCAGGGCTTTTACAAAATGATTGAACAATAGTGTGTTTGCCTTGAACTGCAGAAATACTGGAAAATGTGGTTATGTCTCAACTACAGAATCATGTTGATGAACATCATTTTTTAGGCTTTTTTAAATCTGGCTTTCGGCCAGCACATGTGACAGAGAAAACCGCACTGACAGTCTAGGAGGATAGCTAGAAACTTGCAGATAGGTGCACCTATGTGTTGATTTCATGCTGTATCTCTCAGAAGCATTTGATGCTGTTAGAACTAATATAATATTGTTTCGTCCTCATTGTATATGTTGGCCTATGCCCAGTCGCTTTGTGAGGAAATCCGTATTGCAAGGTCGTGACCTTAAGTGAATCAAGCCTCCATTTTAGGTTAAATCCGCCATTTTAGTTTATTGTACAAAGTCACCCTGTGGCCTAAAATGGCTGTCTCGTGTTCTCTTGTTCTTGCTTTAGCCCCCTCAACCTCTGTAGGAGAGTTAATGCCCAACCTGCCTTCAGGCTACATGTTAGGGTCATGTAGACCTTGTCCTTTGTTGACCTCGGGATCAGGGGATTACTTGAATTGACGATGTTAACCTATAAGTATACAAGAACAATAACACTAAACACGATATGTGAAACATCTGTATGATCTGTATTAAAGCAATGTGCAAAGAGTGTAAAGTTAAACCTAGAGAATAATAGTGTTTGTTAGCAAATGCATTAAAAAGTAAACTGCATGCACGAGATATGTAAATTAAGAACGAACCTGGCGCGACCCTAGCCCAGTACATGATTAACTTGTAGGAGGCTGGACATTGTTATAACTGTATAAATACGCTGATGTCCAGCTAGCAAATCCTGTTCACTGCTCACATTGAACCCTGCTGGTGGTCTCTGTGATGTATTGATGGCCAAATAGCTATTTGTGTACTTTGTTTTGTGAACTGTACAGAATTGCAATAAAGATTCTGGGAATCCTTACAAGCTGTGTCGGTGTATTTCTCTTTGCATGGTGTAAAATCCTTAATATTGTATTTTCTGATTCCACAATGCTTGTGGGATGTTTCAACCAACTAGTCCAGGCCCTGCAACATTACTGTGCATTGCGTGCATCAGGAACATCAGAATGGCCGCCGGAAAGCATGCTGCTCACTAAAAATCACCCAAAAGTGCACAGTAAAAATCTGAAAAATAGGCCGCCATCCACTTTTGCCTATCTCAGTGTTAACACAGGAGACCACTGCCAAAACCCATCATTTGGCTGCCTACACAGCATGGCTGATTGCAAAACAAACACAGAGCTGTGTGAAAATCCATTTTTCTTGGTTATCAAATTTGCAAAAATCATGGCTCACAAACCACCCAAAATATCCAACCTCCTTGTTGGGTGTTAAACATCATTCTACTTCAAGAATCCACATAAATACAATGTCCACAGAAGTACACTTATCAGAAGAAAATCCACTTTGAAGATTGCTTGCTTGGAGAATATGTCACAAATGGGTGCAAAACCGTTACTCACCTCTTTCAGAAGCTGGCGACTTCTAAAACCTGTCATGTGTAAAGTTGGAGATTGGACTCAAAGTATGCCAAAGAAAGACTTGCTATCAGAAGCCTAAGAGGTGGAGACAATTCAAAACCATATTTTAAAAAGGCTTGAATTAAGAAATTGGTTGATGTATTTGTTAAAAATGTAAGTTATTTTTTAAGACAAGACAATTTCAGACATTGTGTTTCAAATTTAAGGTTTCCCACACTGAGGGGCACTCTGGCATGTTGCTCTGGGAAAGAAACAAAGAACTCCCTTGAACTGAATGGTTATGCTAATTTGGGTGTGAACAGAAACCAGCCCTGACAGGAAGACAAGCCATGTGACTCTCTGACTCAGCCAAGCCTAGGAGGCGGGCCAGACTGAAAATGTGGATTTGAAATTGAAGAAACTGTATGTTTAGGGAAAAATATTGTACCGAACTGACAAAAATATGAAACTTAGAGATTATTAAAATGAAAAATTCACTCACAGTTTAAAACTAATCTGGAATCTGTGCGACATTCAGAGACTGAACCACAACATTTTTAATATTGTAGCTATTGTGATTATGCTAGGAACATGAAAAATTACAGGAATATGCCCAGAGGGTATGTGCATGTATGTATAATAAATTGTACAGATCTGAAAATGTGTAACCAACCAAAAGTGCAAAGAGTTGTCATTTATGAACCAAAACTCGTAGGAAGATAGGATTTTGACACAAACGTACCTTAGGCAATCTATGATGTGTATATGTATTATTAAGAAGTTGTGCATATTAAAAATATGTTTTTTGGGAAAAATAGATTTTCTAAGTAAAAGCAAAGGGGACGGATTTTTTCTGGACCCTAAACACTGTGTCACTCCGACACATGATGACACCGCATGACACACTGTTCCCTTCTCAAATCAGGAGAGGGGGAATTCTCTGACCTATCAGATCCTTAGAGGGTTGGGCATCATGAAATCAGCCTCCCCAACCACTTTGGAAAATGGATAAATAGGGACTGTTGAGGACCCAGAGAAACACACACTTTCACTCATCACTGATCTACTGGCAAAGCGCTCTGCAGGAAGAACCCATCTCTAGAACCAGACTCCAGAACCCTGAAGCAGAGGCCTAATCCAAAAAGCTGAACCCTTTTAAGCAGGCCTTTAAAAATCTTGCAAACCTGATTTAACCCCTAACTTCCACGGGACCTAACCTAATCCATTCAACAGTCTGGCTGAGCTGTTTGCTGCTTCTGGCCAACAACCTTTGCTAGAACCCAAGATCCATATCAGTCCAGCAGAGCTGTAACCCAGAACCCGTCAGATCTAGTCCAAGAGGCCACGCAGAGACCAGAGTGCTGAGAGCAGAATCAAGCGCCTGAGACCTGTCCGGTGGCAAGACAAGTCCAGTCCAAAACTTTGACCAGATCTTTGATGGGCCCATTCCATTTTAAACCAGAGTTGTGAGTATTTAGCGTAGAACTGTCCATAGTCATCTCTTAGTTTAAAGTAATCCATCCAACCCATTCCAACATATCCAGAATGCATTTTAGAATCTCTTTTTTCCATTCTGAATCCTTTCTCCTACATCTAATCCTGTGATAATTGTTAGTGTAAGCCAACTTGTTTGTAATTCAAAGTGCAATTTAATTAGAAATCTTGACTCCTATTGAGAACAATTGACCTCTACTAAAACCTCTAACTTTTGAACCGTATGTGCTAGGAACCAAATTGTCGTCATTTTGAAGCTAACATCCTCAGCTTTCAAATGAACCCAAAACAACATTCCAATTCCTTATAGTTTTTCCGTAATCGCATTTGCCACACGTGGAAACATTGCCACAAATTTGTGTTTGGCTCAATTTCATTCCATGTAAAGCAGCTATTTCTTGCTTCCAACTTCTGAATTTCGTTTTCCATATGTTAATCATTCAAAAAGCATTGCTAGTGCAGACCTGAACCAATCCAAAGCAACTCTCACTAGTTCTGAATCCATTTAGTGAATTAAAATCATTTTTAGCATTTTTCCCATTCAATTCAAACCACAATTCAAAGCAATTGAACTGTTTTATAATCATTACTGTTCTCTCTAAGCTTGCTGGGGGAAGTGGGATTGAAACTGAAATAGTTGATTGTTTTTCCTGTTACCTGTGTGCCCTCATTCCATCTCGTCATATTGCATAGTGGGGGGAGTGAGTAGTAACAGAGGGAAAGAGTGATTACATTGTCTTTAGTTGAATTCATATCAAGTTTTATTTCTGTGTTGCATTCTTTCCTATCATTGCATCTCTTGAACCCATAAAAAGTATTCTTTGCTACATTATTCTTCCTATTCCTACTCCTAATTGATTAAAGAGACTGTTGATATTGTCATATTACCCATTGCTGATCATTGCATACATATTCATAAGTGTGATATTCCGATATTGTTCATTTTCATAAAAGTGTGATATATATATATATATATATATATATATATATTGTGTAATTCATCAAATAAATCTTTTAATTTGCAAAGCAAACCTATTTCTTGGTTCAGTGAGACCGGGGGGATTCAAAGAGAGGGGCGTTACATAAGGGTACATCATCCAGAATTAAAAGAACTTTTGACATAAAAATATATAAATAAGGGTTTCCATTGGGCATCCCATACTAGGCATTGACTTAGTTGGAGTGCTGGATTGAAATCACTTACAGATTGGGGGCTCATGAGTGGGATTTTTGGATTAGAACCACCACTTGTTCAGCTTAATACAGTGTGCTAACTGACAGGATACATAAATCCTGGTGGGCTACCACGCTGTGTTACACTGTAAAAGCACCCCTCAAAAAGGAATGCTCTAAGGAAACGGTCTGTTTTGCAAAGATAAAATAAACTTCTGTAAGTCAGGTAGGAAATTCATATTTCCAAAATGGCGACATTGGTAGACATCAAGATGGCTGGAGAACACCTTTTACATAAGTTATTTGTGAGAGGTGAATGGACAGAGCAGGATCAGAATGTGTGGTTGCAGGCAATCACACAACAGATCACTGCAACAGGGTTAGTTATCTGGAGAGATCAGGGTCCCTTACATGTGGCCCAGAGTGAACTATATATGGCCCCTAAGGCCAAGGATGAGCAAAATAAGATTGCCAAGATAGCGGCATATCTATATTTATCCATGGGAGCCATACAGGACAAATATGCTGAAGGCCAAGATCTGGCAAGTAAGCAACTGAGGGCCTTAGAGAAGGCCCAATCTGATCTGGACTCTTCTGAGCAGAGGCTGCAGAGGAGCCAGGAGTCAGAAAATGAAAGCGGGCAGTATATAGTTAAAATAAAAGAGGACATGGGTGTCCTGCAGCAGGAAAAGTCAGACCAGGATACCAGAATTCTGGCCTTGCTGAAGGAGTACCAAGAAGGTTTGGACTCCCTACTGCAGGGACAGAGAAAGCTGGATCAACAACTGGACTTCAAAAGGGCATGCACACAGCAGGTAGTCACCCTGCAAAGCCACCTAGATAGAGAGAAGGCAGAGAGCAACAAATTAATTCTGTAAAACCTGGATACCCAGGCATAATTTGATGAAGAGTGCCAGAAAGCTGGTGCCCTTCAAAGACAGAGGGAAGACCTGGCGGCACAGAGGCAGGCTCTTGCTCAGGAAAGGTACACCTCAGGCCAGGAAGTCTGTCACTTAAAAGGGAAACTCGAAGAGAATCACCTGGCCCTCCAGGGACTGGGTGACCTCCAAAAAGAGAATGATAGACAAGGAGGGTGGAAGATGATCTGGCAAGAAAGGAGCAGGCCAGTAGGGACGGGACTCAGGAGGTAACCCTCCTGAAGCAAAGACTGGCCCAGTACTCAAAGACAAACCAGGAAGCACAGGGAGAAAATGAGGCTCTCTGTGAGAACGATGTTAGGCTCCACAGACAGGTAGCCATGCAAGAGAGACGGATAGAGACTAGTAAGGCCTTGATTGAGGAACAGAAAGCTCAGGTTCTTGCATGGCAACAGGGAGCAGGGGCTGATAGAGATGAGGTTCGCTGGGAAAGGGAAACACCTGAGCATAGCCTCAGGAACCCTAGTACCAGAGGCCTTCATCTCTCCCAGTCCCTGGACTCTGCCACCACCATATCCACTGGCGCACATGAGCCCAGGGCCACGGGGATGGCAGATTACTATCCAGTCAGACGTATGGGGTTCATAGACCAGCACCTCCTAGGAATGGATGGACAGGCATCTGGGTGTGGGTGCCCAAGTACTGTGAAGTTTAGTGGGGAACTCCATGAGGGTAGGCCCACTAAGGGCATCCTGAAAACCTCTGCCCAGCAAGGACAGTGGGGGGGGGTACCCATCAATCCTGGGAGCAAGGAGGAATCAGAAGACTACTCTGAGTGCCCCAGGACACAGGAGACTAGGTCCCCACATTCTGCCAGCCATTCCCAGGCTCGCAGAATCCGGGGAACCTAGAAGACCAGATGGGCACTTCTGAGAGCAGTGCCTCCGAGTCAGAGGAGGATTGGACCAAGGTACCCGAACCAAGAAGGGCAATAAGGCAAAAAGGGCCTTGCTTAAGTACCCCTTAAAACAAATCACGGAAATAAGGAGTGTCATCACGCCTTATCATAAGAACGCAAAGTATTCTGTTTGGGAGCACTTAGAGATCTTTGACCAGATGATGGAAACGTTCCATTTGAAAGACAGTAGTAGCTGCATTCAGTATGTGAAATGGACCTTTTCACCAGAGTACTCCAGTTTCTTTGAGGGGCTGGAGAACCAAAATCATTCAAGATGGTTCACATATAGGGCAGCCATCTTGAAGCATTTTTCTGTCCACAGAAATCCCCAAGAGGCTCGCAAGGCAGTCTACAATTTACAATGTGGGGAGGATCAGGCCCCACAAGAATTTGTGCAGGAGTTAAAGTGTGCCTTTGCACAGACTAATGTCTGTGCAAAGGGTGCGCATGGACAGCAAATAATTTCTTAATACTTTTTTCAATGCTCTACCAAAATACATCATGACCCAGCTAGTAAGAGATTTTCATGAGAAAAGATCACTAGACTGGGTCATTGAACAGGCCACCTGGATCTATGAGGTGCAAAAGCCCATAGACAACAAGAATACTCAAGAAAGCCCCAAACCAACCAACACCCCTGCTGCTGGTGGCAGAGGTAAAGGTTGCCCCCATTTTAGATTTGGAGATGGGGGAGCCTAAAAACCCGCCTGCACAGCAGAATAATCCCAAGCCCAGAAGGCCCTCGGGCCAGTCACAGAAAGGGAGCCAAGGAGGTAGTCCCACAAATGGGATCCCTCACTCCCCTAATTATGTAAGTCCTGCTACAAGGGGAACAGACCCATCCTCACTTCCCCCAGGAAGCCAGAAATTCCCCAAATCCTGGGCAGAACTTTTTCCCCAGGTACCCACAAAACTTTCAATCCCAGAATAATCCATCCTTCTTTCCCCACTTTCCTGAGCCCAGAGAACCTAATCCGGGAGAGGGGAGGCCAAGGGTGGAGGGGTACCCACATCTTCCCAACCCAGGGTATTACCAGAGAAGGGATAGCTACCCTTTCCCGGATCAGCCCAGGGCAGAAATGAGAACCCTGTTTCATCCTGAGCTGGTGTCACTGCTAGAGCGCCAGGTCCAAAACATGGCACAGGATCTGGGTTGCATGCTGAGGGCTCAGCAGAACCCTCAGATGAGCCTGCCGGTGCAGAATGCCCCAAACTCTGACCTGCTGCTCCAGAACAATGACGGGGCAGCACCCCGACAAACCACTGGTTCCCAGGGAGGAGGCGCAAGGGGAAGGGGGGTGTAAAGCCTTGGAGGAAGCTTCCTTCCCCACTTGTAAAAAGCCCCTGGCAACCCAGGAACCGGAACCAAAATCTCCTGCCCCTGAAAGTCTGCCACCCAAGGAGCAGAGAGGGGGTAGGAGAAACAAAGGACCCAAACAGACCCATTTTGAGGAGGAGGTACACATCTTTCAATTTGAAGGAGAGGGATCCTCAGAGGATCCTGGGAAAAGGATCTTCTCCTTCAGAGATGGGAACTCCTCCCTAAGAAAAATGGGTCACAAAGGATTCAAATCCCGACTGGCTAGATCTGGGGACTGAGCTAGCGCCGCCCATCATCCAACCCCAGAACCAACAAAATGAAAATCCCCTGGTTCAATCCCAGCCTGGTGACTGCCTCCAAAATGGGGGGGCGGCCCAGAACCGGAACCAGGGGAACTCAAAACTTCTCCCATCTCTAGTTGCCACCTTTTCTTTGCAAATTCCCAAGACTCCCCACATAAATCTGCCCAAATCTTTCTCTCTCAATGTCCAAAACTAAAAAACTATCCCACCAGTTGTCCAAAAATGTGCATTATCTGTGCCCCCTTGCGGAGAAGGATGGAAGATACTATGCCCCGGTTCAAGTACAAAGGCAGGGTACAATTTTGGCACTGGTGGACACTGGATCCCAAGCTACCCTTCTGTCCAAAAAGGCCTTTGATGAACTGAATTCAGGAAGGGGGGATAATTACCAAATTCCTCTCACCTCTCTTCCTGGACAACTTCAGAACTTTGACAGGAAGGAAATTCCCGTCGAGGGAACTGCGGATTTGGACATTAAAATTGGGCGACACAAGGTGAAGCACCCGGTCATAGTTGTGACTCCAGAGGGCACCCCTTGTTTACTAGGGAATGACCTCCTGAGAAGGTTGTCACCCCTAATAGATTGTGTAAACAATGTCCTCTGGACATAGACTAGCCGACCAATAAAGTTAAAACAGAGTGTCAACCATGTTAGTTTAAATGACACATGCCACATGGTCGAACAAAAATCTGACCAAGTAGAATTTCACTTCCAGAACAACCAAATTCCAGACGTGACAGTAATAGCAGTAGGACAACAAACTGGTGATGCGGGGTCCTCTCTATTTCTGAAAAACAACCTTCCTTCCAGTTTAAGGTGGCATTCCACACTGGAAGGAAACAACTCTGAAATTCTTCACCAATCCACAATCGGACATTCCCACTCCTATAGTCCAGAAAGATGTGAAATCAGCTCAGAGCCTGGCAGATATTCAGCAAATTGGAGAGCAGTTGTTCATCCCTGTTCAGTTAAATGAAGGGAAGGACTCTGTTCTCGCCCGAGTGTGTGTGAACAACGGTAGGAGCTTCATCAGCGAAGGCATGTTCTGCCAACTCCCAAAAGATCCAGCCATTCCCACATTTAGACTGATTGACAAATGGGAAATGGATCTGGAAACACCCAATTCCAAACATCTCCTGCCAAGCAGGTGTATGCTCAAAATCTCCATAGGCAACAAGAGCATAGTCCATAATTGTTGGGTTGTGCGAGACACCAATGCCGCCTTTTACTTAGGCAGTGACATTCTCAATCGCTTTGCCATTACTTTGGACCTAATAAACTTCAAATCTTGGTCCCGATTAGCGGATAATCCCATGGGCTTTGATGATTCAGAAAAAGCATTTAGGTCAGCTCAACTGCTACCTTATGCAGTTGAAATTCAGATTGGAGAGGAAGTGACCATCCCAGAAAGGACCCGACAATTCTCCCTGGAAGTGACAGTTAAAAGAGGACAGACATTGAAATACCCTGATGCTTATATTCACCTAAATTCTTCTCTCCAACAGCAAGGGTTGGGGGTAAACCCAACACCACTAGTCAATGTAGAACATGACTCCATTCCAATAGAGGTGGATAACAGCCACTTCAAGAGTATCACTCTAGCCGCAGGCACCATTATTGGAATGGCGGTTGATGACCCACATTTTTCCATTGATTTAGGAAACTGGTAGGACCAATCCCCAAGGACTGTTTTGACAGTGACAGTGATGACAACACAACACCAGACAGGATCTTTACCCGGCATGGGGGGAACTTCCTGGTGTACACTTCCTGCCCTTATGGTAAGGAAGATGTGACTTGTGACTTCAGGAGGGATGAAGTGATTTTCCAGGTCCGGGAGGACTGCCTTCCCCACCTGAAGCCACCAGTCCAAATCAGCACTCTGACCAGTGACTTCTCCACCCAGCTGGAGGAGGCCGCTGAGATAGTGAAACCAGAAGTATTTCGAGGCTTCAGGCAGATGGTTGAAGAGAGAGTCAACCTAGCTGATGCCTGTGAGACTCTGGAGCAGAAGCAAAAGTAGAAACAAGTTTTCTTTGATTTTCAAGATCTCTTTGCGGTGGACTCATATGACTGTGGTCGCAGTGACATCCACAGCGGTTGTATATACATTGTACGTTTTACAACTGTTCGAATGACAATTGACCTTTTCACAATTGACCGAATTGTGAAGGTCAATTGTACCACATATGTGGGGGGAAACCCCCCACAACCCCCCACCCAACGCCAAACCCCCCAAAACCCATATATATATATATATATATATATATATATATATATATATATATATATATATATATATATATATATATAACCAAACTGATATATATATATATATGTATATATATATATATCGGTCAATTGTTCATTCGAACAATTGTAAACGAACAATTTGGGCAATACCCCACACAACAACAATTCCCACGGACCCTGCCATGACTCCAGTGTTTGTGAAGCAATATCGCTTGCCTCTCGCATCAATGAAGTCCCTTACAGAAATAATTAAGAACCTTGAGGCCCGTGGGATAATCCGTCCAGTCCACAGCACCTTCAATAATCCAGTGGTGGGGATATTGAAGCCAAACGGCCAGTGGAAACTCTGTGCCGACCTTAGGGAGCTGAACAAACGGGTCCATACTTCTCGATGGCCTCTTCCCTACATTGACCAAGGGCTGGCCCAGATCCAGGGGTCACAGGTATTCACTACAATAGACCTGACCAATGGATAATGGACTGCACCTGTCAGTAGGGAGGACCAATACAAGCGGCCTTTACCTCTGGGGGGCAGCAGTACACATGGACCCGGACTCCTTTTGGATACATCAACTCTGGCAATGAATTCAACATTTCCCTACATAAGGCCATGCTCGACCAGGGTGAAAGGGGTAACCTGGCCTATGTAGATGATGTACTCATAAAAAGCTCAACTGTGGAGGAGCACATAGCGGAGATCCGTTATGTTCTGACACAGTTGAGGGCTGCCGGAACAAAACCTTCCTTTCAAAAGGCATAGTGGTGTAGAACCTGTGTAAATTTCTTGGGGCATAAGATTACTCCCCAGGGTCTCTGTCCCCAGGAAAAGAAAGTGGAAGCACTCCAGAAATTAAATGACCCCACAACTCTGCGGGAACTAAGGAGCGTCCTTGGACTGACTAATTAAAGTAGAAAGTTCATTGAGGGCTACGCAGAGATCAGAAGACCCCTGATTCATCTTTTGGATGGGGGGTCAAGTGGGAATGGGGTCCAGAACAAGCCGAGGCAGTAAGACAACTCAAAAGAAGCCTCTCACAAGCACCTTGCCTAGCTTACCCTGTCAGAAACAAGGAGTTCTTCTTGGAGACAGGGTTCTCTAATACATGCTTGACTGCAGTATTATACCAAAAGCATGACAAGGTCAATAAAGTAATCTCCTATGCGAGTAAACATTTATCCTCTGCGGAGGAAAAATTCAACGACGTGAGAATGCACTACTGACAAAGGTGTGGGCATTGAAGAATTACCGCCCGTTTATCCAGGGGGAACACATCATAGTGTAGACTCCACACCAGCCTCTGCAATATCTGCAAAGTGACAGAATCCGGACCAGAAATGTGAGTAATTCTCGAATTACTTCCTTGATTCTGTCAATGCAAGGCTTTCCTGTAGAGGTCAGATATGGGCAAAACAAGAAGAGTCCCCTCACGCAAGGTCTGGTGTACTTGAATGATTGTGCCAGAGAAAACTGTCTCGAGGACGAAAGTCTAAAAATCAAGGACAACATGGAGGCATACCTCAATTCCCCACACAAAGTCTTTGAAGAAGATAAGTGTGAGGGAATGCCCACTGTCTATGTGGATGGATGCTCTTACCATGTTGACAACAATGAGGAAATAGAACTTGTTGCCGGCGTAGGGAATGCATGGGTGAATGAGTCCCCAGAACCCTCCGCTGGGTACAAGATTGGTCCCCGAAGTATTCAAGTGGCAGAGTTGATGGCTGTGCATCAAGCCATCCTCACTGCTGTCCAACATCAACTCCACAAGCTGGTCAGAATCACAGATTCAGATTATGAACGGAACGGGTTCGTGGAGCACCTGGTTACTTGGAAAACCAGAGGCATGTTATGTGCTAATAACAAATCCTTGAAACATGGAAAGTTAATTCAAAATATTGATGATCTGGTCAACTCGAATGGGATGACCATCTACTGGAAAATGATCCAGGGTCATTCTAAGGTAGAGGGACCAGACAAAACTGGAAATGACTTAGCCGATCAGCTTGCCAAAAAACAGAGCCATCCAAGGGGATCTAATTGAGATTGAGTCCCTGTTGGGGGAAATCCAGGTCACTGCTATTACTAGTTCCCAGACAAATGCTCACAATGATATTTCAACTGCACAATGGAGTAAGGAGACCCCAGATGCTGATTTGATTTCGGCTCAAAAAGGGGATCCAATAATTGGTAAGTTTTATCAACACATTGAGGACCCTGAGAACTTTCCCCTGATGGATACCGATTACATAGGGAAAGAGGACCTCAGAGTGTTGATGAAATGTCCAAAAATGTTCCTAATCCAAGACGGTTTGTTGGTAAGGAGATCCTTAGCTGGCCATGATCAGTGGGTGGTTCCTACCTCATTCCGAAGCTTGATGTTAAGTCACGCCCGTGATGCAGCCACAGCCGGTCATAGGGGGTTTCATACAACACTTGAAATCTTAAAAGAGGTTGCATACTGGCCACACATGGGGCAGGACCTCGACCAATACTTGAAGGGGTGTCTTGTGTGTGCACAATTTCAGCCAACATCCCTCACACACCGTGCGCCTCTCCAAAAGAGGATGATGACACTGCCATGGTCAGATTTGCAAGTCGACTTTATTGAGCCTGTGAGTCGCTCCTCTAGGGGAAACAAGTACATGTTGACCGTGACATGCTTGTTTACTAAATGGGTGGAATGTCTCCCGGCCGCAAACTGCAAGGCAGAAACAGAAGCTGCCCTGATGATCGACCACATCTTTTCACGTTTTGGACTACCCCAAAGGATCGAGTCAGACAGAGGTAGCCATTTCACCAGCGAAGTAATGACAAAGATGTGGGAGATACTTGGGGTTAAAAGGAAGCTACACATTGCTTACCGGCAAGCCTCTAGTGGTGTAGTCGAGAGATACAACAGGACAATTGTGAGCATATTAAAAAAGTTGGTGGCAGATTCTGGGCCAAGTTGGCATATTCGATTACCTCTTGTCCTAATGGCCATCAGATCTACCCCTTCATCTGCAACTAAAATGTCACCGTTTGAGCTGATGACTGGATGCAGGATGGTGCTTCCCCAGCATCTGCTCTATAGAACCCAAGAGCAGACATTGATCAATGCCTCCACAACTCATGAGTATGTTGAAAATCTGAAAAAACACCTTCAACATGCTTTTGCCTTCAGCGAAATCTAGAAAGTTCAGCCGACAGCATGAAGACCCGAAAAGAGTACAATGTAGGAGACCAGGTCTACTTATACAATTTCCAAAGGAACCAGGCCAAACAGCACAAATGTTTGCCTACCTGGACGGGTCCTTTTGAAATTGTAGACAAAATCTCACCAGTCGCCTACAAAATCTGCATCCCCAAAGGCAGTTTGGCAGGGGGGGGGGAAGATAAGTGGGTACATATTAACCAACTTAAGTGCTGCCATCCTAAGCACACTCTGCAGCAACTAGAGAAGTCTTCTGGAACCCCAGAGGGGGCCAATCCAGTTCCATAAAACTCCAACTCTAAAATACTCCATATATAGTCCATGATTATCACATTTCTATGTGTCCTGAGTTATCAAAATGTATGTGTTTGCCCCACTACATTAATAGTGGTGGGGAAATGTCTATGAATATGTTTTTGCTTTGTCATCCTAGGATTGATAAACCATGGAGACGGAAACCAAGGTGGACTACCCGAGGACCGTGAGCAAAGATCCGAGTGGCCCGGAGTATCGCTCAATACTCACATCAGGACTGGCGAGGAGAACCGATCGATCCACCCCTGATGAGGAAAAGATGAGGAACTTTGCCATGTGTGGAATCAGAAGAGATGAAACTGACATCCCAGTCTTGCAAATTCCCATTGATGGATGTTCAACGCCAAATCGCAAGAGGTGAGGCTTGTGGGATGTTTCAACCAACTAGTCCAGGCCCTGCAACATTACTGTGCATTGCTTGCATCAGGAACATCAGAATGGCCGCCGGAAAGCATGCTGCTTGCTAAAAATCAACCAAAAGTGCGCAATAAAAATCCGAAAAATAGGCCGCCACCCACTTTTGCCTATCTCAGTGTTAACACAGGAGACCACTGCCAAACCCATCCTTAGGCTGCCTAAAAAGCAAGGCTGATTGCAAAAGAAACACAGAGCTGTGTGAAATCCGTTTTTCTTGGTTATCAAATTTGCAAAAATCATGGCTCACAAACCACCCAAAAGATCCAACCTCCTTGTTGGGTGTTAAACATCATTCTACTGCAAGAATCCACATAAATACAATGTCCACAGAAGTACGCTTATCAGAAGAAAATCCACATTGAAGATTGTTTGTTTGGAGAAATATGTCAAAAATGGGTACAATACCGTTACTCACCTCTGTCAGAAGCTGGCGATTTCTAAAACCTGTCATGTGTAAAGTTGGACATTGAACTCAAAGTATGCCTAAGAAAGACTTGCTATCAGAAGCCTAAGAGGTGGAGACAATTCAAAGCTATATTTTAAAAAGGCTTGAATTAAGAAATTGGTTGATGTATTTGTTAAAAATGTAAGTTATATTATAAGACAAGATAATTTCAGACATTGTGTTTCAAAGTTAGGTTTCCCACACTGAGCTTCAAAGACATTCCCCACCTTCTCCCTAAACAAAGTAATCTTTTCCCCTGTGCTCTGTTGAGTATGTGACAGGCAAGTGTGAAAGGAAATGTGAGGGGCACTCTGGCATGTTGCTCTGGGAAAGAAACAAAGAACTCCCTTGAACTAAATGGGAATGCTAATTCGGGTGTAAACAGAAACCAGCCCTGGCAAGAAGACAAGCCATGTGACTCTCTGACTCAGCCAAGCCTTGGAGGCGGGTCAGACTGAAAATGTGGATTTGAATTGAAATTGAAGAAACTGTATGTTTTGGGAAAAGACTTATAAAATATTGTACCGAACTGACAAAAATATGAATTATTAAAATGAAAAATTCACTCACAGTTTAAAACTAATCTGGAATCTGTGCGACATTCAGAGACTGAACCACAACATTTTTAATATTGTAGCTATTGTGATTATGCTAGGAACATGAAACATTACAGGAATATGCCGAGAGGGTATGTGCATGTATATATAAAAAATTGTACAGATCCGAAAATGTATAACCAACCAAAAGCATGAAAAATGGTCATTTATGAACCAAAATTCGTAGGAAGATAAGATTTTGACAGAAACTTACCTTAGGCAATCTGTGATGTGTATATGTATTATTAACAAGTTGTGCATGTTGAAAATATGTTTTTTGGGAAAAATAGATTTTCTAAGTAAAAGCAAAGGGGACGGATTTTTTCTGGACTCTAAACACTGTTTCACTCTGACACATGACACCTCATGACACACTGTTCCCTTATCAAATCAGGAGACGGGGAATTCTCTGACCTATCAGATCCTTAGAGGGTTGGGCATTGTGAAATCAGCCTCCCCACCCACTTTGGAAAATGGATAAATAGGGACTGTTGAGGACCCAGACAAACACACACTTTCACTGATCTACTGGTGAAGCGCTCTGCAGGAGGTACCCATCTCTAGAACCAGACTCCAGAACCCTGAAGCAGAGGCCCAATCCAAAAAGCTGAACCCTTTTAAGCAGGCCTTTAAAAATCTTGCAAACCTGATTTAACCCCTAACTTCCACAGGGCCTAACCTAATCCATTCAACAGCCTGGCTGAGCTGTTTGCTGCTTCTGGCCAACAACCTTTGGTAGAACCCAAGATCCAGATCAGTCCAGCAGAGCTGTAACCCAGAACCCGTCAGATCCAGTCCAAGAGCCTGCACAGAGACCAGAGTGCTGAGAGCAGAACTGCCTGGACCTGTCCGGTGGCGAGCGAAGTCCATTCCAAACCTTTAACCAGATCTTTGACGGGACCATTCCATTTTAAACCAGAGTTATGAGTATTTAGCGTAGAACTGTCCATAGTCATCTCTTAGTTTAAAGTAATCCATCCAACCCATTCCAACATATCCAGACTGCATTGTAGAATCTCCTTTGTCTATTCTGAATCCTTTCTCATCCATCTAATCCTGTGATAATTGTTAGTGTAAGCCAACCTGTTTGTAATTCAAAGCGCAATTTCATTAGAAATCTTTACTTCTTTTGAGAAAAATCAACCTCTACGAAAACCTCTGTAACAATTCCTTATAGTTTTAACGTAATCGCGTTTCCCGCACGTGGAAAAGTTGCCACAAATTTGCATTTGGCTCAATTTCATTCCATGTAAAACAGCCATTTCTCGCTTCCAACTTCTGAATTTCGTTTTCCATCTGCTAATCATTCACACATCATTGCTAGTGTTGACCTGAACCAATCCAAAGCAACTCTCACTAGTTCTGAATCCATTTAGTGAATTAAAATCATTTTTTGCATTTTTCCCATTCAATTCAAACCACAATTCAAAGCAATTGACCTGTTTTAAAATCATTACTGGGGGGAAGTGGGATTGAAACTGAAATTGTTACCTGTGTGCCCTCATTCCATCTCGTCATATTGCATAGTGGGGGGGAGTGAGTAGTAACAGAGGGAAAGAGTGATTACATTGTCTTTGGTTGAATTCATATCAAGTTTTATTTCTGTGTTGCATTCTTTTCTATCATTGCATCTCTTGAACCCATATAAAGTATTCGTTGCTGCATTATTCTTCCCATTCCTACTCCTAATTGATTAAAGAGAGTGTTGATATTGTCATATTACTCATTACTGATCATTGCATACATATTCATAAGTGTGATATTCCGATATTGTTCATATTCATAAAAGTGTGATATATCTATATTGTGTAATTCATCAAATACATCTTTTAATTTGCAAAACAGCCTATTTCTTGGTTCAGTGAGACCGGGGGGATTCAAAGAGAGGGGCGTTATATAAGGGTACATCATCCAGAATTGAAAGAATTTTTGACATAAAAATATATAAATAAGGGTTTCCATTGGGCATCCCATACTAGGCATTGACTTAGTTGGAGTGTTGGATTGAAATCACTTACAACTCTAGATCATGACATCTCACTGCTCAGGCTGTCGAGTCATTTCTGATTGATTATTCCAACAAGTTAATAATAATGGTGGCTGTCTCCCCAATCTTCTTCCTGTCTCCCGTGGATTACCCCTGGGTTCTTCCTTGTCACTGTTTCTTTTTAAAATGTCTATCTGGTGCTTGATGTCCCTCCTTTCTATCTTCTGACTCCAATATCATTCATATGATGATGACACACAGATGTGTTTACATGTCAGCAGCCCTATAGATAAGGGGTGTATTGGCCAGTTGTACTCCCTAAAAATAGGCAAATACTCCCAAAAAATTAAAACAGGGAGTATATATACTTACAATAAAAAATGGAAACAAACATATATGACCATGTGCCCCTGCTTTCACTCAAACAGCTTCATGGATATATTTGGGCCAGCAGTGCACATAGTACCACTGGAGGAAATTGCTATTATTACTGCCTGATTGAAAGAAGTAAACATACATCTTTTAATGTCTATGAATAACTAGGTGCAAATAAATAATTATTACTAAAACTGTTCTGTTTCCCACTTAAAATATATGTTTAAACACTTATAAAAATGCTACTATTGGGAATTGGAATTATTTACTCCCTAAAACATCATTTTACTCTCAGCTTTCAAAAATACGTAGTAAGATACTCCCACTTCAAAATCCTATCTGGAGCACTTCAATGTCAGTTATCCTGCAGAATCCTTACCAAATATTCTGGAATGTATCAATGAAGTAAATCAGTGGGTGACTGTTAACAGATTGCAACTGAACCCATCAAAAACTGAGATCATCTTATTTGGTCCTAAGCATATACTCAACGATCAATCAACTACCATCGCCGCCTCCTTTATTTGGTCTCCTAACTTGCTTTGTTTAGAAGGTTAAGCACCTTGGCTGTTATTGGCTACAGAATCTGGGCTGTGATGCCCAAGTCGGGCTTCATCTACTACGAGCTGTATCTCCTCATGCATCCCAACTAGGAGAGTCTGGTATTATGTCTATATAAATCAGCAAACTAATTTTATTATATTTATTGAAGCATAAGCGAATGCACTCATCCCCAGCTCTAACAGGCAGGCAATCAGATTCAGAGGGCCTGACTTACAAAGGAGTTTTTCAAGGGGAATATCCTTTTTGTGTGACTAATACTTGGGTGGACCAAATACCAGTGACCAATCTTGCAAGACATTCATGCGCATGACAGTTGTTAGCAGTGAACAAAACACGCTAGAGTTATTTGTAGGTAGTTTCATGCAGTGGCTGTAACTAAGGGCCTGATTCACAGAGTATTTTCCTATGGGATTGAGCAGCTATAAAACACTTCTGTGAATCAGGCACTAAGTGTTTAACACACAAGCCACCTTGTTGCAACTAGAGAGGAGTGTTTGGGCAAGTTCAGCTCTGATCCCGGTGCGTCTGCTTGTCTCAGATGACGTTAGAAATCCACTGATTCCTAAATAAATGGGATTCAGATCAACCAAGTTCTGCAAGGCGTACATTCACAATAAACTGTCCCCCGAAAACCTACAGAGACACTAATGAGAACGTCTTAACCATTAAAACATTTCTCCTAGTGACTTGATCTATTTTGATTTCATTCTTTCCCGGTTTCACCCTTACCCCCTTATCAGCGTGTAGCGACTGAATTTCTAGTATGTTTATATCAGACTTTCTTTATACTTTGTACTTTCTGCCTATGTTGTATTGTGTTTTGTTAGATTAGCTCTGTTAAATCTTGAGCATGTCTTCACTACCTATAATTAGAACCACTTGTACTTTGTTGAGTGTCAGTAAAACGGAGGTGGGTGGAGGCCTGTCAGTCCTCCATCTTCAATCCCGCTTTCAGAGGTTACCCTAGAGTTAAATCAGCCTGTATTTTGGACTTTGCTAAAAGGAGACTTATGTGCTTCTACACATGGATTTCTGGAACAGAAAATATCTAGAAAGCTCTAGAAATGACAATGCCTCATCTGCTTTATCCCAGTAACTGTTGCTGGTCCCCTACATCCATCGCTAACCTATATAATGATCCCATAACATTCACGGTCTGGAGACCGTGAACCCAGAAGCCTGAGGCACAAAAGTCTACATACAGAAGCGTGGCATTCTTTACGTCAGGCTTCCGGGTTCAGGGCCTTCAGACCGTGAAGTGAGGCAACTCGAGCCCGCGTCAGGAGGAGGGGATGGGCCGTGCAGAGCAGCCGAGGTGGAGGAAGAGAGTCATAATGAAAGGACCGACCCTGCAGGTGCTGCCCTTTTGGTCTAGATTGCGCAAGGTCAGTTCACGGCCTTCAGACATAGATCGAATTGTTTTTAATTGTCCATGCGTCAGACTAAATAACTCACTTCAAAAGTGCAAACCTTGAAATGCATCCCGGCCTGCAAATATAGACGGCAATCATCTAGTCAACCAGCTCACAGAGGCTTGTGATTATACCTTTCATGGACATGTATTTAAAGCACACGTTAAAACGGACACTAATTATAGTGCTTGATCATGGCACCGTTCTGTGTCAGTTTGGGCAGCAGAACGCAGGCAGTGGAAGGAAGCACTGGGACTCTGAGAGCATCGTACTGTGCACGTCCTTCATTCAAAAGAATCACTTGGCTGCATCATCTCAAGGCATCCTGCATTGCCAGCATGGAAAGCATCACCGCATAAAAATCCAGCCACCTCAGGGCGTGAACGCCTGAATCAGCCGTTTGGGTGAGGAGGGCGCCTGGGTGCTGGGCACATTTGGACATGTGGGGGATCCTTGGACCCAGATGCCGGGAGCTTATAGAATCAAACTTATGAAGTGGCTTTATAGTTAGGAAAGGTTTGCTGTTGGGACTTGGGAGTCACTAAATACCTCTTTCAGAACTTTCTCACCTTTATGTGAGAGCATTTTATAAGCATCCCCGGTGGCCTTCGGGTGTTGTGTTGCTTTTTATGATAACCATGGGCATTGTTTGCAATCGTTTGCACTGTATTTAGAACGTTAGCTGGGAGAGATGGGGCAGCAGGGCGTGAAGCGTGGCTTTTGTTTACCTTTCAATGGCGACTAATGATAGTGAGATTACAGAGTAATATGTTGCTTTAACATTTCTGCACGGTGGGTAAAATGTTATTCCCATGTGATAACAATGGGAGAGCCTGACCTGTCTGTGCAGCTTGGACATTTTCTGGGGTCCTTTTCTTCTCAATCTCTTTTTAGCAGGAAGGAGAACAATGAAGGCCTACAGCTGTGTGCCTACTTGCCCAATCGCAGAGATTGATAGAGTGGCTGATAGTTTACGAATAGAGAGTACTTATATACACGGTGTATTGCAAACCAAAAAGAGTGTGCGGTTTAGGACATGGCCCACTTTCAGCTGGTTGACCAGGGCCATTGTGGCTGGGACACCCACCGTTATCATCCACCTTATTATGCAGGCAGAATCTGAATCTGGATTTTGTTTGAAATGTAAACTGTGCATTGTTTAATTCATTATGCACTTTCAGAGAGGTTTCAGGGGGCCATTCAGGCTTGGAGCACAGCTGACCTTTTAGTGGTTCCCAATCCCATCAAGTTGCTCTCTGTGTGTTGCATGCCACACTTGCATCCTAGTGGCCTGGGGCCATTTAGACTTGGAACCCAGCAGTTATTTCTGCGGTGCTTATTGAGCTGTGTATTATTTTCTGCATGTTGCACTTTCAGCAGGGTGCCCAGGGGTCACTCAGTCTTGGAGCCTGACCAATGTTAGCAATTATACATTATAGCACGCTGTTTGTTTCACCATCTATACATTTTCGATTGCATGTTTCACTTTTCATATTAGATAGCAAATGTTGAGCTCCTAACTGTACATCCAGGGACCATAAGGTCTGGAGCCCGTATCTGCCACATTGTAAGCAAGGTTTCCTGTATTTGTTTTTTTGTGGTTGCTTTGCCTTTACTTGCCTATAGCAGAAAACCAAGCACAACCTGAATCAATTACGTATTATTTAATGAAAGCTGTCAGGGGAGGGTACGAAAAGCAAAACGGACATGCGCATAGAAAAACATCAGTGCCATATCTGCCCATTAGCGAGGACATCCAAATATCTAGACTTGTTAATAATGATATTTTACAATTGGGTGTTTTTAGCAATCAGTTATTGGGTAGGGAGTGGTAAGCAATTACACCTCACTGTGCAGAATTAAACTAGGTCACTGTGCAGCTGAAGCCTAAGTTTATCATGACAGGTAAAACAAGCATGGACAATACCAAACAGTTTGGTTTTTGTGTAAGCATAGAAAAGGCACTTATCAGGCACTGCCATATTGGTATTAACTGGCCTTTGATGGCAGCAGGTGCAAAATAGTGCAAGTACCTAGGCATTTCACTGTTTTGCCTGGTATATGTCTAATATGTATACACAAGCCAAAACTGTTGGCTTTGCCAATGCTTGTTTTTAACAGGACTTCAGTGGAGGACACACAGAATGCTTATAAATTGAGTGACTAAAGGCAGTCCTGGTTATGACATTTTTATTACGCCTGTAGCACATTTACAGCCCCAATTAAGTCATTAACTCTCAGAAGACTACTTTGGAAAAACACTGGCAGGCACTTTGAGTGCGACATTTGATGGTAAGGCTTAATTAAAGCAAGCACAAAAAGTTCTGATGAAAAGGTGTTTTGCCAGGGGAGGGGCAGTAACTGCGTGTGAATGGCCTTAGGGATTAGCATGGCCATGGGCAGTCAATGGGCGGCCACATAACCAAACAACACCTCCAAGCTGGTGTGTCCCTCCGTATTTGCATTTCTCCCTATCTGTATCCTAATGCAATAGTTTCAGTTTATATGTGGTGCAAGTGCTACCTAATAGCTTAAACAAATTAGATCATTGCATACCTCATGGAAGCAAAGAAAATGATTGGGATACTATTTTTGTAGGGGCATGTTTGAAGTTTAGTACGAATCGTGCAGTCCCACTTAAATCAACTGATTTAATACTATGACATCATTCTGAGCCTTTGTATGGAATAATTGATGCTAATAATTAGACAGTTCTCCGTACATGTGCATACGGAAAAACCTTTGCTAATGCTTTGATTGTGTGGATTACATTTATTACTAATATTACACCTGTTACTTCACTTTTTAGTACAGTGGATAGAAGCAGTACAAATACGTCAAGGCACACTTCTTATAAATGTGATAATATTAATGTTATATTTTGTATTGAAAAAGGACTGAAGTGAAAAGGAGTTAGGAGAGGGTGCGTAGCAGACATGATACATGTTTCTTTTTATCTACACTTAGGGCCCGATTCATGGAATATTTGCCCAGTTCAAAGTGAATTTGCTCTGCTGAAAAGTGACTGTGCATTGCCGACACAAACCCTGATTCATAGAACTGTGCAAAGTGTATTTTTGCCGTTTAAAGTCCAGGCAAAGTCATTTTGTACTGCAATAATGCCTATGTGCTGATTTTGCCCGTACAATGCACTGCAAATATACACTTTTCACGGTTCCATGAATCAGGATTTGTGTCGGCAGTGCAATTTACTTTTCAGCAGTGCAAATTCACTTTGAACCGGGCAAATATTCCATGAATCGGCCCGTAAGTGTTTAGCTCAGTGAGTTAAATGCTCAGCTGCGACATGTGCTTGCCTGCACTTCCCAAGTTCAAATTTTGGCTGCACCTACAAAGCCCTTCATCCTTTTGAGGTTGATACATTGAGTACCATTGCTTTTGGTAGTAATTCCACCATTGTCACAGCAGTTAGAAGTGGTTTGGTTAAATCATGAAGCGCTATAAATAAATATGTGATATAATAACATAGTCTTCCAGCATTAGGGTATCTCTAAGCCACAGCAGCATCAAAATGCAGTATTTTATGATAGGTCATAAAAAGATAAAACAGTCAAGCTGATTCTATGTAAAAAAGCTCTTGAAGTGGAGCTTCCAGTCTGCCTGCCCTAAATAGACACACCCTACTCGCTACTTGCTCCCTTACGAAAAAAGCACATTAGCCACTGATAGAAAGCCAAAACCCACGTGAAACGAGGAAGGTTCCTGGCAGGGCGAATTGTGGTGTGAATGTTTAACTGCATCCTGCATTAAATGCAATGTGCACACATTTCACCTGACTTGAATCTGTAACAAGTGCCGTTTCTGTGTGCTCCACATCACCAGGGCCAAGCCTCCTGGTGCTCAGTGCATGGAAGGGAAAAGGGGGTGAGGACAGGCTTTATGGAAGGGGTCCACCAGGCCCTTCCTAGAGACTCCACTGCACCAGCAACAGTCACCACTGTACTCAGAAAACTAGAAATACTTACAGAAACTAGTTATGCAAAGACACCAAGCATCCAGCCTGGTAGGGTTACTCACATGGTGATGATGGGGCCTGACTATGACCCAGAGGAAGCTTATGTATTCTGGGTCCATGCGTCATGAATTGCCAGACTCTGGATATGGGTTAAATGAGTCTGAAAATTATGATATAATAAGGTGATTCAGAATCGGGCATGGCATCAGAACCTTTCCACCTATTCAGTTAGCATTGGACTCTACTCTTTGAATTTGACATGAAAGCTTAATAGCTTTTCTTAAGTGGTCACTTGCGGGTTAAAGCTTCCCATCTGGCTGTCTTTCTTTGTTTGACTATGCAGCGGCCAGTAAACCTGTCCTGTGATCATTTGTATTTATACCATCCTCGGTATTGCTACATCTAGGATTTTCCACAGGATAAGGTTACTTGGTGGAGCAGAAGGTATGCACACATGCTCTAAAGAAACATTAGTCCTCACAAATTGAAGGCGTGTGCACTTTAATTGTACACTGTTGGCCAAAGACAGACCTTCCCTAAAACTGTTTAATAATCACAGACATGTGCCACTCTTCTTTTAACTCTTTGGAGTGGGGTATCCAATCTGCTAGGAAATTAATACAGTTAGTTCAACAGTGGAGCTCATCAAGCCATCCAACCTTAAGCAAACACCAGAAGAACCTCTCATTATATTTCCATTGCGAAACATATTCTCCATTTATAATAAATGCACCCCAAAGCTGCTTCCACTAAAAGAAGGCCTTCACCTAGGTTGCCCTAATTCACTCTTCCCATTCCTTGTTGTACATGGATTGTGTGATCAGATATGTGCTCCCGTATTTAAAAAAAAATAAAAAAATCACTAACTGAAACTGCTTGTACCCCCAAAAACGTGTTTACCATTTTTCAACTGCCCTTTTGCATTTTTAATTCTACAGACTACACCAGATCAATGCCTTTTTATTATGAACATATACAGACAGTAGGTAAGAGCACCCCCAGCCATCGTTATTATGGATGCCCCATTGCTCTCCCTGCACAACGTGTAAGAAAGGCCAGAAGAATGGTGGTGGAGATGATGGCGGCAGAGCTTCCCAGTGGAACTTCCATTCCATTACATACAGCCGATGCTTGACCAGCCCTGTTTAGTTTTGCAGAACTTCAGGGAACGACACGCAGAGTGCTTACAAATCAAGTTGGTGCATACAGGCCTGGCAAGCCATTTTTATTACACCAGCAGAGTGCTTACAATTCCAATAAGTTATGATCTCCCAGAAGGCTGCTTTACAACCGCACTAGCAGGACAGGCACTTCTAGTGCAATGTCTGATGGTAAGGCTTGATTAAAGTGAGCTGAAAGAGTTCCCATGAGGAGGCGTTTTGGGATGGGAGAGGCAGAAATTGGGTTGCAATGGCCATTGGGATTTGCATGGCCATGGGCAGTCAATAGGTGGGCTCATAACCAAACACCTATAGACTGTGTGCCCCTACTCATATGTCATACCTCTGTGTCCCTCCACGTATGCCATTCCATCCTACCTGTACTCTATTGCAATAGTTTAGGCATTAGGTGTCACAAGTGTGCCTAATAGCCCAAACTAAAAATGTAATAGGTTGGTAAATGGAATGGAGGATAAAACAGGGGCAATGCACTGATCTTGGAAGCAAGACCACACAGAGCAACAGAGATTAGAATCCCGGATCCGCACTTAGAAACTGGACTCAGGTATGGTATTAGGCGCATTATTAAAAAAAATGTAAATAAAAATAAATAAGTCAGTGGGGCTATTTCGGTAAAAGTTGTTAAATGCACGCATGGAACTACCAGTGTTATAGCACTTTCAAAATGGAGTGTACATGCAAATAGTAAAAACAGGTGAACTTCTCCTTACTCCTTTTACTCGTTGTTTTGCAAAAACTGTTATTGCTGTCTGATCATTATTCTTTATTGATGCCTTTTACAGTGGATTCCTGTGGGATTCGCCTGCTTTTAGCAGGTGCTAAATGAAGGACTCTGTAGGACTCTATTACTTTTATACCCGAATAACACTCTAATGCAAGTATAATTGGGTGGTTATGCAGCCGGAGTGGGAATTAGGAGGAGAGACTGTATGTCCCCTTCTCTCTCTCACACTGCAAGAAAATGTTGAAAATATCCCAGAGTGAGAAAATGAGTGCAGTCTTGTATGCATTGTCCTTACACTGTTACTTCACCAGTGCTTACAAAATGGGCCCAGTAAGTGTTTCAGCAAAACCTCATGAGTGAGATCACAGGTGATATTGTTAATTGGATTACAAAATTAGCCCAATATGTGTGTTAGCCAAATTAACTGGGGGTCGGGGGCACAGGGGATATTCGTAATCTTAAGGTTTCTAATTCAATTTTCTAAGCATCCTATAATTAAATCATTTTGTATTATGATACACATGATTATTCCCCTTTGTAAAAGAATCTCATCTTTTGAAAGAAAAATGAGTCAAATTGTGGTACCCAAATCTAAGGGGTGTGGAGTAGATGTAAAGAAAGGGTAAACACTTATCTAATTAATGTAACTTTGGTGCCAATCCAATCTGTTCCTGCAGCCCCCCAGACAGTAGCTTCCTTAATAGAGCTGCAAATGCGGCCGACAGAGTACTGTTTCAAGGTAACTCTAGGTATTTTCAGTGTGTGTCCATTCTTTAAATGCAAACTGGTGGGCTAGGTTTAAGCATTCTGAAGTTACCCTGTTACCTTTTCTATTCCCCTTACATGGAAGATGCCTGGGTCCATTGACAAGCCACTCGATATATTAAAAAGATAAAACACACTAATCAATGTCTGAGCAGAATATTACAATACATCACATTATTATTGAGGTACATAATTTCTCGATTAAAACATCCACGTGGTCCAGTTAACATGTGTATACATTACCTTTATTTAAAATAAGCCTAAACATGGCAGCACTGCTATAGTCAATAAGGTCTCATGGCTCATCGCCACTCGCAAGTCTTTCCCAAAACTCCTATGTGGATAGCCAGCATAAGTCATGTATGAATCTACCCAATAAGTGTTCTTAGATTTCCCCATGCAGTGTGGCTTGTTAACAAATGATGTAACGTTTGAACCCCCCTGCTCATGAATTGCACATGTAGCGTATGCCGAATTTCTCTATTCCATTTGCTTGAATAGCAAGCACTACACGAATTGGCAATATATTAAGTCTGAAACATAACAAGGATTGTCTCCAATATGCATTGGGAAGCCTACACAAATATATTGGAACCATACCAAAACTCTCATCTCCTATAGAGAAACTTTTGTAGAGGGCATAGCCACACATTCTATTAATAGCAGCTTTTTTGATAAACCCGGGTTTGTAATCAGCACTTCAGACCTCTGCTGGCTATTTTCTAGAGTCTCCTCCATAAAAAATCTCCTAAAAGTTGCTACCAGTCCCTGCAATGTAGAGAACATTATTTCTTTAAGATAAAGATATAGTGAATTCTGAGGAGGATCCAAAACGTGTCTTTGAAGAGAAAGTACTTGCCAGCTATACCACCCTCTTAGAGACGCACAGCCCACTTCAAATCTATTGGTTAACCTGCTGGAAGATTCAGTGCCTCTTTCCAAATCCATCCCTCAAAGAGACCTCAATCCAGATCTCTGACTATATGTGACGTCTCCAACTCATAAAGAAAAGTAGGGGCCACGTTCATTTTGTAAAATTCAATGAGGTCCAGGAACGAAAATGTAAAATATGTTATCTATTCTCTTCATCACATGATCGGCCATAAGTTTTATCCTCAAAAATATCCTCTTATTATTTGGAGACACATACAGTTTGAATCCCAGCTAGGTTACCTGTGTTACCGGATTCACAGTTGTTTTACCTATTTCCCAGGTATACCCATAGGGTTTATTTGTGTTTTTAGTAAAACATATGATATTTGTTTTGGCTGCGTTTATTACGAAATAGTTTTAAGATGCGCAGTTTGCAATAGCATTTATAAGTCTCTGTAAGCCACAAAGTGTGTGGTACAAAAGGACCACATCATGCGCGTATGTTAGCCATTTTACTGCTAAGGTCTTAATTCTCGGCCTAGCCAAAGCTGATAAAGACAGACTATCCCCCAGGTCAGAAAGATAGAGGTTGAACAAGCAGGGGTCAAGAACACACCTCTGGCTGAGGCCTCTATAAAACTGAAAATCCCTCCTCAGGCTGCACTGCCTGTTGAACCTAACCTGATGCCTGGTATCATGTAGATACCTGAAAATCGACAATGGGGTGCCAGAATATTCATTTTCTTTGGGTTAGTTCATAGCAATTCATAAATGATGGTATCAATGGCCTGTGATTAGTCTATCATAGCCACATAAACGGGCAATGCTTCCTTCCTCCAGGCAATCTCCTGCAAACAATTATCATGTGGCTGTTCAGAGTAGTCCCTGTACCCTTTCTAAAGCCAGTCTGAAATGTTTTGTAGTCTACCAGCTATACATGTCCAATCGTTGAGATCTTTTAACACCATTGCAGAAAAATCTTGATGTCAGCATCTAGTAGCACGATCAGTTGATATTTTATATCGTTCGACCGATCCCCTTTTTTATAGATAGTTATAATGATAGATAATTTCTTGATGCTGGTATATTAAAAAATAATAAATACAGGATGTCTGACCGGAGGCCTATATCAGCTTTAAGAATGTAATTAGTCAGACCATTTGATCCCATGCCCCTGGAATTGGATGTTTTTCAAGCAGCAGATTTGAAGCTCTTGGAACATAAACAAAGACGGGAGGATCTATATCAGTATATAGTACGGTTTAACCATTTGACCAATACTACTGGTTGTCCTGAAAATAAGAAAACCATTGGGTTTTGTAGATTTCTTAGAGGAGATCTGAAGGACGACTTAGCTAGTATTCCCTCGATGCCCTCAGATTTCTCACAGTTTTTGGAATTGGTAATTCGTATACATCAAAGACTGGTTGATAGGAGAAGGGAAAGGCATACCCCAGACTTTAAACCCTCCATGTCCATACACACCCCTGGGGCTGGAGAAGAAGCTTGGTCAGAAAATGATACCAAGGAACCAATCCAAATAGGTAGGTCACGAGGCCCTCTGACTCCACAGGAAAGAGAGACATCTTACCACTGGACTTCATTTGTATTCTGGCAAGAATGGCCATTTTATCTGTGAATGCCCAAACAGATCTGTGAGAAGGTCGAGAAATGCATGTGCTGTTTTCTAAAGGGGACTGGGGAAACCAGCAAGGCTTTTGGTAGTTCCAGGCTCTGCAGACCTCTGTACCACACAGGAATTTACAAATGTCATTGTCATGGCCTGGTTCCCTTCCTGTTGATACTGCAACCCTTATCGATTTGGGTACAACCAGTAATTATATGGATATTACATATAATAGGACCATGCATGTACCCACCTTGCAAAAAGCGGCACCAGAACATATGCAGACCATTGAGGGTACGTCTTTCTCATCCGGTCCTGTAGTGGAACATACAATTGACATATGCATGACATGCACAGGGGGTCATACTGAGACTTTTGCATTTGATCTAATCGATGATCCCTTATTGTGATTAATTTTCAGAATCTCCCTGGTTGACCTTTCATAACCCTACCATAGATTGGGCATTGAGAATCGTCTCTTTTGACTCAGGTTGCAACAGTATCCATTCCAATGACGTAAAGGTATCAGATGGTGCTACGGAACAGACACCATCAGCTTCAGCAGCCTCTTATCTAATCAAGCACGTAACAGCCCTGATCTCTTCAATACCTCCTTGTTATAACCAGTATCAACAGGTTTTCAGTGAACAGGAGGCAATCATGCTACCTCCACATAGAGAATGTGATTTCCCAATTGATCTCTTACGAGGGGTAACAATTCCATGTGGTTGTATTTATGCGCTTACTAAATAGGAAAATGCTTATCTTAGATGGCATCTTGATGAATGTCTCAAAAATGGTTAAATCCGCCACTGAAGATCCCCAGCTGCCTCTCCACTATTCTTTGTTTAAAAATGAAATAAAGAGCTATCCATCTTTGTAAATTGAATGGCATAATGATCAAGAATCAACACCCTCTTCCTCTCACCTCTGTCTTGTTAGAACAAGTGAGATATGCAAGTGCATGATGCTAGTTGGATTTACAGGGTGTATGCAACTTGATGCGCATGAGCACAGGGGATGAGTGGAAAATGGCTTGTTGCACCCCATATGGATTATTTAGTATCTAGTAGTGCCTTTTTGGCTATGCAATCCACCAACCACATTCCAACACTTTATTAACGATGTCTTCTGGGAAGCATTTGATAGATCTGCGGAATACACCAAGTTGGATTTACGGTGTATTCAAGTTGGTGTTCATACATGTAGGAGATGAGCGGAAAAATGCTTTTGCCACCCGATACTAATTATTTGAGTTTCAAGTAATGCTGTTCGGGCTATGCAATGCACCTGCCACATTTCAACACTTTGTTAAGGATGTCTTCCAGGAAACATTGAATGGATTTGTGGTAATCTAACTGGACGACATCTTGGTGTATTCCAATTCCCTTCCGGAACATAAGAGGCATTTGTCATGGGTGCTCAAAACAGTTTATGAACACCTTTTGTATGCTAAACTGTAGAAATGTATTAAGTTGGTAGGCTACATTTTTTCATCAGATGGAATAAGTATGGATGATATAAAGGTGAATGCTGTGGTAAAACAGCCTGTCCCTACAAATCTCAAGACACAACAAAGCTTTTAATCCTGTGCACATTGTTACTGTTGTTTTATCCATGGCTTTTTCAGAGATTGAACGACCATTAATTGACTTAACCCAGTACAACAAGCCGTACATATGGAACCCAGAAGCTCAAAAGGCTTCTGAGACCCTAAAAAACAGGTTCACCATGGCTCCAGTGTTACAGCATGCAGACCCCGACCACGCATACATATTCGAGACTGATGCTTCCTCGTTTGTCATTGGAGCAGTCTTATCCCAAAATTGTAGGACAACAAATATGTTACATCCCTTTGCTTATTATTCTAGAAAATTATGCCATGCAGAGCAGAATTATTCCATAACTGAGCAGGAGCTTTTGATGGTTAAAGACACCTTAGGTGAATGGCATCATCTGCTTGCAGGAGTCAGGCATCAAACCACAATATATACAGACCATAGTAATCTGCTAGCCTTGAATAGCGCCTGTTTTACCAATGCTTGTCTGGCTCGGTGGCACATTTTCTTTTCTGAATTCAATTTTTTCTTGACCTGATGTCGAGGTTCTCAGCATGGTAAGGCAGACACTATATCCCGGATACCTGAAGAAACAGATACAGTATTCAAAGTTAAGGAAGATGCAGTTACCATACTCCTCCCAGGTCGAGTAGTTTGTCTATATAAATCCCCTACCCTTGATCTCAGTGATCTACAGAATTGGGTGTTAAAAACAGCAACAAGGGGGTGTGGCCAACAGATGTACGATGTGGACGTGATCTCGCATCGCTCCCGTGCTGCCGGCCAGTTCCTGCAAGAATCCTGCTGAAAAATAATACTGAAGAGCCAAAAACTACTTCAGCAACGTATGAAAAACTGCTGCATCAACCAGTCTGACAACGGATCAGAACCGGTGCGGGGATCCCCGGCTGCAGCGTTTGGAAGTAGCGGGCCCCACTCCGTGTGCGATATTCAAGATGGCCGCCATGGGTGAGATCTGAGCGGAGGCCGTGCATCAATATTCGTGCCAGCCTGAGCGAGAGGACTACAGCTGTGAAAGGACGGAGGGCGGAGGGTGGCGTGGAATGAGCGGACCTTGCACCTGTGTGGGCGAGGGTGCTGCCGAACCGCTTCTGCCGACTCCCGCTCACGAGGGCAGACGGGCGTGGGTGACATCCCCCCTCCCCCTCCGATACACAGTGGCTGCGAGGAGCGCAGGAGCCCTGTCGACGGACGCTCTGTGAGAAAGGCACAGCCCCGTGTTCCGGAGAGCACAGGTGTCCCCGGCTGTCACTGCTTCTGTGGCGGCTCGTGGGGAAGAGAGCGCTGCTACGACCCACCCACAGTACACGGCCACAACGCTGAAAGAACCATCTGGACCCGCGGTGGGGTCGCAGCACTCTGCTCAGAGTAGAGTGCCTGCCAGTCCCATATTCTGGTGTCTGCAAACCCACCTGTCTGCACAAGAAGGCCAAGAAACAACGATAAGGAGAGGGAGACACGGGGAGCGTGGTGGCAGCGGCAGAGTTGGCCACATCCCCTACATGATACTGAGCTCACTGCAGCCCCACCGCATTTAATGTAGATCACCAATAACCACTGCGGGACGCAAGGAAAACAAAGAACGTACACCCAGACCCCTGCACTGGTGGCACCAGACAATAGGAGAGTGGTACGACCGCATGTAACATCTCCAGTGGTCCAACAACGCAAATAAGTGACTGTTCGGTGTGCCTAAGTGCTGAAAGGATCAACCAACGCTACTCATAGCACTGCCAGACAAGCCTCAACGGCCGCCTGACTCTCCCGAAGTATGCCACACATAGGGCCGGCGAACGCACTTCCTCCCCCTAACTGAACTATTGGTGCCGAGAATCTACACACATCACAGCAACTGTTGCTGCTGCGCCTCTGCAGTGGGGTGCACGGAAGCACCCCAAGCCCGATGTGGACATACCAGAACGTCTCCAAGCACGAACCATAGGCCCCAGCATACCGGCTATCATAAGCAAAAACCACCACAAGCGCCACCAGACAGCCCTGAAAGAGAAGGGAGGGAGTTGGTGCGGCTCCCGGGTCCCAGACAGAGTGAGCACCCAAATTAAGACTCAAGAAGGTGCAATTCCCCAGCGGGTAGTACACTACGCCGCACGTAGACCCAGGGTGTGTCATCCCCAACGCTCCAGGTTATACAGCCCTATCAGCTCTGTCTCCACCCCCACCTCCTGGCAAGACACAGCTCTCCGTTGCTGCTATAATGACTGAACAAAATGGGGAAAGATAAGCCCATAAAAACCTCCACACAAAGTAGAATAGAGCAATATGCAACCACAACAATGGCTCACTCTCCGGAGCGGTCGTCGACAACAGAAACAGACTACCCATAGATGACATCTCCCTCAGAGACGTGATGGGTGCCATAGCCAGCTCCAGAACATCAATGGCAAAGAAGATGGACAGTATAGGCACTGACGTGTCTCTGCACAGCCATGATCTACAAAAGCTAACCTCTGGGGAGGCCGAAGCACGCATCTCGGAGACTGAAGATAACCTACGAGGGGTTAATCGCCATGTGTCTGGTATGCTAGAACTCATCAAAACCCTGGAGGTGAGGGTGGACGTCACAGTGAAGGCAGATCCAGACGCAACAACATTCGCATACTCCGTCTCCCCGAGAAGGCAGAGGGGGCATGTATGGAACTATTTATTGAAGAATGTTTAGCGAACATATATAAGTTGGAGTCCTTTTCCAGGTTCTTCTCCATCGAGCGGGCTCACCGCATCCCATCAGGAAAAGTCACACCGGGCGCCCCACCGTGCACAGTCATAGCTAGATTCCTGAATTATAGGGACAGAGACACTGTGCTACAATTGGCCAGGTTGAAGGGGACTGTCGCGTACAATGGTTCTAAGATCGCCTTCTTCCCGGACTTCACCAGAGAGGTTCAGAGAGGTTCAGAAAGTGCGCCAATCCTTTGATCCCCTCAAAATGCCTGCAATAAATGGGAACCAAATACGGACTAATTTTCCCTGCCCAACTAAAAATATTTCATAAAGGCACATCTGTGCATTTCACAGACCCTAAGGAAGCATGGAGCTGGGGCGAAAGGCATATAGAGGGCGACCGGAGCACTGAAGGAAAAAGGAGAGGAGAACGCAACAGACCACATCCTGAGAGACCACCAGAAATAGAGCCCCAACAACAGCAGCAAGACAGAATGCCGTAACAGGGAAATAAATGAACAAGGCTTAACAGTACTCAACCAACGGCACCATAGTGCAGAAAATGAAAAAGAGACTGCAATTCAAACGTAATATAAATCCCAAAGAATACCACGGCTGGTGGCCGAACTGGCAACTGCCCCCCCCCCCCTCTGACAAGGAAACGAACTCACAGCACCAAACGAGAGTGGTACACCGCCAAGCTCCAGTTTCGACACAAAACTGCAAACCCAGTCAGCACGGAGCGAGCTTATGCGAGCTAAAGTTTAACTGTTTACAAGTTTACATTGGGCCGACAGATGCTTCAGTTGGGGTTGGAGTATAGGGAGGGGGGAGTTGAGGGCAAAGTTCTTATTCAATATTCAGCATGTAACGGCGCTACAAGCAAAACGAAAGGGATGTACAACAAGCTATTCCACTTCCTAACTAGTCTGGAACATTCACGCCAGTGGAGGCGAACCCATAAACCTAAGATCCAGACAATTGATGACACCTGACACTGGTTCAACCAATAGACACCTAAAGCTCATGACCTGGAATGTGAATGGGCTGGGGTCTAGCATCAAAAGAAAACTGGTATTGCAATATATAAATCGGCACTCAGCGGACATAGTACTCCTAACTGAAACGCATCTTGCAGAGACGATCTGTAACCTCTTCAAGAGATCCAACTATCGCACAGCGATGCACGCAGGTTTCTCTATGGGGGCGTGATGGGTGCTAATACTGGTTCATAAGAGACTTCCACTAGAGATCTCGCAAATAACACAGGACAGAGCTGGAAGTTATGTACAAATACAAGCTACGCTCTGGAACCAAACCATGGCGATCATGGCAATATACTCTCCGCCGTCTCTCCTGAACGCACTGCTAGCAGATATTGCCTCAATCCTGGCTGCAAATACGGCCGACGCGTGGATGTTAGGTGGCGCCTTCAATGAAGTCATGGACAACGCCCTAGATCGTACACACATGAGAACAAGGAACCCAGCCACCACCACTAAACTGGCTGCCTTTGCGTCCGCGCTAGGACTGAAAGATGCATGGCGGGATCTGCACAGGGACACACGTGAATATTCCTTCCACTAAGGAGTACATGCTTCAATGTCAAGAATAGACTCTTTCTTCCTACCCAATCAGAACATTCCAAAGTGTGTGATGCATCCTCCCTCCCACGGGGTGTCTCTGATCACTCCCCAATGTTGCTCAAGCTTGAAACGGAAAGACCGCGGCCTCCCCCCACATGGCGACGTAACTCCTACTACCTGGGGTTCCCGGACCTACAGGAGAGGTTGGAAACAGTCACCTCTGATTACTTCGAACTCAACACAGGCTCGGTCAACGACCCTGGAACATTATGGGAAGCATACAAGTTGGTCTTAAGGGGCGAAATCCATTCGTGGACAACGGCAAAGAAAAAAGCGCAGCTTGAACAGGTCATGGAGGCCGAAAGAGAAGTCACGATCAAGGAGTCAGAACACAACATTAACGACACTCCCAAGACAAACGAGCCCTGACACTAGCCCAGAAGAAGCTCTACAATTTATCGCTGTACTGTGCCAAGAAAGCACATAGTGCCATGAAAGCACGGATATACGAGACTGGCGAGAAAGCGGCCAAACTGCTTGCATGACTAGAAAAACGTGACGAAGGTCACCAACAAGTGAAAAGCATCAAGAATGCGAATGCGGAAGTGGTCTCCTCGGATGCAGCGATAGCAGAATGTTTTGCTGACTTCTACGAAGAGCTTTACAAACCCCCCAACGTCATAGCAACCAGTACCATACTGGATGGTGCCAATCTCCCCACACTTACCACAGAGCAAGCTGCCATACTAGACACAAAAATAACTGAAGATGAAATTTCAGCAGCCATTGCCCAACTCCAAACGGGCAAGTCCCCAGGTCCTAACGGTTTCCAACTAGACATATGGAAAAGATAAAACAGACATATCCACCCACCTGCTTAATATGTTTGAACACTTCTTAGAAGTAGGAAAGCCCCCACCAGACCTACGCAAGTCCACAATCATATTAATCCCCAAAAAAGGCAAGCCCCGGACGAATGTGGATCCTACAGGCCCATATCCTCAATAAACAGCAAACCCAAAATACTAGCGTGAATATTAGCTAATAGACTCCAAACGGTTATCACAACACTGATCCATCCGGACCAATGCGGCTTTATGCCTCAAAGATCCACAAGGATGAATATCCCCAGGCTGCACCTAGCGCTGGAAAGAGCAGCCACCATACAACAATCACTTGCGTTACTGTCCATAGATTTTGAAAAGTCATTTGACTTGGTTTATTGGGAGGCACTGTGGGCAATCATGAGAAAAATGCAGTTTGGTGAGGCATTTATAAAATGGGTCCAGCTTCTTTACAACACCCCGCTGGCAGAAGTGAGGGTGAATGGGTGGCCCTCTCGTAACATCCATCTGAGGAAGGGAATCAGACAAGGATGCCCGCTCTCAGCAATGCTATTCGCATTGATCATTGAACCGCTAGCAGTCATAATGAGGGACACTACGGCATGGACGGGTTTCCGCTGGAACTCAGGTTGGGAAGATAAAGTATCTCTCTACGCAGACTATCTTCTGTGTAAGAGGATTCAATTCAGCACTACAGCCAAGTCAACGCCTAGTCTAGAATACTGAATGAAAACCCTTATTTATATATCTTTATGTCCAGTTCATGCGTTCTGGATGACTACCCCTATATAACACCCCTCCCTTGGAATCCCCCTGACCCCACTGAGCCAAGAAGTAGTTCTGTTTTGCAAGTTTAAAGGTTTATTTGATAATTTAAACAATATATATTATATCACGCTTTATAATAAATTAATAATTGGATATCACACTTAATCTGAGCTGATCAAGATTAACAACGGAGAATCTGGCACTAGCACACTTGTGAATAGGAACAGAAGAATAAGGTGGTAGAGAATACTTTATATAAGTTCAGATGGATGTAATGTTGAATGAAAAATGCAATACAGAAAATACTCAATATGATTTCAACAAACCAATGTAATCACTTTTCTCTGGCAATCCCCTTCCCCCTTTATGCAATGCAGGGAAATGGAAGGAAAGCACACACAGTTCTCAGAAATGTAATTCAAATGTAATTCAGTTCACCCAGCAACTTAGACTACAGAAGTTGAAACACAGGCCCAAATGCTTTTAAATGTGCTGGCAATGAAGGAAAAATATGCTAAAATGCTTTTAATTCCCTCTAGAGGTTCAGGGTGAGTGGTATCTAGTTAATATTAGTCCAGGCTCACACTAGCAATGATTCAGGGATAATTAGCAGGTTAAACGAATTTCTGGCAAATGGAAGGCAAGCAGCAGCAGATTTTTACACGTGGAGAAATTTGCAAATCGCGGCAAAATTCGCGGGTGCGCCGGGCGCGATTACAGAGGAACTACAAGGACTATCACTATCGTTTTGGGGTCCTAGGAAAGCCTAGGATCTCAGCTTCCAGATGAAAGTTACTGCAAGTCTCTAGCACAAACGGTCACGGAGATATGAGCGATTAAATAAAGGTCGTTTTTCAGATTTGAAATTTTAAAGTTCAAAAAGACAAGTGCAGCTTGCAACTAGAAAATGACAAGTGACAGTTAGGAGGCAGTTCTACTTAGATTAAAATAGATTGAATTATATTATTTTAACTAAGAGATAGGTTCTGCACCGTTTTCTAGGTACTCACACTATATTCTTGAGTTAAATGGGCCTCGCCACGGATCTGGTCAGGTTTTAGACTGGACTCTGGTCTCTGCACTTCACAGTGATCTGGGTCAGCTCTCTCTGGTTCTGCTGACAGTGGTCTGGATCAGCTCTCTCTGGTTCTGCTAACAGTGGTCTGGATCAGCTCTGCTCTGCTGGTCTGGTCTGGGTCTCTAGTTCTGGATAGATTGAAGTCTCCAGTTTGGCTCTCTGAAGGTTGAGGAAGGTAAAGTATGGATTTTCCCGGCAGAGCTTCCAGCTGCAAATGGATTTGAAGGTCCCTATCTGTCCTGTCTGTCTGCTTTTATGTGTTTTTTAATGGGTGTGTATGCAGCATCACTAGGCTCTACCCCTCTCCACTTGTCATTGGCCAAGCTTTCATTTCTTCCCTGATTGGGGGAGCTAAGTTGTGTCAGAGTGATGTCATTTTACAGCCTGCAGAAAGTCCACTCCTCCTGTCAACTTGCACACAAATCTAGATTTGAACCAAATACATATTTGCAGAGGTACATATTGTTTTAAAATCATATGCACCCATCATGCATTACAGGATGTATACCCTGTTCAAACTCTGCTCTTCCTGGGAGCTTGCATTCAGAAATGGCAATATTTTGCACTTTTTAACTGGTTTGCAATACCGGACATTACCCCAAATTTACACACATGTGCGCAAGGAGTATGGACATTAGTTGATGAAGTGTCAGATTTTTCACATGCACACATTTTGAGTAATATCCTCTTTTCCGCTAAAACCCCCCTGAACATGCCACCGGTTCTAAAAACCTCTTAAAATGTGGGCAGAAAAATCACAAGAATTATGGTATCATTTATAAAATTTTCACAAGTCCGTACTATGAGTTATTCATATTTTTAGAGTTATGTTCTGGCCCCAAAGGGGTGTGGTTTTCCGCCAGCACAAGGTTGAATTTCTGGTTTTTCCAGTTCTGCCAAGCCAGCTTGCTCTCACAGGCAGTGCTCCTCCCCTTTGCTTCAGGAGGAAGCTACTTTTACAGCCCCCGTAATAAAACCTTTGCCTGAGTCAGGACAGGGCTTTGTTCAGAGCTCCTGTATTCTGTGGGGGCTCCCCTTAATTCAATTATCAGAGAGATGGCATATCCTTAGTGTGGCCAGCAAAAGGCAGATAGGCCTGGGAACACAGCTGTGACTCAAGTTTCACTCCTGATGGGGGTAGTTGCCAGGCAGAATTCAGTTTCTCAAGCCAGGTTTCAGATAAAATGTCACTTTTTGTTCCCCAGTTTAAGTCAAGACATTTTTTTTACATATGCAGCTAGAATGCTGATTCTAAGTTTAAAACTATGACATTTAAACAATTGCAACCTATGTGACACTCAAAAGTAGGTCACTCAGTCAATTTAAACATTTAGATTTTTTAGTGTCTTTCAGTCCAAATTCACTTAAACTGCTGAAATCCACAGCTCAGCCAGTCTTGTTATAAACCTTCAAGTCACTTCAGAATATAACTTTACATTGGATCCACCTCTCAGTAAGTCTTTCTTTGGCCTGTTTTGGGTTCATTTATTCAGTTTTACAAAAAGTAAAATCTGGTGGTTTTAAAACGCCGGCTTTTGGATAGTGGTGAGTACTGGTAGTGCACCCATTTTTGGGATTTAAGAAATGAATTCTCCACAGTTATGGGTTTGCTTTTGGCAATCAGCATTGCCATTCCCAATGGTTTCAGACTACTGTGTGGGTAGTCCAATGGTGGTTTTAGGCAGTGTCCTTCTGTGCCCATAACATCGGCAAAAATGAGTGGCAGCCTATTTTTCATGCATTTCCATGTGCATTTTCTGGGAAGCTCTGGCCATCATGATGTTTTCCATGTCAGTACTGCACAGTTTTGAGGTAGGGCTTGGATGCGTGGATAAAAACATCCCACATCTGGTGTACCTAGGCGATCCGATAACCTCCTGTCCCATAGTCACTCAAATACTGTTAGATTATGGGGCCTTTAGCGGCCTAAGAGTGAACTGGTCCAAATCAGTGCTCTTCCCGGTGAAAGGTGTAGACTGCATTCCACCACAGGGTTCCCCATACCAAGTCAAACACAACCAGTTTCGATATTTAGGCATCCAGATCACAAGTAGACTGGACAGCTATATAACTCATAACTTATATCCGTTGGTCAGAAGATTTGCACAAGACGTGACCCACTGGGAAGCACTGCCATTAACACTACTGGGCAGAGCAGCACTTTTCAAAATGCTTGCTCTACCTCGATTCTTGTACATCCTACAAAATGCCCCCCTTCACTACCCAGCAACAGAATTCTGTAAAATAGACAGAATTACACGCAAACTATTATGGGCGGGGAAACATCCAAGGATAGCTCTCAAAACCCTCCAACGCTCAGTATGGGAAGGGGGAATAGGACTCCCGGATATCCAAACCTATTACTGGGTGACCGAGATGGCGACGGTAAATGATGGTAACCCAAACCTCCCACACATAATGGCCGAAATAGCAGGAAGGCACAACATGTCCCCAATTGAAAGCCTATATACCACAAAGAACCACTCCCCTGAAGGTACGATAATAGCACATACGTCCCAAATCTGGAGAGAAGCACACAAACATATCGGATGGGACAACAAAAATTACCCCAGTCCAGCCCATCTGGAATAATGCCTGTCTTGCAGGACTCAGTCGGCTCCCCAAGTGGCCAAACTGGGAAACTGCCGGTATACATACCATTCAGCAAATATATGTAAACAATCAAATTATCTCATTTGCCGAGATCTCAGCCACATATCTTCCTGCCACCGATAGCTACCTCTATGGCCAACTATATAATGCTATCACCAAAGGGCCCAACTGTTAGACATGCCAAAATGCACGCCCATCGAAAGGAATATAGTGGTGGACTGCGTGAAAACCAAGGTGACATACACTGTGTATAGTGCCATCTCCTCTTTCACCACAAAGGAATTGGCAAGTCTAAAGCTGAAATGGGAAAGAGATGTGGGCTCAATACTGCCTGAGGACTGGATCTCGACCCTGATGTATCCTAGAGCGACTGCAATCTCGGCCAGAATCCAGTTTATACAACTTAAAATACTTCATAGGATATACTATCCCTGAGTGGCACTATACAAATGGGGTAAATTAAATGACTCTAGATGTCTATGCTGCAAGCAAGAGCAAGGAACCTTCTACCACATCCTATGGCAATGCAAGAAAATACAGCACTTTTTCTTCTCCTGGGATTTGCAGAGGAAGGGGAAATGTCTCGCTTTGAAAAACTCCTGTTTTCAACCTCCACAGGCATTGCCAAAAAAAAACACTGCGCAGCTATGGGGTTCAGAATCCACCCCCCAATATGACCAATGGTTGTCGGACGTAGACGCCTGCATCCTAATGGAACGCCGAGTATATCAAGCAAGAGGCTGCCCGGGCAAGGCAGAGAAGATATGGGCAAAGTGGGAACAAACTGTGTAATATACATACTGACTGAACCAATAGATAATGACGTATAAACCTCCCACTATTTCATAGAGACATATCCTGTCCTGTCATCCTTAGAATAAGACTAGCATGGAAGCGACCAAGAAACATATACTATGTCTGTTCGTGCTGACTCGCCGTCTGTATGCAAAGTTACAAGTTTGTGTAATGTATGTCTTTTCTTTGTTTTGTTTTGTTGGAAAACCAATAAAATTTGTTATTAAAAAAAAAACAGCAACATGAACCTTAATGGCAGGAACTCCAATTGTGAGAGAGTTTTCCATTGTTTCAGGAATGTCTGCTACCTCCATTAATACAACTACAAAACAAGCCCTTTTTCTGTGTCATGACCACAGGACTGCTGGTCATCCCGGCATTAGCAAAACCACTGAACTCCTTAAAAGATGGTGCTGGTGGCCTGGAATTACCAAACAAGCAAAGGAACACATTTTAGCTTGTTCAACATGTGCTCAAGGAAAACTTGCCACTGGAAAACCACTTTATTTATTTACATCCTTTACCTGTACCTATTGAACCATGGAGTATCTTGAGCATCGACTATATAGTGGTGCTGCCAGAAGACTATAGCAGTACTACAGTTCTAGTTGTGGTGGACAATTTTAGCAAGATGGGTCATTTCATCCCCTGTGTGTGTATCCCTACCACCAAACAAACTGCATCCTTAATGGTGCATCATGTATATTGATTGCATGGTTTACCCTTGGAAATTGTTTTAGACAGGGGCCCATAGTTTACGGCTTATTTTTTTAATTCCTTTTCAAGACTTCTAGATATCGAACTATGTTTGTCCTTAGCTTATCATCCACAAACAGATGGACAAGCAGAAAGATTAAATAAATCCTGTACTTTGTTATCTTTGGCCAAATATACCTATAACAATGCCCCGCAAACATTCACTGGTACTTCTCCATTTTTTGCTTTATATATAAGAAATCCAAGAACATTTCCAGATTGGGTCCCTCGAGACACTAGTGCACCCTAAGTGCAGATAAAAGCAAATAGCAGCACTTCTGTTCATAATCAAGTAAAATGATGAATGCAAAAATCACAAACAGCCTATAAGGCACAGGCAGATAAACATCAAACAGCTGTATCCACGTATAGCATACGTGAAAACGTGTCGTTGTCTACAAAACATCTATGCCTAACAGGATCCCAGAAATTAGCATCTAGGTATGTCGGCCCATATGTGATAACCATAGTAATCAACCCAGTGGCTTACTCTCTAAGACTGCCAAAACAATATCGAATACACCCTATTTGGCATGTTTCTCTTTTAAAACAATGCAGGCCAGACACTCATAAACCTCCTTATAGTGGCCTTTAAAGAGTCCACATACTTGTTATACCAGGAATATTAAAGGAAAAAATTAATGGTGCATTAGAGGATGCAAATGCCACTATTTGGTCACTCCCCTCAGGTAACCAACACGACTAAGGCTTTCCCAACACTACTAACCTTACAAGATAAACATTGAAAGCCATCCCATTTTTCTGCTATTTTCCTCAAGTCCAAGCTATTCACAACTTAGGTAAATCATTATCCACTTGGATTTGTAGTTTTGTAAAAAAAGAGAAGATATTTAGTTGAAATATTGCAGGATTGAGTAATAAACTAGTCTATCACAGATGGGAGGAGCTAATGTTACAGTTTCATGTTATTTTCATGCAGGAAATGTAGGGCCCAACTGAACATATACAGAGGGTAATTCATAGAAATTCACACAAAAGTGGCGCACGCGGCTGGCGCACAGTGTCCCCGTGCGATACACTGCGCCAGCCGCGTGCGAAAAAATCCTTTTCATCGCACAGCGTATTCATGGATTTTAGCCTCCGAGTGGCGCAGCGACCCTGCAGCAGCGCCAGTTACGCCCCCAAGAACGCCCTCGCGAAAGGAAAAGCCTTAAAAATTCCCAAATCATCGCAAAGGGCTGCGCTAACCCTGGACCAGTTCACAGGGATGCCAAACAGCAAACGCCAAGCGGGAAACGTGTATTTCAGTGGTTCTCGGGAAGTTTCACACGCGATTGTCCTGGGTACGTGTACATCAGGGGTGCGTGGGAAGTAACACACGCGATTCCATCAGGGCACGTGTATTCCAGGGGTGCGCGGGAAGTATCACACGCAAAAACAGCAGGGTACATGCATTTCAGAGGTGCGCGGGAAGTATCACACGCGATTCCATCAGGGTACGTGTATTCCAGAGGTGCGTATCACACGCAAAAGCAGCAGGGTACGTGTATTCCAGGGGTGCGCAGGAAGTATCACACGCAAACGCAGCAGGGTACGTGTATTTCAGGGGTGTGCAGGAAGTATAACACGCGATTTCATTAGGGTACGTGTATTCCAGGGGTGCGCGGGAAGTATCACACGCAAAAGCAGCAGGGTACGTGTATTTCAGGGGTGTGCGGGAAGTATCAAACGCGATTCCATCAGGGTACGTGTATTCCAGGGGTGCGCGGGGAGCACCACACATGAATTGCACGTGTGGGTCCACCCAGGTGTTCCCTCTACACCCTCCACGGTCCCTGCAGGCGGCCCACACCACAGGGGACTCCCCTGCAAATGTCCCGCAGGCAGCCCATCCACCATCCACCATGCCCATGCCCCCCAGCCAACCCACATGTCACCTTGCACTACTGCCCACCAACGCATGTCCCCCTGCACCCCCAGCCACCAGGGGCAGCCTCCACCAGGCCCCCACCCATGTCTCCCATCACCTCCACCCCCCAGCAGTGCAGGGGCAGCCTCCACCAGGCCCCCAATCATGTCTCCCATCACCCCCACCCCGCATCAGTGCAGGGGCAGCCTCCACCAGGCCCCCACTCATGTCTCCCATCACCCCCACCCCCCAGCAGTGCAGGGGCAGCCTCTACCAGGCCCCACTCATGTCTCCCATAACCCCCATCCCCCAGCAGTGCAGGGGCAGCCACCACCAGGCCCCCACTCATGTCTCCCTGCACCCCCACCCCCCAGCAGTGCAGGGGCAGCCTCCACCAGGCCCCCACCCATGTCTCCCACCACCCCCACCCCCCAGCCACCAGGGGCAGCCTCCACCAGGCCCCCACCCATGTCTCCCATCACCCCCACCCCCCAGCAGTGCAGGGCCAGCCTCCACCAGGCCCCCACTCATGTCTCCCATCACCCCCACCCCCCAGCAGTGCAGGGGCAGCCTCCACCAGGCCCCCACTCATGTCTCCCATCACCCCCACCCCCCAGCAGTGCAGGGGCAGCCTCCACCAGGCCCCCACTCATGTCTCCCTGCACCCCACCCCCCAGCAGTGCAGGGGCATCCTCCACCAGGCCCCCACCCATGTCTCCCACCACCCCCACCCCCCAGCCACCAGGGGCAGCCTCCACCAGGCCCCCACCCATGTCTCCCATCACACCCACCCCCCAGCAGTGCAGGGACAGCCTCCACCAGGCCCCCACTCATGTCTCCCATCACCCCCACCCCCCAGCAGTGCAGGGGCAGCCTCCACCAGGCCCCCACTCATGTCTCCCATCACCCCTGACCCCCCAGCATCCAGTGGCACCCTCCACCAGGCCCCCATTCATGTCTCCCGCCACCCCCACCCCCCAGCATCCATGGACACCATCCACCAGGCCCCCACTCATGTCCCCCTGCACCCCCAGCCCCAGGCATCCAGGGGCACCCTCCACCAGGCCCCCACTCATGTCCAACTCATGTCTCCCAGCACCCCCACCCCCCCAGCAGTGCAGGGCACCCTCCACGAGGCCCCCACTCATGTCCCCCTGCATCCCGAGCCCCCAGCATCCAGGGGCACCCTCCACCAGGCCCCCACTCATGTCCAACTCATGTCTCCCAGCACCCCCACCCCCCAGCAGTGCAGGGCACCCTCCACCAGGCCCCCACTCATGTCTCCCACGACCCCCACCCCCAGCAGTGCAGGGCACACTCCACCAGGCCCCCACTCATGTCTCCCACCACCCCCACCCCCACAGCAGTGCAGGGCACCCTCCACCAGGCCCCCACTCATGTCTCCCAGCACCCCCACCCCCCAGCAGTGCAGGGAACCCTCCAGCAGGCCCCCACTCATGTCTCCCACCATCCCCACCCCCCAGCAGTGCAGGGCACCCTCCACCAGGCCCCCATTCATGTCTCCCAGCACCCCCACCCCCCAGCACCCAGGGGCACCCTCCACCAGGCCCCCACTCATGTCTCCCAGCACCCCCACCCCCCAGCATCCAGGGGCACCCTCCACCAGGCCCCCACTCATGTCTCCCATTACCCCACCCCCAGCATCCAGGGGCACCCTCCTTCAGGCCCCCACTCATGTCCCCCTGCACCCCCAGCCCCCAGCATCCAGGGGCACCCTCCACCAGGCCCCCACTCATGTCCAACTCATGTCCCCCAGCACCCCCACCCCCCAGCAGTGCAGGGCACCCTCCACCAGGCCCCAACTCATGTCTCCCAGCACCCCCACCCCCCAGCAGTGCAGGGGACCCTTCACCAGGCCCCCACTCATGTCTCCCACCACCCCCACCCCCCAGCATCCAGGGGCACCCTCCACCAGACCCCCACTCATGTCCAACTCATGTCTCCCAACACCCCCACCCCCCAGCAGTGCAAGGCACCCTCCACCAGGCCCCCACTCATGTCTCCCATCACCCCCACCCCACAGCAACCAGGGGCACCCTCCACCAGGCCCCCACTCATGCCCCCCCTGCACCCCCAGCCCCCAGCATCCAGGGGCACCCTCCACCAGGCCCCCACTCATGTCCAACTCATGTCTCCCAGCACCTCCACCCCCCAGCAGTGCAGGGCACCCTCCACCAGGCCCCCACTCATGTCTCCCACAACCCCCACCCCCAAGCAGTGCAGGGCACCCTCCACCAGGCCCCCACTCATGTCTCCCACCACCCACCCCCCAGCAGTGCAGGGCACCCTCCACCAGGCCCCCACTCATGTGTCCCACAACCCCCACCCCCCAGCAGTGCAGGGCACCCTCCACTAGGCCCTCACTCATGTCTCCCACCACCCACCCCCCAGCAGTGCAGGGCACCCTCCACCAGGCCCCCACTCATGTCTCCCATCACCCCCACCCCCCAGCATCCAGGGGCACCCTCCACCAGGCCCCCACTCATGTCCCCCTGCGCACCCAGCCCCCAGCATCCAGGGGCCCCCCTCCACCAGGCCCCCACTCATGTCCAACTCATGTCTTCCAGCACCCCCACCCCCCAGCAGTGCAGGGCACCCTCCACCAGGCCCTCACTCATGTCTCCCAACACCCCCACCCCCCAGCAGTGCAGGGCACCCTCCACCAGGCCCCCACTCATGTCTCCCACCACCCCCACCCCCCAGCAGTGCAGGGCACCCTCCACCAGGCCCCCATTCATGTCTCCCACCACCCCCTGCCCCCAGCAGTGCAGGGCACCCTCCACCAGGCCCCCACTCATGTCTCCCAGCACCCCCACCCCCCAGCATCCAGGGGCACCCTCCACCAGGCCCCCACTCATGTCCAACTCATGTCTCCCAGCACCCCCACCCCCCAGTAGTGCAGGGCACCCTCCACCAGGCCCCCACTCATGTCTCCCACAACCCCCACCCCCCAGCAGTGCAGGGCACCCTCCACCAGGCCCCCACTCATGTCTCCCACCACCCACCTCCCAGCAGTGCAGGGCACCGTCCACCAGGCCCCCACTCATGTCCAACTCATGTCTCCCAGCACCCCTACCCCCCAGCAGTGCAGGGCACCATCCATCAGGCCCCCACTCATGTCTCCCATCACCCCCACTCCCCCAGCATCCAGGGGCACCCTCCACCAGGCCCCCACTCATGTCCCCCTGCACACCCAGCCCCCAGCATCCAGGGGCACCCTCCACCAGGCCCCCACTCATGTCCAACTCATGTCTCCCAGCACCCCCACCCTCCAGCAGTGCAGGGCACCCTCCACCAGGCCCCCACTCATGTCTCCCAACTCCCCCACCCCCCAGCAGTGCAGGGCACCCTCCCACCACCCCCACCCCCCAGCAGTGCAGGGCACCCTCCACCAGGCCCCCACTCATGTCTCCCAGCACCCCCACCCCCCAGCAGTGCAGGGCACACTCCACCAGGCCCCCACTCATGTCCCCCTGCACCCCCAGCCCCCAGCATCAAGCGGCACCCTCCACCAGGCCCCCACTCATGTCCAACTCATGTCTCCCAGCACCCCCACCCCCCAGCAGTGCAGGGCACCCTCCACCAGGCCCCCACTCATGTCTCCCATCACCCCCACCCCCCAGCATCCAGGGGCACCCTCCACCAGGCCCCCACTCATTTCTCCCACCACCCCCAACCCCCAGCATCCAGGGGCACCATCCACCAGGCCCCCACTCATGTCCTCCTGCACCCACAGCCCCCAGCATCCAGGGGCACCCTCCAGCAGGCCCCCACTCATGTCCAACTCATGTCTCCCAGCACCCCTACCCCCCAGCAGTGCAGGGCACCATCCATCAGGCCCCCACTCATGTCTCCCATCACCCCCACCCCCCAGCATCCAGGGGCACCCTCCACCAGGCCCCCACTCATGTCCCCCTGCACACCCAGCCCCCAGCATCCAGGGGCACCCTCCACCAGGCCCCCACTCATGTCCAACTCATGTCTCCCAGCACCCCCACCCCCCAGCAGTGCAGGGCACCCTCCACCAGGCCCCCACTCATGTCTCCCACTCCCCCACCCCCCAGCAGTGCAAGGCACCCTCCACCAGGCCCCCACTCATGTCTCCCAGCACCCCCACCCCCCAGCAGTGCAGGGCACCCTCCACCAGGCCCCCACTCATGTCCCCGTGCACCCCCAGCCCCCAGCATCAAGCGGCACCCTCCACCAGGCCCCCACTCATGTCCAACTCATGTCTCCCAGCACCCCCACCCCCCAGCAGTGCAGGGCACCCTCCACCAGGCCCCCACTCATGTCTCCCATCACCCCCACCCCCCAGCATCCAGGGGCACCCTCCACCAGGCCCCCACTCATTTCTCCCACCACCCCCAACCCCCAGCATCCAGGGGCACCCTCCACCAGGCCCCCACTCATGTCCCCCTGGACCCCCAGCCCCCAGCATCCAGGGGCACCGTCCACCAGGCCCCCACTCATGTCCAACTCATGTCTCCTAGCACCCCCACCCGCCAGTAGTGCAGGGCAACCTCAACCAGGCCCCCACTCATGTCTCCCACCACCCCCACCCCCCAGCAGTGCAGGGCACCCTCCACCAGGCCCCCACTCATGTCTCCCAGCACCCCCACCCCCAGCATCCAGGGGCACCCTCCACCAAGCCCCCACTCATGTCTCCCAGAACCCCCACCCCCCAGCAGTGCAGGGCACCCTCCACCAGGCCCCCACTCATGTCTCCCACCACCCCCACCCCCCAGCAGTGCAGGGCACCCTCCACCAGGCCCCCACTCATGTCTCCCAGCACCCCCACCCCCCAGCAGTGCAGGGCACCCTCCACCAGGCCCCCACTCATGTCTCCCACCACCCCCACCCCCCAGCATCCAGGGGCACCCTCCACCAGGCTCCCACTCATGTCCCCCTGCACCCCCAGCCCCCAGCATCCAGGGGCACCCTCCACCAGGCCCCCACTCATGTCCAACTCATGTCTCCCAGCACCCCCACCCCCCAGCAGTGCAGGGCACCCTCCACCAGGCCCCACTCATGTCTCCCATCACTTCCACCCCCCAGCATCCAGGGGCACCCTCCACCAGGCCCCACTCATGTCTCCCACCACCCCCACCCCCCAGCATCCAGGGGCACACTCCACCAGGCCCCCACTCATGTCCCCCTGCAACCCTAGCCCCCAGCATCCAGGGGCACCCTCCACCAGGCCCCCACTCATGTCCAACTCATGTCTCCCAGCACCCCCACCCCCCCAGCAGTGCAGGGCACCCTCCACCAGGCCCCCACTCATGACTCCCATCACCCCCACCCCCCAGCATCCAGGAGCACCCTCCACCAGGTCCCCACTCATGCCCACCTGCACTCCCAGCCCCCAGCATCCAGGGGCTCCCTCCACCAGGCCCCCACTCATGTCCATCACATGTCTCCCAGCACCCCAACCCCCCAGCAGTGCAGGGCACCCTCCACAGGCCCCCACTCATGTCTCCCACCACCCCCACCCCCCAGCAGTGCAGGGCACCCTCCACCAGGCCCCCACTCATGTCTCCCACCACCCCCACCCCCCCAGCGGTGCAGGGCACCCTCCACCAGGCCCCCACTCATGTCTCCCATCACCCCCACCCCCCAGCATCCAGGGGCACCCTCCACCAGGCCCCCACTCATGTCCCCCTGCACCCCACCCCCCAGCATCCAGGGGCACCCTCCACCAGGCCCCCACTCATGTCCAACACATGTCTCCCAGCACCCCCACCTCCCAGCAGTGCAGGGCACCCTCCACCATGTCCCCACTCATGTCTCCCATCACCCCCACCCCCCAGCATCCAGGGGCACCCTGCACCAGGCCCCCACTTGTCCCCCTGCACCCCCAGCCCCCAGCAACCAGGGGCACCCTCCACCAGGCCCCCACTCATGTCCAACTCATGTCTCCCAGCACCCCCACCCCCCAGCAGTGCAGGGCACCCTCCACCAGGCCCCCACTCATGTCTCCCATCACCTCCACCCCCCAGCAGTGCAGGGCACCCTCCACCAGGCCCCCACTCATGTCCCCGTGCACCCCCAGCCCCCAGCATCAAGCGGCACCCTCCACCAGGCCCCCACTCATGTCCAACTCATGTCTCCCAGCACCCCCACCCCCCAGCAGTGCAGGGCACCCTCCACCAGGCCCCCACTCATGTCTCCCATCACCCCCACCCCCCAGCATCCAGGGGCACCCTCCACCAGGCCCCCACTCATTTCTCCCACCACCCCCAACCCCCAGCATCCAGGGGCACCCTCCACCAGGCCCCCACTCATGTCCCCCTGGACCCCCAGCCCCCAGCATCCAGGGGCACCGTCCACCAGGCCCCCACTCATGTCCAACTCATGTCTCCTAGCACCTCCACCCGCCAGTAGTGCAGGGCACCCTCAACCAGGCCCCCACTCATGTCTCCCACCACCCCCACCCCCCAGCAGTGCAGGGCACCCTCCACCAGGCTCCCACTCATGTCTCCCACCGCCCCCACCCCCCAGCAGTGCAGGGCACCCTCCACCAGGCCCCCACTCATGTCTGCCAGCACCCCCACCCCCCAGCATCCAGGGGCACCCTCCACCAAGCCCCCACTCATGTCTCCCAGAACCCCCACCCCCCAGCAGTGCAGGGCACCCTCCACCAGGCCCCCACTCATGTCTCCCACCACCCCCACCCCCCAGCAGTGCAGGGCACCCTCCACCAGGCCCCCACTCATGTCTCCCAGCATCCCCACCCCCCAGCAGTGCAGGGCACCCTCCACCAGGCCCCCACTCATGTCTCCCACCACCCCCACCCCCCAGCATCCAGGGGCACCCTCCACCAGGCTCCCACTCATGCCCCCCTGCACCCCCAGCATCCAGGGGCACCCTCCACCAGGCCCCCACTCATGTCCAACTCATGTCTCCCAGCACCCCCACCCCCCAGCAGTGCAGGGCACCCTCCACCAGGCCCCACTCATGTCTCCCATCACTTCCACCCCCCAGCATCCAGGGGCACCCTCCACCAGGCCCCCACTCATGTCTCCCACCACCCCCACCCCCCAGCATCCAGGGGCACACTCCACCAGGCCCCCACTCATGTCCCCCTGCAACCCTAGCCCCCAGCATCCAGGGGCACCCTCCACCAGGCCCCCACTCATGTCCAACTCATGTCTCCCAGCACCCCCACCCCCCAGCAGTGCAGGGCACCCTCCACCAGGCCCCCACTCATGACTCCCATCAACCCCACCCCCCAGCATCCAGGAGCACCCTCCACCAGGTCCCCACTCATGCCCACCTGCACTCCCAGCCCCCAGCATCCAGGGGCTCCCTCCACCAGGCCCCCACTCATGTCCATCACATGTCTCCCAGCACCCCAACCCCCCAGCAGTGCAGGGCACCCTCCACCAGGCCCCCACTCATGTCTCCCACCACCCCCACCCCCCAGCAGTGCAGGGCACCCTCCACCAGGCCCCCACTCATGTCTCCCACCACCCCCACCCCCCCAGCGGTGCAGGGCACCCTCCACCAGGCCCCCACTCATGTCTCCCATCACCCCCACCCCCCAGCATCCAGGGGCACCCTCCACCAGGCCCCCACTCATGTCCCCCTGCACCCCACCCCCCAGCATCCAGGGGCACCCTCCACCAGGCCCCCACTCATGTCCAACACATGTCTCCCAGCACCCCCACCTCCCAGCAGTGCAGGGCACCCTCCACCATGTCCCCACTCATGTCTCCCATCACCCCCACCCCCCAGCATCCAGGGGCACCCTGCACCAGGCCCCCACTTGTCCCCCTGCACCCCCAGCCCCCAGCAACCAGGGGCACCCTCCACCAGGCCCCCACTCATGTCCAACTCATGTCTCCCAGCACCCCCACCCCCCAGCAGCCCCCCAGCAGTGCAGGGCACCCTCCACCAGGCCCCCACTCATGTCTCCCACCACCTCCACCCCCCAGCAGTGCAGGGCACCCTCCACCGGGCCCCCACTCATGTCCCCCTGCCCCCCCAGCCGCCAGCATCCAGGGGCTCCCTCCACCAGGCCCCCACTCATGTCCAACTCATGTCTCTCAGCACCCCCACCCCCCAGCAGTGCAGGGAACCCTCCACCAGGCCCCCACTCATGTCTCCCTTCACCCCCACCCCCCAGCATCGAGGGGCACCCTCCACCAGGCCCCCACACATGTCCCCCTGCACCCCCAGCCCCCAGCATCCAGGGGCACCCTCCACCAGGCCCCCACTCATGTCCAACTCATGTCTCCCAGCACCCCCGCCCCCCAGCAGTGCAGGGCACCCTCCACCAGGCCCCCACTCACGTCTCCCATCACCCACAGCATCCTGGGGCACCCTCCACCAGGCCCCCACTCATGTCCCCCTGCACCCCCAGCCCCCAGCATCTAGGGGCACCCACCACCAGGCCCCACTCATCTCCAACTCATGTCTCCCAGCACCCCCACCCCCCAGCAGTGCAGGGCACCCTCCACCAGGCCCCCACTCATGTCTCCCATCACCCACAGCATCCAGGGGCACCCTCCACCAGGCCCCCACTCATGTCTCCCACCACCCCCGCCCCCCAGCATCCAGGGGCATCCTCCACCAGGCCCCCACTCATGTCCCCCTGCACCCCTAGCCCCCAGCATCCAGGGCACCCTCCACCAGGCCCCCACTCATGTCTCCCAGCACCCCCACCCCCAGCATCCAGAGGCACCCTTCACCAGGCCCCCACTCATGTCTCCCATCACCCCCACCCCCCAGCATCCAGGGGCACCCTCCACCAGGCCCCCACTCATGTCCCCCTGCCCCCCCAGCCCCCAGCATCCAGGGGCACCCTCCACCAGGCCCCCACTCATGTCCAACTCATGTCTCTCAGCACCCCCACCCCCCAGCAGTGCAGGGAACCCTCCACCAGGCCCCCACTCATGTCTCCCATCACCCCCACCCCCCAGCATCCAGGGGCACCCTCCACCAGGCCCCCACACATGTCCCCCTGCACCCCCAGCCCCCAGCATCCAGGGGCACCCTCCACCAGGCCCCCACTCATGTCCAACTCATGTCTCCCAGCACCCCCGCCCCCCAGCAGTGCAGGGCACCCTCCACCAGGCCCCCACTCATGTCTCCCATCACCCACAGTATCCTGGGGCACCCTCCACCAGGCCCCCACTCATGTCCCCCTGCACCCCCAGCCCCCAGCATCTAGGGGCACCCTCCACCAGGCCCCCACTCATCTCCAACTCATGTCTCCCAGCACCCCCACCCCCCAGCAGTGCAGGGCACCCTCCACCAGGCCCCCACTCATGTCTCCCATCACCCACAGCATCCAGGGGCACCCTCCACCAGGCCCGCACTCATGTCTCCCACCACCCCCGCCCCCCAGCATCCAGGGGCATCCTCCACCAGGCCCCCACTCATGTCCCCCTGCACCCCTAGCCCCCAGCATCCAGGGCACCCTCCACCAGGCCCCCACTCATGTCTCACAGCACCCCCACCCCCAGCATCCAGAGGCACCCTTCACCAGGCCCCCACTCATGTCTCCCATCACCCCCACCCCCCAGCATCCAGGGGCACCCTCCACCAGGCCCCCACTCATGTCCCCCTGCCCCCCCAGCCCCCAGCATCCAGGGGCACCCTCCACCAGGCCCCCACTCATGTCCAACTCATGTCTCTCAGCACCCCCCAGCAGTGCAGGGAACCCTCCACCAGGCCCCCACTCATGTCTCCCATCACCCCCACCCCCCAGCATCCAGGGGCACCCTCCACCAGGCCCCCACACATGTCCCCCTGCACCCCCAGCCCCCAGCATCCAGGGGCACCCTCCACCAGGCCCCCACTCATGTCCAACTCATGTCTCCCAGCGCCCCCACCCCCCAGCAGTGCAGGGCACCCTCCACCAGGCCCCCACTCATGTCTCCCATCACCCACAGCATCCAGGGGCAACCTCCATCAGGCCCCCACTCATGTCTCCCACCACCCCCGCCCCCCAGCATCCAGGGGCATCCTCCAGCAGGCCCCCACTCATGTCCCCCTGCACCCCCAGCCCCCAGCATCCAGGGGCACCCTCCACCAGGTACCCACTCATGTCCAACTCATGTCTCCCAGCACCCCCAACCCCAGCAGTGCAGGGCACCCTCCACCAGGCCCCCACTCATGTCTCCCATTACCCCCACCCCCCCAGCATCCAGGGGCACCCTTCACCAGGCCCCCACTCGTCCCCCTGCACACCCAGCCCCCAGCATCCAGGGGCACCCTCCACTAGGCCCCCACTCATGTCCAACTCATGTCTCCCAGCACCCCCACCCCCCAGCAGTGCAGGGCACCCTCCACCAGGCCCCCACTCATGCCTCCCACCAACCCCACCCCCCAGCAGTGCAGGGCACCCTCCACCAGGCCCCCACTCATGTCTCCCACCACCCCACCCCCCAGCAGTGCAGGGCACCCTCCACCAGGCCCCCACTCATGTCTCCCACCAACCCCACCCCCCAGCAGTGCAGGGCACCCTCCACCAGGCCCCCACTCATGTCTCCCACCACCCCACCCCCCAGCAGTGCAGGGCACCCTCCACCAGGCACCCACTCATGTCTCCCTGCACCCCCACCCCCCAGCAGTGCAGGGCACCCTCCACCAGGCCCCCACTCATGTCTCCCACCACCCCCACCCCCCAGCAGTGCAGGGCACCCTCCACCAGGCCCCCACTCATGTCTCCCAGCACCCCCACCCCCCAGCATCCAGGGGCACCCTCCACCAGGCCCCCACTCATGTCTCCCATCACCCCACCACCCAACATCCAGGGGCACCCTCCACCAGGCCCCCACTCGTGTCCCCCTGCACCCCCAGCCCCCAGCATCCAGGGGCACCCTCCACCAGGCCCCCACTCATGTCCATCTCATGTCTCCCAGCACCCCCACCCCCCAGCAGTGCAGGGCACCCTCCGCCAGCCCCCCACTCATGTCTCCCATCACCCCCACCCCCCAGCATCCAGGGGCACCCTCCACCAGGCCCCCACTCATGCCCCCCTGCAACCCCAGCCCCCAGCATCCAGGGGCACCCTCCACCAGGCACCCACTCATGTCTCCCTGCACCCCCACCCCCCAGCAGTGCAGGGCACCCTCCACCAGGCCCCCACTCATGTCTCCCACCACCCCCACCTCCCAGCAGTGCAGGGCACCCTCCACCAGGCCCCCACTCATGTCTCCCAGCACCCCCACCCCCCAGCATCCAGGGGCACCCTCCACCAGGCCCCCACTCATGTCTCCCATCACCCCCACCACCCAACATCCAGGGGCACCCTCCACCAGGCTCCCACTCATGTCCCCCTGCACCCCCAGCCCCCAGCATCCAGGGGCACCCTCCACCAGGCCCCCACTCATGTCCAACTCATGTCTCCCAGCACCCCCACCCCATAGCAGTGCAGGGCACCCTCCGCCAGGCCCCCACTCATGTCCAACTCATGTCTCCCAGCACCCCCACCCCCCAGCAGTGCAGGGCACCCTCCACCAGGCCCCCACTCATGTCTCCCATCACCCCCACCCCCCAGCATCCAGGGGCACCCTCCACCAGGACCCCACTCATGTCTCCCACCGCCCCCACCCCCCAGCATCCAGGGGCACCCTCCACCAGGCCCCCACTCATGTCCCCCTGCACCCCCAGCCCCCAGCATCCAGGGGCACCCTCCACCAGGCCCCCACTCATGTCCAACTCATGTCTCCCAGTACCCCCGCCCCCCAGCAGTGCAGGGCACCCTCCACCAGGCCCCCACTCATGTCTCCCATCACCCACAGCATCCAGGGGCACCCTCCACCAGGCCCCCACTCATGTCCCCCTGCACCCCCAGCCCCCAGCATCCAGGGGCACCCTCCACCAGGCCCCCACTCATCTCCAACTCATGTCTCCCAGCACCCCCACCCCCCAGCAGTGCAGGGCACCCTCCACCAGGCCCCCACTCATGTCTCCCATCACCCACAGCATCCAGGGGCACCCTCCACCAGGCCCCCACTCATGTCTCCCACCACCCCCGCCCCCCAGCATCCAGGGGCATCCTCCACCAGGCCCCCACTCATGTCCCCCTGCACCTCTAGCCCCCAGCATCCAGGGCACCCTCCACCAGGCCCCCACTCATGTCTCCCAGCACCCCCACCCCCCAGCATCCAGGGGCACCCTCCACCAGGCCCCCACTCATGTCCCCCTGCCCCCCCAGCCCCCAGCATCCAGGGGCACCCTCCACCAGGCCCCCACTCATGTCCAACTCATGTCTCTCAGCACCCCCACCCCCCAGCAGTGCAGGGAACCCTCCACCAGGCCCCCACTCATGTCTCCCATCACCCCCAGCCCCCAGCATCCAGGGGCACCCTCCACCAGGTACCCACTCATGTCCAACTCATGTCTCCCAGCACCCCCAACCCCAGCAGTGCAGGGCACCCTCCACCAGGCCCCCACTCATGTCTCCCATTACCCCCACCCCCCCAGCATCCAGGGGCACCCTTCACCAGGCCCCCACTCGTCCCCCTGCACACCCAGCCCCCAGCATCCAGGGGCACCCTCCACCAGGCCCCCACTCATGTCCAACTCATGTCTCCCAGCACCCCCACCCCCCAGCAGTGCAGGGCACCCTCCACCAGGCCCCCACTCATGTCTCCCACCAACCCCACCCCCCAGCAGTGCAGGGCACCCTCCACCAGGCCCCCACTCATGTCTCCCACCACCCCACCCCCCAGCAGTGCAGGGCACCCTCCACCAGGCACCCACTCATGTCTCCCTGCACCCCCACCCCCCAGCAGTGCAGGGCACCCTCCACCAGGCCCCCACTCATGTCTCCCACCACCCCCACCCCCCAGCAGTGCAGGGCACCCTCCACCAGGCCCCCACTCATGTCTCCCAGCACCCCCACCCCCCAGCATCCAGGGGCACCCTCCACCAGGCCCCCACTCATGTCTCCCATCACCCCCACCACCCAACATCCAGGGGCACCCTCCACCAGGCCCCCACTCATGTCCCCCTGCACCCCCAGCCCCCAGCATCCAGGGGCACCCTCCACCAGGCCCCCACTCATGTCCAACTCATGTCTCCCAGCACCCCCACCCCCCAGCAGTGCAGGGCACCCTCCGCCAGGCCCCCACTCATGTCTCCCATCACCCCCACCCCCCAGCATCCAGGGGTACCCTCCACCAGGCCCCCACTCATGCCCCCCTGCAACCCCAGCCCCCAGCATCCAGGGGCACCCTCCACCAGGCCCCCACTCATGTCTCCCACCACCCCACCCCCCAGCAGTGCAGGGCACCCTCCACCAGGCACCCACTCATGTCTCCCTGCACCCCCACCCCCCAGCAGTGCAGGGCACCCTCCACCAGGCCCCCACTCATGTCTCCCACCACCCCCACCTCCCAGCAGTGCAGGGCACCCTCCACCAGGCCCCCACTCATGTCTCCCAGCACCCCCACCCCCCAGCATCCAGGGGCACCCTCCACCAGGCCCCCACTCATGTCTCCCATCACCCCCACCACCCAACATCCAGGGGCACCCTCCACCAGGCCCCCACTCATGTCCCCCTGCACCCCCAGCCCCCAGCATCCAGGGGCACCCTCCACCAGGCCCCCACTCATGTCCAACTCATGTCTCCCAGCACCCCTACCCCACAGCAGTGCAGGGCACCCTCCGCCAGGCCCCCACTCATGTCTCCCATCACCCCCACCCCCCCAGCATCCAGGGGCATTTTCCACCAGGCCCCCACACATGTCCCCCTGCACCCCCAGCCCCCATCATCCAGGGGCACCCTCCACCAGGCCCCCACTCATGTCCAACTCATGTCTCCCAGCACCCCCACCCCCCAGCAGTGCAGGGCACCCTCCACCAGGCCCCCACTCATGTCTCCCATCACCCCCACCCCCCAGCATCCAGGGGCACCCTCCACCAGGACCCCACTCATGTCTCCCACCGCCCCCACCCCCCAGCATCCAGGGGCACCCTCCACCAGGCCCCCACTCATGCCCCCCTGCAACCCCAGCCCCCAGCATCCAGGGGCACCCTCCACCAGGCCCCCACTCATGTCCAACTCATGTCTCCCAGCACCCCCAACCCCAGCAGTGCAGGGCACCCTCCACCAGGCCCCCACTAATGTCTCCCATCACCCCCATCCCCCAGCATCCAGGGTCACCCTCCACCAGGCCCCCACTCATGTCCCCCTGCACCCCCAGCCCCCAGCATCCAGGGGCACCCTCCAACAGGCCCCCACTCATGTCCAACACATGTCTCCCAGCACCCCCAACCCCCTAGCAGTGCAGGGCACCCTCCACCAGGCCCCCACTCATGTCTCCCATCACCCCACCCCCCAGCATCCAGGGGCACCCTCCACCAGGCCCCCACTCATGTCTCCCACCACCCCCAGCATCCAGGGGCACTCTCCACCAGGCCCCCACTCATGTCCCCCTGCACCCCCAGCCCCCAGCATCCAGGGGCACCCTCCACCAGGCCCCCACTCATGTCCAACTCATGTCTCCCAGCACCCCCAACCCCAGCAGTGCAGGGCACCCTCCACCAGGCCCCCACTCATGTCTCCCATCACCCCCACCCCCCAGCATCCAGGGGCACCCTCCACCAGGCCCCCACTCATGCCCCCCTGCAACCCCAGCCCCCAGCATCCAGGGGCACCCTCCACCAGGCCCCCACTCATGTCTCCCACCACCCCACCCCCCAGTAGTGCAGGGCACCCTCCACCAGGCACCCACTCATGTCTCCCTGCACCCCCACCCCCCAGCAGTGCAGGGCACCCTCCACCAGGCCCCCACTCATGTCTCCCACCACCCCCACCTCCCAGCAGTGCAGGGCACCCTCCACCAGGCCCCCACTCATGTCTCCCAGCACCCCCACCCCCCAGCATCCAGGGGCGCCCTCCACCAGGCCCCCACTCATGTCTCCCATCACCCCCACCACCCAACATCCAGGGGCACCCTCCACCAGGCCCCCACTCATGTCCCCCTGCACCCCCAGCCCCCAGCATCCAGGGGCACCCTCGACCAGGCCCCCACTCATGTCCAACTCATGTCTCCCAGCACCCCCACCCCACAGCAGTGCAGGGCACCCTCCGCCAGGCCCCCACTCATGTCTCCCATCACCCCCACCCCCCCAGCATCCAGGGGCATTTTCCACCAGGCCCCCACACATGTCCCCCTGCACCCCCAGCCCCCATCATCCAGGGGCACCCTCCACCAGGCCCCCACTCATGTCCAACTCATGTCTCCCAGCACCCCCACCCCCCAGCAGTGCAGGGCACCCTCCACCAGGCCCCCACTCATGTCTCCCATCACCCCCACCCCCCAGCATCCAGGGGCACCCTCCACCAGGACCCCACTCATGTCTCCCACCCCCCCCACCCCCCAGCATCCAGGGGCACCCTCCACCAGGCCCCCACTCATGCCCCCCTGCAGCCCCAGCCCCCAGCATCCAGGGGCACCCTCCACCAGGCCCCCACTCATGTCCAACTCATGTCTCCCAGCACCCCCAACCCCACCAGTGCAGGGCACCCTCCACCAGGCCCCCACTAATGTCTCCCATCACCCCCATCCCCCAGCATCCAGGGTCACCCTCCACCAGGCCCCCACTCATGTCCCCCTGCACCCCCAGCCCCCAGCATCCAGGGGCACCCTCCACCAGGCCCCCACTCATGTCCAACACATGTCTCCCAGCACCCCCAACCCCCTAGCAGTGCAGGGCACCCTCCACCAGGCCCCCACTCATGTCTCCCATCACCCCACCCCCCAGCATCCAGGGGCACCCTCCACCAGGCCCCCACTCATGTCTCCCACCACCCCCAGCATCCAGGGGCACTCTCCACCAGGCCCCCACTCATGTCCCCCTGCACCCCCAGCCCCCAGCATCCAGGGGCACCCTCCACCAGGCCCCCACTCATGTCCAACTCATGTCTCCCAGCACCCCCAACCCCAGCAGTGCAGGGCACCCTCCACCAGGCCCCCACTCATGTCTCCCATCACCCCCACCCCCCAGCATCCAGGGGCACCCTCCACCAGGCCCCCACTTGTCCCCCTGCACCCCAGCCCCCAGCATCCAGGGGCACCCTCCACCAGGCCCCCACTCATGTCCAACTCATGTCTCCCAGCACCCCCACCCCCCAGCAGTGCAGAGCACCCTCCACCATGCCCCCACTCATGTCTCCCATAACCCCCACCCCCACCCCCAGCATCCAGGGGCACCCTCCACCAGGCCCCCACTCATGTCTCCCACCACCCCCACCCCCCAGCATCCAGGGGCACCCTCCACCAGGCCCCCACTTATGTCCAACTCATGTCTCCCAGCACCCCCAACCCCAGCAGTGCAGGGCACCCTCCACCAGGCCCACACCCATGTCTCCAATCACCCCCACCCCCCAGGATCCAGGGGCACCCTCCACCAGGCCCCCACTCATGTCCCCCTGCACCCCCAGCCCCCAGCATCCAGGGGCACCCTCCACCAGGCCCCCTCTCATGTCCAACTCATGTCTCCCAGCACCCCCACCCCCCAGCAGTGCAGGGCACCCTCCACCAGGCCCCCACTCATGTCTCCCACCACCCCCACCCCCCAGCAGTGCAGGGCACCCTCCACCAGGCCCCCACTCATGGCTCCCTGCATCCCCACCCCCCAGCAGTGCTGGGCACCCACCAGGCCCCCACGCATGTCTCCCATCACCCCCACCCCCCAGCATCCAGGGGCACCCTCCACCAGGCCCCCACTCATGTCTCCCAGCACCCCCACCCCCCAGCAGTGCAGGGCACCCTCCACCAGGCCCCCACTCATGTCTCCCATCACCCCCACCCCCCAGCATCCAGGGGCACCCTCCACCAGGCCCTCACTCATGTCCCCCTGCACCCCCAGCCCCCAGCATCCAGGGGCACCCTCCACCAGGCCCCCACTCATGTCCAACTCATGTCTCCCAGCACCCCCACCCCCCAGCAGTGCAGGGCACCCTCCACCAGGCCCCCACTCATGTCTCCCATCACCCCCACCCCCCAGCATCCAGGGGCACCCTCCACCAGGCCCCCACTCGTCCCCCTGCACCCCCCGCCCCCAGCATCCAGGGGCACCCTCCACCAGGCCCCCACTCATGTCCAACTCATGTCTCCCAGCACCCCCACCCCCAGCAGTGCAGGGCACCCTCCACCAGGCCCCCACTCATGTCTCCCACCACCCCCACCCCCAGCAGTGCAGGGCACCCTCCACCAGGCCCCCACTCATGTCTCCCACCACCCCCAACCCCCAGCAGAGCAGGGCACCCTCCACCAGGCCCCCACTCAGGTCTCCCTGCACCCCCATCCCCCAGCAATGCAGGGCACCCTCGACCAGGCCCCCACTCATGTCCAACTCATGTCTCCCAGCACCCCCAACCCCAGCTGTGCAGGGCACCCTCCACCAGACCCCCACTCATGTCTCCCACCACCCCCACCCCCCAGCAGTGCAGGGCACCCTCCAGCAGGCCCCCACTCATGTCTTCCAGCACCCCCACCCCCAGCATCCAGGGGCACCCTCCACCAGGCCCCCACTCATGTCTCCCAGCACCCCCACCCCCCAGCATCCAGGGGCACCCTCCACCAGGCCCCCACTCATGTCTCCCATCACCCCCACCCCCCAGCATCCAGGGGCACCCTCCACCAGGCCCCCACTCATGTCCCCCTGCACCCCCAGCCCCCAGCATCCAGGGGCACCCTCCACCAGGCCCCCACTCATGTCCAACTCATATCTCCCAGCACCCCCACCCCCCAGCAGTGCAGGGCACCCTCCACCAGGCCCCCACTCATGTCTCCCATCACCCCCACCCTCCAGCATCCAGGGGCACCCTCCGCCAGGCCCCCACTCATGTCTCCCATAACCCCCACCCACCTGCATCCAGGGGCACCCTCCACCAGGCCCCCACACATGTCCCCCTGCACCCCCAGCATCCAGGGGCACCCTCCACCAGGCCCCCACAAATGTCCAACTCGTGTCTCCCAGCACCCCCACCCCCCAGCAGTGCAGGGCACCCTCCACCAGGCCCCCACTCATGTCTCCCATCACCCCCACCCCCAGCAACCAGGGGCACCCTCCACCAGGCCCCCACTCATGTCTCCCACCACCCCCACCCCCCAGCATCCAGGGGCACCCTCCACCAGGCCCCCACTCATGTCCAACTCATGTCTCCCTGCACCCCCAGCCCCCAGCATCCAGGGGCACCCTCCACCAGGCCCCCACTCATGTCCAACTCATATCTCCCAGCACCCCCACCCCCCCAGCAGTGCAGGCACCCTCCACCAGGCCCCCACTCATGTCTCCCATCACCCCCACCCACAGCATCCAGGGGCACCCTCCACCAGGCCCCCACACATGTCCCCCTGCACCCCCAGCCCCCAGCATCCAGGGGCACCCTCCACCAGGCCCCCACTAATGTCCCCCTGCACCCCCAGCCCCCAGCATCCAGGGGCACCCTCCACCAGGCCCCCACTCATGTCCAACTCATGTCTCCCAGCACCCCCACCCCACAGCAGTGCAGGGCACCCTCCGCCAGGCCCCCACTCATGTCTCCCATCACCCCCACCCCCCCAGCATCCAGGGGCATTTTCCACCAGGCCCCCACACATGTCCCCCTGCACCCCCAGCCCCCATCATCCAGGGGCACCCTCCACCAGGCCCCCACTCATGTCCAACTCATGTCTCCCAGCACCCCCACCCCCCAGCAGTGCAGGGCACCCTCCACCAGGCCCCCACTCATGTCTCCCATCACCCCCACCCCCCAGCATCCAGGGGCACCCTCCACCAGGACCCCACTCATGTCTCCCACCGCCCCCACCCCCCAGCATCCAGGGGCTCCCTCCACCAGGCCCCCACTCATGCCCCCCTGCAACCCCAGCCCCCAGCATCCAGGGGCACCCTCCACCAGGCCCCCACTCATGTCCAACTCATGTCTCCCAGCACCCCCAACCCCAGCAGTGCAGGGCACCCTCCACCAGGCCCCCACTAATGTCTCCCATCACCCCCATCCCCCAGCATCCAGGGTCACCCTCCACCAGGCCCCCACTCATGTCCCCCTGCACCCCCAGCCCCCAGCATCCAGGGGCACCCTCCACCAGGCCCCCACTCATGTCCAACACATGTCTCCCAGCAACCCCAACCCCCTAGCAGTGCAGGGCACCCTCCACCAGGCCCCCACTCATGTCTCCCATCACCCCACCCCCCAGCATCCAGGGGCACCCTCCACCAGGCCCCCACTCATGTCTCCCACCACCCCCAGCATCCAGGGGCACTCTCCACCAGGCCCCCACTCATGTCCCCCTGCACCGCCAGCCCCCAGCATCCAGGGGCACCCTCCACCAGGCCCCCACTCATGTCCAACTCATGTCTCCCAGCACCCCCAACCCCAGCAGTGCAGGGCACCCTCCACCAGGCCCACACCCATGTCTCCAATCACCCCACCCCCCAGCATCCAGGGGCACCCTCCACCAGGCCCCCACTCATGTCCCCCTGCACCCCCAGCCCCCAGGATCCAGGGGCACCCTCCACCAGGCCCCCTCTCATGTCCAACTCATGTCTCCCAGCACCCCCACCCCCCAGCAGTGCAGGGCACCCTCCACCAGGCCCCCACTCATGTCTCCCACCACCCCCACCCCCCAGCAGTGCAGGGCACCCTCCACCAGGCCCCCACTCATGGCTCCCAGCATCCCCACCCCCCAGCAGTGCTGGGCACCCATCAGGCCCCCACGCATGTCTCCCATCACCCCCACCCCCCAGCATCCAGGGGCACCCTCCACCAGGCCCCCACTTATGTCCAACTCATGTCTCCCAGCACCCCCAACCCCAGCAGTGCAGGGCACCCTCCACCAGGCCCACACCCATGTCTCCAATCACCCCACCCCCCAGCATCCAGGGGCACCCTCCACCAGGCCCCCACTCATGTCTCCCACCACCCCCACCCCCCAGCATCCAGGGGCACCCTCCACCAGGCCCCCACTTATGTCCAACTCATGTCTCCCAGCACCCCCAACCCCAGCAGTGCAGGGCACCCTCCACCAGGCCCACACCCATGTCTCCAATCACCCCACCCCCCAGCATCCAGGGGCACCCTCCACCAGGCCCCCACTCATGTCCCCCTGCACCCCCAGCCCCCAGCATCCAGGGGCACCCTCCACCAGGCCCCCTCTCATGTCCAACTCATGTCTCCCAGCACCCCCACCCCCCAGCAGTGCAGGGCACCCTCCACCAGGCCCCCACTCATGTCTCCCACCACCCCCACCCCCCAGCAGTGCAGGGCACCCTCCACCAGGCCCCCACTCATGGCTCCCAGCATCCCCACCCCCCAGCAGTGCTGGGCACCCACCAGGCCCCCACGCATGTCTCCCATCACCCCCACCCCCCAGCATCCAGGGACACCCTCCACCAGGCCCCCACTCATGTCTCCCAGCACCCCCACCCCCCAGCAGTGCAGGGCACCCTCCACCAGGCCCCCACTCATGTCTCCCATCACCCCCACCCCCCAGCATCCAGGGGCACCCTCCACCAGGCCCTCACTCATGTCCCCCTGCACCCCCAGCCCCCAGCATCCAGGGGCACCCTCCACCAGGCCCCCACTCATGTCCAACTCATGTCTCCCAGCACCCCCACCCCCCAGCAGTGCAGGGCACCCTCCACCAGGCCCCCACTCATGTCTCCCATCACCCCCACCCCCCAGCATCCAGGGGCACCCTCCACCAGGCCCCCACTCGTCCCCCTGCACCCCCCGCCCCCAGCATCCAGGGGCACCCTCCACCAGGCCCCCACTCATGTCCAACTCATGTCTCCCAGCACCCCCACCCCCCAGCAGTGCAGGGCACCCTCCACCAGGCCCCCACTCATGTCTCCCACCACCCCCACCCCCAGCAGTGCATTGCACCCTCCACCAGGCCCCCACTCATGTCTCCCACCACCCCCAACCCCCAGCAGAGCAGGGCACCCTCCACCAGGCCCCCACTCAGGTCTCCCTGCACCCCCATCCCCCAGCAATGCAGGGCACCCTCGACCAGGCCCCCACTCATGTCCAACTTATGTCTCCCAGCACCCCCAACCCCAGCAGTGCAGGGCACCCTCCACCAGACCCCCACTCATGTCTCCCACCACCCCCACCCCCCAGCAGTGCAGGGCACCCTCCAGCAGGCCCCCACTCATGTCTTCCGGCACCCCCACCCCCAGCATCCAGGGGCACCCTCCACCAGGCCCCCACTTATGTCTCCCAGCACCCCCACCCCCCAGCATCCAGGGGCACCCTCCACCAGGCCCCCACTCATGTCTCCCATCACCCCCACCCCCCAGCATCCAGGGGCACCCTCCACCAGGCCCCCACTCATGTCCAACTCATATCTCCCAGCACCCCCACCCCCCAGCAGTGCAGGGCACCCTCCACCAGGCCCCCACTCATGTCTCCCATCACCCCCACCCTCCAGCATCCAGGGGCACCCTCCGCCAGGCCCCCACTCATGTCTCCCATCACCCCCACCCACCTGCATCCAGGGGCACCCTCCACCAGGCCCCCACACATGTCCCCCTGCACCCCCAGCATCCAGGGGCACCCTCCACCAGGCCCCCACTCATGTCCAACTCATGTCTCCCAGCACCCCCACCCCCCAGCAGTGCAGGGCACCCTCCACCAGGCCCCCACTCATGTCTCCCATCACCCCCACCCCCAGCAACCAGGGGCACCCTCCACCAGGCCCCCACTCATGTCTCCCACCACCCCCACCACCCAGCATCCAGGGGCACCCTCCACCAGGCCCCCACTCATGTCCAACTCATGTCTCCCAGCACCCCCAACCCCAGCAGTGCAGGACACCCTCCACCAGGCCCCCACTCATGTCCCCCTGCACCCCCAGCCCCCAGCATCCAGGGGCACCCTCCACCAGGCCCCCACTCATGTCCAACTCATATCTCCCAGCACCCCCACCCCCCCAGCAGTGCAGGCACCCTCCACCAGGCCCCCACTCATGTCTCCCATCACCCCCACCCACAGCATCCAGGGGCACCCTCCACCAGGCCCCCACACATGTCCCCCTGCACCCCCAGCCCCCAGCATCCAGGGGCACCCTCCACCAGGCCCCCACTCATGTCCAACTCATGTCTCCCAGCACCCCCACCCCCCATCAGTGCAGGGCCCCCTCCACCAGGCCCCCCACTCATGTCTCCCATCACCCCCACCCCCAGCATCCAGGGGCACCCTCCACCAGGCCCCACTCATGTCTCCCACCACCCCCACCCCCCAGCATCCAGGGGCACCCTCCACCAGGCCCCCACTCATGTCCAACTCATGTCTCCCAGCACCCCCAACCCCAGCAGTGCAGGGCACCCTCCACCAGTCCCCCACTCATGTCTCCCATCACCCCCACCCCCCAGCATCCAGGGGCACCCTCCAAAAAGGCCCCCAGTCATGTCCCCCTGCACCCCCAGCATCCAGGGGCACCCTCCACCAGGCCCCCACTCATGTCCAACTCATGTCTCCCAGCACCCCCACCCCCCAGCAGTGCAGGGCACCCTCCACCAGGCCCCCACTCATGTCTCCCACCACCCCCACCCCCCAGCAGTGCAGGGCACCCTCCACCAGGCCCCCACTCATGTCCAACTCATGTCTCTCAGCACCCCCAACCCCAGCAGTGCAGGGCACCCTCCACCAGACCCCCACTCATGTCTCCCTGCACCACCACCCCCCAGCAGTGCAGGGCACCCTCCACTAGACCCCCACTCATGTCTCCCACCCCCCACCCCCCAGCAGTGCAGGGCATCCTCCACCATGCCCCCACTCATGTCTCCCAGCACCCCCACCCACCAGCATCAAGGGGCACCCTTCATCAGGCCCCCACTCATGTCTCCCATCACCCCCACCCCCCAGCATCCAGCGGCACCCTCCACCAGGCCCCCACTCATGTCCCCCTGCACCCCCAGCCCCCAGCATCCAGGGGCACCCTCCACCAGGTCCCCACTCATGTCCAACTCATATCTCCCAGCACCCCCACCCCCCAGCAGTGCAGGGCATCCTCCACCAGGCCCCCACTCATGTCTCCCATCACCCCCACCCCCCAGCATCCAGGGGCACCCTCCACCAGGCCCCCACACCCACAGCCCCCAGCATCCAGGGGCACCCTCCACCAGGCCCCCACTCATGTCCAACTCATGTCTCCCTGCACCCCCACCCACCAGCAGTGCAGGGCACCCTCCACCAGGCCCCCACTCATGTCTCTCATCACCCCCACCCCCACCCCCAGCATCCAGGGGCACCCTCCACCAGGCCCCCACACATGTCTACCATCACCCCCACCCCCAGCAGTCAGGGGCACCCTCCACCAGGCCCCCACTCATGTCCCCCCGCACCCCCGCCCACCAGCATCCAGGGGCACCCTCCACCAGGCCCCCACTCATGTCTCCTATCACCCCCACCCCCCAGCATCCAGGGGCACCCTCCACCAGGCCCCCACTCATGTCCCCCTGCACCCCCAGCCCCCAGCATCCAGAGGCACCCTCTACCAGGCCCCCACTCATGTCCAACTCATGTCTCCCAGCACCCCCACCCACCAGCATTGCAGGGCACCCTCCACCAGGCCCCCACTCATGTCTGCCATCACCTCCATCCCCCAGCATCCAGGGGCACCCTCCACCAGGCCCCCACTCATGTCTCCCAGCACGCCCACCCCCCAGCATCCAGGGGCACCCTCCACCAGGCCCCCACTCATGTCTCCCATCACCCCCACCCCCCAGCATCCAGGGGCACCCTCCGCCAGGCCCCCACTCATGTCCCCCTGCACCCCCAACCCCCAGCAGTGCAGGGAACCCTCCACCAGGCCCCGACTCATGCCTCCCTGCACCCCGACCCTCCAGCAGTGCAGGGTACCCTCCACCAGACCCCCACTCATGTCTCCCACCACCCCCACCCCCCAGCAGTGCAGGGCACACTCCACCAGGCCCCCACTCATGTCTCCCAGCACCCCCACCCCCCGGCATCCATGGGCACCCTCCACCAGGCCCCCACTCATGTCTCCCAGCACGCCCACCCCCCAGCATCCAGGGGCACCCTCCACCAGGCCCCCACTCATGTCTCCCATCACCCCCACCCCCCAGCATCCAGGGGCACCCTCCGCCAGGCCCCCACTCATGTCCCCCTGCACCCCAGCCCCCAGCATCCAGGGGCACCCTCCACCAGGCCCCCTCTCATGTCCAACTCATATCTCCCAGCACCCCCACCCCCCAGCAGTGCAGGACACCCTCCACCAGGCCCCCACTCATGTCTCCCATCACCCCCACCCCCAGCATCCAGGGGCACCCTCCACCAGGCCCCCACACATGTCCCCCTGCACCCCCAGCCCCCAGCATCCAGGGGCACCCTCCACCAGGCCCCCACTCATGTCCAACTCATGTCTCCCAGCACCCCCACCCCCCAAGAGTGCAGGGCACCCTCCACCAGGCCCCCACTCATGTGTCCCATCACCCCCACCCCCACCCCCAGCATCCAGGGGCACCCTCCACCAGGCCCCCACTCATGTCTCCCCCCACCCCCAGCATCCAGGGGCACCCTCCACCAGGCCCCCACTCATGTCCAACTCATGTCTCCCAGCACCCCCACCCCCCATCAGTGCAGGGCCCCCTCCACCAGGCCCCCACTCATGTCTCCCATCACCCCCACCCCCAGCATCCAGGGGCACCCTCCACCAGGCCCCCACTAATGTCTCCCATCACCCCCATCCCCCAGCATCCAGGGTCACCCTCCACCAGGCCCCCACTCATGTCCCCCTGCACCCCCAGCCCCCAGCATCCAGGGGCACCCTCCACCAGGCCCCCACTCATGTCCAACACATGTCTCCCAGCACCCCCAACCCCCTAGCAGTGCAGGGCACCCTCCACCAGGCCCCCACTCATGTCTCCCATCACCCCACCCCCCATCATCCAGGGGCACCCTCCACCAGGCCCCCACTCATGTCTCCCACCACCCCCAGCATCCAGGGGCACCCTCCACCAGGCCCCCACTCATGTCCAACTCATATCTCCCAGCACCCCCACCCCCCAGCAGTGCAGGGCACCCTCCACCAGGCCCCCACTCATGTCTCCCATCACCCCCACCCTCCAGCATCCAGGGGCACCCTCCGCCAGGCCCCCACTCATGTCTCCCATCACCCCCACCCACCTGCATCCAGGGGCACCCTCCACCAGGCCCCCACACATGTCCCCCTGCACCCCCAGCATCCAGGGGCACCCTCCACCAGGCCCCCACTCATGTCCAACTCATGTCTCCCAGCACCCCCACCCCCCAGCAGTGCAGGGCACCCTCCACCAGGCCCCCACTCATGTCTCCCATCACCCCCACCCCCAGCAACCAGGGGCACCCTCCACCAGGCCCCCACTCATGTCTCCCACCACCCCCACCACCCAGCATCCAGGGGCACCCTCCACCAGGCCCCCACTCATGTCCAACTCATGTCTCCCAGCACCCCCAACCCCAGCAGTGCAGGACACCCTCCACCAGGCCCCCACTCATGTCCCCCTGCACCCCCAGCCCCCAGCATCCAGGGGCACCCTCCACCAGGCCCCCACTCATGTCCAACTCATATCTCCCAGCACCCCCACCCCCCCAGCAGTGCAGGCACCCTCCACCAGGCCCCCACTCATGTCTCCCATCACCCCCACCCACAGCATCCAGGGGCACCCTCCACCAGGCCCCCACACATGTCCCCCTGCACCCCCAGCCCCCAGCATCCAGGGGCACCCTCCACCAGGCCCCCACTCATGTCCAACTCATGTCTCCCAGCACCCCCACCCCCCATCAGTGCAGGGCCCCCTCCACCAGGCCCCCCACTCATGTCTCCCATCACCCCCACCCCCAGCATCCAGGGGCACCCTCCACCAGGCCCCACTCATGTCTCCCACCACCCCCACCCCCCAGCATCCAGGGGCACCCTCCACCAGGCCCCCACTCATGTCCAACTCATGTCTCCCAGCACCCCCAACCCCAGCAGTGCAGGGCACCCTCCACCAGTCCCCCACTCATGTCTCCCATCACCCCCACCCCCCAGCATCCAGGGGCACCCTCCAAAAAGGCCCCCAGTCATGTCCCCCTGCACCCCCAGCATCCAGGGGCACCCTCCACCAGGCCCCCACTCATGTCCAACTCATGTCTCCCAGCACCCCCACCCCCCAGCAGTGCAGGGCACCCTCCACCAGGCCCCCACTCATGTCTCCCACCACCCCCACCCCCCAGCAGTGCAGGGCACCCTCCACCAGGCCCCCACTCATGTCCAACTCATGTCTCTCAGCACCCCCAACCCCAGCAGTGCAGGGCACCCTCCACCAGACCCCCACTCATGTCTCCCTGCACCACCACCCCCCAGCAGTGCAGGGCACCCTCCACTAGACCCCCACTCATGTCTCCCACCCCCCACCCCCCAGCAGTGCAGGGCATCCTCCACCATGCCCCCACTCATGTCTCCCAGCACCCCCACCCACCAGCATCAAGGGGCACCCTTCATCAGGCCCCCACTCATGTCTCCCATCACCCCCACCCCCCAGCATCCAGCGGCACCCTCCACCAGGCCCCCACTCATGTCCCCCTGCACCCCCAGCATCCAGGGGCACCCTCCACCAGGTCCCCACTCATGTCCAACTCATATCTCCCAGCACCCCCACCCCCCAGCAGTGCAGGGCATCCTCCACCAGGCCCCCACTCATGTCTCCCATCACCCCCACCCCCCAGCATCCAGGGGCACCCTCCACCAGGCCCCCACACCCACAGCCCCCAGCATCCAGGGGCACCCTCCACCAGGCCCCCACTCATGTCCAACTCATGTCTCCCTGCACCCCCACCCACCAGCAGTGCAGGGCACCCTCCACCAGGCCCCCACTCATGTCTCTCATCACCCCCACCCCCACCCCCAGCATCCAGGGGCACCCTCCACCAGGCCCCCACACATGTCTACCATCACCCCCACCCCCAGCAGTCAGGGGCACCCTCCACCAGGCCCCCACTCATGTCCCCCCGCACCCCCGCCCACCAGCATCCAGGGGCACCCTCCACCAGGCCCCCACTCATGTCTCCTATCACCCCCACCCCCCAGCATCCAGGGGCACCCTCCACCAGGCCCCCACTCATGTCCCCCTGCACCCCCAGCCCCCAGCATCCAGAGGCACCCTCTACCAGGCCCCCACTCATGTCCAACTCATGTCTCCCAGCACCCCCACCCACCAGCATTGCAGGGCACCCTCCACCAGGCCCCCACTCATGTCTGCCATCACCTCCATCCCCCAGCATCCAGGGGCACCCTCCACCAGGCCCCCACTCATGTCCAACTCATGTCTCCCAGCACCCCCAACCCCCAGCAGTGCAGGGAACCCTCCACCAGGCCCCGACTCATGCCTCCCTGCACCCCGACCCTCCAGCAGTGCAGGGTACCCTCCACCAGACCCCCACTCATGTCTCCCACCACCCCCACCCCCCAGCAGTGCAGGGCACACTCCACCAGGCCCCCACTCATGTCTCCCAGCACCCCCACCCCCCGGCATCCATGGGCACCCTCCACCAGGCCCCCACTCATGTCTCCCAGCACGCCCACCCCCCAGCATCCAGGGGCACCCTCCACCAGGCCCCCACTCATGTCTCCCATCACCCCCACCCCCCAGCATCCAGGGGCACCCTCCGCCAGGCCCCCACTCATGTCCCCCTGCACCCCAGCCCCCAGCATCCAGGGGCACCCTCCACCAGGCCCCCTCTCATGTCCAACTCATATCTCCCAGCACCCCCACCCCCCAGCAGTGCAGGACACCCTCCACCAGGCCCCCACTCATGTCTCCCATCACCCCCACCCCCAGCATCCAGGGGCACCCTCCACCAGGCCCCCACACATGTCCCCCTGCACCCCCAGCCCCCAGCATCCAGGGGCACCCTCCACCAGGCCCCCACTCATGTCCAACTCATGTCTCCCAGCACCCCCACCCCCCAAGAGTGCAGGGCACCCTCCACCAGGCCCCCACTCATGTGTCCCATCACCCCCACCCCCACCCCCAGCATCCAGGGGCACCCTCCACCAGGCCCCCACTCATGTCTCCCCCCACCCCCAGCATCCAGGGGCACCCTCCACCAGGCCCCCACTCATGTCCAACTCATGTCTCCCAGCACCCCCACCCCCCATCAGTGCAGGGCCCCCTCCACCAGGCCCCCACTCATGTCTCCCATCACCCCCACCCCCAGCATCCAGGGGCACCCTCCACCAGGCCCCCACTAATGTCTCCCATCACCCCCATCCCCCAGCATCCAGGGTCACCCTCCACCAGGCCCCCACTCATGTCCCCCTGCACCCCCAGCCCCCAGCATCCAGGGGCACCCTCCACCAGGCCCCCACTCATGTCCAACACATGTCTCCCAGCACCCCCAACCCCCTAGCAGTGCAGGGCACCCTCCACCAGGCCCCCACTCATGTCTCCCATCACCCCACCCCCCATCATCCAGGGGCACCCTCCACCAGGCCCCCACTCATGTCTCCCACCACCCCCAGCATCCAGGGGCACTCTCCACCAGGCCCCCACTCATGTCCCCCTGCACCCCCAGCCCCCAGCATCCAGGGGCACCCTCCACCAGGCCCCCACTCATGTCCAACTCATGTCTCCCAGCACCCCCAACCCCAGCAGTGCAGGGCACCCTCCACCAGGCCCCCACTCATGTCTCCCATCACCCCCACCCCCCAGCATCCAGGGGCACCCTCCACCAGGCCCCCACTCGTCCCCCTGCACCCCAGCCCCCAGCATCCAGGGGCACCCTCCACCAGGCCCCCACTCATGTCCAACTCATGTCTCCCAGCACCCCCACCCCCAGCAGTGCAGAGCACCCTCCAAAATGCCCCCACTCATGTCTCCCATAACCCCCACCCCCAGCATCCAGGGGCACCCTCCACCAGGCCCCCACTCATGTCTCCCACCACCCCCACCCCCCAGCATCCAGGGGCACCCTCCACCAGGCCCCCACTTATGTCCAACTCATGTCTCCCAGCACCCCCAACCCCAGCAGTGCAGGGCACCCTCCACCAGGCCCACACCCATGTCTCCAATCACCCCCACCCCCCAGCATCCAGGGGCACCCTCCACCAGGCCCCCACTCATGTCCCCCTGCACCCCCAGCCCCCAGCATCCAGGGGCACCCTCCACCAGGCCCCCACTCATGTCCAACTCATGTCTCCCAGCACCCCCACCCCCCAGCAGTGCAGGGCACCCTCCACCAGGCCCCCACTCATGTCTCCCACCACCCCCACGCCCCAGCAGTGCAGGGCACCCTCCACCAGGCCCCCACTCATGGCTCCCAGCATCCCCACCCCCCAGCAGTGCTGGGCACCCACCAGGCCCCCACGCATGTCTCCCATCACCCCCACCCCCCAGCATCCAGGGGCACCCTCCACCAGGCCCCCACTCATGTCTCCCAGCACCCCCACCCCCCAGCAGTGCAGGGCACCCTCCACCAGGCCCCCACTCATGTCTCCCATCACCCCCACCCCCCAGCATCCAGGGGCACCCTCCACCAGGCCCTCACTCATGTCCCCCTGCACCCCCAGCCCCCAGCATCCAGGGGCACCCTCCACCAGGCCCCCACTCATGTCCAACTCATGTCTCCCAGCACCCCCACCCCCCAGCAGTGCAGGGCACCCTCCACCAGGCCCCCACTCATGTCTCCCATCACCCCCACCCCCCAGCATCCAGGGGCACCCTCCACCAGGCACCCACTTGTCCCCCTGCACCCCCCGCCCCCAGCCTCCAGGGGCACCCTCCACCAGGCCCCCACTCATGTCCAACTCATGTCTCCCAGCACCCCCACCCCCCAGCAGTGCAGGGCACCCTCCACCAGGCCCCCACTCATGTCTCCCAGCACCCCCACCCCCAGCAGTGCAGGGCACCCTCCACCAGCCCCCCACTCATGTCTCCCACCACCCCCAACCCCCAGCAGAGCAGGGCACCCTCCACCAGGCCCCCACTCAGGTCTCCCTGCACCCCCATCCCCCAGCCATGCAGGGCACCCTCGACCAGGCCCCCACTCATGTCCAACTCATGTCTCCCAGCACCCCCAACCCCAGCAGTGCAGGGCACCCTCCACCAGACCCCCACTCATGTCTCCCACCACCCCCACCCCCCAGCAGTGCAGGGCACCCTCCAGCAGGCCCCCACTCATGTCTTCCAGCACCCCCACCCCCAGCATCCAGGGGCACCCTCCACCAGGCCCCCACTCATGTCTCCCAGCACCCCCACCCCCCAGCATCCAGGGGCACCCTCCACCAGGCCCCCACTCATGTCTCCCATCACTCCCACCCCCCAGCATCCAGGGACACCCTCCACCAGGCCCCCACTCATGTCCCCCTGCACCCCCAGCCCCCAGCATCCAGGGGCACCCTCCACCAGGCCCTCACTCATGTCCAACTCATATCTCCCAGCACCCCCACCCCCCAGCAGTGCAGGGCACCCTCCACCAGGCCCCCACTCATGTCTCCCATCACCCCCACCCTCCAGCATCCAGGGGCACCCTCCGCCAGGCCCCCACTCATGTCTCCCATCACCCCCACCCACCTGCATCCAGGGGCACCCTCCACCAGGCCCCCACACATGTCCCCCTGCACCCCCAGCCCCCAGCATCCAGGGGCACCCTCCACCAGGCCCCCACTCATGTCCAACTCATGTCTCCCAGCACCCCCACCCCCCAGCAGTGCAGGGCACCCTCCACCAGGCCCCCACTCATGTCTCCCATCACCCCCACCCCAGCAACCAGGGGCACCCTCCACCAGGCCCCCACTCATGTCTCCCACCACCCCCACCCCCCCAGCATCCAGGGGCACCCTCCACCAGGCCCCCACTCATGTCCAACTCATGTCTCCCAGCACCCCCAACCCCAGCAGTGCAGGGCACCCTCCACCAGGCCCCCACTCATGTCCCCCTGCACCCCCAGCCCCCAGCATCCAGGGGCACCCTCCACCAGGCCCCCACTCATGTCCAACTCATATCTCCCAGCACCCCCACCCCCCAGCAGTGCAGGCACCCTCCACCAGGCCCCCACTCATGTCTCCCATCACCCCCACCCACAGCATCCAGGGGCACCCTCCACCAGGCCCCCACTCATGTCTCCCACCACCCCCACCCCCAGCAGTGCAGGGCACCCTCCACCAGGCCCCCACTCATGTCTCCCACCACCCCCAACCCCCAGCAGAGCAGGGCACCCTCCACCAGGCCCCCACTCAGGTCTCCCTGCACCCCCATCCCCCAGCAATGCAGGGCACCCTCGACCAGGCCCCCACTCATGTCCAACTCATGTCTCCCAGCACCCCCAACCCCAGCAGTGCAGGGCACCCTCCACCAGACCCCCACTCATGTCTCCCACCACCCCCACCCCCCAGCAGTGCAGGGCACCCCCCAGCAGGCCCCCACTCATGTCTTCCAGCACCCCCACCCCCAGCATCCAGGGGCACCCTCCACCAGGCCCCCACTCATGTCTCCCAGCACCCCCACCCCCCAGCATCCAGGGGCACCCTCCACCAGGCCCCCACTCATGTCTCCCATCACCCCCACCCCCCAGCATCCAGGGGCACCCTCCACCAGGCCCCCACTCATGTCCCCCTGCACCCCCAGCCCCCAGCATCCAGGGGCACCCTCCACCAGGCCCCCACTCATGTCCAACTCATATCTCCCAGCACCCCCACCCCCCAGCAGTGCAGGGCACCCTCCACCAGGCCCCCACTCATGTCTCCCATCACCCCCACCCTCCAGCATCCAGGGGCACCCTCCGCCAGGCCCCCACTCATGTCTCCCATCACCCCCACCCACCTGCATCCAGGGGCACCCTCCACCAGGCCCCCACACATGTCCCCCTGCACCCCCAGCCCCCAGCATCCAGGGGCACCCTCCACCAGGCCCCCACTCATGTCCAACTCATGCCTCCCAGCACCCCCACCCCCCAGCAGTGCAGGGCACCCTCCACCAGGCCCCCACTCATGTCTCCCATCACCCCCACCCCCAGCAACCAGGGGCACCCTCCACCAGGCCCCCACTCATGTCTCCCACCACCCCCACCCCCCAGCATCCAGGGGCACCCTCCACCAGGCCCCCACTCATGTCCAACTCATGTCTCCCAGCACCCCCAACCCCAGCAGTGCAGGGCACCCTCCACCAGGCCCCCACTCATGTCCCCCTGCACCCCCAGCCCCCAGCATCCAGGGGCACCCTCCACCAGGCCCCCACTCATGTCCAACTCATATCTCCCAGCACCCCCACCCCCCAGCAGTGCAGGCACCCTCCACCAGGCCCCCACTCATGTCTCCCATCACCCCCACCCACAGCATCCAGGGGCACCCTCCACCAGGCCCCCACACATGTCCCCCTGCACCCCCAGCCCCCAGCATCCAGGGGCACCCTCCACCAGGCCCCCACTCATGTCCAACTCATGTCTCCCAGCACCCCCACCCCCCATCAGTGCAGGGCCCCCTCCACCAGGCCCCCACTCATGTCTCCCATCACCCCCACCCCCACCCCCAGCATCCAGGGGCACCCTCCACCAGGCCCCACTCATGTCTCCCACCACCCCCACCCCCCAGCATCCAGGGGCACCCTCCACCAGGCCCCCACTCATGTCCAAATCATGTCTCCCAGCACCCCCAACCCCAGCAGTGCAGGGCACCCTCCACCAGTCCCCCACTCATGTCTCCCATCACCCCCACCCCCCAGCATCCAGGGGCACCCTCCAAAAAGGCCCCCACTCATGTCCCCCTGCACCCCCAGCATCCAGGGGCACCCTCCACCAGGCCCCCACTCATGTCCAACTCATGTCTCCCAGCACCCCCACCCCCCAGCAGTGCAGGGCACCCTCCACCAGGCCCCCACTCATATCTCCCACCACCCCCACCCCCCAGCAGTGCAGGGCACCCTCCACCAGGCCCCCACTCATGTCCAACTCATGTCTCCCAGCACCCCCAACCCCAGCAGTGCAGGGCACCCTCCACCAGGCCCCCACTCATGTCTCCCTGCACCACCACCCCCCAGCAGTGCAGGGCACCCTCCACCAGACCCCCACTCATGTCTCCCACCCCCCACCCCCCAGCAGTGTAGGGCATCCTCCACCATGCCCCCACTCATGTCTCCCAGCACCCCCACCCCCCAGCATCAAGGGGCACCCTTCATCAGGCCCCCACTCATGTCTCACATCACCCCCACCCCCAGCATCCAGGAGCACCCTCCACCAGGCCCCCACTCATGTCCCCCTGCACCCCCAGCCCCCAGCATCCAGGGGCACCCTCCACCAGGTCCCCACTCTTGTCCAACTCATATCTCCCAGCACCCCCACCCCCCAGCAGTGCAGGGCATCCTCCACCAGGCCCCCACTCATGTCTCCCATCACCCCCACCCCCCAGCATCCAGGGGCACCCTCCACCAGGCCCCCACACCCCCAGCCCCCAGCATCCAGGGGCACCCTCTACCAGGCCCCCACTCATGTCCAACTCATGTCTCCCTGCACCCCCACCCACCAGCAGTGCAGGGCACCCTCCACCAGGCCCCCACTCATGTCTCTCATCACCCCCACCCCCACCCCCAACATCCAGGGGCACCCTCCACCAGGCCCCCACACATGTCTACCATCACCCCCACCCCCAGCAGTCAGGGGCACCCTCCACCAGGCCCCCACTCATGTCCCCCCGCACCCCCGCCCACCAGCATCCAGGGGCACCCTCCACCAGGCCCCCACTCATGTCTCCTATCACCCCCACCCCCCAGCATCCAGGGGCACCCTCTACCAGGGCCCCACTCATGTCCAACTCATGTCTCCCAGCACCCCCACCCACCAGCATTGCAGGGCACCCTCCACCAGGCCCCCACTCATGTCTCCCATCACCTCCATCCCCCAGCATCCAGGGGCACCCTCCACCAGGCCCCCACTCATGTCCAACTCATGTCTCCCAGCACCCCCAACCCCCAGCAGTGCAGGGAACCCTCCACCAGGCCCCGACTCATGCCTCCCTGCACCCCGACCCTCCAGCAGTGCAGGGTACCCTCCACCAAACCCCCACTCATGTCTCCCACCACCCCCACCCCCCAGCAGTGCAGGGCACACTCCACCAGGCCCCCACTCATGTCTCCCAGCACCCCCACCCCCCAGCATCCAGGGGCACCCTCCACCAGGCCCCCACTCATGTCTCCCAGCACCCCCACCCCCCAGCATCCAGGGGCACCCTCCACCAGGCCCCCACTCATGTCTCCCATCACCCCCACCCCCCAGCATCCAGGGGCACCCTCCGCCAGGCCCCCACTCATGTCCCCCTGCACCCCAGCCCCCAGCATCCAGGGGCACCCTCCACCAGGCCCCCTCTCATGTCCAACTCATATCTCCCAGCACCCCCACCCCCCAACATGTGCCCCTGGATGCTGGGGGCTGGGGGTGCAGGGGGACATGTTGGGGGGTGGGCCTGGTGGAGGACACCCTCCCAGCAGTGCAGGACACCCTCCACCAGGCCCCCACTCATGTCTCCCATCACCCCCACCCCCAGCATCCAGGGGCACCCTCCACCTGGCCCCCACACATGTCCCCCTGCACCCCCAGCCCCCAGCATCCAGGGGCACCCTCCATCAGGCCCCCACTCATGTCCAACTCATGTCTCCCAGCACCCCCACCCCCCAAGAGTGCAGGGCACCCTCCACCAGGCCCCCACTCATGTGTCCCATCACCCCCACCCCCACCCCCAGCATCCAGGGGCACCCTCCACCAGGCCCCCACTCATGTCTCCCCCCACCCCCAGCATCCAGGGGCACCCTCCACCAGGCCCCCACTCATGTCCAACTCATGTCTCCCAGCACCCCCAACCCCAGCAGTGCAGGGCACCCTCCACCAGGCCCCCACTCATGTCTCCCATCACCCCACCCCCCAGCATCCAGGGGCACGCTCCACCAGGCCCCCACTCATGTCCCCCTGCACACCCAGCCCCCAGCATCCTGGGGCACCCTCCACCAGGCCCTCACTCATGTCCAACTCATGTCTCCCAGCACCCCCACCCCCAGCAGTGCAGGGCACCCTCCACCAGGCCCCCACTCATGTCTCCCACCACCCCCACCCCCCAGCAGTGCAGGGCACCCTTCACCAGGCCCCCACTCAAGGCTCCCAGCATCCCCACCCCCCAGCAGTGCTGGGCACCCTCCACCAGGCCCCCACTCATGTCTCCCATCACCCCCACCCCCCAGCATCCAGGGGCACCCTCCACCAGGCCCCCACTCATGTCCAACTCATGTCTCCCAGCACCCCCACCCCCCAGCAGTGCAGGGCACCCTCCACCAGGCCCCCACTCATGTCTCCCATCACCCCCACCCCCAGCATCCGGGGGCACCCTCACCAGGCCCCCACTCATGTCCCCCTGCACCCCCAGCATCCAGGGGCACCCTCCACCAGGCCCCCACTCATGTCCAACTCATGTCTCCCACCACCCCCACCCCCCAGCATTGCAGGGCACCCTCCACCAGGCCCCCACTCATGTCTCCCATCACCCCCACCCCCCAGCATCCAGGGGCACCCTCCATCAGGCCCCCACTCATGTCCCCCTGCACCCCCAACCCCCAGCATCCAGGGGCACCCTCCACCAGGCCCCCACTCATGTCCCCCTGCACCCCCACCCACAAGCATCCAGGGGCAGCCTGCACCATGCCCCCACTCATGTCCAACTCATATCTCCCAGCACCCCCACCCCCCAGCAGTGCAGGCACCCTCCACCAGGCCCCTACTCATGTCTCCCATCACCCCCACCCCCCAGCATCCAGGGGCACCCTCCACCAGGCCCCCACTCATGCCCAACTCATGTCTCCCAGCACCCCCACCCCCCAGCAGTGCAGGGCACCCTCCACCAGGCCCCCACTCATGTCTCCCATCACCCCCACCCCCCAGCATCCAGGGGCACCCTCCATCAGGCCCCCACTTATGTCCCCCTGCACCCCCAACCCCCAGCATCCAGGGGCACCCTCCACCAGGCCCCACTCATGTCCCCCTGCACCCCCACCCACAAGCATCCAGGGGCAGCCTCCACCATGCCCCCACTCATGTCCCCCAGCCAACACATCATCACAATCCAGATCCCAGGCTCCTATGCCCACCCAAATCCCACCCCACGCCACCCCAGTCCAAACTCCCAACCAAGCTTTACATCCATTCAAAATAGAAATACCCATTACATGATAGATAACAAATAAGCAGTATGCGCATGAGTACAAATCCGTCAGACCCACACAATGGCAACACATGACTGTGAAAACCCACATTGTGGCAGGCATGAAACCAATGAGAGAAGTCCACACATTGAAGTAAAAAAACAAAAATGTATTACAGTGTAAATGAAGTGAATGAAATCAAAAGAAACAATAATGGCAACAAAAATCAAAATGCTGCATGTCCACCAAAATAATAAATAATGAAAATGGGAATCCAAAATAACCGTAATGAAATTGTGTCCAAAGTCACCGTCCAACAAAGCAAATCCAAAGGGAAAGTAAAGTGAAAATCCATTGCTCCATGGTGAAAATATAATAAAAGATGAAGGCCACAAATCCACTGTCAAACTATGTACAAAGAGCAAATCCAGGGTCCATGATCCCAACGATGTAAATGAAACCTACAATAAAACCCACCTAACTAATAACTATATACAAAAAAGTGGGGCATAGCCCAAGTGCCCCAAATTAAAAAAATAAAACCTAACAGTAATTAACTATATACAATGGCAGCGGGCTAGTCCAACGGCTCACTTCTGGATGTTGCGGGCCAGGGCATCATCAAACTCCTGCTCAATGTCCCTGAGCCGGTCCTGTTCCATGGCCCCGAGGGTCCGCAGGGACGACGACATGTTCTCCTCCAACTCCCTGCGGATTGCCTCGATGCACTCGGCCCGCCTCAGGGCCCTCCGCATGGAGTTCTCTGCCCTGACCATCGTGAGCCGTGCCTCTTCTGCCCGCTGCTGCTCCGCATCTATGGCGTGGCCCAACCACTGCCACACGGAAGATACTTCCCGCCCTGGGTCCTCCTGCCCTCCAGACGATGCCTGCCCCTCCGATGTCGAAGGCCCCGAGCCATCGTGGCTCCCACCTACAGCCTCCTTCTGCTGCTGCTGCTGCTGCTGTCCATGTGCCCTGTCTGATGGTGCCTGCACATCCTCGTCCAGCTGGGGTGCAGTTGTTGATGTGGCCACCCTGCTGGACGTCCGACTCCCGACTGTGGCAGGGATCTGTTGTCCACCAGCCTAGCCGCACGTTCAGAGGCAGCTCCACAGGGAACCCAGGTGATACATGGGTGGGAAGATGGCATGGAGGACGACTGGGGCATAGGGGGTACCGTTGAGGAGGGGGTCGGAACAAGGTCCAGGAAATGGAGGAATCCGGCCATGGTGAGCTGTCCCAGTGGGTCAATGAGCCATGCGAGAAGACGTGCAGTCTCATCATGGAAAGACTGCAGGTCAGCTCACATGGCCCGTTGACGCAACGCCACCCCACCCTGGACAGGCTCAACCTGTTGCAGGATAGCCACATCCGCAGGGAGAGGAAGGCCACTTGGTGTAAGCCAATCCCCTCCCTGAGAACGGGTCTGGAGGTAGGCATCCCTGCTGGTGCAAGATGATGCAGTGACAGGAGCAGGGACAGGATTGCACACAGGCACCTCCGCGGTGGCCTGTGCTGCCACCTGTCCCTGGTCCTGCACTGCACCACTAGCACCAGTGAAATCCCCACCTCCATACCCCGCCTCTGTTGCTTGCACGGCCTCCTCCTCCACCAAACCCCCCATCAACCTGGATGACTCTGTGCCATCTTCCTCCGTTGGGCCCTGTGGGGTCCCAGCTGCCCCTTCTGCTGCCGAGGAGTCCAACTCCAGCCTCCGCCTCCTGGACCTCCCCTCGGCAGCTGCGTCCTCGGACGCGGCACCGGACTCCTCACTCCCTGACGAGATCACAACCTGGGAGGGGAGCCGGGCCTTGCGTCTCTGGCTGGTGGTGCGACCCCTGCCGCTGTGCTCCACAGCACCTTCTCCGCCCTCTTCATCAGTTGACTTTGCAAACAGGGAGAAATAAAACACAGGCATCAGGGCACTGTATAATGGACTCATAAACACATGACAGTTGTACATGAGTGGCATTGGCAAACCTCAGACATGCCATCACAATCCAACACACATGTCATTTCAACTTGCACACATGAGCTATACCACAGCCATATCGCAACAGCCAGCACATCCAACAGCATGAGCAGGCAAAGGTGAGCCAGACATCACATGTGACACAGGGAGTGCACTACACATGCACACACACCACCACACTTGCATGCATGTGTACACCTCCGCCAACTGTCGCAGTGTTCAGATCAGCATCCATGTCACACCTGCCAATCATTCTTCCACATCCTTTGCCATGCAAGCCTACACACACAAGCACCATCCATGTGTCACACATGAGAGCCCTCGCATGTGTCAGCCTCATGGCCCTGTACCCCCCCCATACTTGGCCACATAAAACCACATGTGCAACCTGCACACTCCTGCCACACCACCACACGCACAGCTTACAATCAGTATGCATGTACACTTACCGCTCGACTCCAGACGTGTCTGCCTCTCAAGGACCTGGACGTGGAGCGCTGGGGATATGCGTTCCAGGACCCTCAGCTGATCTTCCGACAAGTGGCCCTGGCGCCCCTTAGCATCCACTGCTTTCAGGAGGCGCCGGGCCTTCTTGAGGGTCCTGGACTTGAAGTCCTTCCAGCGCTTCTTCACTTGATGGAATAGTCAGACTGCCACCCCCTCCGCGTTGATTGCAGTCACGATGTCTGTCCAGATCCGAGTCCGTCCTTCCTTGTCAGCGCGCAACCTTCCGAAGAGGGCATCATACTGCCCCGGGACATGCTCCACCAGGACACCAACTTCGGTGGCAGTGAAGCTGGTGCTCCTCTGCCTCTCTGGCCGGGGGTTGCCACTGGTGCCAGATGTTTCAGTGCCCGATATGGCAACCCCAGAGGCAGGAGTGGGTGGGCAACTGGGTCCTGGAGCTGGGCTGTGGAGCGATGGTATCCCAGTCGGGAGTCTTCGGTTCCAGCAGGGGTGGTCACAGCAACAGCACCCCTGGCTGATGTGCAGGCAGCAAATGGCAGGACACATGGGCAGCAGGCAGTCAGGCAGCAGCAGATGGCAGGTGGGAGCGTGCTCGGGGATCTGGGGGGCAGTAATTCGGCCTTCTGGGCAGGAGCGTGGGCTTCCGTGTGCTTACGAGTGGCTAGCTTTGATACGGAGTGATTTGGCACGTGAAAATCCAGCACATCTGTGTGTAATTCGAGGAAAGGCCCTTAGCGCGTAAGCACATCAGCACACGTATGTTAATTCATTGGCCCAAAGGCCCCCAGGCGCATCTATGACATCACGTGCATGGCCGCAGAGAATGGCGCGTGTAAAAAAAAAATACACATCCGAGTGTCAAAGCGTGTAATTGGTGGAAATGGCCTCATCGCGTATGCGCGTCTGTGACGTTTGTATAAAAGGTACGTGTAGAACGCCATTTCCTTGTACGTGCTTTTCGTGGAGAGCAAGTGGGTGAAATCTGTACTTCTTGTCGGTTCACACGCGATTTACTTCACTGCGTTTCAAGTTCGTACTCCCTGGTACCTCTGACAGCTTTTTCTCTTTTCCTCTTTTTCCTGGGCCTGTTTCCTCAAACAGCGTTCCTTTCTACTGTTGTCCTGTCTCCTCAGACAGCGTACAATTCTTCTTTTGGCGTGCATATTTTTCACGGTTTTTTTCCTGGCAGACGGTGTGTCGCGCACGGATTTAACATCTGTGCTTGCTCCGTGTGTCGCATACCCCTTCAGAGGTCATTCTAGGCTGCGTGTGACACGCATACGTTCATTCTTGTGTTTCTGGGTGCCACAGCCCAGTGCAGGTTTATTTTTCCACACATGTGGTCTAGGAGGGGTTGCATGCACCTTACTTCCCTTTTTTGGGGTGCCTGTGCGTTGCGTGACCCGTCATCTTTCCCCAGGGGTAACACACAGCCTTGCTAGAGCACTAGGGTACGATTACCATCTGGTACCCAACCCCTTTGACCCCCAGGACAATAGTTCACAGCGACTCCCATACGCACAATAACATCAGTGCCATGGCTGGGAGGCGAACAAGCCGTAAGGGTGGCAAAGGTGGCCGAGCCCCAAGTGGTGGCCGTGGTGGATCCGGTAGGGGACGTGGCCATGTCTTGCAGGGTGCCCCTAGCCCCCCATGTGTGGAGGACCAGTCAGGGGCACCCATGCCCCCCCCCCCTGGTTGAGGGTAACGTGGCTGACACCATCCATGCTCAGCCCTTGTTGGACCAGCCCACTGTGGAACCAGACCTGGCACAGGGTGACTCCATGGCTGACTTCCAGGTCAGCAGGTCTAGGCCACGTGCGCCAGTGCACGTTGGTGTCATCAGGCCACGTGGATCAGGGTCAGCTAGGTCATCTGCTGCCCCGCGTAGGCAGGCTGGGGAGGCTGCAGGGGCAGCTGCGGCTCCATCCACCCCACCTCTCACACACCCAGCCAGGACAGTTGCGGTCCTAGTCCATCCTGCTGACATCCCCCCTGACACCATCACACTTGAGCTAATGCCTGCACCAACTCCCATGCTGAGTGTGAAATCCCACACTCCTAGTACAGAGTCCACCGGGGCTCCTGCCCCTAGTGTCCAGAGCGGCATAGGACACTCAGGATCCCCACCACCTTCCAAGCGGAAGAGGAAGAGTGCTCGTCCAGTAGAGGCTGATGCCCCAAACACGGCTAAACAGTCCGGCCCGTCAAGGAAGCCCAGCTTCAATGAGGCGGAACTGAATGCACTTGTAGAGTATGTGTCCGCACATGACCGCGAAATGGTGATTGTTGCAGGATCCAAGACCACACCTGCACAACGTCTGGCACACTGGCAGACCATCGCGGACATCATAAGTGCCCTTGGAATCGTGAGGCGCACAGCTACAGAATGCTACAAGCGCTGGAATGACCTGAAGCGCAGGGCAAAGAATAAGCTGGCCTCAAGTCATGCCGCTACTCTAGTGACTGGAGGTGGGTCTCCAGCAGAGGACATAGAACTCACTCCACATGAGCATGTTGCTGGGACCTACGTCACGGAGGAACAGATCCAAGGCGTGGGAGAACTGGCAGATTACGAGGCATTGTCCAGTGAGTGCACATGCATGTGTGTGTCATCCATATGCATGGTGTGTGTGTGAGGGCTTCTGTTTGGGTGCCAGGTGAGGGTGTGTGTGCCTGAGTGGTTTGGGTCACGCATGTGCCTCATCCAATACATTCTGAGCACCAGCATTTGGGTATAGCAGTATCCCTTCTGCCAACATTAGACATCTAGCCCAACACCACGCCAGTTGCCCTTGAAGTGTCATCTTGCCACAACATTGTTGCTTATTTTTCTCTGTTTATTCAGGCAGATTGTTTGCATACCACCACTTTTACTAGGCATTTCTCAGTCCTATTGTCACATGTCTGACATGGCTATGGTACAGTGGACTGACTTTGTTTCCTGGATATGATTTGTTTAGACATGTCCCTGTGCTATAGGACCATTTTGGACTGGCAGCTCCAGGTTAAACATTTGAACCATTTCAATAGAAAAATCTATTTCATGAGCAAACTAGACTGAATGAACAATTGGTGCCCTCCTCTCCCTCTTCACTTTATGGCTAGGGTACATGCCATCTGTGTGATGGCATGTGTATTTGACCTGCCAATCACAGGCCAATGTGTGATGCCACTACTAGGCAGCATGCAGCAAATGTGTTCATCTTCCATCTTGGTGTCATCAATGTGTGCCATCTGCCTCCCCTTCACACGCAGTGACAGTGCATGCATGAGAGGGTTTAAGTGATGTGGGACACGTGTCAATCAAGTACTGTTTCTGTAGCTTCGCAGCCCTAATTGTGTGCCATAGTGCTAATGCCTGTTTCCATTTCTTTTCTTTTATGTCTTTGCAGGGGATGACGCACTTGATACTGCTGGGGTTGTGGTGATGGTGCAGACCCAGGAGGGGTCTCAGTGCCGACCGACCACCAGTGAGGGACGTGGTGTGGTGGTGGGTGAGAACCCACAACTGCTGCAGGTCGTGCTCTCAAGGGGTGTCTCTATGTGCACCTCCCCCAAGCTGTATTCAGGTGTCGATTTGGATGATGAGACCTATGTGCCGTCACAGGTGAGTGTTCCTGGGAGGGATTCTGTTCTGTCCGACCCACCTGCACCAGGGTTAGAACCCTCAATGGGGATGTCAGTGTTGGCAGGTACGCCTTTGGTGGTTACGGATGCAGGGTCACACTCCGCAACATCTGATCCTGTTCCTGGGCCAGCAGATCAGAGGGGGAATGCAGTCATGCAGCCTCAGGCAGTGCCGGCACAGCAAGGCGCAGTTCGCCTTGCCCCAGACAGGTGTGGTGCCCGCCGACGTGGTGGCCGTACGCCACCTGGCAATACCGCATGGGAGCAATCCATATACGGTATGGCAACCCAACAGGCAGCATCATCAGAGATGATGGCTCAGGCCATGGATAGGGTGGCCACTTCCATTGTTCACCCGAAAGGCTGATGGAGCGACTACAGCAGGCAACAGACTCCATCTGCCAGTCAAACAGGGAGGACATGTTGGTGTCCGACAGGGACAGGCGGGCGGCACTAGCGACTCTGCAGGAAGCCATTTCCATAGAGTCCCAGGGCCACAGGGAAGCCCTGAGGGTGGAACTCCATCACCTCAGGATGACTCTTGTTGAGCTTGAGGCTTCAACAAACACAAGGACAGAACAGCAGCTGGAGCGTCTCACACGTACGCTCTCAGCTGAGATGCAGGCAACTCGTGAGGAGGTCCGGTCATCCCGTGAGTTATTGCATGGGGACCTCCACACGATTATCCTCCAGAACCAGACCTTCCAGACCCGCATGCTTGCTGCCATGGAAGACCAGACTAGGGCTTTGCATGGGCTGCCTCCCATAGTGCCACCACCTCCTGAGGCAGCTGCAGAGGGTGAGGAGAGCGATAGCAGCAATTCTCCCACAATAGGGTAGCCGTGCAGGCCGTGAGCCCATGGAGGTGTTTTTTTTCCACAAGATCCACACAGGTGGGTTTTGGTGTGCGCCCTGTCCTCGGACATCCTGCGTGGCCTCCCCCACCCCCCCCCCGGGCCCATTAATGGCCATTTTTGATATTCTTTTTTTCTTTTTTTTAAACCTTTGATTTTTTGGACAGTGTGTTGTCTTGTGTGGCTCCCGTGGGCATACGCTGTATTGTGGCTGGGCACATGCAGGCTTGTCATGAATTTGGGTCAGATGCTTGGGTTTTTGTGACACACACCCCTCCTGCTTCCCGTTTCCATGGGCTTGCAAAGGGTGTGCCCAAGTGACATTGACGTACACGGTGACGTTGGACTCCCATTTGATGTGTGGGCAGTCTGTAGTCAATACTGTGTATACATTCCTAGTGCATATTGTTGTTGTATTGTACACTGCATGCTGCATTGATATGTGCCTCTGCATACATCTCATCCTCCTAATTTGCAGGTCCATTTTTTCATGTCTTCACAATGCGGTCTACTTTGGAACTGGAAACCATGTTGTAAGCAGTGCACCTACACTTTTGCGTGGCGCTAACACTGTATACTTGGAAGTGTTCAAAGTGCTGGCATTATCAGGTAGTGAGGCTACCAATTTTTTAAGTCTGTACTGTCATGTTTAAGGTAGGTTGGAGGTTGTGTAGGTGATTGGTATTCTTGGTAAGTATTTGGTAATGTGTGTTGTAGGTCCTGCATTACTGTGAACATTTCATGTGTGGCCAGTTTCCATTAGGGACACTGTAGTTGGTGACACTTGGGGCATGTTGTGGGGATTAATTTGTTTGTTCTCACATTGCATGACATGCCATGGTGTGTTGTGTGGCCGTGCCGGGGAGGGGTTGGGTGACATGGCACTGTTCTCATGTAGTATTTTGCAAGTGGGTATTCATTTCTGCTGCATGGAAGTGTGTCTTTTGATGACACTGCATTGGTGGTGTTTGTGTAGGTAGGGATGCACACATTGTGACACTTCCACATGAACAATCTCAGGCTGCTATGGTTCTGACAGTTGACTGTCCCTTTGTTCATCATAATTGTCAGGTCGAGTCATCATTGATTATCAGATGGTATGTGACAGGGCTGTGTGCACTCCACAGGGGTGTGATTTCTATGTGAAGTAATTAGCCACCAGCTGCGTACGGGCTGCCTCACCCCGTGCCCTTTCCCCTCCCATGCGCAGCGGGCATGCATGTGGTTGGGGATGTGGGGGCACCACCATGTCCACAGCCAGGCCCCGGCGTGTTGCAACATTGTGCAGGACACATGCTGCCACTATGATCCTGCACACTACTGGGAGCGCATATAACAGCTGCCCGCCAGAACGGTCAAGGGAGCAAAAGCGTGACTTGAGCACTCCGAATGTGCGCTCCACTATGCCCCGGGTTGCAATATGGGCTGTGTTGTATCTTACCTCGGGAGGCGTGATGGGGTTCCGAATTGGCGTCATCATGTGGGTGCTCAGAGGGTAGGCACTGTCGCCTGGTGAGGAGGTGATGGGTATCATTAGTGGGGTAGTGACATGACTCTGCATCTAACATGCATGCATGTGCAGTGGCATTCATACTCACCAAGCAGCCATGTATTGCCATGCCGCCCAGCTTCTAGGTCCCGGCTTAGGGTAGACATTCGGTAAATGAAGCTGTCGTGGGTGGACCCTGCATAGTTGGCATATACTGAGGTGATGATTCCCTTGGCATTACATACTACCTGCACGTTGATTGAATGCCAGTGCTTGCGGTTCCTATAGATGTGCTCAGATGCCCTGGGGGGACGTAGTGCCACATGGGTGCAGTCAATGGCACCTAGCACTTTGGGGAATTGTGCCACACCGTAGAAATCCAGGGAGGCAGCCTGCCTTTCTGCAGGTGTCCTGGGAAGGTATATGTGCCTGCGGACTGATGGGCGTGCAGTGATGATGTTCAAGACCTGGTGTAGGCAGCGTGACTGCGTGGCCTGTGACACCCCACCCACTATGGCACTTGTCTGCTGAAATGATCCAGTGGCCAAGAAGTGCAGTACATTAAGGACCTTCTCCAGGGGGCTGAGTGCTTGGGAGCACAGGGTGGGTGATGTGAGGTCATCCTCCCACTCACTCACTAGGTCGAGTATTATGTGAGGTGGAAACCTGTACCTCCCATACACCTGGTCATCAGGCATCCCAAAAAGGCTGGTTCTGGGTGTGAAAATTCGGGCCCTCACTATCCTCCTCCTCCTCTTTTGGTAACCCATGGCCACTGCTGCTAGGAACGGTATATTCATCCTGGCGGCTGAGCTTGTTTGTTGTTTGCGCGCACTTTTATGCTGCGCGGGTCGACGTACGCCTGCTTCCTGCTGGCGTACGTGTTTCCGGATTAGCACGTTTTTTTGTGCGCATTCCTTAGCCCCGTTCAATTCCATGGATACGTGTTGTTGGCGAGCGTGTAAAACTTCCCGCGCACCCCTGTAATACACGTACCCAAGCAAATCGCGTGTGAGAATTCCCACGCACCCCTGTAATACACATACCCAAGCAAATAGCATGTGCGAATTCCCGCACACCCCTGTAATACACGTACCCAAGCAAATCGCGTGTGAGAATTCCCGCACACCCCTGTAATACACGTACCCAAGCAAATCGCGTGTGAGAATTCCCGCAAACCCCTGCAATACACGTACCCAGGCCAACTGCGTGTACGTGTATTGCAGGGGTCTGGAGTTGCAGTTTTACACGCTCGCCAACAACACGTATCCATGGAATTGAACGGGGCTAAGGAATGCGCACAAAAAAACGTGCTAATCCGGAAACACGTACGCCAGCAGGAAGCAGGCGTACGTCGACCCGCGCAGCATAAAAGTGCGCGCAAACAACAAACAAGCTCAGCCGCCAGGATGAATATACCGTTCATCCAATTAGACGCAATGATACTCTGACGTGCAGTGTTTCCACGTGTGCTCTGTCATCACGTGCTATGACGGAAACTCCCGCGCGCGTCACGTCACAGATGCGCTTACGCGCTGAGGGCCTTTGGTCCAATGGAATCGCGTATGCATGCTGACGTGCTTACGCGCTAAGGCCCTTTCCTCGAATTTCAGGTTGACGTGCAGGATTTTCACGTGCCAATTCACTCCGTATCAAGCTGGCCACGCGTATGCACACGGAAGACCACGCTCCTGCCCAAAAGGCCAAATTACTGCCCCCCAGAGCCCCGAGCAGCCTCCCACGAGCCATCTGCTGCTGCCTACCTGCCTGCTGCCACCGTGCCCTGCCATTTTGTGCCTGCACATCTGCCATCTGCAGGGGTCCAGTTGCTGTGTCCACCCCTGCTGGAACAGAAGCCTCCCGACTGCTATACCATCGCTCCACAGCCCAGCCCCAGGACCCAGTTGCCCACCCACTCCTGCCTCTGGGGTTGCCATGTCGGGCACTGCAACATCTGACACCAGTGGCAACCCCCGGCCAGAGAGGCACAGGGGCACCAGCTTCACTGCCACCGAAGTTGGTGTCCTGGTGGAGCAAGTCCTGGGGCAGTAAGATGCCCTCTTCGGATCGCCACGCGCCAACAAGGAAGGACGGAACAGGATCTGGGACGACTTGGTGGTTGCCATCAATGCGGAGGGGGTGGCAACTCGCAACATCCAGAAAGTCAAGAAGCGCTGGGAGGACTTGAGGTCCAGGACCCTCTTGAAGGCCCGGCGCCTCGTGGAGGGGGGCCGGGGCCGCATGAGTACCATCCAGGTGAGGGTCCTGGAACGTGTAGACCCAGCGCTCCACGCCCAGATCCTTGCGAGGCAGACCCGTCTGGAGTTGAGCGGTAAGTGGGCAAGCATTGCTGTGTGAGACAGGGCATGTTGCAGTGTGCTGGTTGTCTGATGCTTGCCTGTATGTGTGACATAGGCCATGTATGCATGTATGTGTGCAGGGACATCATGGTCATGCATGTGAGACCAGTAATGTGTGAACCACACGGTTGGTCATGTGTTTAAATGCATCATGGGGAGCCCTATGCGGATTGGACACATGAGAGCATGCCAGTCTCTGTTCCTGGACATGGGTGGGGGTGAGGGATGGGTGCTGATGCCATGTACATGTATGGTATCCATGTCTGTGTGTCTGACCTGCGTGTCTGTGACTTGTGAATGCCATGGATGCATGACACATGTCTGTGACATTGTACAGATTCACAGATGCTGCCTAGTTATCCTTGTATCCACTGTGTCTGGGGTGTACAAGGCCAGATGGATGAAATTACGTTGATGTGTGTGCATGTGATAGGCATGACCCATGATGCATGTGAGTTCCATAACAACATTGTATGTTTGGAGAGTCCCTTGGACATGTATGCAAATGTCCATAGCATGTGCCATGCCTGTTACTGCGTGTGTTTTGCCTGCACTGACCCATGGGTTGTGGAGGGACATGATGGAAGTGATCTTTGACAGTGCCACTCATCTGCTATTGCTTCCTGTCTAGGGGAACATTGTACAGTACCCTGATGCTTGTGTTCTATGTCTCCCTCTACAAAGCGGCAAGTGAAGAAGAGGGCGGAGACGGCGCTGTGGAGCAAAGCGGCAAGGATGCCCCCACGGCTGCAGCGGAAGGGGTGGGTGAGCCCCCACAGGGGCTTGCAACGGCGGAAGACGGTGTGGAGCCATCCAGGTTGGTGGTTTCCACAGAGGAGGAGGAGCCCGCTACTGAGGCGCACATGGGGCCTGGTGGGGGCATCCCTGCTGGTGCAAGTGGTGCAGTCCAGGGGCAGGGGCAGGAGGCAGCACAGGTCGCTGTGGAGGGGCCTGTGCATGTCACTGTCCCTGACACTGTGACTGCATCGCCATGCACCAGCAGGGATGCCCCATCCCAGGCCCGTCTGCAGGTAGGGGGGATGTCCATGTCATCTGACGCCCCTCCACCTGCGGACGAGGGGACCCATGGCCGTATGGAGAAGGTCCTGATTGGTGTCGCGTTGCGCACGGGTGTCATTCGTGATGACGTGCATGCTTCCCAGGAGGAGCTTGCACGTCATCACGAAGAGCACCGTGCCAACGTGGCCCAGTTGGGATCGCCCGTGGTCGGGGGTTTCATACATGTGTCGACCAATCTGGCGGCCCTCTCCTCCTCTGTGGAGACTATAAGCCAGTCGTTCTCCATGCCGTCTTCCGGCCCAGATGCCACCAGGGCCCCCTGTGGACCTGCCCTGACCAACGCAGCCGGCTTGGTGGGGATCCCATCCCTGCCACAGTCGGGAGTCAGAGGTCCAGCAGGGGTGGACACCACAGCAACTGGACCCCATCAGATGGAGGATGTGCCGGCATCATTGGGCAGGGCACGTGCACGACAGCGTCGGTGGATTCCATCAGCCTGGATGCCGTCGTGCTGGCAGAGGCAGTTGCGTCAGAGGCAGCAGCGGAGTCAACGTGGGAGGCATCATGGCTCGGGGCAATCTACATCGGAGGGGCAGGCATCGGCCGGAGGGCAGGAGGACCCAGGACGGGAAGTGTCTTCCGTGTGGCAGCGGTTGGGCCAGCAGATAGGTGCGGAGCGGCGGCGGGCGGAAGAGGCGCGGCTCACGATGGTCAGGGCGGAGAACTCCATTCGGAGGGCCCTGAGGCGGGCCGAGTGCCTCGAGGGAATCCGCAGGGAGTTGGAGGAGGACATGTCGGCGTCCCTGCGGACCCTCGGGGCCATGGAACAGGACCGCCTCGGGGAGACCGAACAGGAGTTCGATGATGCCCTGGCCCAGGACACTACAGAGTGAGCCGCTGGACTAGCCCGCCGCCTTTGTACAAAGTTAATTAGTGTTAGGTTTTATTTCTTTTTTTAATTTGGGGCGCTTGGACTATGCCCCACATTTTTGTATATAGTTATTAGTTAGGTAGGTTTTATTGTAGGTTTCATTTACATCGTTGGGATCATGGACCCTGGATTTGCTCTTTGTACATAGTTTGACAGTGGATTTGTGGCCTTCATCTTTTATTATTTTTTTCACCATGAAGCAATGGATTTTCACTTTACTTTCCCTTTGGATTTGCTTTGTTGGACAGTGACTTTGGACACAATTTCTTTACGGTTATTTTGGAGTCCCATTTTCATTATTTATTATTTTTGTGGACATGCTGCTTTTTGATTTTTGTTGCCATTATTGTTTGTTTGTATTTCATTCACTTCATTTACACTGTAATACATTTTTGTTTCTTACTTCAATGTGTGGACTTCTCTCATTGGTTTCATGCCTGTCAGAATGTGGGTTTTCACAGTCATGTGTTGCCATTGTGTGGGTCTGACGGATTTGTACTCATGCACATACTGCTTATTTGTTATCTATCATGTAATGGGTATTTCCATTTTGAATGGATGTAAAGCTTGGTTGGGTGTTTGGACTGGGGTGGCGTGGGGTGGGATTTGGGTGGGCATAGGAGCCTGGGATCTGGATTGTGATGACGTGTTGGCTGGGGGACATGAGTGGGGGCATGGTGGAGTCTGCCCTGCACTGCTGGGGGTTGGGGGTGCTGGGAGACATGAGTTGGCATGGGTGGGGGCATGGTTGAGGGTGCCCCTGGATGCTGGTGGCTGGGGGTGCAGGGGGACATGAGTGGGGGCCTGGTGGAGGGTGCCCCTGACTGCTGGGGGTGGGGGTGCAGGGGGACATCAGTTGGACATGAGTGGGGGCCTGGTGGAGGCTGCCCCTGACTGCTGGGGGGTGGGGGTGATGGGAGACATGTGTGGGGGCCTGGTGGAGGGTGCCCCTGACTGCTGGGGGGTGGGGGTGGTGGGAGACATGTGTGGGGGCCTGTTGGAGGGTGCCCCTGGATGCTGGTGGGTGGGGGTGCAGGGGAACATGAGTGGGTGCCTGGTGCAGGGTGCCCCTGACTGCTGGGGGTGGGGGTGATGGGAGACCTGTGTGGGGGCCTGGTGGAGGGTGCCCCTGGATGCTGGTGGGTGGGGGTGCAGGGGGACATGAGTTGAACATGAGTGGGGGCCTGGTGGAGGCTGCCCCTGACTGCTGTGGTGTGGGGGGGCAGGGAGACATGTGTGGGGGCCTGGTGGAAGGTGCCCCTGACTGCTGGGGGGTGGGGGTGGTGGGAGACATGTGTGGGGGCCTGTTGGAGGGTGCCCCTGGATGCTGGTGGGTGGGGGTGCAGGGGAACATGAGTGGGTGCCTGGTGCAGGGTGCCCCTGACTGCTGGGGGTGGGGGTGGTGGGAGACATGTGTGGGGGCCTGGTGGAGGGTGCCCCTGGATGCTGGTGGGTGGGGGTGTAGGGGGACATGAGTTGGACATGAGTGGGGGCCTGATGGAGGCTGCCCCTGACTGCTGGGTGGTGGGGGTGGTGGGAGACATGTGTGGGGCCTGGTGGAGGGTGCCCCTGGATGCTGGTGGGTGGGAGTGAAGGGGGACATGAGTGGGGGCCTGGTGGAGGGTGCCCCTGGCTGCTGGGGGGTGGGGGTGCAGAGGGACATGAGTGGGGGCCTGGTGGAGGGTGCCCTGCACTGCTGGGGGGTGTGGGTGATGGGAGACATGTGTGGGGGCCTGGTGGAGGGTGCCCCTGGATGCTGGTGCGTGGGGGTGCGGGGGGACATGAGTGGGGGCCTGGTGGAGGGTGCCCCTGACTGCTGGGGGTGGGGGTGATGGTAGACATGTGTGGGGGCCTGGTGGAGGGTGCCCCCGGATGCTGGTGGGTGGGGGTGCAGGGGGACATGAGTGGGGGCCTGGTGGAGGGTGCCCCTGACTGCTGGGGGGTGGGGGTGGTGGGAGACATGTGTGGGGGCCTGGTGGAGGGTGCCCCTGGATGCTGGTGGGTGGGGGTGCAGGGGGACATGAGTGGGGGCCTGGTGGAGGGTGCCCCTGACTGCTGGGGGGTGGGGGTGCAGGGAGACATGTGTGGGGGCCTGGTGGAGGGTGCCCCTGACTGCTGGGGGGTGGGGGTGCAGGGAGACATGTGTGGGGGCCTGGTGGAGGGGGCCCCTCGATGCTGGTGGGTGGGGGTGCAGGTGGACATGAGTTATGTGGGGGCCTGGTGGAGGCTGCCCCTGACTGCTGGGGGGTGGGGGTGCAGGGAGACATGTGTGGGGGCCTGGTGGAGGGTGCCCCTGACTGCTGGGGGGTGGGGGTGGTGGGAGACATGTGTGGGGGCCTGGTGGAGGGTGCCCCTGGATGCTGGTGGGTGGGGGTGCAGGGGGACATGAGTTGGACATGATTGGGGGCCTGGTGGAGGCTGACCCTGACTGCTGGGGGGTGGGGGTGCAGGGAGACATGTGTGGGGGCCGTGTGGAGGGTGCCCCTGACTGCTGGGGGGTGGGGGTGCAGGGAGACATGAGTGGGGGCCTGGTGGAGGCTGCCCCTGACTGCTGGGGGTGGGGGTGGTGGGAGACATGTGTGGGGGCCTGGTGGAGGGTATCAATGACTGCTGGGGGGTGGGGGTGGTGGGAGACATGTGTGGGGGCCTGGTGGAGGGTGCCCCTGACTGCTGGGGGTGGGGGTGATGGTGGACATGAGTTATGTGGGGGCCTGGTGGAGGCTGCCCCTGACTGCTGGGGGGTGGGGGTGCAGGGAGACATGTGTGGGGGCCTGGTGGAGGGTGCCCCTGACTGCTGGGGGGTGGGGGTGGTGGGAGACATGTGTGGGGGCCTGGTGGAGGGTGCCCCTGGATGCTGGTGGGTGGGGGTGCAGGGGGACATGAGTTGGACATGATTGGGGGCCTGGTGGAGGCTGACCCTGACTGCTGGGGGGTGGGGGTGCAGGGAGACATGTGTGGGGGCCGTGTGGAGGGTGCCCCTGACTGCTGGGGGGTGGGGGTGCAGGGAGACATGAGTGGGGGCCTGGTGGAGGCTGCCCCTGACTGCTGGGGGTGGGGGTGGTGGGAGACATGTGTGGGGGCCTGGTGGAGGGTATCAATGACTGCTGGGGGGTGGGGGTGGTGGGAGACATGTGTGGGGGCCTGGTGGAGGGTGCCCCTGGATGCTGGTGGGTGGGGGTGTAGGGGGACATGAGTTGGACATGAGTGGGGGCCTGATGGAGGGTGCCCCTGACTGCTGGGGGGTGGGGGTGCAGGGAGACATGTGTGGGGGCCTGGTGGAGGGTGCCCCTGGATGCTGGGGGGTGGGGGTGCAGGGAGACATGTGTGGGGGCCTGGTGGAGGGGGCCCCTCGATGCTGGTGGGTGGGGGTGCAGGTGGACATGAGTTATGTGGGGGCCTGGTGGAGGCTGCCCCTGACTGCTGGGGGGTGGGGGTGCAGGGAGACATGTGTGGGGGCCTGGTGGAGGGTGCCCCTGACTGCTGGGGGGTGGGGGTGGTGGGAGACATGTGTGGGGGCCTGGTGGAGGGTGCCCCTGGATGCTGGTGGGTGGGGGTGCAGGGGGACATGAGTTGGACATGATTGGGGGCCTGGTGGAGGCTGACCCTGACTGCTGGGGGGTGGGGGTGCAGGGAGACATGTGTGGGGGCCGTGTGGAGGGTGCCCCTGACTGCTGGGGGGTGGGGGTGCAGGGAGACATGAGTGGGGGCCTGGTGGAGGCTGCCCCTGACTGCTGGGGGTGGGGGTGGTGGGAGACATGTGTGGGGGCCTGGTGGAGGGTATCAATGACTGCTGGGGGGTGGGGGTGGTGGGAGACATGTGTGGGGGCCTGGTGGAGGGTGCCCCTGACTGCTGGGGGTGGGGGTGATGGTAGACATGTGTGGGGGCCTGGTGGAGGGTGCCCCCGGATGCTGGTGGGTGGGGGTGCAGGGGGACATGAGTGGGGGCCTGGTGGAGGGTGCCCCTGACTGCTGGGGGGTGGGGGTGGTGGGAGACATGTGTGGGGGCCTGGTGGAGGGTGCCCCTGTATGCTGGTGGGTGGGGGTGCAGGGGGACATGAGTGGGGGCCTGGTGGAGGGTGCCCCTGACTGCTGGGCGGTGGGGGTGCAGGGAGACATGTGTGGGGGCCTGGTGGAGGGTGCCCCTGACTGCTGGGGGGTGGGGGTGCAGGGAGACATGTGTGGGGGCCTGGTGGAGGGGGCCCCTCGATGCTGGTGGGTGGGGGTGCAGGTGGACATGAGTTGGACATGTGGGGGCCTGGTGGAGGCTGCCCCTGACTGCTGGGGGTTGGGGGTGCAGGGAGACATGTGTTGGGGCCTGGTGGAGGGTGCCCCTGACTGCTGGGGGGTGGGGGTGGTGGGAGACATGTGTGGGGGCCTGGTGGAGGGTGCCCCTGGATGCTGGTGGGTGGGGGTGCAGGGGGACATGAGTTGGACATGATTGGGGGCCTGGTGGAGGCTGACCCTGACTGCTGGGGGGTGGGGGTGCAGGGAGACATGTGTGGGGGCCGTGAGGAGGGTGCCCCTGACTGCTGGGGGGTGGGGGTGCAGGGAGACATGAGTGGGGGCCTGATGGAGGCTGCCCCTGACTGCTGGGGGTGGGGGTGGTGGGAGACATGTGTGGGGGCCTGCTGGAGGGTGCCCCTGGATGCTGGTGGGTGGGGGTGCAGGGGGACATGAGTTGGACATGAGTGGGTGCCTGGTGGAGGCTGACCCTGTCTGCTGGGGGGTGGGGTGTCGGGCGACATGTGTGGGGGCCTGATGGAGGGTGCCCCTGACTGCTGGGGGGTGGGGGTGCAGGGAGACATGAGTGGGGGCCTGGTGGAGGGTGCCCATGACTGCTGGGGGTTGGGGGCGGTGGGAGACATGTGTAGGGGCCTGGTGGAGGGTGCCCCTGGATGCTGGTGGGTGGAGGTGCAGGGGGACATGAGTGGGGGCCTGGTGGAGGGTGCCCCTGGCTGCTGGGGGGTGGGGGTGCAGGGGGACATGAGTGGGGGCCTGATGGAGGGTGCCCTGCACTGCTGGGGGGTGGGGGTGATGGGAGACATGTGTGGGGGCCTGGTGGAGGGTGCTACTGGATGCTGGGGGGTGGGGGTGCAGGGGGACATGTGTGGGGGCCTGGTGGAGGGTGCCCCTGACTGCTGGGGGGTGGGGGTGGTGGGAGACATCTGTGGGGGCCTGGTGGAGGGTGCCACTGGATGCTGGTGGGTGGGGGTGCGGGGGGACATGAGTGGGGACCTGGCGGAGGGTGCCCCTGACTTCTGGGGGGTGGGGGTGGTGGGAGACATGTGTGGGGGCCTGGTGGAGGGTGCCCCCGACTGCTGGGGGGTGGGGGTGGTGGGAGACATGTGTGGGGGCCTGGTGGAGGGTGCCCCTGGATGCTGGTGGGTGGAGGTCCAGGGGGACATGAGTTGGACATGAGTGGGGGCCTGGTGGAGGCTGCCCCTGACTGCTGGGGGGTGGGGGTGCAGGGAGACATGTGTGGGTGCCTAGTGGAAGGTGCCCCTGACTGCTGGGGGGTAGGGGTGGTGGGAGACATGTGTGGGGCCCTGGTGGAGGGTGCCCCTGGATGCTGGTGGGTGGCGTTGCAGGGGGACATGAGTTGGACATAATTGGGGGCCTGGTGGAGGCTGACCCTGACTGCTGGGGGGTGGGGGTGCAGGGAGACATGAGTGGGGGCCTGGTGGAGGCTGCCCCTGACTGCTGGGGGTGGGGGTGGTGGGAGACATGTGTGGGGGCCTGGTGGAGGGTGCCCCTGACTGCTGGGGGGTGGGGGCGGTGGGGGACATGTGTGGGGGCCTGGTGGAGGGTGCCCCTGACTGCTGGGGGGTGGGAGTGCAGGGGGACATGAGTGGGGGCCTGGTGGAGGCTGCCCCTGACTGCTGGGGGGTGGGGGTGCAGGGGGACATGAGTGGGGGCCTGGTGGAGGGTGCCCTGCACTGCTGGGGGGTGGGGGTGATGGGAGACATGTGTGGGGGCCTGGTGGAGGGTGCCCCTGGATGCTGGGGGGTGGGGGTGCAGGGGGACATGCGTTGGTGATCAGTAGTGCAAGGTGACATGTGGGTTGGCTGGGGGGCATGGCCATGGTGGATGGGCTGCCTACGGGACATGAGCAGGGGTGCAGGGTAGTCCCCTGTGGTGTGGGCTGCCTGCAGAGGCCGTGGAGGGTGTAGAGGGAACACCTGGGATGACCCACACGGTCAATTCACGTGTAGTACTACCTGGTACCCCCGAAATACACGTACCCTGCTGAAATCGCGTGTGGAACTTCCCGCGCACCTGGAATACACGTACCCTGCAGGATTAGCGTGTGGAACTTCCTGCGCACCCCGGAATCCACGTACCCTGCAGAATTACCGTGTGGAACTTCACGCGCACCCCGGAATACACGTACCCTGCAGAATTAGCGTGTGGAACTTCCCGCGCACCCCGGACTCCACGTACCCTGCAGAATTACCGTGTGGAACTTCACATGCACCACTGAATACACGTACCCTGCAGAATTAGCATGTGGAACTTCCCGCGCACCCCGGAATACACGTACCCAGGCCAATCGCGTGTGGGACTTCCCGCGCTCCCCGGAATACACGGACCCAGCCGATTTGCATGTGGGACTTCCCGCGCACCCCGGAATACACGGACCCAGGCAATTCGCGTGTGGAATTTCCCGCACACACCGGAATACACGTACCCAGCCAATCGCCTGTGGGACTTCCCGCGCACCCCGGAATACACGTACCCAGGCAAATCGCGTGTGGGACTTTCCGCGCAGCACAGAATGCACGCACATGCTATTTTTCACACAGCGGGTGTCTGTGTTTGTCGCGTACCCCTTTGCACGTCATTTGTCTTAGAGGGCCACAGTATGTGACATTCATCATAGCTGTACATAGGTGCTTTTTGTTGACGCACATTTATTTCAGGTGCAGGGACACTACCGCCTGCTTTCTTGTGGCGGACGTGTTTGGGCCTGTGCGCTGGTTTGACCGTGTGCTGGTTTGCCCTATTGGATTCCATGAATACGTGTTGTAGGCGAGCGTGTGGGCGTTCCGTGCACTTGCCTCCTGTACTTCCCCCGTTACGTCCACATTTTGACGAGTTGTTCCCCATTCCGAGTGTTACGCCCCGTATTCCGTCTACTTTTGTTGTGTGCGCCGCGCTATGTGCGATTTCGCTGTGGCCGTGGCGCACGCCGTTAGATAACCTGTGCGCCGGTGTGCGCCGTGCACTTTTTCAGCGCACATCCGATATTTTTCGCGCGCACGGCCTTCCATGAAACGATGTGCGCTGGTTTCCCTGCGATTTTCGCACTTGCACTGCGATTTTCGCTTTTTTACTGCGAATCGCACGTTTTGGCACCTCTTCGCGGGAATTTTCGGCGCACATTAATTCCATGAATCGACACCACAATGCATACATTACTATTGGTTGCCAGCAAGACAAAACTACATGCCTGGGCTCTGGGGGACAATTTATCTGTATTACTACTAAATCCAACACGACTATATTTAACCACATGAATTTTGTACTTTATTCCAAATCTATCTCTTCGTTAAATAAGGGGTTAGTTGGCTTCATGTTATTACAATCTATGTCCCCAATGCTGACCAGATGATAGTCACCCCTTGTTAAAACGTAAAAAGCCCATGGCTGATCTGTTAGTTAAGGTTTCCTCTTGCAGGATAGGCAATTATTTGATTTTGGTAATGGTGAACAACCCGGAAACATCTTGGAGAGAGCTAGATGTTAACCTGATGTTTGGTTTGGCTATAAGAGCCTCATTACGACTTTGGCGGTAGCCATGCCGCTCTTGGTGGCATGGCTGCTGCAGAAATCGGGTCTGGGTTCCCAGAATGGGGAATTACCGGGCCATTCCGATTTCGGAGGGCCCGGTAATACCTCCCTCCAGGAACCCCGGCCCGTACCTTCCCCATTCCCATCTGAGCCCCCATAGGGCTCAATGGGAATGGGAGAAGGTGCAAACAACGGGCCGATTACGAGCGGCCCGTTGTTTGCTCCCTCTTCCCCTCGTGGGACCCGGTAAGGACGTCTGGTTTGAGCAGGCGTTACTTACCGGGTCCTGCGAGGGGAGCTTATAATGAGGCAGAACGGGTTTAACGGGTCCGCCTCCTTTAGCGGAGCCCGTTAACCCATTCCACCTCAGTTGTAATGAGGCCCTAAGTGTCAAATGACAAGCATTACTTTCAAAAGGAATTCCATGTCAATCACAGAAATTAATGTATGGAAATATCAGAAGTGATATAAAATAGAATGTTATAGCACCAGTGAAAAATCAGCTATTAAAATGGCAAAAGTGTGTTGAATCTTCCACAAAAGGAGACTTATTCTCCCCACTGTGATAGATAGACTTCTGAATGGTATGATGTGTACTGAAAATGTTGGTGTTAAAAATTAGGACAGTCTACTGCCAAGGTTTTAAGAAATGTTTCCCCTAAATTAACTCTTTTGAGACAGCTTTCCTCATAGCCATCATGTAGAGGGTTTTGAAGCATGTACTCCATATCAGGTTTGAGGCACTCAGTTTGCTCGTCCTGATCCAACTAAAATCAAGCCTTCACAGAGACTCAGTTGGAGCACTCTGAGTGGACTATCCCATGACCCTCAATTAACCCTAATTTGGATGATTTGATGCAGCTTATCCGACAGCCCTCAAGTGCCCCACCTATGCAGATGCGTAAATCAGTCTACTTAATGGCCTTCAAGTAATGCTCATATGGAGGCATCTGAATTCACAGCCTTCCACTGACTTTTCTGGGGAGGCCCAAATCTCCATACCACACACACAGCCCTACAATAACAGCCATTAAGTTGGTCCATGGTGATATAAAGCATGGCCTTCAAATTGTTCTTGTTTGGTGGTCCATCATGTGGCATAAAGATAACCCTCATATAACCTTAATTTGGTTGTTTCTGAGGCAGCATACCCCATAACCCTCAAATAGACCTCATATCAACAGGCCCAATGTAGCATTCCTGATGGCCCATACGATGAACTCACTTGGTAGGTCTAGTAGCAGCGTACATTGTAGCCTTGTTATCCTCCTTTGAAGTGCCTGGTGCCAGCCTATATCAGCCCTCAAGTGGCTTTCACTTGGAAGCCTTGAGGCACCTTACAAGGGTCCTGGGGCAGTGAATCCTATATTGCTGAGACATCTTGCTTCATAGTCTTCAGGTGCCCATCAGTTGGAGGTTAGTCAGTCAGTATCATTCCTATCCATTCAATGAACCTAATTAACATTATCCCCCAGCAGCATACCCAATAGCCCTCATGTGAAATGTGACCGCCATTGGGGGGCATGAGACAGTATACCCTGTATTGTACGCAATCCGCAAATTATCCTATTCCACAATTTAATTAGACAATATGTATACAATAGCATTAAGTGTCTCCTCCTTTGAAGGGTGCAGTACCAGCCTATATGAAGTTTTCAGAGATTTGCTTGTGTAACGTCTATGGGGTTTCTACTTCATAGTCCTCATGTGGTCCTCATTTAGAGATTCCTGCGGTTATGCATACCCCATAACCCTCCGATAACTCTAATTTCTGGGTCGTGGGGCAGCATAGGCCACAGCCCTGATGGAGCCATACTCTGAAAAGATTAAGTGAGCCTATGCTATATTGCCATCAAGTTACCCTACTTGGTGGATCCGGAAGTGGTATAAACATTAGCACGCAGGTTACCCATATTTGGAGTTTATTCCTGGGACTGTTTAAGAGCCTTTCTGAACCAAGCTGCAATATAGCCCTCAAATGAACTTCATTTATATGGTCCAGATTCAGCCTACTGGTGAGCCCTCAATTTCCACTGATTTAAAGAGTCTCAACCAGTCTATGCCAGTCCTTAGCTGAATCTTACTATTCGACATCAACTTACCCTTAGCTGGAGGACCAAAAGCAGCAGACACGTTAGCTGCAGCCAACCTATTAACCTAGCACTGCTCGATACAAAACCAGCCATCATCGGGCACTCTGCAAAAGTAAACCATGTTTTGCTGAAAAGTCTGAGAATAAATAATATGTTATACAATCAACACAAACACTTTTTTCTATGGAAAAGAAGCCTTTGGAATACAATGGAAACGAATGCAAATGATCTTTATTTAAACATGCAAAATGTGCCCAAATATGGATTAGAATTAGGATTTGAAATCTCCCATGTAAAACATGTATATGGTGCATTATATTGAGGTCTAGGTTCTTTTTTTAGAAGCAGGAAAAATGTTTATCCAAATTAACATCATGTTTGTTTACATGAGCACCGTGATGACATTGCGTGAGAGTATGTACTTTATTTGGGGACGTGTATAAATGTCTAAATGGGTTTTGAATGTGGTGACTTTCTTTGATATGGCGAAATGTGTCTTTACTATGGCAACAGCATCACACCAGCAATGAAAAGAGCAGAATGAACGAAGATGCCGAGTCTTCATTGATTGTGTCTCTCTGTGGAACTGAGTTTCAGCACGCGCAGCTTTACTGAGTTTGTGCCGAGTTTTCCAAACAGGCGGTCCCTCGCGGCAAAGGAAGAGAATATTGCTATTTCCTTCAGACTGTAATGCCTCGCTCTAAACCCCGCCGGGCTGATGTGGACTCGCATCTCTGTGTGGGAAAAAGTGAAATTGTGATCGTGTTCCAGTCTCTTTTCATCTTGACGTGAGCTACTGCTAGGCCTGGGCGTGCACTCCTGTGATGGGTGTAGCGGGTTGGTCCCTCTGCCATTCTGGGCATGGGACGGGTAGAAGACATGAAGTGATGACTTCTTCGTCCAGCTACGAATGGGCCCCAGTTTCATGCAAACATGCATGCTATAAACTTGCAATTAATCTTCCCGCTGACTGGTTGGATCCAGCCTCTGAAGCAACAATTCGAATCATTATTGCCCAGTCTGCCAAGCAACGCACTGATCAGGCTACGTCCTCCTTTACCCAGCCTCAAATTCAAGAGACCAATCATGAGAATAAAAGCGTGTTCTGACTTCTGACTCTAGTAAGGAAAATCACAAAAATCCAGGAAAAAGTGGGAGAAAGGGATCAGGCTTGGGGTGCTTGCATCGGATCTTAGTGTGTTCTTCTCAAGTGACTTAGAGCTGGGCTAGAGGGACTCACGACATGCTAAAGCTTCTGCTGGCTGCCCTCAGTGTTCTTGACAGTAATTTAATTGTAAAATTAGCACACATTTGAGAAAGTTCAGTTTGGCTCATCCAACCAAGAATGAGCATCCCAAACAAATGTCAGGCATGCCCGTGTTTGCTCGGAAATACCCACTTTTCACTGGCTGGTCCAACGTGGAAGGCTCTTTGTCGCCTGTGCCCTGCCTCTCCTTCTTTCTATCCCCCACCCTCTCCTGGCCCTCCCTTTTTTCCGCCTCCCTCCTACTCACTTCACCTCTGCTGAATTACCAGGCTGACTCTTCTTCTCTGGGGCAGGATGCATTCAGATCAGCCCACTTTCCGCTGCCAACCTGTCTCTAAGTAACACTCAGCCCCATCTGGCATGTTGAACTGCATGTCCACTTTTGTCAGCTTCCCTCAACCTGCCTCTGTCTCTGCAGCAAAGCAAAGCAAAGCAATACTGAAGCCGCAGAGTGCTACCTTTTGGTTTTGGACACCGGCACACCCCCCACCATGATTACTAAGTGTCTGAGCACCCTGGGGTGTGAAACTCCCAGGCAGTTGGTGCATAGAGCCCTCCTTAAATTCAGGACATTAAGCCAGGCTTCCTGGCAGCTAATAGCCCCAGGGCTCTAAAGCTTAAATTAGCCCTGCAATAGGATTTAATATTAAATTGGATGAGGAAGTTAATCATTTGAAACCCCGAATTGTAAAAAAAAAAAAAAAAAAAAAAAATACCCTACTAGTTTGATTCCCTTCCAACATGTTACTCTACTACAATATACAATATCTTCTTTCTTGCATAGATACACTTCTGTTTGTAGTGTGTGAAGATGGTTACTAATGTCTCACAGCTTCTGTAAAATAATTAACAACAAACAACAATAAATACTAATGTGTGGTGAAACTATATAATCATCTATGACTTCAAATAATTGAAATACTGTAATCCACGCCGTGAACCAATCACTTGGAATCTTTCCTTCCCAGCATGGCAATTTTCTAGCATTTTAAGGGAAATTATTTAGTGATTTTTTTGATTGATTTAGAAGAACGTCATTTAAACAGACAGGGTAACATAATGGATACAATTACCTGAATAATCAACTGTTGTCAAATATCAATTTCATTCTTAACTGTCCAATCTTTTAGTTAGCTGTGTTGTAGCAGTTAAAGGCGCCATGTGTTTCAGCTAGCTGCCATAACCTGCAAGGTGCCTGTTACCTAAGGAGATGTTGGGCCGACAAAATGCTGTGATGCGTAGTAGTCATCATTGTTTATTATTAATGTACTGCGTCATCACTTATCATCTATACTTGTATGGTAATCTTGGATCACAATGGCCGCCGCCATGTTGTAATGAATATATTTCTTTAATGTCTCTCTCTAATGTTGCTCTCTTTAATGTATTTTGTCGTCCACTATGTGATCTTCTTGACTCATTGCGAGTTAGATTTTCTAACTATGCCGATGATACCCAACTGATTATAAATATCAGTGGGAACTACGAAAAAGACCTCGGTCTCATTTCTAGGATTTATAATACCATTCAAGACTAGATGTCCAATAATGGTATGTGTCTCAACGTGGCCAAAACCAAGCTTCGATTTCTGGTTCTGCACAGGCGCAGCCGAAACTGGATGACTCTTACTCAAGTTTGGTTATCCAGAACCAGCTAGTAAACACGGTTTCAAAGGTCAAGATCTTGGGAGTTGTTTTTGAGGCCTCTCTAAACTCAGAAGCCCAAATCCAGCATACCACAAATAAGGCTCAATACTTCCTAAGATTAGTTAGGTTAGTCAAACCGTTTGTATCAGAGGCTAATTGTACCGCTATAGTTAGCGCATTGATTATGCCACGTAATGATTACTGCAGCGCTTTTTTGGCTGGTAAGGGGTGTAACTAATGCTCAAAACTTTGCAGAATGATGCTGTGCACATTTTTAAAGGGGTCTCCAGAAGAGAAGACATTGCGGAGTATCTTAAAGATTTGCACTGGCTCTCAGTAGAAGCCAGGATCTGTTTCAAAGTATGCACTGTTGTGCATAAATGTGTTTCTGGAGATCAAGCAACTCTGTTCGTTTGGCCCTCCTGAAGAGCAGGCGGGTGAAGAGCCTGGGAAGATCTTTTCAGGCATAGGTTGTATGTCCGTGGAATCATCTTCCAAAAGATTTATCTACAGTAAGAAATCACTTAAATTTTAGGAAACAACTGAAAACAGTCCTCTTCGATTAACATCTCTGTCTTCTGGTTGATTTTCCCTCTCTATCTTTTGCGCCCTGATGCCTGCAGGCTACCGGCGCATTATAAATATAAAAATAAAATAAATTAATTTATACCACTGTTGATAGCTCTTTACTGTGTTCATTACACATGACGGCTACACTTTAAGAATGATATTCACATAGTAACCTTGCTGTATCAATAAAATGCATGGCGAAGTACTGCATGACAAATGAGGAAACCCCCAAAAAATCATGGTTGTTTTTACTAGATAGATTTTTTCATGCTTGGCAAATTCTGATTTCTGACATACAGACCCTCCCAAATGTTTGTTGGGGGCATATTGAAGGAAGGAAGTTTAAGGGCTTTGCCGTCTTGTGTCCTCTTGGGCATGGCATCAAGATACCTTGGCTCACCATGATATGAGTACATTCCAGACATACCTCCTGGTGCACCCAATGCCTCTCTACAGTTGTTCCTCCTTTCAGGGGCTGTGCCCCATAGAATATAGTGTCTGTGAACAATTTGGACCAATTGGACACATAGTCCTCCACCTTTTCCTTCTCATTCCTTCATGAGCCTCATATCTATCTTCCACCCTCATCAGAATTATCTACCTGATTTTACTCCTCCCTACCACAACTGCATGTTCTATCATACTCCTCCTTTGCCTCTCTGACAGGCAATGCACTTCAATGCCATAACCCATGGTAGGAGGCGCTGTACAACTGCAAGATAGCATAACATAACATTTACAGACTCCACATATTTAAAAATTCATCAATTTGCTACATCCGCTGTCGTATCCAAGATATTATTCATCACTTTAACCTATATCATTTAATATTATGCCATTCTATGGCTTAATTCCATTACTCTTATTTAGTCTTGAAAATGAATATGTATTCCCACTAATGAGTTTATTATCAAAAACAGTATAGGACTGTCCCTTAAACCTCTGCACTAAGTAAACCAAAAGTCATGAAACATTTGGCCCTTCATTGGAAATTGTTACCCAATGGGGCAGCTTCAATATTATTTTTGAGACAGCGTCTATGGCTAATCATTCTAGTTTTGATGTTGCATGTTTGACCAAAATACTTAAACCAGCAAGAGCAGATGATCATGCATATGGCATTGGTACTGTCCCAATTAGTAAAATCCTTAAGTAGCCAGTCACTCTCTACACCTATATTTACCTGTGTAGATTTATATCTTAATCGAACACCATGAACACTTAACACAAGTTTTCACAGTACCAACCCAATCCAAACAGCTATAGCAGAAAGACTTCAAAATAAAAGAATACCAAATCAAGTTTGAGACATAATTATGTACTTTACTTAAACAGTAAATAATGCAATTTACTAACTAGGAAATACCAACCATTACCCACCCCTATGGAAAGAACACAGAACATTCACAACTTGTAGACAATAGCACTCTAGGTACTTGGGCAGGGATGGTCAGGCAAGCAAGTTCAGCAATGTAACTTTAAAGGATATAGGTTTTCAAAAAATGGTGTAAAAGGGGCATAGAAGTCACCAAAGGCCTCTCAACACTACTGTGTTCTTGGTCGTGGTTGGTTTGATAGTATTGAACTGGGCTTCTCTCTGCTTTCCTTCTGGTCAAACAGGGCCCGAGATATAGCAAGTCACGTTGGACCAGGTGGCAAGTTGGCATTGAGTTGCCTTTGCTGTCCAAAGGTTCCAACACTTTTGGGTCCGTTTTAGACATTGTTACTGCTGGTTTGAGTCGATGCAGGACACAATGGCTTCCAGTTGTTCGAGTCGGGTTGCGGCGTGGTTTCAGGTCGTGCTTGAAAAACCGCTGTGTCAATGGCTTCTGCAGCAGTGAGCTGTGTTTAAACTAAAGCTGCTGGTGCAATACATTATCAAGCTGGATCAAAGGATGCAAGCAGTGGGTTGAAAGATTTAAAAAAGTGCCAAAAGTAGCACTGAGTGCCCTGTCAGATAGGGCATCAAACACAGTATGAGGTAGTTCAAAGCTGTGCCAGCAGCATTGCAGCTTCTCCTGGGCGTCTGGTTGCTAGGATTCATGGTTTGGGGACTCCAGAGCAAGGTGAATCCTTTTTACTCTGCTCTTCCCAGTCCAGGGAGCTAGGCTAACCTATTGGGGTTCCACCCCCTCCAATGAGGGGCATGGTTCCAGTGCAACTGGCAGAGTGGTATTTCTTGATGTCAACAGCAGGCACCTCGAAGGTTCCCTGGAGATGGTAAGGGAACATAATTTCCTCCTGATTTGCATAACATCTATCTTCTTCTTTGGGGCAGTGGATGTATTCTTTTTTTTGTCCAGTTAAGTGTCAATGAAGGAGTGGGAGACCCCTTTCTTATAAAGGCAAATTGTTACTGCAGACTGGACAAAAGCAAACCTTCTATAAGAGCTTCAATCCATGTTGCTCTGTTGCTCTAACAAGTGACCATTGCCTTCTTGCATCATACTCAAAGTGCCTTGTACTGCAGGAAAAGGATGGGACATGAAGGAAAATGATCCACACAGATTTCAGACTGAGGTCCAGTTTAACCTCAAATGCTATTCTAACTCCACTCACTTTCCGTGCCTGCAACTGCAAATGCTCTTTGGTGTGGGGCTGGCCTTTGTAATGTGAGTACCCTTTGAAGGAGAGTTCCCAGGAGATCTCCTGGTGGGAGCTCCTGTGGTTTAAGCGGAGGTGTTACAAAATAGGGGTGAGGCCGGGCAACACTTCTTTAAAACACATTCAGTGTTTAATAAGACAAATTTCTGGCATCCTCCAGAAACCCAATTTGTGCTGTATCAGAAACAAAACATCAAACAATAATCTGTATGTAGTAAAACCCACTGCATGTTATATATAACTCTTAACAATATAAACTATTCGTTCAATTAAAGTGAAAGTCTTCATGATTTGATTTGTTGGCTGTATTTTCACAACAGAGGACAAGGAAACTGCAGCCAATGCATCCTGGACCCTAGAATCCATCCTCAGGGCTGACTCTACAAAAACATCCAATGTGTGGATCAGTAAGAATTGTCAATTTGCCATCCAAAAAAATGTAATTCAACAGGAAGTTAACATATATCCCTACCTGTCCTTCTCTGTCAACCAACACACTGATGAACGCATGAATATCTATACATATTTGGAACATGAAACACAAAATGTAAAACCTCTCTGATGTCAGTCACACTTGCTCCATCACTATTATTCATTTGAATTTCTTAGGTGAATCACAAATAATAATTATTGTCCATACCTGATCTTTACAGGGATACTCTCCTAGTTAGTTAAACATTCTCCTTCCCAAATCTGTGTTACACAGCAAATCCTATTCTGTCTATACCAAATACATAGAACATGATAACACTGGATTGGCTGAAAGGTTTTTATCCAAAAACAATTGTTAACTCAGCCACTATGAAATCTCAAATATATTCACCCATTAAAGATATAAATACCATTTACAAGCCGTTACTATTTATATTTATTTTTATATCAAAAAGATTGCACACTGAGTTGCAATCATTGAAGATAATCAACTGCTATTTCCAATTAATTCTAAGACATTTTCTGGTCACTACTAGCATGCCAACTCATCAGAAAAAAGTCTGACTGATTTACCACCACTGAATATAATCTCTTCCTGTCTTCCCTGAATCATTTAAATACTTTTTCTAGTCAATAGTAGCATTTAATTTTTCCCAACATAATGAACACTGAGATCCAGGCACTAAATATACATTTTCCCCTTTCCTCTAAAGAATTCTATGAATGGTTTTGCTGCAACTTGTATTTTGTCCTGTCCCGAATATGTCATTAAAATAAACCCCAAAATATAATCTCCTCCTTGCTCCAAAGAATGATAGGACTTGTTCTTGACACTAATAGTATTCTTGCCACAAAAGAGGAACACTAAATCACAGCCTATTACTATAGTCTCATCCTGCCTCCAAAGTAGCCTAAGCCATTTTAAATAGGTAGTTTATTTCCTATTAACAGCCACTGAGTGAACTCTCCTGACTCCAAACTATTCTAAAACATCTTCTTTGCAAGTATTTACTATTTTGCATTGCCATAACAATATGTTGCACTAGTTACAGCTAATACAACCTCCTCCATCCTGCAAAGCATTCTAAGCAATTCTTTAGAATTAGTAGTCTGTCTCATCCTTATCTAAGGTAAATTGAGTTGCATCCACTGAATAAAATCTTCTCCCCTTAAATAATTCTTTGAAGACCTTGTCTATGCAAGCAACACTCATTTTCTTTCTCCACAAAAAGGGGCACTCAATTGAAAACAAGGTAGTTTACTCCTGCCTCCAAACTATTCTAAGAATGTTTCTTTGTAAGCAACTACTATTTTGTCTCACCACAAAAGGATGGCACGCTCAGTTACAGCCATTGAATGCAGTCTTGTGCAGGCCTTCAGATTCTGAGATGGCTTCTCACTGTTTTAGTCATGTAAGGTGGTCTCTGGGAGGCAGTAGCCAGTAATCACACAAAGTAAGTGCTATCCTTTTTCACTTTTCTACCTCTCCATTCATTTATTACAATTGTAATGCTCTGACTCTCCCATAACTTATCACAATTTTAGATTGTTAGCATTCCCTTGTCTTAGGGCCTTATTACGAGTTTGGAGGCAGCCATGCCCTTAAAAAGGGCATGGCTGCCTCTAAACTCGGGTCTGTGTCCGTGGTCCCTGAATGGGGAAATACCGGGCCATTCCGATTTTGGAGGGCCTGGTATTTCCCCATTCAGGGAACCCGGACCCGGACCATCCCCATTCGAGCCCCCATAGGGCTCAATGGGAATGGGAGGGAGTTTACAAAGGGCCTGTTAATGATGGGCCCGTTGTTAGCTCCCTCGTTCCCTCGCGGGACCCACAAAGGACGTCTGGTCTGACCAGACGTCCAGAGCGGGTCCCGCAAGGGAACCTCGTAATAGGGTGTAATTGGTTTAACGGCGCCGGCACCTTTACCAGCGCCGTTAAACCCATTCCGTCTGGGTCGTAATGAGGCCCTTAGTCCTATTCATTATCAACCTTTCCCATAAACTAAAGCGTATTCCCTCACCTTTTCCAACAAACTCTTATACTGCCTAACTAAAGAGATCACACAATCAAACCCAAACCACCAGAAACTTCTTGCCTGGACCTGATTATATTTATGAAATCTTGAGTCAACCGAAATGCCTAATATTCAGGTGTATACGAACGAATACGTGCACATGTGCAAATAACACAATTTCTGTTTACATGTGGTATAGAACGTCTGCAGTATGCACTGTTTAAAATGAATGGACATTTTTTACTTCAACCCATAATTTTATTTGCATAGGACCCTGTATGGGCAAGGGGCACAGGACACCGAAAATGGACATATTTGGTGTCTAAGCTCAAATGAGTGGCACCCATTACCCTGCACGGGACATTCTGAGACAACAGCAGACAGTTCACCAATTGGTTAACGTATTTCACACCTGCCACTCTCTATTCACGTGAGGAGTCATTATTTCCTTTTTTGTTAAATGTAACTTTCAGATAGAAATGTGTGCTGCTTCCAAACTGCTGTGTCTTCCCTGTTTCCGGGAACTGTTTTTGTATGGGCTTTTTCATTAGACAGCAGGTTCCAGACCACATTTCAGGCATACTGTTCCTTCTGCCAATACAGTTTAACATGTTTATTTCTGCATTTGTTGAATACGCTGCAGTGTGGCTTTCTTTTTGAGAATCATTTCAAACTGTACCATCTGATGAAGAAGTCTGTGGAACTTCATAAGATAATGCTTTCTTCCATATCTGCATAGTATTTTCATTTAATCCAATAAAAGCAATCAAAACCTGCATCTCATGTGATTTTAAAACCGGACTAACACAACATTGGACTTTTTTCTTTGAGCCTACATTTACATACATGTTTTCATCTTCTATTAATATAAATTAATCAGGCTGTTTCAGTGTATTTTGTATTTTGTCTTCTTCACCAGGTGTTCATATTTTTGGTCTCTGCTCCACTGCCCTCATTACCGATATCATACAACTCTCTACTGGGTACCAGGCACCATATTTCCTCACAGTTTGCAAGCCTAATTATACGTCCTTGAACATATCCTGCAAAGAAAATTCATACATTTTGGAAGATATTTGCTCGGGCTCAGATCCAGCTCTTATAAATTCTGGAAGGTATGATATTGTTTATTTCATTTGTCTATTGTACAGTATTATAATGTTTGATGTTTGAAATGAAAACCGTTGTGTATGATGTGTAACTTTTACAGTCGTGCGATTGCATTCTCAAAGAACTGGGAAAACGCAAACATGTATTCCTCTGAGTTGTCTATTTAATATTGTTAAATTTTTCATCATCAGGTCCCCATGATCAAGCATCTGAGATCTTAAATCTAGTCTGGAACTGTGTAGGGAAGGCTCGCTGACATGATATTATTTTGACTGACACAGCAGTTTGAGCTTCTATATGATAATGTACAACAGGTGTTGTATTAAAAACAGGGAAACATACATATTGTTATGACCCAATTGTGTTTAAATTATTTTATATTGTATCAAGTGTGAGCACCATGCAAAAAGGTCAGTTCCAACACTATGGGCCTCATTACATGGAATGCAGTAAGGGTTTACCGGTACCGGTAAGGGCACCGGTACCGGTAAACCCTTACCGCCTTACTACGAGGTCCCTTTGCGGGACCCGATCTCAACGGCTGGTTTTACCAGCCGTTAAGGAACGGGCCCGCAAAGGAACCTTGGTGCTAATTACGGTACCGCAATTTGCGGTACCATAATTAGCTCCTTCCCCATTCCTATTGAGCCCTATGGGAGCAAAAATGGGAATGGGGAGGTGCCTTGGTGAGTGGGGAATTACCGCCCCCGCTCACCTTGGAGTAGGGCGGTAATTCCGCCATCCACCAAGGCGGACACGGTAAAATACCGGCGGCAACCATGGCGCTAATAGCGCCATGGTTACCGCATTCCGTGTAATGAGGCCCAATGAATGTGAAAAGGACATCGATTTCTCTGACGAGTTGACTTCTGCCCTACAGGAGTACGAGGATGTGTAGAGGTGAAATCAGCTACTCGGCCCTCACACTTCTACAAACCAAGATTCAGCACAATCAAGAAGGTAAAACAGGCACAGTTAGAAGAAATATACCTCTTTGCCTTTTGAGCTTTTGCAGCAATTTGGACTGAGGGAAGGCTATACTCTCAAGAGAGGTGTCAATATGATTCAGTAGCAACCCAAACAGTGAAGTATAACAGTCTGAATCAAGGTTCCATAAAAATATATATACTTTAATTAAACACGCCATATGCAATAATACATAATTAGAAAGTAATACACAACACCCAAAAGAACACAGTATAAGCACATATAGCAAGATGCAGCACTCTGGGGAATGAATTAGCAGTGAAAGAAACAGTGTTCTTTAAAAGGATATGTTCTTGGGTGCAACAGAGATCAAAGTGACTTAATCAGTCTCTAGGGCCCACAAATTGACCCCAGGGGCAGTTAGTAGTCAATAATACCTTGCTGTGATTCATGGCGGTTCGACCGAGTCAAACCAGGCTTCGAGATGTGCGACTGGTTCAAGCTAAGTTAGGATGTAGCATATCATGTTGATCCAAGCAGAGAGCTCGTGTTGGGTCAGGTCGAAAGCAGTGGCTCTGAGTGGTTCGGAGGCAGTGTTCGAGAGATGCAAGTTGGAGAGTTTAGTTGGATCAATTCAGGGTCGAGCCAATTCGAGACATTTGGTAACCACTGGTTAGGGTCAGTGAATGATACTCCCATGCTTTGAGTCGAAGGTCAGCAATGTTTTGAATTGGTGATCCTGATGCTCCGGTGTTCATTTCTACGAAGCAGCAGTTTGAGGATGAGCTGGGTTGTGTCGGTGAGTAACTTTTGGTTCAAGTCACTGAGTGACACTCCAGCAGTTAAAGATGGGGTCCAGCGATGAGCAGTGGATTCAAGCCACAGCTGTGACAGGCTCTGCAAGGTACGATGCACCATTGAGCTGTTACGAGATTCAAGAACACTAGTTCAAAGAGTTTGGTTGAGTGCCAAAGGCAATACAAGTGGGTCCTGTGTTTCGAAATGCAGTGAATATGCTTTAACCAAAACATTAAACAGGATCAAGGTGATGAAAACAGGGTTCTTGGCTGTTTCTGCTATCAGGATGCTGTAAATCCCAATTCATGGATTCAAGGAGTAGATTAATCCTTGTACCCGGTCTCCCAGACCCGTGGGAGACTGACACACAACTGGACGGCTCTTTTAGCACAGTGAGGTCCTGTGTACCATTGTATCTGACAGAGTCTTATCCCAGCAGCAGTTCACCCCAATGGCCCCTCGGGATAATTAGTGGTGTCCTTGAATCCGCCTTGGACACTCATGGTCTCATCACGAGTTGGGTGGTAGCCCTCAAATGCAGTTGTAACGCAATTACCGCTGCATTTAAGGGTCCGCCCAATCATAAGTCTGGCAGCATTTAGCCCCAGCTCTAAGCTGTGGGTAAATGCGTCAACTTAATGCCCAATTCTGGGCACAATTAGCCTGTCACTATTAACACGTGCTAATGGTGCCGAAACTGCCCCATATGGGGAATGGGAAACACCCATTACCACCCAACTCGTGATGAGGCGCTCAGTCTTCACCTCACTGGCAGAGGACTGGAAAGATCTACTCGGCCAACAGATCCAATGAATTCTTGCTTAAGTATTTGTCAAAAAGTGAACTAAAGAAGGATTGGGAGACCCCTTCTTTTAAAGCAGAAAGCCTGTGGCAAATTGTACTAAAGCTAGGCTGCCTTAGGGGTCAAATCCCTGTTCTAGGTACAACTGGATTTTGCCTTCTGACATCACACCCAAAGTGTGTTGTGCTGCTGGAAGTGGAGAGAACAGGAAGGAAAGAAAGAGGAAGAGAGAAATACGATGGTGGGACCTTTCTCCAGCTGTAAAGAGCTCCCTCTGTCTACATTAGCCCTGCTACTTCCCTACTTAATAGAATCAAAGGCCCCTCTGGTATGCAGTACCCTGGTGTGAGGCTATTCCTTTTGTGAATGGGTGTGCTCTTCGATTCCTGTTCACAGGACAGCTTCCTGCAGAGTGGCTGTCTCTCTGGGAAGGATAGTGCCTACCGTCACAAACAAAGAAATGCAACCCACAGGGCTAGTTTTTTTTTTTTTTAAATAATTATCTATTCCCTTTGTTATTTTATACAACAAAAAAGACAGCATTTCCAACTATTGAGAAAAAAAAAAAAAAGAAAATGCCCTGGATAAACATTGTAGTGAATCGCAATTTAAATATGAGCTTCCAAATCGTAGTAGTCAGAGGTTCTTTGAGATTTCGTTATCAAATAAGTTTTGCACGGCCCCTATATTCTCTAGGTTTTGCACTCAGATGGGCCGTGAGTCTATAGTCTAACTCTATGTTGTGGCGATACATTTCATCTTTCATCCATTGATCACTCATAGGTGGAGACCCCTTTCACAGGCCATTGCCACTTTTCTCTTTGCCAGTGCTAATAGCAGCCCCACTAGGCATTGCGCATGCCCTGATATGTTATTTGTGTACCCCAAGAGCGCCACTAATGGTGAGGCTTATACCAAATGTGTAAAGGTGTCTGGTGAATGTGCACATGTCTTACACTCTTCAGAGCTGTCCGGAAAGAATCTGCAGAGTGTTGCTGAGTGCATTATGTTTGATGTAGGTATTCATAGTGTAGTCATTTGTATTGAATATTGAGAGCTATTCTCCTCGTCTGCGCACAGCAGTAATGCCATACCTCGTCGGGAATTGGAAAGCCCAATGATTCTTCCCACTTCACATGTGCTACATCTGACCATCCCAGCTTCTTTTCTATAATTTTCTCATATAGACTAGAAACCAACTTCTCTGCTTCCTCTGTTATTGTTGCAACATGGAGTAGAGGCGCTATGTCTAGCAACTTAGGGAATGTGGCAAATAATCCCTTTAACGAGTTCCTGAACCTAAAATATATATCCAATGATGATGTACCTCCCAATTCCCTAAACTTGTCCAACAAACTGTCCTTGGGAAAAGAGATCCTGGAATCGAGACAGGCCCAACCTCTTCATGCAGTGGGTGTATCACTTTCCACTTGTAAGCACTACTCCAGGAATATGCATCACAGGAAGGAGGGGGAAATACAAGACTTCTGTGTTTGGTTATTGTTTTATCCGCCAGCACGCCGTACATGTGCACTACACAATGTTTTTCATTCCAACCATGCCTCAAGGAGCCATTGGCAGCATTGCTCTCAATAGTGACGTTGCCTCCATAGCCCTCTCCAACTGCACATGAGGTCTGTTTGGATTGGGAGCATACCAGTATGACAAAAATTTGACTTGTGCCGCTATGTAGTAAGACCCAAAGTCAGGAAGTGCTAACCCTCCCCTATCCAACGGGGCAATCACCTTTTCCCATCGCAACCGTGATTGCTTAACTGCCCAGATGAACCTAGATACTATAGTTTAAAACTCACTAAAGAAGGATCTCGGAGCAATAAGGGTAAAATATATATGGATAGGAGTACCATCTTGACCAAGGGAATCCTTCCATATATCAAAGGAGGGAGCTTCATCCAGAGGTCAACTACACATTGTGCTTGCTCGAACACCCTAGGATAATTTCCTTTCCAGAGGACCTGCGTTGCGCACGCCAATTCTATCGCTAGATATCGAGCACTGATCATGTGCTACTAAAACCCCAACCCATCTGGATATTCCTGCTGTTAATCAGTAAGTGGAAATAGAATCAACATTTTGGGGTTAATTTTAAGATCAGAAAGCCTTACAAACTCCAGGATGTCCGACATGATAGGCTGCAGATTAACCACCTGATACTTGACATATAAAATCATGTTGTCTGCATACAACAATACGATCTTTCTATGCAAGTCTAACTGTTTCCCTGTGTGCATATGTTTTTCCCAGATTAATTTGGTTAGCGACTTAATTGCTAAAGCAAATAAGAGAGCAGACACACTTGTCTTGTGCCCCTACCCAACCCGATACCTGTCCATTAGTCCAGATTCGTGCCATTGGTGAAATATATAACAGTGACACCAATGATAAGAACCCTTCCCCAGCACCAATACGCAAAAGTACCATACATATGAATGGCCACTCCACAGAGTTAAAGGCCTTTTCTGCATTCAGTAAGGTGACTGCTACTGAGATATTCTGTTCTACTGCTGACATCAACCCAAATATAAGACGCAGCCCATACAGCGTGAACCTACCCAGAATGAAGCCTGCCCGATCCGCCTTTATGCACTTTGTCATTAACAGCACCAGTCTAGAAGTGAGAATGCTGGGCAAAATATTATCTATATCAATATTATTATCTATATTAATAAGCGAGACCGGCTAATAAGATGAGTACTCTGTGGAATCCTTCCCAGGTTTCAATAGCACTTCTTCTCCCATTGACTACAGTAGTATACCATTGACCAAGGCTTGTTTATATACCTTCAGAAGGTACGGAACAAGGTTCACTGAGTAGGCCTTATAAAAATCTGCCGAGAGGCCATCTGGTCCTGGTGTTTTTCCTGATGGCAATGCCTCGATCACTCACTGGACTTCTTGCAGGGTGAAAGGTCCGCATAGCCACTTCATTTCCTCTTGATTAAACCAATATAGTACTATTTGGTCTAGAAAATCGGTAATGAGAGCCTGCAGAACAACCATGCATGTCGAGTACAGGTGCGTGCAGATATCGCATTACGTATGAACAATCTCACTATCCGTGTATTTACCTCGACTGCACCACCTTTTAAGGCATTTATATGCGTTCTTGGTTTTTCGACTCTTGCCACCCTAGTGAGGGTTTTATCCCTCACTGTACCCACCAACAGCCACCTGCCTGTTCAAGAATGTAACCTCTCTCTGTGCCATCTCATTACATTTTACATGTGAACAGAGGATAGCACAGGGGCAATGAACTGATCTCGGAAGCAAGACCATGCAGAGCAACAGAGGGTCAAATTCCAGTTCCGTGCTTGGAAACTGAAATACAGGTACTCAATATTCTGTACTTTTAGCTATATGTTCCCCTCTTATTACGCGCTTAAAGTACTCCCATAACACAGAATATGCAGCAAAAACATTATTGACACACTTGAGTATTGTTGCTGCTCTAAACACAGGATCTGACATTCCCACACTTTTAAATATCCATCTTGATCTGTTCGGCAATTTTTCAGAAAAGACTAGTCATACACTCACCAATGCATGATCTGACAATGTGCGTTGCAGTATATCACAATCTGGGACCCAGTCTGCCTCTTTAGTGGAAATGAACCACAGACCAGAACGTTAACCCCTTTTATTTTGGTGCCTCTCTCACCACACATCGCACAATTCATATGTTAGGCAAAGCTGCTGAAATTTGATTAGTAGTTTTAGAAAATCACCTGTGTATCCCACCTGTTACATCCCACTCAGGGTTTAACTCTGCAATAAAATCCCCAGCCCAGATTATCACATTGGTTGCTTACTTCAACAGTTGTAACTCTATCCACTCTAAAGTTTCTAGCATCTCAGTATTTGACCACAAAATAATTAACCAGCGTGATGGTGTAGTTATGTATAACACTCGTTACTATGAAGGCTCTATCTACTGCATCTATTGCCACTTCAATGATCGAAAGCCCAGGGATCCATGTATCAATATGCCCACACCTCTACAATAATTCAGTTGAGAGGAGAAGTAACAGTGACAACCCCATAGCAAACCTTGCTTTGTCTGTGGGCATCAAGTGAGTTTTTTACAGAAACACAAAGTCTGCATTGTGTTTTTTTGTCTATAGTAGGACCATACAAGCTTTCAAGGGACAATTAAGGTCCCTATATTCCATGTAACAATCTGTATCCCTTTAGCCATTATCATTTTGTAGAGTAAGACACCAGGCTTCCCTGCTGCAAAGGCCCTGCACTACAATTGGGTAATAACTCATCCATTTGCCCCAGTTCAGTAAGCCACATCCTCCATGCAGTAAGGTATGCCTTGTGCTAATGACTCTGATAAGAAGAACCTACGATATACTGTTCCCAAATACTGGTCAAGAAACAAAGAATATGAAACACCCAAGCACCACAATCCACCACCGGGTTGCCACCCCCACACCCGCCCCCACGAGTAACCCCAAACCACTGGTATATTATCCACCCCCAGTGAACAATGCAAACAATGCAAATTTGCCTGAGGGATTCTCGAGGGCTCAACTACCCCCACCAACCCAGTATATCAGCATCAGCATACATCATTCAATACACTTTAGGGCTTCAAATTGAAGATGTTATGCTCACTGTCAATCATTGTCACTGCTCGGTGACGAGATCGATCCACATCTGCCCTTGGGTGTCTCAGACCACTGAGGCATTGAGTCAAGAAAATCGCTGACCTCCTCAGGTGTTTGGATGAACACTGCTTGGCCCTTATATTCAATGCACAGCTTTGCAGGAAAAAGCATTGTATACTTGATTCCTTTCTCTCTTAGCCTCTACTTGACTCTATATGTTCTCCTGATGGCTTGAACTTTATTGGAAAATCTGGGAATAACCTTATCTGCTCACCTTTGTATCTCAATATTTCTTTTCTCAAGAGTGGCGAAGGGCAATAACTCTATCCCTGTAATTAAGCATTCAAGCAAATATCAGTCTTGGTTGAGCCCCAGGAATGGGCTTTTTCCCGCCAGGGATATGATGCACATGTTCTACCACAAATTCCGAGGAGACACCATCTGTTCCTAGCACTTCCAGCAATATGGACTCCCCCACCAGCTCCATAGCTCCAGCATCAGCTGACTCCCGGAACACCACTATTCTCAAGTTGCTCCTCTGTGACCTCGATTCCAAATCTTGTTGTTTGTCAGACCACTCCTTCGAGTCTTTCCAGACCTGCGCTATGTCCCTCTCCATCGTGAAGGCCTCATCTTCCACAGTTGACAGTTTTGTTGCTGCTTCATCCAGCCTGTCTCTCTGCTTGTTGAGGCTGACTTTCATGTGATCCACCTTGCAAGTCAGCTTGTCAAGCTTGTCCTAAGAGTGTATGCTAGTCTTCAACTGCATGAACAATTCTTTAATATCATGTAGCATACTCTGTGGACTATCGGACAGAGCAGCTTGGCTCTCCATGGGGGTCAGCTCCATCCATATCCCCTTCTTATCCTGAGTGGGAGTCTTAAATGGAAGTATTGTTTGAAGTTTATCTCTCTTTCCCATTGTGGACAACAGTGATGCCGGGGTAGAACACACTTTACCGGAGATAATGTCAGTTTTCAGTCCCGAACACTGCACCAAGAGGTGTGTTGCCTCCCCGACAACAGGCCTTCTTCAAGGTATGACAATATATATGCACCAATAGCTCAAGTTCTACTCATCAAAGGCCAGATCGAGAATCATTTCAGCCTTAGGGCTCCTCTTGTTGATCATCTGTGTTCACCAGCTGCACACCAAGCACATAGCACACCCAGATGCTAGCATGCCACTAGCCCCACTTTTAGCTATCAACTCCAGGCAGTGATCTTAGGCCTCTCTCTTCAGAGTATGGCCCTGCTGCAGCCCCTTCACATATCTTCTGTGTCACCACACATGACGTGTTATTGCTGCGTGAGTGTTATAGGTTGTGACCAATGTGCCACCCGATCCTGAGCATCTTCTCACCCAGAGTGCAGGGGCAGTGGTCCAGTGGCCATCCAGGATATCCACTATCAAGGCAGCTGCTATCCCCCTGGGCGTTTCGTGGGTCTTAGCAAGCTGTGAAGCGGTTTTGCACATGCCGAGGCCAAGTGTTCAGGCAATCTGCCACCCCAGTTTGCCAGTCAACCACCATCAAATATTGTCACAAGTTATTCAGAGCATAGAGCCCAGGGTTGTTCACCCATCTGCTGGATGTCCCTCATCAAAGGCCTCTGTGCTGTCATGTTTGCCGTATCTGGAGATACAAGAACGATATGGGCCACTTCCACACCTGTCCCCTCATTCTACCTATCCACCTTCCTACTGACAATGCACCCAACACCCCCGAGCTTGAACTGGCCACTGGATGAAGTGATCAAGGCTGCCCTTCAATTCAGCTGCAATTGTTTATCAGTTAATACACAGTGCATGTCACCTTTAGGGGAGCAGCATTAATCACCAGTCCCCTCGGGCATGCACGACAAGTCTCATCTCACAGTATCATCCGGCCTCACAGACACCAAATATTGGGTGCTCCACAGCAACAGGGATACGGCAAAGGAGCTGTCTCTGTTATCACCCCTCCTTGGGATTTGCGTCTCCTCTGTGGGTTCTCCAAGCCTACTGGGAACCGTTGACTGCTATGCCTGCATCGGACCTCTCGTGATCGGGTATCTTGCCTCTGATGCCTGTTTCATTCGTTCTCTGCCAGGGCTCCTTTTGGTTGATCTCTGCAGTCAGAGCTCTTGCTCACGGTGTCTGGTCTTGTGTTGGTAGATCCTCACAGCCATAATGGCACCACATAGCCTTCTCCTGTCCGAGCAACCCCAGTTCCTGCCATATCATGTCGGTTGTATAAGCTGAGATGAGACCCTCTGGTCTCATGAGATGTTCAGTGTTGGATCCCCTTATGTTTTCATAATGTTCACAGCTGATATCAGGATATTTGCTCCAGGTTTGTGAGTGTTGGTACGGAGCACACTCTATAGCATACATCTTGGCAGCTGAGCCCTCAAGCCCCCCCCCTCCCCACAGGACTAAGGTGTTGCTAGAACTAGCAAGGACCGTCTGGCTGGGGAGAGAAGGGGGGATATGCAGAATCCTTTCACACCTGGGCTGGGTTTATAGGCCTGACACATGTGTGATATCATTTTGTTGTGGGTGGGATAACTGAGGGATTCTGGCCATCATATACTAAACTCAGTTAGTGCTTATATTTACAGTTTAGCATGCCACCAGGAGAGCATTCCCATAGTTAAGCCATTTCTCTTATAGGGGTGCATGTCTTCAATGCATCCCCTAATCTTCAGTGACTTGGCTGCCAGTGCAGCGGTCAGGTGGGCACAGGTGTACAGTATACTTTTGTCGTGGAGCTTGTGAAAGTGGAATCTGATTAGCAAATTAACATATCAGAGGTGAAATTACCTGTTTCATTTTCTTAAATTAATAAATCCAAAAAAAACAGGGCTTCTACACCCTTACCAGAACGCCACTCCTCACATTTGCAAACCATGGGCACCAGAATGGAAAAGGGGAGACAATTACTCATGTAAAATGAAAACCGGGAATCAAAAGTAAATGGAGATTAGAGGACCATATTGAGTCACCAGGGATGTAAACACAGAATTTACATTTCAAAAAAGGAAACCTTTGCCTTAATAGACATGATGCACGGGTAGAGAACCTGAACGGAGATGATCTGAAGAATAAGCAGTCAGTGTAGGTCTAAAAGAATGGAAATAACATTACAATTTTGATCAGGTAAAAATATCAAAACATCCCATATAGTAATGACTCATAGAATTCTTGTAAGTAGCTTATAAGACCCTGTGAGATTTATAGATGTCAAGTAAAGAGCTTGGGAGGGGAGAGACAGTTCTTCCTAAAAAAAAAAACATTAGCGTTTTCCCAAAGAGTCAGAAAGTTGTGGTAGGGTGCTTACTCAAAAACTTTACCAACCACACAGTATAAAGCGAGTGGTTGACAATTGCAGAAATGAAAGGTTCCAGAAAGAGTATTTTGAACAGGGGAACTAAAGTAGCACGTTTAGAGCAGAAAGAATGCTAACCTCTTAGAGAGTGGAAATAAGCACTGTCAACAAGGGAGCTATGTTTCGAGTAGACTTTATACCTTTTTATAGTAATCAGTTCTTGAGCTCAGCCAGATTTAAGATGGGTAAGAAGCTGCATTCCCGTATACTGGTATTCTGGGACAGATATGCTGTACAATGGTAAGACAGTGGAGTGGGGAGATGCTAAATGAATCATCAGGCCATTCTCATGAGCTAGTTGATTGACAATTCTAGAATCGATATTTTTTAATGTGTTGCCTAGAAAAGATGACAGATTGGCAACACATTTTTGAGAGGCTTTAGAGTGTGCCGGAAAAAAAGAAAGTTGTCTCAGAACAGCAAACACCTCATCCTGTCCATGTGAGGCAGTAGATAAACATTTGCTTTGGAAGGAGATCTTGGCATTCTTAATAGCCCAAGGCTATGTACAATTAGCTGGCTGAAAAATAATGTGTATCATCCACAAGATAGGAGGGCAACACAGGTGCTGCATGGTTTTAATCTTCTTAATTTTGAAGTTTAAGTCTTCCGTAAACTACAGTGCAGATTGTTTAGTTTGGGTAGAACAGACCATTTTAAGGGGGTCACCCAGAAGCATCACAAAAACGAGTCTCTGTATCCATGAGTTTTCAAACTGTTCCGAGTGTCTCCATTAAGGTAACATAGTAGTAAGTTAGAAAACTGCACATGAGTTTGCAACTCAATTACAAAATCTGACAGATTGACAAGGTAGGGGAGAGAAAAATCTGAAAAGAAACCTCAGCATGGTCAGACCAGTGTCTGGGGAGTGGAAAGAATAGCAAACAGGAATTGTGATATTGTATTCTTTTCAGGGGCACATCTACCACCTTTTAATATTTATATATTTGTGTTCTACAATTGTAAAATCTTTACAGAATGTAATCTGCTTTTGCACTATGCAAATATAGTCACTAGCTATATATTGATGAGCTGAAAAATGATGTATTTGGATCAATTTGCAATCTTGATATTAAGAGCAATATTTATTTAAATCTATTAAAGATGGAAGTTCAAGAGGTGCTGGTCTCTGTAGGGTATTTTGTGGAGATTTGGGGCCTGACGGTATTTTATTACCACCGAAAAATAACTTAGCAATAATCACTCCTCGTATTCAGATTGGGCCCTGTACAACAATAATACAGTGGACATGCATTATTTCAGCACCCAGACATGCATATTTGGTATGCGTGGTTGGTATGCGTGGTTGGTGGTATTTTGGTGAGCATAATTCCCTTGTTTTATTTGTGGCCCCAATGTCCAGAATCCCTTATCTTTGCTTAGATTTTTCGTGTAATCACTAGAGAGACCTCAGACCTACATTTTAGGAATACCACATTTTCAGTGTTAGTGTTAGTGTGCCACCATGGGCGATCTCACTGACTTATTTACGACAGAGAGCTATATGTGGTAATTTTGTGGTAATTTCCACTACCTTATATACGGTAGGGAACTATGTTCAGAGAGTCCCTCTTCCCGTTGGCTCATGTACCTCCAACGAGCTATGCTACAAACAATCACTCTCAACTCTCCATACTGAATATGATCATGCACACATCTGTCTTAAAATGACAATTGCATTGTTTAAAAATCTCCCCTCATCAGGACTGTATTGGTAAATAGAAGACACACCACCCGTCTGCTTTCAAATATTTTTCTGTATTATAAAAGTTGCATTTAAACACGATCTCACTCTTTACAGAAATAACTAAAACAGCACATTAACAGCATTGTCTTAAATACACTGAAAAAAAAAACTGGCAGAGAACAGAACATAATTTGCAACATTAACGTGTGATTAAGGCACCGGAATCTCTTTTCCTACTCTGACTGAACATTCTCGTCCCGTACACACTTAGCTCCCACACTTATGTAATTACCTTATCTGTTCAGTCAAGTTTTCTTTAGCTGTTCTCTTTCTGAATGTGGCTCCCTTGAAGATTAACCCCAGTAAAAAGGATTGCCTTTCCTTCTCAAACCGGGGTCATTGCCTGGAATTCTCAGCTTTTGCAGATAGGAATGCTCCAACCAGGAAAAAATAGGTCCTTCTCCCAGCTCTGCCAAATCTTGACTCCCCTGCTCTCTCCTCAAACTCCCCCCAGCAAAACTCTGATCACTCCCTCTAGCATGATACTTGCTATGACGCTGCTCCAATCAGAATCAATCATGCCATCTCCTCCTTCTCTACACAATGGCTCATTTTTATAGTAATACTTTGTAACCAACTGATTTCCTGTTCTTTCGAGCTCTTTTGCTTCCTGTAATTATGTGGACAGGGCAGCAGAGAGGAGAAAAAAAAAATGGATGTGCGTTTAAAAGTTCACTTTCAGAATAGGCCTAATTCTGCAGTGGAGACACATTTTTATTAGTGGATTATGTTTCATTAGTCAGGTTAGTTATAAGTAATGTTAGTTATTATTTTCAAATGTGTCTCTCGCACCATAGGCATTTCAGGTGAAAAATAGTGTGCATTTTTTGAATGTGCACGTGTGCTTTTAACTGTAAAAATAGATTTGCATCTTATATGTTAAAATCGTTTTTGACTGAATGGCCTGTCTTTCCTTGTTAATCTGGTAACACATATAGCAATACACCGCACCCTTGTGGTGGTGCTGCAAAAAAATTGCTACCTGTGCAGTAGTGCTGTACTCTGTGCTGTTTGCTACCGGTGCAGTAGTGCTGTACTCTGTGCTGTAACACGCCAAATATCCTTACATACCCTCCTTTTGTTTTTAGAATCTGGCTACGATCCAAGCCAATTCCTAAAAACAATTTGTTCTTTTTCTTCTTTTCACAATATAGCAATCCAATAAAATGAATATCCATGTGCATCAATGAAAAAGTTGCAATCAATACAGTATTCATCTGAGTTCATTAGTTTACAAAATGTTCTACATTTGCCTTCTCAGTGGAAGTGGCATTACTTTAAGTTTATATTTTTCAAGTCAATTAAAAACAATGAAATAAAACAACTAACCAAAACAAATAATTAATATGACAAATTAAAATAAATAATTAAAATAATAAATACGTGGAACTCCATATGTCATCACTCTTGTCTGTCTCTGATATGTCCCGACCAGCGATGTTATTTGGTTCATTCGAGTACACTTTCATCTTGGCAATCTTAGATCCATAGGAGTCATCTTTTTTAGCATTCTGGTTATCTTGTCTTCACCTCCACCTGGAGGCAGGCATCTTTTGGTCTTCATCCAGGGGACTCCAGGACTCCATCGTCTCCCGTGGCCTCTGATCCCGGAACCTCCGACCAAATAATGTTAATTTTCTAAATTAAATAGAAAATAAACAAATTAAGTACATAGCACAATACTAACTTCACCCTTTTGCCAAAAATAAAACATGCTTGGTAAAAATATTTCGTTTTTTTTTTTCTGAAATTAAACACAAGTTAAAAGAAAACAAGCACACATAAACAGCATTCAATATTTAATACATTTTCTCTCTGCACACCAACCATGAGCTTCCGTTATATGTGCATTTATTTATTTATTTATTTATTTATTTTATATTATATATTTTTACATATACTACAGTGTTTATGTGCCATCATAACAATCAACTTTTTTAACTCTTTTGTCACTGCCTCCTGATTACACCCATTTATTTTCTCTTTTTGTGTTCAAGGGACTTTATCTGTTTCTACATGCTCAAGCTGCCTGATCTCATGCCTGGGATGGCATGGTTTGATTTGATTTACATGGACAAACTGCTCTATTGCTGTTTCACCTTCATTTTTCAAAATTTTATACACTACAGGAGAGACCTTATCTATAATTCGAAATGGCCCCTGCCAGGCTGCTAGAAATTTAGAATTTTTCTGTTTACTTTTTCCAAAATGAAACTTGTATACCTGATCCCCTACACTGTATTCCTTTACTGATGTCTTTTTATCATAATACGATTTTGCACTGTCAGCAGCTCTTTCCAGATTTCTCTGCACAAAAGCAAATGCATGTTGCAAATGCCTCCTCAGTTCATCAATATATTCATGAACTGTGGATGCACTCACAAGGGTTTGCTCATGTGTTCTGTATAGTAGGTGTTGTGGTAACACCATTTTCCTACCTGTTAAGACCTCATGGGGGCTATCACCTGTTGCTTTGGCAGGAGTCGACCTGATTGCCATCAAAACCAATGGTAAACGCAAATCCCAGCTGGAACCTGCTTCTGCCACAAATTTCTTTAAAATATCCACAACAGACCTATTGCTTCTTTCAACTGTACCTGAAGACGCCGCCCGATATGCGATATGTAGTTTCCTTTTCACACCTAGTATTTGCCATACCTTACTCATTAGAGTACTTGTGAAATGACTTCCTCTGTCTTACTCAATTCTTTGTGGCAACCCAAACCTTGAGAACACATGGTTCACCAGCAATGTGGCTGCTGTTTGCGCACTACAATCTGGTGCAGGAATGCATTCAATCCACTTCGACATCAAACATACAACACTCAAAATATAACGGTGTCCCCTGCTCGACCTTTTTAAAGGACCTACATAGTCTATTTGCAAATCTGACCATGGGAGAGTTAGGCCTCTTCATCAATGGTGCTCTATGCATTGGTGAAGCAGGTTTAAATTGGGCGCATACTAGACATCCTCTAGTATATAATTCCACATCTTGGGACATATGTGGCCAGTAAGCATAATCTTTTAGTATTTCTAATGTTTTTTGTGAACCTCTATGGCCTGCGGTTATGGCATCATGTGCATGGTGTAGCATTAGTCCTCTGAATGAAAGGGGTACTACCCACTGTATTTGTCCTGTTATGGACTCTCTAATCATGAGTCCATCCTGTAATCTAATTCGTGTTTTGTTCTTTAATAGCACCCTCAACTCTTCTTTTCCCATACAATCATTTTCTGTTAAAGGATTTTGTTCGGGGTCTATCAAATGATTATAATAGATTCCCAAAATTTGATCATTCTTTTGTGCCTCAATCAAATCTTGGTCTGGCGTGTCATGACTCCACTGCACCACCGGTTGATCTACCTCCTTTGGTGCTTTAGAACGTGTGACTGCATCAATTTGTATTTCACCCATTAAATAATCAATAGGTAGCAATTCTCCCATCACAGCCCCAATCTTAGCCAGGTGGTCTGCCTTATCATTTCCGTCCTTATCCTCTCCTGGTGTTTTTAAATGCCCACAAATTTTTCTCCAGTATATTGTTAACTCATTCTCTGACACCAATTTGTCTATGGCTTGTATCATTTTTCCATGCTTAAGTGGCTTTTTGTTATATGTAACCATGCCTCTTGCTTTCCAACCAGGCAAATACTCCACAAAGCTATTCCGTGCATAGTCAGAATCAGTCACCAGGACAATTTCACTGAACTTTTTATCAACTGCAGTAGCAATTGCTTTATAAATGGCTGCCAATTCCGCCACCTGACTGCTCCTATCTCCAATCCTCATCCCTATACTGGGGACACCTTCACATTTCAACCAGACATTTCCTATTCCTGCCACTAACTGTTTATTACTGTCATTTTCAATGTGAAAAGCACAACCATCCACATATACAGTTGGCAAATCCTTGCATGTTTTTTCATCAAAAGCTTTGTGTGGTGATTGTTCAAATTCCTGTAAACTAGTTTCTACTTCCATTTCATTTGGTATTTGTTTAGCTGCACAGTCATGTAAGTCAGCTAACCCTTGAGCAATTGGGTTCTTTTTATTTTGTCCATATCTCACTTCTACGGGAAAACCTTGTAATGCCAGCGTCCATGAAGTGATTCTGGATTGCGCTAGATTACCTGATCTAATTCTTTTACTCTCTAAAAATTGCAAAGGTTGATGATTTGTTTCAATAATTACCTTTTCTCCCTGAACAATGGGGCGGAAATGTTGTAGCGCCCACACAGTGGTTAATAGGGCCTTTTCACATTCATTAAATTTCATTTCAACTTGGGAAAATGCCTTACTTGCATATGCAATGGTTTTGTGATTCAAATCGTGTTTTTGTGATAACACTGCTGACATACAATGTTCAGAAAAACCTATTTCTATAAAGAAATCCCTGTCCTTTATGGGGTATGCTAAATATGGTGCCTTTACAAGACATTCCTTTAATTTAGCCACTGCATCAGACTGCCCCTTTTCCCATTTCCAGGGAGTATTCAGTTTAAGCAGTTTAGTCAATGGTTGAGTGATTTCTGCATAATTTTCAATGAACTTTCTGTTATAGCCTGTCATCCCTAATAAACTTTTTACTCCTTTCACATTTTTAGGATCTTTTAATCTTTGTATGGCCTCTATTTTCTTCTTTTGTGGATTTAGCCCATGTTCAGTCACTTCATGTCCTAGAAAGTTCACTTTTTTCTTGCACCATTGTGCTTTTTGCAAAGATACTTTGGCGCCTGCTTTCTGCAATTGGCCAAGTACATGTCTTATTTCATCAAAATGGCTTTTCAGGCTTTCATTTTTTATCAGGACATCGTCCACATAAACTATTGTTCCTCTTTCCGCTGCATCCGGCATGGCCTTTCTCAAAAAATATGCCAAATTCACTCCCACTATTGATGTACCCGAACGGAGTTCTAAGCCAGGCATATTGAGTCCTGTCAAATGTAAAAGAAAATAAATGTTGTATCTCCTCTGCCAATGGCACGCACCAATATCCAGAGGTGAGATCTAATGTGGTAAATACATTTGAACCATGTACCTGAGCTAGGCCCTGATCAATGAATGGCAGTGGCCATCTAGATATTGGTACTCTTTTATTTAACTCTCTCAAGTCTGCACACAGCCGCCATTGACCATTTGGCTTCAACACACCTAAAATAGGTGTATTGGATGTGCTATGAATGGGCCTGATGATTCCCCGCGATTCCAAATTTTTAATAATCTCTGCCAATGATTCTAAACATGCCAGCGGTAGTCTATACTGGCGCACAAACACTGGATTTCTGCTACACCCTTCTGGTAGTGTGGCCACATGTAAATCAGTTAAACCACAATCATAAGCATCTTTTGCAAATACATCCTTAAACTCCATAAATATCTCCCTCAGATTGTCCCTCTCTTCATTGCTTTCACATGCATCCGCTAAGGAGATCTGCTCTTCTACCATTTTGGAAAATTCTGGAAAATCTTCTGGTAAGGGAATCTCGGCGCTTTCTTCTAACTGTGTGGCTGTGTCTTTTTGTAAAGCTGCCACTTTTAAATATTTTGGCATATCAGCTTCCACTTCAATGGGCTGATTTTCTGTTTCATTTTCATTTAAATTAAATATTATGCAATCCTCTTGATGGCAGAACACTGTCTCATTTGAATCATAAGGGTACACAGAATGAATTTTAAATATTCCTTTGGGCTGAGAGTCCAGGTGTTCTGGCAACTCGCCCTTGGCATCTACATATTTTTCAGGAATATTCCCAATCACCATGTTATTTAAATCTGCCGTATAATGCGATTTTTGTATGGCCATTCCTAATGGGGAGTTTTCGTCTAAATGAATATCCTGACAACCTTTATTATTTACCATGATTTTTACAGATCCCTCACCAATGTCTACCAATGGAATGTATTCATAATCCAGGCCTTGCTGTTTTATGGATTCATTCAGGCATACAAATGCATCAGAGCCTTTCATCTGCTGTCCATTTTTGCATTTCAGTGTTATTGCAAACTGTTTTGTAAATGCAGGAATAATAGTATTTTTCCTCATTTGTAATTCGATTGCATAAGGAACCAGTTGTGCACAATGATAAGCCCTTCTTTTGTCTTCAAATTCAGGTGCCGGACCACCTAGGCGTGACCATATTTTTTGATTAAGGAAATCTAACACCATACACATTCTGTGCATGATGTCATTTCCCATGTAAAATTCATTTTGTGCTCCACTCACTATCCATACATTATGGTAAATTGTTTTCTGCCCAATGCTAATTTTAAGCATGCATCTGCCTGCAATTCGGTTTTCAAAGTCTGGACTGTCCAAGCCAGAAACATATTGGTTTTTAATCCTAAATCTCGGGATTTCTTCCCTTTCCATTATTTTTTGCAACAATTTCTCATTAATGAAACTCCTTTCATGTTCAAGCGCTAAAGTGGCTTTTATTGTTTTAAAATATTCATTTATACCAACATGAACCCATGGTTGCTCATCTTCCATGTGTATTTCTGCCAGAGTGGTAATGTGTTTTTCTGAATCTGTTTTAGGAGCAATATTCTGTTTGCATGTTTTCTCTTTTAGATAAAAACATAATGTGTGCTCATCTATGGCAGTCTGCCAATCTTTCCTTGGGTCCAAGTATATTTGTACAGGTAGTTTTTCATTGTCGCTCTGCATTTTGTCTTGACACATTAATGACAGTGACACTAGGTATGCAGCTATTCTGGAGATATACCTCCACAGCATCATTTGTTTTGGCAACGGTGTGACATTCATTTATATTGCTGTTTTGTGATTTTAGTTTCTTAGACCTCAATGGTTTTTTGGTTAAGGACCACAGCACTCCATTCACCCCATCTATGAGAGGAGACAATCTTTTCAGGCAATCTGTCCCCATCAGAAATGGAATTTCACAAATAGATGTGATCAATACCTCTTGTTTCATTCTGTGCTTTCCTATTTTTATGTCAACCTCAGTTACACCTATGATGGGCACCTCCTCCCCATTAAAGTTATGCACTGGGCCTTGATTTTCCTTCACTGTGATCTGACTCGGTGGAGGTCTCCCTTCATTGATACTCTTTACCAGCTCCTTGGACATAATTGTGGCCTGTGCGCCAGTGTCAATCATAGCAAAGGTGTGGCATTTTTCTTCTACAGTGATGGGTGCATAATATCTGTCCTCAACTTCCTCTAATACACATAAGAAATGTGAATTCTTTGATTTCAGGGCTCACCTTTCTCAGGTCTTTTTCACTTTTGGCTAAGCACATTGGTAAATGGAAAGACATTCTTCCCTCCTTTTTACCCATTTCTGCGCGAGAGGTTTTATTCATTTCTCCATGTTTAGAGGTTTTTTTGAGTGTGGCCACTGTTCGCCCATCCATCTGGGTAACATCAGAGACCACATTACAATCCTCCAACTGAACATGTGTAACAACATCATTCAGCAATTTGTCATTTTTTAATTCTGTGCATTTGTGATCATTTAGTGTGATACCAGCCCTTTCAGCCTCTTCAAAAATATGTGGCTCAAAGAATTCTTCAGGTGATTGACTTGTACCCTCCTTGTGAGTATTTCCTTTTTCTGTCTGTGTTTGGTCATTGTTTAGCTTGCCCAGGGAAGGAGCTATAGCATCCCCACTTACTCCCTGTTCACTGGTATTCCCCATGCATGAATCATTTTTCTTAAATCTGTCCCTTTGTTCTTTTGGAATTCCTATTGTTTCTTTTTCATTTGTGCAAATCTTTACTGTTTTATTTAGCTCTAAGTTAAACCGTACCTCTTTTTTAGAAGTATTTGCACTTTCTGTCACAAATTCATTTACTGGTACTTTCATTTTTAATCCATTCAGCATCTTAGAGTCGTTATGCAAAATTATATCAGAGCAATCTGTCATTTTGGCACTGCAGTTATCATGAGTACTTAGTCACTTTTCGGAAGCCCCCCGGTCATTGCTATGGCCATCAGCCCCCTCTTTGGAAGGTTGTTTTTGCGCTGCATAGAGCTTTCCTATTTGCTCAGCTAACATTTTCACTTGGGCCTCAAGGCACTGGAACCTTTCCATCTCTCTAGGATCCTCTTTCTGTGGCCTAGGTCGATATTGGTTGTTTTCCCCCTGATTGGATCTATTCTGATACCTCTCAGGTGATTGATGTCGGTTGGGATGGTTTCTGAACTCTTGATTCATTTGTGGAGGGGAGCGGGTTGCACCCATCCTTTGATTATAGTCCCCTGGTGGGGAATCATTGTACTGGCGTGGACTGTAGTTCACGTTTTGCCTCATGTCCTGTCTCTCAGATTGTGGGTACTGGCCCCTATGTTGATTTCCATTATCAGTAAATCGATCCACATATCGGGGCCTATCCTGATTACCATATATCATGGTGCTGGGATCAAATCTGCTCTGTGTCCCCAATGACTGGTAGGGACCATCATTTCTTTGATCTTGATTTTGTCTCTGGTTATTGTTCATACCTGCCATATCAGGCCGGTATCCTACCCGGGGTCTGTCCCCTAAATACCTAGGGCTGATGTAGCTCTCTCTATTACTAGGATCATGTGATTGGAACATTGGTACAGGAAATGGCGATCTTTGTTGATTACCCCTTTGTTCAGGTGTCACATTATTTTTACCTTGGCTTTGAGCAGACTCAAGGGACATTTTGGCTGACCTGATTTCCATTACTGTGGCTGAGGGTTCTTTAGATTTAGGTCTAGTATCTTTCATTTTATCACTTTCTCTACCCTGACAATAGAGTACTTCATATAGTTTTGTGCTTTGATGTACAATCCATTCAAGGGACTTGTCACGGTCAAATTCACGGACCAATTGGGATATGATGTCTTTCTGTAGCCCATAGAAGTATGCAGTTTTAAACTCATTGGAATTTGAGTCAAAAGATACATCAAAGCGAGAAAATGCTCTTTTTAAGTCTTGTAAAAATTGGTGAGGGGATATATTAGGTCCAGCAGTAATTGTGTACGCGACTTTCTTTGCCTCCTGCAATGACTGAAAAGGAGAAAAATGACGCCTAATTTCTTTTTCAAACTCCAGCCATGTCATATTCTGCTGTTCATTTAATCCCCTTATGATGCTGGCCGTCGGGGCATCTAAAGTTAAATGAAAATATTGTCTGTACTGTTCCTTAGGTATCTGGAGTGCTTTAAACATGTCATGCACCGCTTCTAAGTGATCCTCAATGCAGCATTCACCTCCCTTTTTAAATGGTTTGATCAGGGCTTTAATGGATTTCATTATTTTTATGGGGCTACTTGTTGCAATGCATGGAATTGCATTATTTTGTGATTCAATCCTGTTTTCAGGTGTATGAGATTGGTGGCTGACCCAATGGGAGTATCAAATCCCCCAAGGGCGCTGCAACCAAGTTCAGTCACCGGCCCAGTCACTGGAGCACTAGCTCTTTGGGCAGAGCTAGAATTCACCCCCACTCCATTGAATGTGGTACCCTGCCGCCTCTCCTGGGACCTGGGAATGCACATTTGCTGTTCTAAGTCCTTACACTTTTTAAGGAGTCTGTTGGCTTCATCTTGCAAATAGTTGTTTTCACCATTCATTTTATTAATCACCTCCTGCATGTTGCACATTTGCATTTGGCATTCATTGAACTCTTTATTTCCCTTGTCTCTTTCTTGAATCATTTTAATCATTTCTTGTTCTGCACTCTGGAGATCACCTTCTTTTTCACAATGTTCTTTTTGTAAAATCTGCATTTCTGAAACAACCTCATCTTTATCCTGCCTAATGTGATCCACTAAGGCTTTTAAGTGTGCCAATTCTTGCTCACTATCTTCAAATTGTTTCTTGCTTTTGGATAACTGAGTATCACATTCTCTGCATTTTAATTGCATGTCTTTTTGGCATACATCCAATTCTGCTCTCAACATTTCCTGATTTTTACTTGCCCCCTCTAATTCAGTCTTTAACCGGTTAATTAGCTGAGTATCATTCTCTTGCATTCGCAGGGACTTGTTTAAAATAAACCATATTTTGCCGCATAGCCGTATTAATCAGTCTTTCTCTGCACTTTTATCGGCTGCATTCAATAATCTTGTAAGGCAGACCTGAATTATGCTGCCTTCTGCAAAAATATTGTCTAGTTTTTCTTTCTGCACCTCACCCTGAATGCGGTTACTCCATTCTAACGCGCTATTTGACGACCAATTCCCATGTGCAAACAACTTTGCCTCTAAATATTGCACTAGATCTGATAATGTGGTTTCCCTTTGTGACATTCTGAAATTCGTTTTTAGTGGCACACTGCTATTATAAAATGGGTTCCCTTTAATGTGCAAATGGCAGTGTGAGACACACTTGCCACGCCCAGTAGGTACTCTATGATCACTTTCCCGGCCTGCAACGCACCATAAATATGTAGGGTATTTTGTGGAGATTTGGGGCCTGACGGTATTTTATTACCGCCGAAAAATAACTTAGCAATAATCACTCCTCGTATTCAGATTGGGCCCTGTACAACAATAATACAGTGGACATGCATTATTTCAGCACCCAGACATGCATATTTGGTATGCGTGGTTGGTATGCGTGGTTGGTGGTATTTTGGTGAGCATAATTCCCTTGTTTTATTTGTGGCCCCAATGTCCAGAATCCCTTATCTTTGCTTAGATTTTTCGTGTAATCACTAGAGAGACCTCAGACCTACATTTTAGAAATACCACATTTTCAGTGTTAGTGTTAGTGTGCCACCATGGGCGATCTCACTGACTTATTTACGACAGAGAGCTATATGTGGTAATTTTGTGGTAATTTCCACTACCTTATATACGGTAGGGAACTATGTTCAGAGAGTCCCTCTTCCCGTTGGCTCATGTACCTCCAAAGAGCTATGCTACAAACAATCACTCTCAACTCTCCATACTGAATATGATCATGCACACATCTGTCTTAAAATGACAATTGCATTGTTTAAAAATCTCCCCTCATCAGCACTGTATTGGTAAATAGAAGACACACCACCCGTCTGCTTTCAAATATTTTTCTGTATTATAAAAGTTGCATTTAAACACGATCTCACTCTTTACAGAAATAACTAAAACAGCACATTAACAGCATTGTCTGAAATACACTGAAAAAAAAACTGGCAGAGAACAGAACATAATTTGCAACATTAACGTGTGATTAAGGCACCGGAATCTCTTTTCCTACTCTGACTGAACATTCTCGTCTCGTACACACTTAGCTCCCACACTTATGTAATTACCTTATCTGTTCAGTCAAGTTTTCTTTAGCTGTTCTCTTTCTGAATGTGGCTCCCTTGAAGATTAACCCCAGTAAAAAGGATCGCCTTTCCTTCTCAAACCGGGGTCATTGCCTGGAATTCTCAGCTTTTGCAGATAGGAATGCTCCAACCAGGAAAAAATAGGTCCTTCTCCCAGCTCTGCCAAATCTTGACTCCCCTTCTCTCTCCTCAAACTCCCCCCAGCAAAACTCTGATCACTCCCTCTAGCATGATACTTGCTATGACGCTGCTCCAATCAGAATCAATCATGCCATCTCCTCCTTCTCTACACAATGGCTCATTTTTATAGTAATACTTTGTAACCAACTGATTTCCTGTTCTTTCGAGCTCTTTTGCTTCCTGTAATTATGTGGACAGGGCAGCAGAGAGGAGAAAAAAAAAATGGATGTGCGTTTAAAAGTTCACTTTCAGAATAGGCCTAATTCTGCAGTGGAGACACATTTTTATTAGTGGATTATGTTTCATTAGTCAGGTTAGTTATAAGTAATGTTAGTTATTATTTTCAAATGTGTCTCTCGCACCATAGGCATTTCAGGTGAAAAATAGTGTGCATTTTTTGAATGTGCACGTGTGCTTTTAACTGTAAAAATAGATTTGCATCTTATATGTTAAAATCGTTTTTGACTGAATGGCCTGTCTTTCCTTGTTAATCTGGTAACACATATAGCAATACACCGCACCCTTGTGGTGGTGCTGCAAAAAAATTGCTACCCGTGCAGTAGTGCTGTACTCTGTGCTGTTTGCTACCGGTGCAGTAGTGCTGTACTCTGTGCTGTAACACGCCAAATATCCTTACATCTCTCATTACATTGACTGTTGCGTGATTTCCATAAATGTCACACATCTTCTTACCCCCGCCCAACAATTTCCTAAATATTATGGTAAAGAACAAGTACAATGATGTATTACAAGGATGACACATGGGCTATGACTTTGCATACCTCCTACACACACACAGCACACACACACACACACACAATCAAGCACACATATATTAAACTAAATATGCATGGACACACACCCACACACACACACAAATGACCATATAAGGAAACCTTTGCACACTTACTTTCTGTAGTCTATGAAATTTGGATATGTTCCTTAATAAAATATCTGCACATGGTAAACGTAAACATGTGTTTGTGAACCTGAGTAGAAAATGAACATCTGCAGAATGTCCTGTTTGATATATATATATATATATATATATATATATATATATATATATATATATATATATATATATATTACAAGGCCCCTGGCTGTTTATTTCCTTTAAAATTATGGCAAGAGACTCGTAAGTCATGGAGCTTCTCCAAGGCACTCGTATCCAAATGACAGTGAAGGGGGCACTTATAGAATGATAGGGATGAACACCAGTAGAATGCAAGACTACCTCCAGTAACATGTTCATCCTAATATATGTGGTCCATGAAGCAGGGTATCCAGAAATAATGCCCTCGAGAAGCATTACAACATGATTGCATTTCTACCAGAATCTGTGTCCCCAAATAGTTTGTGTCTAACAAAGGGGAACTACCATATATTCCCATATGAAGGCAATGGAATATATGTGCAGTTTAACATACAAGTGATTCACCATTTTTCAAACACCATTGAGTTGATGAGGGGATCAGCAAGTCCCTGTAAGACATGATTTGTGGCTTTGATGATCACCCCCAGGGAAATGTATTATATCTTAGTATCATGCCCACTCTTTTTCTATACTGTAAGGAATATGTGAATTAGTGGTTGAGGACGTTTTTTTATTCTTTCAAGATGTCACTCCAAATTCAGTTTTAGAACCCTTTCAACCTTCCATCCAAAACCAATGATCTTCGACAACTGTCATTTCAACCGTCGACTACAGAATCTTCTGCCCTCAAATGTCCCCAATAACCTCACACATTCTGGGAAAAGTTCTATTTGATGACACACATACAAAAGGTCTAACTTAACCATTTTGCTCCTTCAGAAATATTTAGTTTTCACAACAACATATGTATGTTTACTGAAATCATGCCAGTTAAGGAGTGCAAGTCTACATATAACCATATGGAACCACATAACTTGCAAGCCATGATCAACAGACCATCCATTCTGCCAAATCAATATTGTCTATTTAATCGAGTTAACACAATGGAGGTAGCTCCTTATTTAGAGGCGTTCTCAATAATAAAGGAATGGGCCTCATCCTATGTATAACTGTCCTGGGCCCTTTCATTCACCAATCAAATATTTAAAACCTTGCACCCCATTCTATGAATACTGCAGGGTATATTTCAAAATGTCTCTATCACATATATGGCAGCCAATGCTGCATTCAGGTCCAAAACCTATGAACGATCCCATATCTGCCACAGATCGAGAATCCACTGTATTGACAAGCCTTGGTATACTGGCACAGATTGCACAGAAATCATTATGAGTCTGACAAACAGTTAAAGGGCTTTCATTTTTTTCCTTTGTGGGGCCTTGTGTGGTCCCTCTGTCTCCCGTCTTATTTTGACCCTCCTTCCTAACCCAGGCATCCATAAATCCTGTTTAGAACTACCAAATCTTGATCCCTATTGTCTAAGGTCTGGCTTCAACTAATGTGGCAATAAACCCTGAGATGGCGGGCCAATACCGCTCCAGGTAATGCCCCCGTGGGCGGTATTGGCCCGCAGTCGAGGGGCTTATCGCCATTAGTACCCCGGCCCGTTAGACCGTTAGACCCTTTTTTCAAATAAAATGGCCGCTGCGAAAGGGAAAACATAGTCCGTTTTCCCTTTCCATGGCGGCCATCGGGAGCGTACGCGCTGGGAACAGAAGTGTTCCCAGCGCGTTCGCCCCAGAGAAAAGAAGAAAAAAGCAGGTAAGTGGGGTTGGGAGGGTGGGGAGGGGATAGTTTGGAGGGGAGGGAGTGGAGGAAAAAAAACGTACCTGAGTCCCCGGGAGGGGACAAAGGCAGACTCCAGCCTTTGGGAGGCTCAGAGCGGGGATTGCCTTGTTTCAAGCCTCTTCATTGGCAAGGGGCTGCCACGCCCCCCGCCGGTTATCAAACGCAGGCACGTAGGTGTGTCCATGGGATTACACCGTGGTATGGTTCTGAAACGAGCCAATCACGTTACGTGTATCCCGTGGAAATACCCACACTGGGTACTAATGATGGTTATGTAAATGGAGGCTATCTAAAAGCCCTCAAGGACTTCATAATATTTCCTACTTTAACCAGAGATTAGTGTTATGAAGGGAATTGGGATAGCATTTTGCACTTGCTCGGTTGAATTCAGACAAGTTCAGCCTCGCCCACTTACCTCTTTTCTCCCACTCTTACTACTGCACTTCCTCCAGCTTACTCCAGTCACTACTCTTCAGTCCATCCCATGTTTCAATCCTCCTCACCACCACCTGTGCATGCTACTTCTGCTCCCACTCTACTTTGCACCCACTCCTCTGCCCACATCTCCTACCTATCCTCCCACTTTTCTACTCCTTGTTCTAACCACTACTCCCATACTCCCACTCTAGTATTCCTCCATTCAAACACTACTCTCCTCCAACCAATGTTCTCATACTTCCACTCTACTGCTCGACTCTACAACTCCTCCCTCTAACCATTATACTCCTCCAACTACTGTTCTCCCCTCCCGCTCTACTACACCTCCCTCCAAAAACTCTTCACAATCACTCCTTACTCAACTAATCCCTTGCCACACAAGCACACACACTCAAACTCCAGAACCACTGTCATTCCTTAACCTGAGTCTCCATCACTAGCCACCGCTCCTGCCTTCTTCCTCCTGGTCTCTTGGTCTTCCTCCACCTCCATGTCAGACCTCACCCAGTAAAACCAAACTTGCTGTGTTCTGTCCCCTGCTTAAATCCCCCCTCCCTTAAAGGGAATGGCCACCTTTCCCCAGCCCAGCCCATCCGGTCCTGTCTTCCCCAAACAGAGCTTGTATGTGCAAATAACATTATAAATATTGTTATCATATCATATGATATCATATTGAGGGAAAGTATTGAAAAGGGATCGAAGCCATACCCACTTTGTGCATGTAGCTTTACCACAGAGCAACAACAATGGTGGCTAGCATAGGCAATGTTCCATGTCATGTTCTGGCTCCCCAACTGATGGGTTGCTTTGGTAAATCTATCAAGGAAGTGTGGGTTTGCTCCCTTGCATGTACTGTTGTGCCCTTGTGTGGTGGTGTCGGTTACTCCGGGAGCACTACGAAAATCTTTATGTGGCCGCGTAGCTCATCGGTCTTTCTCTCCTTCTGCTGAGTCATACTGGTGCTTCCGCTGTGCTTTGAGGTTTGAACTTTGGCTCCCATCAGAAGCTGTCTCGCTCTCTCTCTCTCTCCCTCGGATTTTGTTGTGCCGATCTCTCCTCTGACAAATCCCAAAAATTCAGGTATAGCATTTCTAAAACAAATAGAAAGACAATGGCAAGCATATTCTCACCATACTCAGGGTTGGAGCCCTCTCAATCAGTGTTTTCTAAAGGAGAAAACCTGCTTCTGGGCTCCTTGTTATACCTACCCCACCCTCATGCTGCTATGGTCAATATTCTGTATTGTAATTCATGCCAGCAACTACATCCTCCACCACACATTTGACTACACCTTCTTCCAGCACTTCCTGCACATCCCTTCCCTGGTGCTTACTTAGGGCTAAATGCTAAATGTTTCAAGCTTACACACATAAACACTCAGGTCCCTTCATCTCCTATTCTTTCAGTCATTTCCTCAGTGTTCCCCTTGATTTCCACTTCTTTTTTTGTTATTGTTCCAATTTTTTCACTAACAACTATTATTCCTGGAATCTCTTACTATACCATCACTGGCCCATTGGTTCAGAGCCAGTCTACCACTCATGAATTTGAATTTTGAAGAACTTGGAAAGCGCTAAGTGATCGGGCAGACTGTACTGCTTCTGGGCACCTATGATAATACAATCACTTCATCTCCAACGTAAAGTATCATAATGTTCTAGGTGTTACATTGCTTGAAATGGCTGTTGATTTAGATACTTCGAATAATAGCTGGAATTGAGCATTCTGGGCTCTCTGGAGTCTGGTTAATTGATTTTCTGGCCTGCCAGGGAGCAAGCGAGAGTTGACCAGCAGTACTACAACCATAGCATGATTTTTTTGCAGTTTAAATATGAGGGCCAGATACAGAGTAAAAAACAGACTGCACCTTGGCGGCAACTTGGCTTCCTGTTGCAAGGTTTGCTAGCAAAATACAGCCTACGTTTTTTAAATTTTATATGTATAAGTAAGGCTCAAGCACATTTGGGTTAGAGGTGTCAGTTAGCAGATGTTTGGGTCCAAACAGGGCCACTCTGTTTTGTTGGCATTCAACTGCAACTGGTTATAGGACATATGGAGGTTGACTTCATTCAAGAAGTGATCCAGTCTCTGTAAGGAATCCTCACTGTTGGCCACTTTCAGAAAAATCTGAGTATCATTTGCATATGTATGGAAGCTTTGACTGAATTTCCTAAAGATATTCAGTAAAGGTTTCATATACAGACTGAAAAGAAGAGGTGAAATTGAAGAGCCCTCGGGGCCCCTACAGCTCAATGGTAGACTATCCGATAGATACCCTTCACATTTGCCTTGATGTCGGTTCGACAGACAGGATGCGAACTATGTCAATGCCTTCTCAGAGACTCCCCCAATTGACCTTAGGCGAGAGAGTAAGATAGTATGATCAACCGTGTCAAAGGCTGTTGAGAGGTCAAACAACACCACAAGGTAAGATTCACCCTTTTCTGCCCAGTCGAGAAGATCGCCCCACACTGCCACCAGGGTTGTTTCCGGACCATATTTCGGGTGCAGAAACCAGACTGGAAGTTATCCAGGAGAGAGTATTTCTCTACATGATCTTGCAGTTGATCAGTAACTATTTTCTCCAAGATCTTCCCTGGCCAAGGGAGGCCAGCAACCGGCTGATAGTTTTGGAGGTCACTGGAGTAAAGACTGTTTTTAAAACAAAAGGGGAGATACTGTGACAGATGGAACTATTCTGTGTTAAAGTCAGAGGTTTCCAAAATTGGTCATAAAATCAGCGAAGTCTGTAGCTTAATGCTTAGCTGTGCTGGCAGGAAAGACAAATTGTGCCATTGGTGGGTTTTAGTTAATTTAGTAAAGCACAAATAGTTTCCTGGGAGACCGGTGTGAAATCAAATTGCAGAGGCATTGTGATATGCAATGGGGAGAACGTGGTAACCAAAGTAATTGAGGTGACTTCAACCAATGCCAGCTTGCGGTCAATCGTTTTCTGAATATTTTCAACGTCATTCATCAAAGAAATTTAAAAGGCATTGGGCCTCATTAGGACCCAGGCGGTAAGGGGTTTACGGCGGCGTAAACAGCGCCGACCCTTACCGCCTGATTCCGAGGTCCCTTAGCGCTATGGAGGATTTAACACCTGCTTTTAGCAGGTGTTAAAATCCATGGCGCTAAGGGACCTTGTTGTTAATTACGCCACCGTAATTTACGGTGGCGTAATTAACGCCTTCCCCACTCCCATTATGCCCTATGGGGCAAAAATGGGAATGGGGAAGGGTAAATGGGGATTGGGGACTTACCGCCCTGCCAACCTCGGAATGGGGCGGTAAGTCCGCCAACCACCATGGCGTAAACGTAGTTTACGCCATGGTGGTAAAGGTACGACCCAGGCGGTAACTTACCGCCTGGGTCGTAATGAGGCCCATTGACTTTCGTGGTGGTCGAAGGCACAAGAGACAACGAGCTGCAGCTGTGGTGAAATACGTTATTCATGGCATAGAACAGTTCTCTGGGTTTATTATGAGATGTCTGAACTTTGATTTGTAGGTATTCAGATTTTCAAAGCCATTTTGACATTTAAATCAGAAAGCAGGGTATTTCACTGTCTCCAGAGATTTTCCAGCCATCAATATATTTTCTTTAAGGACGCTAAGTGTGGAGAATACAAAGGATTGGACGGTTTTTGTTTCATATTTCTTCTGAACAAAAGGTACATAGTCATTGCAGATATAATCTAGAACCCTATTCCCATGACTAAATGGGAATAGGGACACTCAGTAACCCAAATTCACAATTGTCATCCAAGCCAATCGAAGCTGTCACATAACATACTATAGTCTCATTGAACCATTGCACTTTATTTGACAAAAAAGCAATGTCCTTCCAATACCACATTTTATGTTGGCCCCAAATTACTCTCTAGCATTTGCGCTGGCATGTCATGCACGTTTCCGGCACCAGTCTCTCCTTCTCCACTGATTGCCTATTTTATAGTCTCAAATATTTTACCACCCCCCACTCCAACACATGTCAGAAGTGTGTCCTTTTTCGACTGCTGATCAGAGGATTTCCCTCCAATAGGTATAATATGTCTCAACATATTGTTTTCAGAGTTTCCCATTGCATTATTGAGGCAATAAGCCCTGAGATGGCGAACCATTACTGCCTAAGGTATTTCCCCCGGGACCCATAGTTACAGTTGACAAAGGTCCTGGGGGTACTATTTTAGGATGTTGGATGATCATAAAACCTAGTAATGGCCAGACCAACAATGTTGGATGGTCAAGCTTGTGAGGCTGAGATGCCTTCAAGATGAGTTGACTAAGCCCTAGAAAGAATCAGTTCTTAATGGCAACAGCCTAAAATCCGACCACGTTCACCAATTGCTTTGGGAAAGGTACTCAGGGCTGCTAGGGGAGAGATAGCAACTAGCTGTAGTTATCAGCAACACCAGATAAAATGGTTTATGGCAATTCATTGTGTAGCAGGCATTTATACAGTAAGAAAATACTGTTCCAAAGCGCCCACAGAGCAGGGAGGGAGCAAGGGTGGGCATTACAACACAATAGTTAAGAGCAGAGGGGAGAGGGATGAACCTAGTATGCCTTGCGAATATTCAGAATGTGCAAGTGCAGAAAGGAATAGGGAAGAAGGGGTAAGTGCTGGGGAGTCCGAGCTCGTGGATGAGCCATAGATGAAGTACTAGGAATGTTGAGTGCTACATGGCCTGGGACACGGGAGGTGTAAGTGTGAGCCTCCAGTGCAGAGGGTGTTCAGATGCAAAGTGCTGTGAATAGACAGGAGCTGGGAAGAATGGGTGTGGGAGGCCAAGGCCCTGAGGATGCATAAGGGCCAAGGACACCGATTCAGCAACTGTGGGATTAGCAGAGGAGAGGAGGAGGGAAGGAGGAGGAAAAGAGGAAAGTCTTAAAAAGCTTCCAGAATTTGAGAAGATCCTGCTCAAGGAGCAGGGGGAGGGGGAGGCTATTCCAAAGGAGAGAGCCCACAGAGGAAAGTTAGCGACCCCCTACCCTTTGTTTAGCAAAACGCTTTACACACAGAGGTGTGCCAGAGGAATTAAGTGGGGCTAGAGGGAGAGTATTTAGTGAGATAGAGTTGAAGATAGTGTGGTCCCCGGGCCCAGGCAGCCTTGTGAATGATGCAGAAGGATTTTAATTTAATCTGTGCAGCAACCTGGAGACAGTGAAGACTTTTTTAGTGCAGGAGAGATGTGGTCTCTGGGCTTAAGGCCAAGGATAAGTCTTGCTGCCCTATTCTGGATAAGCTGCAGGGTTTGCAAAGTGGAAGAAGGAAGATTCAGGAGGATGCTGTTACAGTGGTCAACTCTAGAGAGAACCAGGGCTCGAGTCACATTGAGCCTCTGAGGGAAAGTGAGAAAAGGTAAAATTCCTTTGTGAAGGAAGAGCTGATATTTGGACTTCTTGGCAAAGTCCTGAGTGGGAGGGAGGAAGGAGAGAGAGGAGTCGAAGATGACTCAGGTTTCTGGCTTCAGTTGAAGGTGCAGGGGGAGAGCCCAAGGCAGAAGGCCAGAGTGAGGGGAGGAAAGATGGATCCCAATGAGAAGGATCTCAGTTGTACAGGTGTTGAGGCAGAGATCATTGGAGGCACACCAGGACTGAATGGCAGATAGGCAGTCGGGGATGATGGAGAGTGCAAGAGGGTCAGCAGGAAGTCTGAAGAAGAGCTGTGTAACACTGGAAGTTGGAGGAGAAAAGAGGAGATGAGGTGTGCAAGGAGAGCAATTTAGATGGTAAAGAACCAGGGGGAGAGTATAGAGCTCTGGCGACACCACAGTTGGAGATGGAAGTAGGAGAGGAGAAGGGCCCACAATGACTTAGGAAGACAGGTTAGTGAGGAAGGAGGACAGCCAATCCAGTGCCTGTTCTGAGATATCAAGTGTATATTGGGGCCTTTGTATGAGGATGGAATGGTTAACTGTGTCAAATGCAGATGAGAGATCGAGAAGGATAAGGACGCCTGTTGAGTTGGAGTCCAGAGATGCGAGCAGCTTTTCACAGGTGTTCAGAAGAGCAGTTTCTGTGCCTCTGGATGCTTGGAATCCAGATTGATGGTCGTGGAGGCCACCACGTTCAGTGTGAGAGTTGAGTTGGGGCAGGGCTAGCTTCTCAAGCAGCTTCCCCTGGAAGGGGGTGATGGAGATAGGGCGATAGCTGGCAGGGCAGGTAGGGTCAGAGTATGTTTTTTCAGGAGTGGGCGCACAAGGGAGTGCTTAAGGGGGTAGGGGAACAATCCAGTGACAAAAGAGTGATCGCAGAAATTAGCGAGAGCTAGGGCAAGAGAGGCAGTGTTATCTTTGATGGTCCTGGATGAGCAAGGGGAGGCATGTTTAGAAGAGACCTTCATGGAGCAGGCAACTCTGGTAACTTCTTCAGGAGAGAAGGAGGAAGGGGGACGGAGGGGTGTGGTGGGGGTGTGGGAAACGTTGTGAGGGAGTGTAGAAAGGGTGGTCAGAGTGTCCAGAGTTTTGGTGGCAAAGTGTGAAGCCAGTGCATTGCAGAGGGCCTGGGAAGGAGAAGCGGAGGAGGAGACTGCAGAGGGGGTTGGCTAGTTCCCTGTAGATTTTGAAAATTTCAGCCGAGTTATTGGATGCGCCGGAGACCCGTGCCTGAATGTGGGCTCTTTTGTTTGCATGGAGGGCAAGTCTGTATTGTCTTTGGAGTAGGCGGGAGGCCAGTGTGTCAGAGGAGGAGCCTGATGCCCTGAACATTCATTTCAGGGCTGCAAGTTCGGTGTCATACCAAGTGTTATGCCTTGAGGCAGGTTTCAGACGGATCCTTGTGACTGGGGCAAGAATGTCAAGAATGTTGGTGATGGAAAGATGGAGGTTGCTCAGGGCAGAGTCAGAGGTAGAGTCAGAGACAGGGGTGAGGGGGGAGTGAAGATATAGGCGAAGGCAGCCAGTCACTCGTTTCATTGAGCATATTTTAGTGAATGAGGTTGGTGGGACTACTGGGGGGGGGGGTCAGGGGATCAATAGGACCCAGATTAGAGCAGAGGAGTGAGTGGTCTGACCAGGAAAGAGGGGTGACATGCACAACATATGAACAAGTAGGCTGATGGATCTTCAATAATCACACCAGGAAAATATGATCTACTGTCAGAATATCAGTACAAGAATCTGTTCCCAGAACACATGCACACAATGTTTCAGTCACTATGGACCTTGTAGTGGGATGTCTTTTAGTTTCCTTGATACAATGCATAGTTTCTTCATTGATTTGTGCGATTGTTTGGACATGTTGGATGCTCAACCTTAAGGTCCTTGAGATTCTTAAAACTTAGATAGTGTGGCATGCTGGAGTAAGGAGTCAGACAAGGGGTGGCATGTTCACAATAATCTTTAGTTAAATAATAATGAAAAAAGCTAATCTTTCCCTATCCTTAAAGAATAATTTTTGTGCTCGTCGTCAGGGTGCTTGTCATACTCAAAGTGTCCATCCTCTGTCAAAACTGACCTACTCTAGCCCTACCACTCACAAAAGCCATAAATAGCTCCAGGAGGATGACTCCCTTCTTCTGGTTCAATGGGATCAGCCCAAGGGGCATGCTTCTATTAGTCTTTGATAATAGTTAAACTTTTGCACTTGTAGAGAATACCAGGAGAATGATTCCCTTTTCCTGGTCCAACAGGTGCTAATGATATTGTATTAGCTGCCATAAGGGAGTTTTGTAAGTCCATTGTTGTTGTAGATATTGAGGGGTAAGGTTCTTGGGCCCTTGGTCGGCATATACAGGGGCAGTCTGTACGCTCTCCGCCACAATGTGAGCCGAGGGAAAATCTTGTTGCAATGTAGATTGGGCCCATGCAGAAATGTTCAATGAGATTGCTGTCGGTTGGGTGGGTGCAGCCTCCTGCAACTTTTTTCCCTTCATGATATGAAAGGCTTGACACAGGGCCTGATCACGACTTTGGCGGTAACGCCGGCGGTATTAGCCCTACCACCGAACTCCCCAGCGCTAATAGCGCCGGATCATGAGTTCGGCGATAATGTAATTCCCCATTCCACATTCCCCATTCCCCATTGAGCCCATTCGGGAATGCCCCATTCCCCATTCTGCTCAATTCCTGATTTGGCGGACCCTTAAATCCGGCGGTAATAATGCTACCGCCGGATTTAAGGGTTACCGCCAAAGTCGTGATCAGGCCCACAGTCTCATCCTCCATGTCTTTGCCCACAAAGCTAGCCTTGCATGCTTCCATCAGATCACACTCCGGTTCAACACTCAGAGAAAAAGAATGCCAAAGGAGTGTGTCCTTATCTGAGCGTTGGACAATGTACAAGCAGGGCTCCATTTCATCTTGCATAACAGTTTCAGATTGGACGTTGGTGTCCGTGTCAGGCTCGTGATCAGAGGCCAGCTCAATGATTCCTGCCTCATTTGCAGTAAGTCAGGATACTTCCAGTGTATGAATATGAGGTACTAGATCACAAGTTGAATGCACAACATTTTCCCCGACAGTCATGTTCTCAAGCATCACCAGTGCCTCCCTCTTTTCGTGCATATCAAGCTCAAGACACACCAGCGCGCTCCGGGATGCATTTGTCTTCCATCACCAACCATTCCTATCCACTTCGTACAGTAGGCGGGTAAGGTTTGCTTCTTTCTGGTGCTAAGTCATTTGTTGCAAGTCCGTTCTTGACTTGATGCTGTGTCGGTTGGCTAGAAGTCGACACCATTGGTGTGCCGTGCACACCTCTGCAAAACTCTGACAAACTTCTGCGCTAAAGTCTCACACCAGTGCTTCGTGCAACAGAGTGGTTTTCAGCTCACAAAAGTGGGTTGGGCCTTAAAGCAACATCAACAGTAGCTGTCCACAGGAGGGTCACGAAGACAGCAAGCCGCCACACAGTCTCTCCGAAAAACTCATGCGCCAAATTCTTGCGCCGGAGCTTTGCGCCACCGAGTGGTTTTGAGCTCACAATAGTGCTTTAGGCCACAAAACAACAGCAACAGTTACTGTCCACAGGAGGGTCACAACAAGAGCAAGCCACCACACAGTCCCTCTGACAAACTCCTGCGCCAAACTCTTGCGCCGGTGCTTCGCGCCATGGAGTAGTTTTGAGCTCAGAAAAGTGGATTGGCCCTTAAAGCTACAGCAACAGTTGTCATCCACAGGAGGGTCGCGAAGAGAGCAAGCTGCCACACAGTCACTCTGACAAACTCCTGCGCCAAACTCTCCTTTATATAAAAATGGTTTATGTAAAGTTATTTGGTGAAAAAACACTACATACGCAATGGATTATTACAAATTCCTATATGTTAGCATGAATAAATCCATGCATAGGCTCAGACTAATGTTGTAGTCTTAAATTAGTGTTTCTTTAAAAGATGTTTCTTGCATCCGTGAGAAACGTATGAACCTTATTTTATACTGGTATGGCTGAAGCTGGTGATATGGATTACTGTCATTTCCTGATGGTAAAGAATCTATATGGTGTTTTTGGATCATTTTAGACTGTGCTTGGCACATGATTGAATCAATTACATGTGAGGCACATATGAAACCTAATGCAAGGCATAAAAGGCATTGAATGGTATTACTGAGGATTTGAGGCTCCACCTCAGATATGATGGCAGCAATTATGCATGTGAGGCTCTCCCCTACATGTTGTGACAGCATCAAGTGTATGAGTCATTAACTGAAATTGAGTGGCATTACTGGGCACTTGAGGATGCACTTAGCATATGATCAAAGCAACTGGATATATATAAACCTGTAACTAATATATTGTAACTGCACCTAGGCTGTAAGGTTATACATTTTGCACACCATATTATTTCAACACCTGGGAATGTAGGGTTTTATTTGGCACACGATTACTACTTAGGCAATTTGCAGCTATTATTGAGAATGTGGTGGCATATTCATGGCATATTCATGGGTATGCCCGTGATTTATGTTGGTTCGCTCTAGTCTACCCATTTATTTATTTATTTATTTTATTCATAACGCACAACCCGCAGGCCCGGGGGCATCAGGGCGCAATTTGTAAGGTTACAGAAATGCATAGATACAGGAGTCGCAATGCATGAATTTACAAAGGAATGACATTACATGATATGAACAGGACATTAAGTACAAGTAAAACAGTCAGCAGGTCAGAGAAAGTAAGACAAAGGCGCTGTGCGGGACTTAAGGCAGGTCGAAAAGCCAGGATCTGGTATTGGCTTTGAAAGTGTGAAAAGACTCTTCCGCTCTGATTGTAGCAGGGAGGGAATTCCAGAGCTTGGACCCTAGGACCGGGAAGCTTGAACCCCCCTGCTTTTTGCAGTTTAAATCTAGGGATAGCTAAACAATGGGACTGGGCAGTTCTTAGTGGACGGGAGGTCGAGTGTTCCGACAGTCGACTGCCGAGATAGATGGGGGCCTTGTTGGCCAGACATTTGTGCGTAATGGCGAGTGCTTTGAGTGAGATTCTTTGCTTGACAGGTAGCCACTTTAACTTTGATCTAGTTTCTGAGATATGGTGGTTACGAGGGATGTTTAAGGCGGCACGAATGGCATTGTTTTGGGTAGTTTGGAGTTTATTTAAGTTCTCTTGACGAGTGCCTAGGTAGAGAGCACTGCAGTTGTCAATTTTAGCCATGATGAGGGTTCTCGCTAGTGTGACACTGTTGGAGGTGGTAAGGAAAGGTCTGCAGGCTGCAATGAGTTTGCATGTGTATGCCGACGCAGATCTGACAGCATTTGTTTGTCGGGTTAATGATAGAGTAGCATCAAGGTAGAACCCTAATGTTTTAGTGTCTTTTGAAACTCGGATGCTATTGCCATCTATAGTGAAAGATTGATATGCCGGTTCAAGTGTTCTCAGGCGTTGTGCAGTGCCCAAAATGAGAACCTCTGTCTTATCATCGTTTAGGCACAGCTGGTGTTGGGCCATCCAAGCTTGTATGGTGTCAGCCAGATAATCACCAGTAATGGGGATGAGTATCTGGGTGTCATCCGCATAATTAGTGTAGGAGACACCCAGATAGTCAAGCACATCAAAGAGTGGTTTTGTGAAGATGTTATAGAGTGTGGGTGACACACAAGAGCCCTGAGGTACGCCGCAGTGAATTGGGGAAGGGTCGGCAGCTGCGGATGGGGCAAAGATTCTCATGGATCTGTTGCTCAAAAATGTCATAACATGGCACCTCTCATTGCATATCGAGGCAGAACCCTAGTTAGTTAGTAACCTTAGTTATAATCTGGTAGTTATCTAAAATGTTGGATGTTTCCTTTAGTGGCAGTTTTTTTTGTTGTTGATGAAATGTAAGCTTATATCCTGTTTTTTAAAACCTGTCCATTACTTCAGCTCATGCCATCACTGTTAAATGTCGTGTGATGTCATTTCATGCATGATCACTGCGGGCAAAGGTGATATGACATCACTTCATGTGATGTCATCAGGTGTATGATGTCACTTCCGCTATCGCTGACTTTTGGTGAATCGACGTCCGTGATCACACTAGTACTGTACAATTGATGTCAAAATGGTTATTATTGACAGTTTTTTCTATGCCATGTCATTCTTGTCTTTAATTTAGTCTTCAGCGAGAACTGGTGGTGCTTTATAGCACTAGGCTATCAGAGTAGAGTACTATAGTGAGGAAATATGAAGCTGTTAAACAAATAGGGTAGTTAGGGGGAGAAGGGAAAGATGCCTGTCCTTCTGTATGCAATGAAGGTCCGGCACACTTCTGTTATGTTATATTATGATATTATGCTTTGACTGTTTATTTCCATAAGGCTATGCCACTATTTTGTGCCTGGTAAGCACTTGTCCTGCACTTTATGCCGCAGTGAGTCCATCCAACAAGGCTGAGTAGTAGGGAGGGAATATTTCAGTTTGCAAGCCGACAATGTGCCAGCCAAAGTGAAGCGAATGGGCAAGAAACAGATGTTGTTGTGCTCTACATCAGACATGCAGGCAGGAGAAATGGTGATCTAGGAAGATAATGTGCTTGTGCTAGGAAACCTTGTTAATACCAATACTCAGGAGATGTTGTATATAAATGCCCACCTACCTCCCCGTTTTATTTTCTACAGTTTTTATACTGTGCCAAATCACGATCACAGTTGTCACATAGCACCAATCCTTTCATCATCTCTTTTCATGCAACACTTTTTAGGGCATGAGCACTGTCTTTGGCTCGGGTATCATTGTGGGTTTGGCATTTTAGGGAAAAGGCCAGAATGCTACAATTGGCTAGTTTCTATAGTCAAGAACGTTGTCATGACTTATGGGTACTTTTAAAAGTTGTTAGGTTTTGAAGCCTGGCTCCTGGCTGGCCTCTTCTCAGAATTAAACTGAATAATCCAGCCTTATATGTGTTTTTTTCAACATGAGCTGCAGATAACATATCCTGGTAATAGAGGATAGCATGTGACTCTTAGGTCAAAACAGGAGTGCAGTGTCTTCTTACCAGATTACATTTGCTCATCTACCCTGGGTATTTTGGCCCTTTTTATGAACTGAACACCTATCCTTTATTTAATTTATTTATTCTATTGCGTGATTGTGAAGTGTGCAAAATACCACCTTTTGGCTGCTTCAGATTGCTAGAACATTAGACATTATAGTGGAACAACATGAAAAAGGATTTCATAATGTCACCTGACATAACTTATTCTGCCATAATGAACTAGTATAACAGAAGTTGGCATCATGTCTCAAAGGAGTACAACGTATTGGTGAATAATTGCATAATGACATAAAACATGAAATAGGACGTGCGTGTGTGTGTGGGTGTGTGTTTGTGTGTAAACTGATGAAGGTAATTCCACTTCAGGAAGGTAAATCTGCTGATCAGATTTCCATTTCATAAGGTCTATGCCGAAAGCATAGTGCACAGTAACCTGATCTGCAACACCTGCTCTCCAGTGGCACAGAGCAGGTTCAGAGGACACAGGTGCCCATTTGAAAGCTGCAGTGACATCCAAGTCTATGCGGCGCAGGGGCTGCATTGAAGATATCCATCATTGTTTCTAAAGCTACATAACTTTGAGCCTGTTTTCCTGGTGGCACGTACAACTTTAAATATAAGGCATACCTGGGTTTAGGATATGGTGACCAGCATCTCTCATATTTAGCCAAGCAACATCCATTTGATATCACACATGTGTCTAGGCCGGTGAACTCGGCTATGAAAGGATTATGTGCATTCTCCCCAGACAGGCTGGACCTTGCCAGTGCTGGCTGGACTTTAACCTTCCAGATTGCCTCTCTTGTTTTCTTTGTGAGGCAGTCACTTCACTGGAGGTTGTCCTGGGAACAGTTATCAAAGGGCACACCCAGTCTCAAAAGGAGTAGGCTCATACCAGGGAGCTGCATATCCAAAGGCCTTTCATTCTATTGAGAATGGAAGGGGCAGGTTTAGTGTAGACATAGGGGAATGTTTAACAGCTGGAGGAAGGTTTCACCATCTTGTTTCTCTGTCTGCCCGAAGGCAAAAACCTCTAGTTCCAACAACAGAGATTGGACCCCTAAATCAGGCTATTTTTAGCCCATTCACTTGGGGGTATTTGCCTTAAAAAAGAAGGGGTCTCCCACCTCTTATTTGAATCATCTCTGGACATCAAACTTTCAATAAGGTTTTGTTGGACCCTGTTGGGAGAGCAATCCTTTTCAAATTCCATCAGATGTGAGGCGCAAAGACAGGCGTTCCAAGGTATAGACACGCTTTGGGGGATACCCTACTCTAAATCTATGCAATACTATGGGCCTCATTACATGGTAGGCGGTGAGCCATGGCGCTATTAGCGCCATGGCTCATGCCCGTAAAATACTGGCACCGCCTTGGTGGAAAGGGGATTTACCGCCCCATTCCAAGGTCGGAGGGGCGGTAAATCCCCCTTCCACCATTGCCCTTCCCCATTCCCATTTCTGCCCCATAGGGCTCTATGGGAATGGGGAAGGCACTAATTACGGCACCGCAATTCTGCGGTGCCGTAATTAGCTCCGAGGTCCCTTTGTAGGTTGGATTTTAACGCCTGCAAAAAGCAGGCGTTAAATCCCCCAACCCGCAAAGGGACCTCGTAGTAAGGCGGTAAGGATTTACCGGTACCGGTATTTTACCGGTACCGGTAAATCCTTACCACCATCCGTGTAATGAGGCCCTATGACTATATTCAGAATATTGTGCAAAAAAATCTATGAAAACGTACATTCTGTGTGTATACAGTAACTGTTGATCCATAACCATTTGTTATATGTTCTAAATGTCACATACCACATTGGTTTGTTTCTTCTCATTTTTGACCTAAATACATAATGGTCTCCTATTTTACATCTCTGAATTAATCAATATTTCCACAGTATCAGTTTATTAGAGCATCACACTTGGTGTGTTTCAAGTGATATCTGGCAGGTATATTTCCACACCCATTATTTTTTTCATAATTAAGTTACTATAAATAAGGTCCCATGGTGGAACATATATTTGTGCATATCTGCTGCTGGAACAAGACCTGCATCTCTGCCAGCCATATTTCTTCCTATGACCTCACCTGGTTGAAGGAACCTGGAATGTGTGTGCCAGCCTCCCCTGTGTGTGGGAGCCCAGGACAATGACTAATCTTGTCCATGAGACCTTGGAGTGGGACTCGCAGCTCATGAGAGCCAGGAGAGGCATAGAGAGGGTGGGTACATAGCGGGAAGGCCCACCCAAAATCTGTAAATGCCCACTCAGCAGCAGTGTGTGGGCATTTACAGATGAGAGAGGAACGAGGTCAGCCAGGCCAGGGCCTGATCAGTGATACCCAGGTTATCAGAGGGATGATTGAGCAGGATGGCATGGTTGACCGTGTCAAAGGCAGAAGAGAGATCAAGTGAGATGAAGACAGAGGGGAGATCAGAATCAAGGTTAGAAAGCAGGTCTTGGCAGATGTTCAGGAGAGCAGTTTCCATGCTTCTAGCTGCTATAAAGCCAGACTGATGGTCATGGAAACGACCAACAGATGCAGTGTGAAGATTAAGCTGAGAGATGGCCAGATTTTCCAGGAGTTTGTCCAAGAAAGGAGTGATGGAGATCGGCCGATAGTTAGCCTGGCAGGGGGGTCGGCTGAGGGTTTCTTGCAAAGAGGGTGCACAGGAGAATGCTTCAGGGGGGAAGGGAAGGCTCCAGCGGAAAAGGAGTGGTTGTAGAAGTCAGCCAGGGCAGGAGCGGGGTTGTCAATGTGGTCCTTGATGGTTTTGGAAGAACAGGGAAGAACCTGTTTTGACAAGACTTTTATAGATGGGACTTGTCTAGAAACCTTGTCAGAGGAGAACAGAGGAAAGGAAGAGAAAGAGAGAGGAGAGGTGGCCACAGTGGGACTAAGGGCGTAGGAGAGAGTAGAGGTAGGAGGAAGAGAGGATGAGAGGTTGGGACAGTATGTGCTGGGTTTTAGAGAGGAAATAAGCCAGGGCCATGCAGAGGGCCTGGGAGGGGACATTAGAGGTAGAGACTGCAACAAGATTGGCCAGCTCCTTGAAGATTTTAAAGAGTTTGGCCGAGTTGTTAGATGCCGCAGAGATGGAGGCTTGGATGGGCTCTCTTCTTTGTGCGGACAGAGAGCTGGTATTGCCTTTGGAGCAGGCAGCAAGCCAGTTTGTCAGAGGATGCACAAGAAGCTAGTCATTTCCTATCCGCCACCCTGCACTTGTGTTTAAGGATGATGAGGTCAGAGTCATACCAGGTGTTGCACTTGGCTTTGGGCTTCAAGCCGATCCTCATGGCAGGGGCAAGAACATCAAGATTATCAGAGATAAAAGAATGGAGCATGGAAAGTGCTGTGTCAGGATGTGAGTCAGCCAGAGTAGGAGGAGGGGTAGACAAAGTGGCAGTGAAAGCCTCAACTCACACATGCTTCATGGGTCAGATGGCTGGGAAGGTAGGGGGCAGTGAGGAGTTTACTTGGCCTGAGTGGAAGAGAGGGAGAGATGGGAGGAAAGGAGAAAGTGATCACTCCAGGAAAGAGGAGTGTTGAGAGGGATAGGGAGGGGAAGGCCACCCAGAGTGTGCCCTGCAGAGTGAGTCGGGCACAAGGGGAGAATAGACAGAGAGAGAGAGAGTCGCCGAGGTTGTGAAAGAGTCCCCAGGAGGGACAGGAAGCATCCAGGTGGATGTTAAAGTCTCCAAGAAGGAGGAGTTGAGTGGTCGAGGCCAGGGGGGAGGAGGAGAGGTCCACCCAATCAGAGAAGGTGGTGATCTGACCAGGCGACCGATAGATTGTATCCACGGTAAAAGAGTTTCCAGGAGAGAGAGAGAGAGAGAGAGTCTACACACAAGGCATTCCAAAGAGGAGTAGGCCTGAATAGGAATGACAGAGGCAGGAATCCACTCCAGGAAGATCAAGGCTACACCCCCTCAGGAACAGTCGGATCCGGGTGCAGAGAGGATCTTGTAGCCATCAGGGCGGACAGTGTCTAAGCTTGTGACAGAAATGGCCGTGACCCATGTCTCGGTGAGATAGAGGGCATCGTGATCAAGTTCTTCTAGGAAGTTGAAGATGTCTGAGGAGTGTTTGACAGCTGAGGGAGGGTTGGGAATGGCAATATGGAGAAGGTTGCCAACCTTGAAAGACTTCCAGGAAGGGTTACGAATCAGAGGTACACCCTACGGAGGTGTAAAGGAGACTGAGGAGAGGCAGAAGAGGAAGAAGGAGAGGGCAAGGCAGCCAAGGAGGAGGCATTGGGGGGAAGCAAGGAAGCTGAAGAAGGGAGAGAAGTGACAGCAGGAGAAGAAAGGAAATTGTTGAGGCACGGCAAATGTCTATCAAAGAGGAGAAGGTTATCCTGAGGGCCTTGGACCAAGACAGTGCCATTCAGGTAAACATTACTTATGACCTTAGAGGAGTTGAATGGGGCCAGGAGGGCTTCCCACCGGGGGCCACCATTGACTGATATCTGGTCCATATTGGGCTCTAGATACTGGGTAGGTCACATTAATCACTTTTTGCAGCACAAGAACATATACATTGAACCTTGTGGTTTTTATTGCCTTTCTTCCCCAGTCTCATTTCCCAGAGTGCTGCATATTCTAATCTTGCGTTTTCTGTGTTCTTTCATCAGGGGTGTGTTTTTACAGTGTTTTCTAGTTAGGTATCATTGTACATTGTATGTTTAATTAAAACATATGTTTTTATTGGATCTTGATTGGAAATTCCTTTACATTGGACTGACTTTGCTGTTTGAGCTGATACTGAACCACATTCACAACCCCCTTGAGAGGAAAGCCTTGCCTCTGCCCACGTTATGACCAAAGGCAAAGGTGGTATATCTCTTAACTGGGCCTGTTTTACCTTTATGATTGTGTTGGCATTTGGTTTGTAGAAGTGTGAGGACTCAGTGGGCGCTTTAGCTTTTACTCATCCTTGTACTCGTGCAGGGCAGAAGTCAATTTGTTACACAAATTAACATGCATTTAGATTTGGGAAAACAAGCACATAGGTCCTAACAGACAAACATTGAAAACCATGTCCCTGCAGCTTAAAACATGACATACCAAACCATAATAAACCAGTGTGTAGCATAACACACCCAAGAGAGCATAGGATTCCAAGGCAGGGCAGAGCAGAGTAAAAATAATATAGCACAGCTACATAGCAAAGGCAAGACATGGTTTAGCATAGCAATAAATAATAATGTAAGCATTCAAAACATCACTGCCATGGTAGAATATCCCTGCTAAGATATTTCCGTGGGATAAACAGAAACACACATACATACAGACACTACTTACATCTCACCACTTCTATATTTTAAGTCTGCTCCTCTGGGGGTAGGCTGCTGGTAAAATGGAGAGAGGACCAGGCCCAGTAATAAAAGGCAAGAGGGCCTCGCCTTTAATGCCCTTCCTTCAATCCACCCCGGGGCTTAAATTGCCTTTTAATTTCATTAAGAGATGATATCTCCCGACTTCAAAAAGAAACATGTTGGCCACTTTTGGTAAGTGAGGCATGTCTAATCCTTTCAAGCAAAAATGTGCTTCTATGAAATGGAATCTCTTTTTTATTTTTTCTTAACTATCATGCTTCCTTACAATTGCTTCCTAGTTTTTTGAGTCACTGAAGCATGTTGTAAAGCTGCATCAATAAAAATAGAATCTTGGGGAATGTGCCTTCGTCATAGGGCCCTGAGAAGGACCCCAAAAAGGACGGATGACTGTAAAGCACCCTCTTTATGGGCCAGCTACCTGTCTAGCCCTGAAGACCCTTTCAAGGAATAGAATGGATGGCATGCAATGAACTGTAATGTGATATATAAGTCTGATATATTTTTAGAGTGGCAAAAGTTAGTTTATTTTAATATGCTTTTATACTGCACCAAATCACCAACATAGCAGTTTCAGATTTCCTAGCCTTGTTCATGGAGTGGCTTACTGTGCCCCTGCCAGGGGTAGTCAAACCTCAATCCACTGGAGGAAGGCATGTTTGCAAAAGGAAGATAAGGGTATGGGAAGCAAGAGGTTGGTGCCACAAACACAGGAAAGAAGGCATACAGCAGGGGAAACATGTTTTTGATATCCTGTGTGCATGCCAGTCCTTAGAGGTGGACGATAGGTCTACAACAATAAGGGGGCTGATATGTACTAAAGTGTTGTCACAATTGGTGGATTTTTTTTCCATGGCCCATTTGAAGTATACAGCAAATGTCTCAGGTAAGGTGAACACATGATAGCCAATTAATAGCTCTGTATTTACCATGCCAACTCTGAATATCTACTTTACATACTATGGACTGTGATGAAGTCATAGCATTTGTCCTCTCCCCCCAAGGGGGAGCCAAACCCTTTGGGACTAGGGAGGTGAGCCCACTAAGCTACACACACCCTAGGGGAAAGGGCAAGTAGGATCCCATTGGTGGTGACCCCCCCCCCCTTAGAGGATAGGCAGACCCCTAGAAGGGATATTGACCACCCTCCTTTATCTCAGGAATCCTACGTCTTAATTGGGTATTTGGATGTTAGGGAGAATTATAAATGTACTAATTCCCTTCACCTTAGAGACCCCCAACAACTTTTCTGGATTTTGAGGACTTGATTTTCTTACCTGGAAAGCGTGTGAGCCTTTTTTCCCACTCTTTCATGTATTTTGATGTGTGTTTTACATTTCTGTTCTCCGATTATGGAGTTTTAGATAACTCCATAGGCATCATCTTTTCATGTGTGTTACACAGCACCCTCAGTGCAGTGACACAAGGATGTCTTTTAGACTTCCCAAAGGTTTAAATACCTTCTCTAAAAATCAACTACTGCTTCCCAGAGAATGTAAAGTGAAATTGAATTTACTAGTCTTTTCCAAATTCCTAGACCATTCACACACCATCTTACACTGGAGTGCTGGAGGGGTTACATAGTATCCCTGTGTCTAAACACTCATGCAGCAATCAAATGATACCCTTTCCTATTGAAAAGGCTGGTGGCAGTGGTTTTACAACAAACTGCCATGATTTTTCCCGACCGCGAACACCGGTAGCTAAAAGTCACGGGAGCCATGTTTTTCAAGATGGCGCCTTAAGCCCCTTTGTTTAAACAGGTCCCAGTCTTCTTTTTTCACCATTTCTTTTTGGAAAGATCCTTCTAGTATTTGTCTCTGCGCGCCAAACCAGGTTTGGTCCCTTTGTTGGTGTGCCTTTGGCGGGCTTCAGGACTTAAGTCCGCCCTTGGTGTCTGAGTGTCTGGGGTGAGCAGGAAGTGAGTGAGGTGCCCAAAACTCCCTGTGCTTAGTCTCCTATGAGACCCAAATACACTCTGGTGTGATTGGCTGGCTGACTGTCCAGCAAGGACAGCCACCCTGCTGGATGAGTGACAGCTAGGCTGGAATGAAAGGGAGAGAACTGTTTAAAAGGCGAGTCTCGTGGACTGGAAGGCAGAGTCGACCACTGGAATGAAAGAACCGAAGACGAGCTGGAAGAGGACGGCTGCTTCAACTCCTGGACCGTTGGTTTGCCCTGTGAAGCCCTGCTGGAGGTCTGAATTGCCAAAATCCATTCCACTGAGAAGCTCCTTCGGGGACCAATCAACTCATAAAACACCTGGATACCATTCTCAAGGCTAGTTAGGATTAATCAGGGAGAGGGATTAACCAGGGAGACGGACACCAGTTTGTGTTCTTGAATCTACAGCTACTGGAACTGAAGTGACTCATTTTTGTTTGCTTTCTTCAATGATTCCGTGCAGTGCAGGAGTGCCCCGACGTCCACCCTCTTGTCCCCACTACTGAGGCTCAGCAACAGCGAGATCTGCAGGAACTGCCTGGAACTGTGACTTTAGCAACATTTGTTTGTTCATATAAAGGTACTGGGCCAACCCGATTGAGAGAAAGCACTCTTGCAGTGAAAGTTTGTGAAACGTTCCCAACTCGCAGGCCTAATCAGCTTGTGAACCCACAAATGATTCTTTTTTGCCTAAACTACTTCTGCGAACTTTTGCAAAGACTTTACCATTTGATACCAGAACTTCTCTTTCCAATCCAGACCACTAGCCCATTGAATTTGGCCTGGCCTATTGACTTGAATTGAACTCTTTTGGTGAACTGAAACTATTTGCACTGCCTACAAAGTATATGTAATCTATTCTACTTACTTTTGTCCTTTCTGCTCACTGCTAAGGAACTGAACTGCCATTTTGCTCCTATTTCAGGGGAGCTCAGACTGTCTCAAAAACTTAGAGTTTGTTATTGAAGTGTATTGGTATATAATATTAAGTTGTCTTCTTCTAGGGAAATGTTTTATAAATGATTGTGTAATAAATTAATACGTGTTTTACCAAGAAACATTGAGTATAAGTGTCTACTTGAACCACTGTGATTGAAAGTCCTCTGTGTAACTACTTGTACTGCTCACATACACTCTTGAGATAAGCCTGGCTGCTCAGTTCGCTACCAACAAACTGTGTGGTAAAGACTTATACCAAAGGTTGCTCTTGCTTACACCTGTAGTCCTAATTGTGTGTGGTGGTCCCAGAGGGTACTGCATGCAATTCAGCCTAACATTGGGGATTGCCTCAAATCAATATGAGAATGTTGTACATGGGTTAGTTTCTGACCTGATGTTTTTGTCCTCACAGAACCAATGCATTGCTTCACCTCCTTCCAGAGACAGATATTAAAGGAGCCTATCACTGACACGAGGAGGAATGAGAGAGCAAGCCAGAGTACAGCTCAACAGCCTGTGGAGCAGAGCTGCAGACAAGGGCCCATCCACCTTTGAGGCAAAGTCAGGGAGACATCCCACACAGATGGTGTGGAGCATTGAACAGCTAGGAAGCCCACAGAGTGCTGCTCCCTACTGTCAGGCCAGGAGGTTAAAAAGGTTGTCCCTGCCAAAACGAGAAGTGATTTGACAGTTTGAGATGTGTGTGATTGGCTCCCACAGTGCCGACCAGAAAGAACCAAAGCTTGCACACTGCTGCGGAAAGAAGCAGAGAAGCTTCTACCTCTCTCATGGAATAGCCTGTCACAAGACAGATATGCAGTATGCTAAGGGAACCATGAAGAGGGCGGACCCGTCAGCTGGGATGAGAGACTGGAAGGTCCAAGAGGGGCCCTGCTGCCACACCATCTGACAATGGAGTGAGAAGCCGCATACCCAAAGCCGGGGTGAGGAAGGCTCAGCAGGGTCCGAGCTGCCTTACTGCCCAAGACAGGATGGTAGAAATAAAGGGCTAAGGGAGGCCGATCCGACATACAGCCCGAGGCAGGTCAAGAACCAAACTGTAGAGGTGGAGCCAAGTACCACCACCCAAAGCTCCTCCTCCATGATGCCTATATGTTGGGAGCCAGAATGCGAAACCTGTGCATTGCCAGTAAGAATACCTATACCATAGAGAATCCTGGAAGTAATATTTCCATTGAGAAAGCCATACATGCATACATGACAATATGATGGCTAACTGAATGAAATCCCAGAGGAAATGGGAGAAGCAAGCGAGAAAACAGATTGGTGACATCATTAAGAGCAGAGTCGACGCACCTAGAAGTGATGCAGAGATGAGAGAACATAAAGATTCTATACGCACTAAGTTCAAGGTATTGAAGATTAGCAACATTTCAGGCTCGAGATGAAGCTGTTTATGCTACAGTATAAATAGAGAAGATATTGAGTTGTTTTACAATTGTACAGAAGCAGTAACGCAAGTAGACAAAGTATTCTTTAAGACTGGCTGTAGTGAATAGATTGTGGCAATGCACAAACATATATAAATAGGAAATGTAAGGACTACTGACAATTCCACAATGCGCTATAGTAGAGCTGGACCCCAAAAGCAGGAACACGTTTTAGTGTGGCATAGTTCGAAATCGAAAACTCAACCATGGAGGTGGGTCAAAGAAAGGCTTGGTTGGATCGACAGCAAGAAGCCAAGGCCATCTTGGGCTTGCCTGTGCGTACAAACAATTAAAGATTGTGTGACAGAACAGAACTCCTAACTCTAGTGAGAGGCAAGAACTTTGAAGACGTCAGAGGTTCATCAAATAGTAGTATTTTAAATGCAGTAAGACTTGAAATCGTGGTCTACAGTCACGTGGTCAGATGAAAATAGACACTATAATGAGCTGTATTGAAACCAAGAGGACAGAGTATGCTATACTCCCTCATATTCTTCAGCACAGAGAACATTTGCAAGGCCGAGTTCAAAGCCTTAATTAACTAGTAGGCAGCAAGTGTGATGATGGATGCCAGGGCTAATTGATGGGAGGGTATGGTTGTGGCCATGCCAGCCTGCATGCTGCTTACGCATGTGGAATATTACAGAAGAGTACAAGGGTGCCAACCAATTATAGAGGGACACGTAATAAAGAGTCCTATAGTTTGTGTAACCAATGGGATGTCATGTATTTGATGACATTTGCAGTGACCTGCACTAGAGGAGGGCCTATTTGCCCCGCCTGATGTTAGGGACCCAATCACTATTCCTGACCGGTATGGAACGTATACTTAGATGTTCCTTATAAGCCTATCACCATTCCGAATAGGTTTTTGTAGTTTGCAATGCAGGTAGAAGTCAATAGTGACAAGTTTGTAGTACGTAACCTGCTTTTTATATGTATTGAATTGAGTTTCAGGATCGAGCGAACGTGTTGAAGTTCATTGTAACTCCCTATTTTAGAAGATTGACATTAAAACAGTCGCATTTTGCCATCTTCCTGAGTTAGTTTGATTATTGAGTAATATTCTGCATCCCCATGTGTCTCTAAGTATTGCTCTCTCTTAAAGGGCTGGGTCGGTTGTCCCATTTCAAAACTGCCCCATGCAGGGTTTGGAAAATAAAGACAGTAAAAGGGGCTGAGAGCCCAAAGACCCCAAGGGGGGGTAGAGAACCTGAGACCCCAGCGAGGGGCTGTAACTAAAGGGATCTGAGTCAGTCTGGGAGAGCCCTGACCAACTAAGGACATTTGAAGGATTTGTGTTGAAACCTAAACCAAACCACAAGCCCTAGAGCCATTTGTTTCTCTGTATGTCACAAGTCAGAGGCAGGAGCCCGTAGAGAACTGATCCATGCTGGAACTGTGAAAAGGGAAATGGACCCTCAAATTATGACCTGACATTATGTTGCGACAATACAGTGTGGGTCAGAAGCTAGCCAGTCGGGCAGGAAGCCATTACCCATTTTTATTTATAGTTTTGTTACTTTATAGTGGTATTTTAGGATCGGGCTAGATATTGTTCAGAACAGTGGACAACATTACTTTAAATGACATCCTGACTTGCATCCCTTTGGACTCTTTCTTTTTCTGTAAAATGGGGACTCAATGAATACAGTTTAGACAGGGGTTTTCCACTGTAATACAAGTTATTTCTTTACCTCACCATGAGTTGTCTGTCTCCTGGTTCTGATTTAGCACAGGGCATATCTACAGCTAAACACAGAGTTATTTTCCCTAGGATCACCCATACTTTTGGATGATATGTTTGTGTAGTTGTACCCACCTGGCTCCTCTCAGTGCAGTATTCCTGAGGGTTATTCCAGGAGGAAACCTCAAGTAAATACCCCATGCTTTTTGCACAATCTCCCCTTTCCTTGTTTACAGTGCACATTTGTAAATCAAATCTGACTGTTCTGACCGAATCTAGATACAGTGGCTCTGTGTTTAGACCTTTTAACTAGAAGCATCTTGTTTCTTTGCAACTCTTCTGCATCCACATTTTATGTCTGAAAGGCATCAAATAAATACCCTGTAGTAGTTCCATAATCGCCCCCTTCCTTTCTTAAGTGTTCGTTTATATACCAATATGGCTGTTTTGAGCTTATCAGGATGCAGTGGCTCGGTGTATTTTTAAGAAGTACAATAGATCTTTACAATGCTTGTTCAGCCAAGTGGTATGCCTGACAGGCATTAAGTACATTGCCCCATAATGTTTACACATTCTCCCCTTCTTTTGAATGTGCTCATTTGTAAACCAATCTGGCTGGTCCGAGTTTATCCTTTTTTCAGGATTTTTAATAAGAGACATCTTATTTCTTCACGTTGCTTGTCTAGCCAGGTTTTATGTTTATCAAACAATTAATTAGTATGTTTTTACAAACAACTGGTTTCTAAAATGTACTCCTTAAATTGGTGAGTTCAGCTCTTCAGAATCTGTTATTAGTCACACCACACCAGTCAAGCAAATCCATCGGAAACCCTGCAAACATGCATTCCGATCATTCCAGAACTTACCAGTGGAGGCTTTCACAGAAGACTTCACCAAGGGTCACTTCACATGGGATGATTTACCGTTGATTAACCAGGACTGAGACTCGCTCTTCCAAGAACTCAACACCTACCTGACAACCAACATCAACCGCCATGCCCCGGTAAAACAACGCACCCTCAAGCCTAAACCTTCCACACGCTGGTACACTCAAGAACTCAAATTCAGTAAATGAACCATCAGAAAACAAGAGAAGGCTTGCCAAACATCCTGCTGAACATCTGACTTCGCCCTGCTCAAACTCTGTGCTACACGGAGATGACTGATCACCACTGTTAAGGCCAACTTTTACCAAAACACCATATCCAAGCCCAATAATAAAAGCAGAGCCCTCTTCAAAGCCATCAAGCACTGCATTAACCCTCAGCCCGCCCTACCCATATTGCACACCATCAAGAAGGCAACCCTTATCAACACTTTCTTCATCAATAAGATCAGCATGATCCACCAACACATAGACACCAACGCTACAACTGACAGCACACTACAGATCCAATCTTGCAAAACCACAACTACTTCCACAACTTTGAAGCCACTCACTATTGAACACTATACTGCCATTCTAGCATCCCTGAAGGCCACATCATCATGGGACAACATCCGCTCTGCCAACATTAGCTGTGCCTCTGTACTTAAGACACTCCTAACTGAAGCACTCCTCCCTTACCTGCCAACCATCCACTGCTCCCTAACTCAAGACACCTTCCGCTCGACCCTCAAGATTGGATAAATCCACCCACTTCTCAAGAAACCAACACTAAACCAAGAGGACCTCCGAAACTATCACCCCATCACCCATTCTCGCCTCCTAGGTAAGATCCTTGAGAAAACAGTAACCAAGGAACTCCTCCATCACATTGAAGCCAAAATCCTCCTTCAGTGCTACCAATCTGGCTTCAGACCCAGATGCAGCACACAAACAGTTCCCATCAAGCTGAGCGACAATTCCCTTAAAATTCTTAATGATGGCCATCCTTGCCTCCTGGTTCTTCTTGACCTCGCAGCAGTATTTGGCACAGCAGCCCACCAGACACTCGCTGACAACTGACATTTCAGCATGGGGATCAGCAAGATCATCCTCAACTGGTTCAAAATTTACCTTATGCCACCAGTGTGTACACATGAATTCCTCCAGATCACCAACTCTACCCATCTCCTGTGGAGTCCCAGAAGCATCCATCCTCTCTCCTGTGATCTTCAATCTTTACTTTGAACCACTTGGTCCATACAACACCCACATCCACTAATATGCAGATGACAAGCAGCTCTACCTCAAGATATCCTCCATCAAAGGCATCCACAGGCTCAAGACCTGCCTCTCATTGATCCAGTCGTAAATGCCCAGTGCTTACCTGAAGCTCAACCCCTCAAAGACTGAATTCCTACTGCCGACCAACATCACAGAAAACCCTGATATCCAGATCTGGCTCTGAGCTATGCACCTCGACAGCTTCACGCCGCAGCTGTCCACCTGTGCCAAGCCTCATCGGTTTGACATTGAGAAACACCTCGCCTTCAAACAGAACATAGCCAGGAAGACACAAATGGCTGTGTACCAACTTTCTCTCCTGCAATAAACTGGGCCCTTCACCTCAGAAAACGACTTCAGATCTGCTGTCCAAGCCTTGGTCCTCTCCCACCTAGATGATGGCAATGCCCTTTTGGAAGGTCTTATGGCAACTACCCTGGCTTCTTTGAGATTTTTCCTGCGTGCTGCAGCATGACTAATCAAAGGACTCTGCAAATTCAACCACATCACCCAGCCCTCATCGAACTGCAGTGGCTTCTGCTGCAAGCCTGTATCATTTTAAAATCCTGCTGCAGCATATACAAAGCTGTCCCCCTGAAGTCCCAACGCTATCTCATTGAGAAATGCAGCATCTCCAGAGGCCTATGGTCCATCAGAATTAAAGACAGGTGTAGACTTGAATTCTGCCAGTGCAGGAAGGAAGAAAACAGAAGATAGGCCTTCTCTGTCTATGCCACAGACTCTGGAACCTCCTGCCCATCAACATCCAACTCGCCCTCTTCTTCAACAGTTCAGGAAGGAGCTCAAGGCCCTCCTCATCATGGAGTGGCTCCTCCCTAACACCTAGGTCCATACACCATCCAATCCACACCTTACCTGAGACTGGATGATATGATCCCCACTGTTTCCTCCCCTGGTTACTTGTAGATCCATTGCTGACTACTGCCCTCCCTCCCCTGTTCTTAGATTCCCACTCCCTTGTTTCTATGCTGCCTGACAATATTCTTCCCCTATCATTGTAAAGCACTCCATTGCTTTCCGGAGCTAGGTCCACACTCAATAAATATAATAATAATAATAATAATAATAATAATAATAATAATAATAATAATAATAATAATAATAATAATAATAATAATTTTAGTCAATTTTTGTCCGTTGAAAAGGGCTCAGAACAAACCTGTATAACTACCTGTGGGTCTTTCACTACCATATTGTTTTCAATTAAGATTAATATTAGCCCATCTTCAATTATGGCCAATGATTGTGTTTGTGGGCATATTGTATATTGTATTCAGTAAATTGTCTAAACTACCAGAATGTTCAACAGCAGAGGCGTTGCTAGCGGGGGGCTCACAGGGCTATAGCCCCTGGTCTTTTGGTTGTAGCCCCGGATAGAATCTCAGGAGCTACAACCAAAAGGCTATAGCTAGCCCCGAGTTCTGACAGTTCTGACATTAGCAATGCCCCAGGTCTTTTCCAGACCTAGCAACACCCCTGTTCAGCAGTAAAAAAAAAAGACGATTCATGATCATTCACTGGCCTATCCACAATAAACAAACCTTTTAGCATTGGCTAGTCCTTCAGCACCACAGCAAAACTTTCTACAATCCTACAACTGTGCCCATTATTGTTTGCATAGTTCCCAGGTACATCCTGAAGAAGCCTACAATTAAATGTTCGGATACCATGTTCATGGAGGTAGGCCAAAAAGCAAAGATCTGTTCAATTCAATATCATGATCCATTAAACACAGAGACAGCATGTCCAGAATATAGTATTCAGTAAATTGTCTAAACTACCAGAACGTTCAACAGCAGAGGCGTAGGACCATCTTAACATTGCAATTCCTATCAATGATCAAAGTGGGAAGGCCAGTTATCCCTAACTGCCTAAAGTGAAGAGAGATTCAACAATTTGCTACAATTTTGTGACCTCACTTTGTCCTTGTGCGAAGAAAAGAGCATAATAATTCATCAGAGATATTTAGTTCCTAGATGAATCCTAGAGAAAATGCATGCTATATCTTGATTTCATTACATGGCTGTGTTTTGCTAAGGTAAATTGTGTTGCAGCCCACATTGCTATGCACATTGACATGATTGCCCTTCTATTCCCTTAGATTAGGAGTTGCAAATGTTGTGATACTTGGAAAAACATGTATTCGGATCAATAGACAACCAGGTTTCTTAAAAGAAGATTATTTTGTGGCTACATATAACCTTATAACCAGAACCAAGGAAGACGTCATAGATACTGTGTTCTCTCATATTAGTATGAAATACATTTTCCGTGTGAAAGCATTCATTGTGTAGTCCCATTTTTAAAATAAGCAAAACCAGCTAAAAAAAAACATAAAGGAAGCAAATAGAGTGAAAGTCAAAGCATTTTGGGCAGAGTCCATCGTCAGGGCATGATTCATGGTAAAATGGCACAAGAAAGGGAAAAAAAACAGGAAAAAACTAAAGAAACATATGAATACATACCATTTTAACATACCAGTGTTTCACTGTAAGCAAACGCTCAAACAAATGGACACAGACAAAAAGGGTCCATACCTTCATTCCTACCTGACACATACACATTTAATGCATGGAAAAGGAATTTGCAATACTGCTATAGATATGAGTACATTATAGCACAATCAACATTTGTGACAAGATTACGAAAAGAGAAAAACACAAGTTGGAAGAAAGAGAGAAAACGGTACCCGTATCACTTCGATTTCAAATACTATAGCCAGTGCAAAGAAAAAGGGAACACATTATTGTCAGTACAACCATAATTAAGCCCCTATAGTAACTCAACACAATGCTATAGCCAAACTGGCATGCTGAATGTGGCAGTAAATGAATTGTGGCAAAAGAACTTGCCAATACATTTTGATAGCCCGAGCTGCAGAGGCGTTGCTAGGAGGTGGGGCTGAGGGGGCTAGAGCCCCGGGTCTTTTGGTTGTAGCCTGGATGGAAGCTCAGGAACTACAACCAAAAGGCTATAGCTAGCCCCGATTCCTGTCAGTGCTGACATTCGATTAGTCCGTGATCTTTTCCAGAACTAGCAACACTCCTGCCACCCCGGTTCCTTACAAATACTCATTGATACCAACCAGTGTGTAAGGGCTGCATTCATCCAACCAAATGTGTACATATTCATACTGTATTTATACAGGGTACGTGAGGATGCTCTGCCAAAACATACCGTCAACACCATGACATCATAGGATCACAAGTAGGGAAACGTACAAAAACTAGTAGAAAAAAAAGTACAAAAAGGGAAAGAGGAGAAACTTATTATGCAATCTGCAAAATATAATAACAGATAAAACATGGATGAGTAAGGAATAACCAAGGACCTGAGTTCTAAAGAATAAGACTGTTGAAGTATATTCTATAAATTCCGGTACGCCTATTTTCTCCACAAGCCCTATATGTATATTACAGCGTCAATAATCTACTTCAGGAAAATGTGTTTACCTAGAAAGTAGCAGACACTTGAGATTTTCAATCGTTCCGCAATCAACGAAGTAAGCGAACAAATAAGTAACCACAACTAGATGGGTTACAAATACTGGGTACCATACAAACTGTTATTCTGAAGAAGAGAATATTATGTAATACCCCATATAATATGGTCATTAAAGATACATAATAGAAAAATGACAATCTTGATTCAGGAAAGGTGCCAAATGTAATTCTTCCTGGGATAGTTTTTTTTTTTGTTTTAGAAAGTTCAGTTTTAAATAAATGGTCTCTAAAGTTGGAACTCCGAGTATGAGCAAACATGGGCTGATCAAAAAATACATTCTTTATTCTTGTATCACATTTCAAAATATGCCACTACTTATATACATATAAGGGCTGCAGCGTTTGCTTTGTATCAAGTATTATGAAATGTGCTTTAACGCCACCTATGAGCGAAACTATTACAGAAATGGCAGATGAGAGAAACAAACCTAATATGGGTTGTTTGGTTATTTGCCCACCTATTTGCCCACCCATTGACTGCTCATGGCCGTTCTAATCCAAATGGCCATTCCCACTCACTTCAGCTCCCCGCCCCCCACACCCGCCCAAAAAACCTCCTCGTGGGAACTTTTTGAGTTCACTTTATTTAGGTCTTACCATCAAACTTTGCACTAGAAGTGCCTGCCAGTGTATTTTCATAGCATTCTTCTGAGTTGTGCGGGTGTTACTGGTGTAATAACTAAGCCTTAACGAGGTCTGGCTTCAGCCACTCTATTTATAAACAATATGTGTGATCTTCACTGAAGTCCTGTTACAAACAAGCATTGGCAAATGCAGCAGTTTTGGCTTGTGTATAAATATTAGGCATTTGCCAGGTGCTGCTATGAGATGCCCATGTGCACAAACCATGTTTCACCTGCTACCATCAATAGCAAGTAAACACTTCTGCAGCAGTGCCTGGTAAGTGCCTTTCCCATGTCTACACAAAAGCCCAAATTGTTGGCATTGCCAATTACCTTTTTAATTGTAATTGCGAACAAGTGGTGCACAAAATGACAGCAAACAAAAAGTAACCCAGTCCCGTTGGGAGATTACATGCTCCCGGTGTACAGCAGTCTGTGTTCCCACTATTCTGGGCAGCATTTTTACTATCATTCCTGGTGTGTCATGTAATGTTGTGCCTTTAATTCACTAACGATAAGGGCACCGACAGAAACATATATGGAGTTCAAATGAGTGCATTGTCTTAGGTTTGTATTGAATATGCAAACATATACATCGGACATGACATTGGATTACTGATTCAAAAAGTATCTTATAGTTTCATTGAATAGTAGGTATGTTTTACACGCTCTCAAACACTACACGCACTTATGAAGTTGTTATTGTGTTTATGGTTTGCAAATCAAGATGCATCATGTATATTGTTATGTACAGAGTGTAAGGGATGGATTCCAATTTGTAATGTGTGTGTTTTACTTTGGCAGAAAGTCGTTCCCCTCCCAGCATGCTACATTGGCAGCGTTTGCAGCAGTGTACATTTCAGTAAGTAATACTATTATCGATCAGTGTTTCTCACACATTTACAATTTGATATCTTCTATCAATTGTCGAAAGTATGCCCATTATTGGAATACAATAAAAAAGCAATAAGGAGTGGGCAATATATCATGTGTGTTATCAGCGGCCTGTAAAGTCGTGGGATAAAACAGGGTGTGCATTCAGAAGCGTTTGGATTTGCAGTCAGGTTGCATGCTAATTCATGGATTAATGTACATACATATGTCTCATGTTAAGGCCATTTTCTGTATTCAAATCACAGTTGCCCTTATTGTAGCTAATAATCTTATTAAAAGCAAGAGGCGTTAAGAAGGTACGAGTCTGACATATAAATGTGATGGCCACGATTACAAATAAAACAATACATTTTAATGAATTCAAATATTGCACTGGTGTGGCAGTTTATCATAAGTGGAATTGTGGACTCACTGCCTTAAACAGACATACTTCCCCAAAGTAGGGCAGGTTTTTGCCAGAGAAAGTGTTCCTCAAAGTGCTTCCTGATCATTATATATCTCAGTGAGTCAAAGCTTTGGTGACCTTTGAATGTTCACATCTCACGTTTGAGGGTTGCACCAACCCGCGCACCTCTCACAGGACCTCCTCATGTGTGGGTCGAGGCTGGATTTTGGGTCCTGCAGGGTTCTTTTATCCCAGGCTGAAGTGTTCTATATTCATCTTGACCCTTTAAGCTCGTACAGGACATACTGTGCATGGTCAGTCGTATGCACAGGACACCCAGGTCTACGGGTATCGGAAGCAAAGGATTAGCTTCTTCTGCTTTACGACAATCTACATAATGTTCAGTTCTGGAAAAGGGTTAGCTTATTGAAACTTAATAAGGCAATAGTCACTGAGGCGGTGGGCAAACCGGGCTGGTAATGGCCGACCACCAAAGCTAAGGTCCCTTCATGAGGGTGCTGGTATCGTTACCACGGGGGTCGACCCGCCACCGTCGTGAATATCGCCATTAGCACCAGTGAGGATCACATGGTGGGGGGGGTTATGGGCACTTTTGAATTTTAAAAAAGAAAATAAATTTTGCCCAGTGGTGCCTGAATCCACGTTGCAATTCTAAAGTCTGCTTAACAGGTTGACAAACAAGAAAAAGGGACTTAAGAAGCTCAACATAAACGAGCCTTCAGCACCCATGTGTGATCCTCGTGGGTGCAAATGGCCTTCATGCGAGCATGCAAGGTGGTGTGGATGCCGGGTGCCCTCCGAGCTGAACATAGGCTCCTCAGAACGCAGACTTACACCCGAGACTATAACCTCTGTTCTGAGCTTTCTGATGGCCAACCTTCCCCCGGCAGGGTGCTAATTCCTCAAAAACCAAGATGACATTGTTTCTCTCCATATTGAAAATCTTTGTTTATAACAAGGTTAAGAACCAAGGTTTAATTTTTGATAATGAAATCACCATTTCTCCACCAATTAAAGCAATCCAGAGTATTTGTATTTTTATCGAGGGCAATTTTAAAAACACCTTCCTGTTCCCCACAGCCATTGGATGTCTGTGGCTTTATTTAGTTGGTTTGAGATCTCGGGATTGCCCACAAGATAAAAACAAATTGAAGGAGGAGTGGGCAGAAATTGTGCCTGACTGCATCTTGCCAACAGCTGTACAGAGAGGCACTCCTTGGGTCTGCCGGGACTGGTCTTCTACAGTGTCTGGATGGAAATGAAAAACCAACCCTTCCTCCCCTTGACACAGTAGGTGCTGTCTGCTCACAAGCCTCAGATACCCCTATCCTGCAGCAAAAGCTTTGCAATTCAGCCCTTCAGCGATTCAATGTGAAGAGGTGAGAGAACTAGGATCTTCAGTACCAGACATAGCCCGAGGTAAGTGGCACAAAAACCAACGGACAAGCAAATAACTGAACTAACTGTAAGGGCTCTGAAAAACCCTTATCATAACCCAACTGTATCTTGTAGACCTGGACGTTGCTTACAATCCATGAGCCAAGTCTCGTAGGTAGACACAGGGAATGTAGACTGATGAACTGTGATGCCTCGGTCCTACGTTGCACTAAGGAACAAAACCTTGTGCTACCCTTTGCAGCCCAGCCTGGAACCGGCCCTAGAATGTTCATTATTTCATCTGCACCTGCAAGCTATAAACCTCATAAAGCACCTGGGAGGTGGACATGCACAGCACTTGATAGACCCAGGAGAGCAGTGCTAAATACTATCTCTGCGTTATTTGGCTTCAGTGATGTACATTTGCACACCAGATGGTATGCAACCCTGTCCTGGGCATGTCTTCCTTCCTTTTAGAAAAAGTAAATGTATTGAGTAGTCGATGTGCTCTCAAATTGGCTACAGCCATAAAAAAACTAAAATCCACTTAACAAGAACAAGATGTGCTATTTACGACCACCATGTGCACAATTGGCCTGAAAACATTTGCACCACTATCGACAAAATAAAGATACGTGCAATTAAGGACTAAAGTTCATGCATTTTTAACCCCTGACGTTTCACATCAGAAGCCACTGGAACAAGTGGAGGTTTCGAGTAGTGCCTGGACCTTGTGCACAGCGAGCAGCATGCTACACTGCTGATTGTGTAGGCAGCGCCGGAGCCGATCAGAACTGTACAAAGATTCAGAATGGCTCACCACCATTAGTCATTTGTCCAACTGCCCAACCTGGATGGCAGATGGCTAGAAGTGAGCTTAATTGCGGGTAAATAGCTGTCTCTTCTGCAGTTTTGTGAAAGTTAATCACATTCGTTGTCTTTACGATACTACCTTCGGGGAGAATACATGCAACAATGGTGTACCCAAAATTTTAAAAAATTGGACATAATGTAGGAACCGCAACTGGAGTTAACATATGTAAGGTCTTGCGGGTCTCAGAATTAAGCGTTGGGAGGGGGACATGGGGAGGTGGAGAAGGGGGAGGCGATTGTTTTTCTTTCTTGTTATGTATATGTTGAAAATGCTAATAAAAACAAAGTTTTAAAAAAAAAAACCTGGATTGTACATCCCCCACTTTTCTGACGACTGTATCTTTTGATGTTAATGTCATCGTGCTGAATTTAGTGATATCTCTCTGTGCAAGTGTGTGTTCAATGCTTCTTAACTGTACACAAGATGATATGAGCAAGAATGAATGCAATCTCTCTCCTGCCTTCCTTAAATACATGTGTTTCTTCTTTCTAAGATGTACTTCAATGCTACGTTAACAGACTCATCCAAATTGCTGAAGCCTCTGCTGGTCTTTGCCTTCATAATCGGTGGAATCATCTGCGGCTTGACCCGCATTACCCAGTACAAGAATCACCCAATTGATGTTTACTGCGGCTTTCTGCTCGGAGGATGCATTGCTGTCTACCTGGTAAGTGTGGGTGAATGTGCAGCACCACTTGAGAGATGTGAGGGGCAAGCCTGGATCATTCTGTGTGAGGGAAAGGACACACTTCACATGGGGAAAGCACTTAGCGAACAGTGTGACCCAACGAAGCATGAACATGTGGATTGTAAGGGGCAAGAGTAGAATAAAGGCAGGGGTCAAGTCCTAAAAATAAAAGTGGGGGGACTCATCAACAAACGCGATGGGAACTGACGTCACCAGACATTAGCATATGATGGTGAAATATGCACATTTCATTAAATTGGCTTTGCATAAGCACCCAAATTCCACAGAACAAATGGCATTTGCCTCCCATAAAATCAACACACACACAAAATCAAGAGAGGATATTTTCTTCTAATAGTGTTTGAAAACGTTTAAAGTTGTGCATGTTTTAAACTCCAAGAACCAATACAAATGTTTTCCCTGGAACATGCAGTACCAAAATGGGACATTTCATATTTCGCTTTTTGTTGTTTTTCATCAGGTAGCGCAGTGGTGAAGTATCAGGCTTGCAAGCCTGACGACTGTAGTCCGATCACCGAGGTCGGCATTCATTCAGGAATTTCATTTTTTTTTTTGGGCTCGATGAGCCTTTACAAAGGATCAAATAAAATCAAACAAGTGAAAAAATGTCTTTGCAAATGTTGTAAGTGACTCCAATCTAGCAATCCAACTAAGTCGATGCCTGGTCTGGGATGCCCAATGGAAGCCGTTATTTATATATTTTTATGACAAGTTCATAAATCTGGATGATGAACCCTTATATAACGCCCCTCTCTTTGAATCCCCCTGACCTCACTGAGCCAAGAAGTAGCTTTGTTTTGCAAATTAAAAGATTTATTTTAAAAATTAAACAATATATATCACACTTTTATGAATAAATTAATATTTGATAGCACACTTATAATATGACAGTGATCAACAATGGATAATATTACACTAGCACACTTCTTTAATTACTTAGGAGTTGGTATAGAAAGGATAAGGTAGCAGAGGGTTTCAAGGAAAAGCAATGATGGAAAGAATGCACCACAGAAATAAACTGATATGGTTTCAACAAGAGATAATATGATCACTTTTCCCCTTGTGGCAATTCACTCCCCCCCCCCATGCCATATAAAGAGATGGAAAGGAGAGCACACAGTTCTCAAGAATACAATCAAAATACAATTCAAATTCCAGTTCCCCCCTAGCAAGCCTAGAGCAACCGGTATGCTTTTAAACAGGCAAAAATACTTTTACATGTGATTTGCAATGAAGTGAAAAATATGCTAAAAATTATTTTAATTCCCTATAGGAGATTCAGGGTAGGTGGCAGCTACTTTGAATTAGTTCAGGTCAACACTAGCAATGATTCAGGAATGATTATCAAATTGAAAACAAATTTCAGCGGTGCAAGCAAGAGACAGCTATTTTTTTACATGTGGTGAAATTGAGCTAAATTTCAATTGGCGGCACTCTTTCTGAGTGTGTCGATCGCGATTACGGAAAAACTATTATGGGGTTATTGGAAAGCTTAGGTTCTTAGCTTTAAGATGACAGTTAAATCTCGCTTCTAGCACATGCGGTTCAAAAGATATGGATGTTTTTGTGGAGGTAGATTCTCAGAAATACAGTAAAGATTCAGAATGACAAATTACACTTTCACAGCTTTGAAATCACAGAATGGACACACGATTTCTTATGCAGTTCTGGATAGGTGGAAATGGTTTGAATTAGATTATTTTAAACTAAGAGATTTGTTCTGCACAGTTCTGGCTGGATACTCGCACTATAAATTTGAAATAGGCCGTCAAGATCTGGTCAACAGGTTTAGACTGGACTTCTGGCGGGTGGTTCTGAAGTCACAGCTATCTGGGTCAGCTCTGCTGGTCTGGATCTCTGGTTCTGGCAAAAGTACTTGGCACTGCACAGCGGTCTGGTCTGGTCTGCTATTGGCACTGCATGGCGGTCTGGTCTGCTATCAGCACTGCACAGCGGTCTGGTCCGGGTATGGTTCTGTCACAGGGTTCTAGCCAGAATCAAACCGCTCGCCCGGCTGTTGAATAGTTTGGTTAGGTGGCTGGATTCTGAGGCCTTCTGAGAAGGATTCAGCTTTTGGTTCAGGCCTCTGTGCTTCAAGTTCTGGAGTCTATCTGGAGTCTATGGTCCTTCTGGATATTGTCTGGTCCGGCAAAGTGCTGCGCAAGAAAGTGGAAAGAGCAGTCCCTATGTGGCTTTCAGTGGTTCTTTTTATGTCTTTTGAAAGTGGGTGGGAAGGCTGACTTTCTATGCCAACCACTCTGAGGATCCTGATAGATTAGAGGATTCTCTGTCGCCTGACTAGAGAACTGAGCTGTGAGTCAGAGTGATGCTTTTACAATCTATTGAAGAAACGCCCCTTTGGTTTCACTTAGAAAATTAATTTTTCATAACAAACAGGTTTCCCAGATACACACGTGGTTGATAAAACATGTACACATCACAGATGAATTAAGACAGGTCTCTGTCCAACCCTGATCTTTCTAAGAGCTTGGGTTCAGAAATGACAACATTTTGCGCTTTAAGTGGGTTTTGCCATGGTCGGTTCTGCATCAAATTTTACACAGACCTGCACCCCCTCCCTGAGCATATTGCTATAAGTTATCATGTTTCTAGCATAAACCCAGTGTCTACAATATGAATAAATCGTGGGGTTTGGTGTCAGAACATCACACAGAGTTGAGCTTAGTCTCAAATTGTGGGTATATTTTTCATATTAGGAATCTCCAAATTGTACATTTTTGCCAGCTTAATACAATATTTTATAAGCAATTTAATAAAACATACATTTGCTCTCAATTCAGTACACCCATTTGTTTGCCCCCGCCCCCGGGAACTTGGCTTGACTCAGAGATCATGTGGCGACAGTTCACACCCAAAATCAGCATATTCTATTCAGCTGAAAGCATCCATTGTCTCTTTCCTCCATGCTGCAGGGAAACTCTCCTCCCCTTTTAATCAACAGGACCCTGTGATATCTTGTGCTGTTGGTGTAGGGCCTGGGAAGGGTAGGTGTTAAGAATTCTCATTGACCAGCTAGCCTTTGAAGTCTCAGCTGTGCGGTTTTCCTGGATTCTGGCGCAAATGTGGGCTTTTCAGCCATCTTGGATTTTCTAAACCCACATCACCAAATGTTGCAGCATAATAACTGGAACATGGGTTCACCTGACAATGTACACATTTTTGTCTAAATAAAAAAGAGAATAAAAGAAAAAGATAGAGAGAAAAAAAACGTTTTGTTCTCCTTTTTATCAACCCTGCCACTTTTCAGGCATTTGTGCTTTTTAGTTTTATGTTTTCTCATGTCACCTAAGTGCACAATGTTGTGGTGGACTATTTTCCTGGGCTATACAGGTTAGATGATTATTTCACAGTTGGTTAATACCTGGATGGCTGCTGATGTCAACGCGACATTGGTGCCAGAAATAAGTCTGTCCCACAAAAAGTCTGAAATAATGTCCTCCTCTCTGCGCACAAAGTTCTTGAATAGTCTTGACCGTTGTATCCATGAGCCTTCACAGTCCATAAGTAAGTGCCTTAATGTTTGTTTGGCAGTGTTTATGCAAATCGAACACAGTTTTTTTGCCTTATCCCCTTTGTTTCGCTTTTCTAAAACTGCCCCGCAGTGGACCAAATTTAATCTCATTCTGAGGAAGTTTGAACGCAGCTTTCTATTTGGAAATTTCATTACATAGCACGAAAGACACCCAAGTTCCTTTTTACCCCCTCAAGAACACACTTTGAACTGGATCTGATCTGACCTTCTCTATGGTTTCGATCCAGTCTGAGAGTTCCAGTTTTTTTTTTCATTTTGAGTGGATTTAAGACCAGAGTTTCCTAATCAAGGTCTATTCTTATGAGTGCCTTTGTTACCTTGTCCCCAAGTGAGATCAAAAGTGATGATTTGCCCTGTAACTTCTGAGACCTAAGGTCACCATAAAGGGAGGTCTCTTTGCCCGTAATTATTTATCGAAACAGGGAAATCAGTTTCCAGTTTGCCATACACTTTAGTGACTTTAGGCCTAGCTCGAATCTCAGACTTCCTATAGATGTACAGCTTGGAAGTCCCAAGACCCTTTTCCACAGTCGACCTTCAAAACTTTCCCAGTTTGCTGACCAGAGACCTGGTTTAGCTTCCAGACCATAAAGTATCACTGGGACCACTTCTGCTAGGTAATATTTCACTAGCGGAAGGATGGAAAATTTACAGAATTTATAGTTCAGTTTGATCATTTGTGATGCAGCTTGTGTTATCTTGTCCATAATCTCAGATTCTGCCTTGTAATGGGCTGGATGAGCGTGTATATTATAACCCAGATATTTTATGGTTTCTACAACTCTAATACATTCACCCCCCAGTTTCCAGTTCTTATATTTAGTTTTTGACAAAGGATGTTTAAAGATGAGGATGTTTGACTTGGCAGGGTTGACTGTTAGTTTGTTTATCCCAACATACTCATTCAGTCTCACTAGCAGATGTTGCAGACCAATTGGTGTTCTATCTAGAAGTAATACGTCGTCTGCATAAGCCAGCCAACAGATCTTTTTCCCATTTATGGTAGAGCTGGCCAGCGCAGCCAATTCTAGGAAAGGTCCCATGTCTGCCAAAAACAGATTGAAAAAGAGAGGCGCTCCTAGGCACCCTTGTCTGACCCCTGTGTTTACCTCTATTAATTTTGAGAGGTGGCCCATTGCATCAAGACGAACTCTAAAGTTTGTAGCTCTATGCAGTTCCACCAAGATGGACAATAGTGTTTCTTGCAATCCCCACCATTGCAGTTTTCGCCAGAGAAATGCTTGTTCTACTTGATCTACTTGATCGAAAGCTTTCGATAAGTCGATCCAAGCTCCATAAAATGGGGGCGATTTCTTGCTCTCTGTTTGTTCATTTAAGAGACTTAAAATCAGACCATTGACTGATGTCGAGTGTCCCTGAATCCTGATTAGAAGCGTGATAGGATGTCAAAATCTTCTACTCATTTTGAGACGTGGTTTAATAGGAGTTTAATAAATATTTTGCTTTCGATGTCGAGCAGCGCTATTGGTCTGTAATTTGCTGCTGTCCGACAATCCCCATTTTTAAAAAAGGGTATTACTAATGGCGTTTTCCAAGAAATTGGAACTGCCCGCTTCTTAAGGATTTCCCTAAAGAGACCAGATAATAGTTTCAACCATAGTTCCGGTTCTCTTTTTAGAGTCTGGTAAGTCAGGCCATTCAATCATGAAGCTTTAGATGTCGAAGAATTCATTATAATTCGTAAATTTCCTCCTCGTCAACATTGAGTTGCCAAGGTGTGTCTGGCTTGGTCGTAAAATGACAGGTACTGTGACTCTTATAGGTCTCTTAGATATTGACCCAGCCTTCTTCAGAGACTAGGTTACCAAGAGAGTTGCCTGTTTCCCCCTCAAATTGGTTTAATGTTTCCCAGAAGCTTTTATTATTATTTTCTCTTAGTATATTAAGTACAAACTCCCTGTCTGCTTGCATCCGGATTTCCCTTTGTGAGAGTGACCAAGATATATATTTGGTTTTCTCTCTTTTTATTTCTATTTTCAGTTGTTCTGCAGGATACCCTATTTTCTTAATTTCTCGCAGGGCTTTCCTATGCTCTCTTTTTCTCCTTTGTGTTGTATCATCAACGACGTGGAGATGTTTCTGTTTATCTCTGCCCGCTAAATCTCCGGGTGCTAGGGTTGCCCAGAGAAATTTGGTGAACCTCTGCGGGTCGCATTCCAATTTCCAGATATGCTCAGGAATCTCATTTAGCCGCTCATTGAGTTTAAATCCCCCATATTTATATTTCACAACTCTAATTTTCCCTTTTTTCCCTCTAGGTTCTGAGTTTCTCTCTGTTTTAGTTTCTAGAATGTTTTGGAATGAAAGCTCGAGTCTGCTATGATCACTGCTCCCATCCCGTTTTCAAGGAAGACTTTCAATGTTTCTCATTTTAGCTGGGTGGAGTCCACCCTCTGAAAAAAGGGAGTGGACTCCATCCACCTGCGTGTACCCTTGACATTAGACCTGAATATAGGTGTATTGATGGTGATATCATTAAGATGTTATAGAATATTTATTTGTATAATGAACCATTGACTACTGGATGACTGGTTGTGCCTTCTTCCTGTAATTCCAACTTAGTGTACATGTCCCTAAACGGACCCAAACAGATCACTAAAATGTGGGATTTGTAATTTCTCAATGTAGGATTACAAAGCAATGTCGGTCCACATTTCAGCTATCCGTCTGTGTTCAAATTTACAGCATTTTAGGACCTGGAGTTTAGCAACCACCACATGCAAAAACCAGAGCCACTAGGACTCATCATATTGAGCCGATTGTTAGAGTAATAGGAGCATTATCAGGCGGAAGGGCATATCTCTACTATATTTTAGGTTGATTTTCTGTAGTACATCTAGACGAAATTGCCAGAAACGTGGACATGCCCTAACATATGAGGCATAGATCCCTTTGCTCTTAAGGTGCCAGATGACCTAAAGCTCTTATGTTTTAGATGCTGTATTGTATTGTGCTGTAATTGTCATTTGTATAGCTCCTATGGTACCATTATTACAGTCTCAATGAGCTGTTAGCGGGAAAGCCCTTGGAGGACCGAAGTCCAGTGTATTGGAGGTCCTGAAGTATGACTAGGATGTGTGTGTGCAGTTGGCCAAAAAAAAGACTTAGAGGGGTGGCCAGGCTCCAGTAGAGATGCAACCCATGTGGTCATGCACGTGTATGGGTACTGAGAGGAGTAGGGATGGCATCCGTACTAGAGACTCGCTATGTGGTCAGCATGCTCAAATTTGTCGTAGGGCTGTGCGGCATTCTGCTAACATCCAAAATGGAGTCCAATAACTTCGGCAAATAATCTGTTGAGTGAAACTTAAATGTAAATCCAGTTATTCAGCAACAGGAAACCCACAGACCATTCTCCACTGCACATCTGTGAAGATACTGCCCAGCTTATTGAATGATTACTTGCTTTCATTTCTCTTCCCTCAGACTCTTATTAGTTCCTTACAATCGGAGTCAACAGGTTGGATGCTGTAAACAGGACATTCTTAAGGACTCTTATATTCTGTCATGTAACGTATCTATTCTACATTCAAGTCACCATCGTAGTAGTTCATGTTTCGCTACTTCTGATACCGACAATTTACACCTGTCTCCTAAATTTAAGGCTCAGTGGTACTTCAGTAAACTGGGATAACCAAAATTCCCTTTCTGGAATTTGTGTGAAGTATCCAAGCTGGGATTTTCAACACTTTTGTTCTCTACATAAGAAAGATTTTGAAACAGGTTCTGTCATATCATCATCTCTTCTTTGAAAATGCAAGGAAAGATCTGTAATAATGTAGAAAATCCGAGGGAGAAGGCCCATTGTATTACCTTGAATTGTTCCCCAAAAAGTCAACCATATCCTTTCTCATTTGTCAACATCAAGTATCACCTTTTTAAGAACAATGGCTAAGTTCAAAAATATTAGTTGTTTAACCCCATGAACCACTTTGACTCCCATGCATCAATGCTCTGTCCATGACCAATTGAAGCCTAGCCCCACAGGATGGCTTCTATAGTCATTACTGGACATTGGAAATACTTCTGATTCCCCCAATTTACTTTGTAGCCTTAAATAGCTGAGTTATTCTCAATCAACAACATTAGTCGGTCAGATATAACAGGACTCAATAATCCATCCAGCCTACGACCAGGCGGTTAATACCTATTTGATTCAGCTATTGGTTCAATTTATAAATAAAATACTTGGGGTGACAAGGGGTAGCCCTATCTACTCCCTCTATCCATTCTGAAAGTATGCAGTTATTATTATTATTATTATTATTGTTATTATTATTATTATTATTATTATTATTATTATTATATTTTTTATGATGGTATTTATTGAGTGCAGACCTAGCTTTGGGAATCATAGGGGGAACAACACAGTGAGGGAAGCATAGAAAAAGGGATCAAGGAGCTAACAAGGGAGGGCAGGCCATTGGCAGGAAAGCATCTACAAACAACCATGGGAGGAAACTGAGGAGCAGATCAGAGTCTAAGGTAGGGTAGGGTGGGGAGTGGAGGGTGTGTGGACCTAGATGTTAGGGAGGAGGAGCCATTCCTAGAAGATAATGGTCTTTCCTGTACTGAAACACTTGCGTATGAGCGTGATAGAAATAACATATGTATATCAATACTGTAGAAGTGATGGGGCAAGTCTGATGTTGATGGGAAGAAGGTTCCAGAGTCTTGGGGCATAGGCAGAGAAGGACTGTCTTCTGGTTCTTTTCTTCTTGCACCAGTGGAGTTCAATTCTGCACATGTCCTTACTTCTGGTGAATAGCAGGACTACAGAGATACTGAGTTTCTCAGTGAGGTAGGTTGGGTACTTCAGGGTGACAGCCTTATAGGTGATGCAACAGGATTTGAAGATGATACAGGCTTGCAGTGGAAGCCAGTGCAGTTTGATGAGGACTCCGGTGATGTGGTCAAATTTGCAGATTCCTTTGAAGAGTCAATCTGCTGCATGCAGGACACATCTCAGGGGTGCAAAGGTAGTCCCAAGAAGGCCTTCCAAAAGCCATCATCCAGATGGAAGAGGATCAAGGCTTTCACAGAATATCTGAAGTTGTTTTCTGGGATGACGGGCTTGATAGTCGGCAGGTGAGTAAGTTGGTACCAAGCTGTTTTAGTCTTCTTTGCTATGTGCTGTATGAAGGTGAGGCATCTGTCGATGTTGAACCCTAGGGACTTAGCTCAGGTGGCCAGCTGGGGTGTAAAGCTTTTGCGGTTCATAGCAGCGAGCCAGGTCTGCATGTCAGGGTGTTTGGTGTTGTTGGTCAGCAGTAGAAAGAGGCTTAAAGCTTCAGGTAAGCACTGGACATCCACAACTGAATCGTTGTGAGGCAGGCCTTGACACTGTGGATGTCTTCGATGAAGGATATCTTGAGGTAGCTCTTCATGTGTGGAGCGTGGTGGCCTCTGGTCACTTCCATGTACAGATTGAAGATCACGGGCGACAGAATGGATCCTTGCAGGACTCCACAGGTGATTTGCAGAGTTGGTGATCTGGAGGAAGCCATATTTGCAAACATTTGGTGATTAGCAAGATAAGAATTGAATGAGCTGAGGATGATCTCGCTGATCCCCATACGACAATGTACATTGTCAGTGCGTGTCTGCTTGTCTGCTGTGTCAGATGCTGCTGATAGGTCAAAAAGAACCAAAAGCTAAGGATGGTCATCATGGAGGATTTTAAGGGAGTTGTCAGTCACCTTGTAGTAGCTGTTTCTGTGTTACATCTGGGTCTGAAGCCAGATTGGTAGGACTAAAAGAGGTTATTGGCTATGGTGTGTTGGTGGTGTTGCGTGGCTACTGATTTCTCAAGGATCTTACATAGGAAGGACGGATGGGTGATGGAACAGTTATTGCTGAGGGTTGGTTTTTCAGTAGTGGCAGGATTTGTCCAGTCTGGAGTGTGGAGGGGAAGGTGCCTTGAATGAGGGAGATGTTGAGGATTGTCAGGTAAGGGACGAGTGCTTCAGTGGGCAGGGTCTAGAGTACGGAGACAGGGTTGATGTTGCCCACATATAATTTGGCCTTGACCTATGCTATTGTGGCAGTGTTCCCTAGTTAGTGTCTTGAAAGTTGTCCAGGTAGTTGTGGTTTTGAAAGATGGATTGTGTAGTGTGCCTTCAGTTTTGGCATTGGTGTCTCTGTGGATCATGCTGATCTTGTTGACAAAGAGTTGATGGCTTTGGACCTTTCAATGGAGTGCATTACAAGTGGGTTGGGCAGAGGGTTGACATTGTGCTTAATGGCTATAAAAAGGGCTGTGACCATTGGTCAATGTTCTTGCTGTCGAATCAGATTACAGTTTTTGAAAGCTCTGTCTTTTCAAATAACTTTATGCCACTGCTCAGCAGTGAGATTGGCCTGTAGTTTTCACAGTGAGTGACATGACATCTTTCCAAAGCTTTCAAACTGAAGAAGTCACTGCTTCCACCATGGATGGAGGCAGTCTTGAACACAATCATCCATGCCTGGAGTCTTACCTTCACTCATACTGTCAATTGCAGTATGAATGTCACCCCGACTAAAGGCTCTATCTTCGTCACTAAATGTTGACAGGTGAAGTCGCACAGAAAAGCAGTGATATAAACTAGCACTCAGGTTGGGGGATTCTGTATAAATAATCTAATGGAAGATGAAAAAAGCACAGATTTATTTGATGCAGTAACGCTCCCATATACTTTGTGGACTGTTCATATATTGTTATTAATGAATATTTGTGAAAAAACATCTGGCCAGTAGTTTGCCACAATTATGTCCCTGCCCTCAGAAAGATTGGCTTGTGAAGAAATTTGATTTTTCACCACGTCTGAACAATAGGGAATAAAAAATCTCAACTTCTGCAAAGCAATCGAATCACTTATAGCCATGGTTTATGCATATCTATATTCTGATTATTTCAAGTTGTATCTCAGTCCATCAATGTTTTCCTTAATGTCCCAGATTGTGCCATGTGGCTGAGAAAGACACCCCGTACATTGTCTTTCAAAGCATTCCAAAGTATGTGCATGTGTGATGTGCTCACAAAATCTCCTAGAAGTAATGGTATGCTGTTCATGATGTGCTTTTCTACCACTGTATCTCCTAGGACAAGGGCTGGGAAAACGTCTGATTGTACGTCCAGGCTACCTCCAAATTGAAACAATATGGTCATATTGGCATCACCAGAAATCACGATTACTTGGGTGTCCATGCTGGACACTGTTTTAACAAGATTTTTTAATAAAGAAAGATACAATTTATAGATTAAACTTCTTGCAAAGGCAACTAAAATGTGTAGTGCCTTTTGTAAGGGAGGTTTGTTTGATTCTTTGTTTATTCATTTCTATAGCTCACCTAACCCGGGGGTATCTGGGCGTGTTAGCACAGGATTACAGTGTTACAGGTAAGCAAGTCAAACATTGCATAATACAGGAAGGTACATTTAAGAACGGGTAGATTACAAGTAGCAGTAGTGTACATAAGACACCGGTTGCAGAATGAGTACTATAAGAACACTTAGCTAGGAACAATGAGTAAAAAGCGTGGGATAAAGGCAGAGAGCATTGAGCATTGTGAAGGTGTAGAAGGTGGCAAGGAGTTAGTGTACAATGGGAGGCCCCGGAAGTATTGGACTCCTGTTATCTTGGTTGGTCCATTGTTAGCCAAGTGATCGATTTTCTCCTGAAGTTGGCGAAGGGCTTGGTCAGCTTGAGGGAGGGTGGGAGTGTATTCCATAGCTGGGCAACCATAACTGGGAATCTACCCCCCCCCCTGACTGTTTTCATTTGTAGCCTAGTACTTACTACCAGACTGGAGGTATTGGTGGACCTAGTGACCCGTGTAGATGATCTGATGGTGAATTTCCCAGTTAGGCAGGGTGGTGCAGCATGATTCAAGATTTTGAATGTGAGAGACATGGTTTTCAGCTGAATCTTATTCTTGATGGACAGCTACTTGTACAGTCTTCTAATTTCTGAGATGCGTTCTCTCCTTGGGATGCTCAAAGCTGTCCTGAGTGCGTTATTTTGCATGATTTGTAGTTTATTCAGAACAAACTTTCTAGCACCTAGATACAGTCCATTACAATAATCCAGTTTGGACAAGAGGAGGGCTCTAGCTAAATTAAGATATGTTTAGCTCAACTTCCCAGTCTAAAGCCCTCCCTTTGTCATGGGTAGGCTGGGTAAGTTTTTGGTTAAAGCCATGTTCCGTGAGGGTGTTAGCTCTTGTTAATGCTTGCTGATCATTGAGGTTGTTATATTCTAGATTGAAATCTCCTAGTATTAGTATTTGCAAAGATGTTTTAGTCTTATCTGAGAGTAGTAGCGACATGTCCTCCTCAAATGAGCCACGGGGCCCTGGTGATCTATAAATTTGGTGGACCGTTATGGTGCATGTTTTCGAGACAGGTAATTTGGCTCTGAGTAGTTCACAGGAGGAGAGTGTGGGCACAGTGGCTAATCTTAAGTCTAGGTTGGTCTTAGATATGATGGCAATGCCAGCACCACACAGTTCACAAATTAAAAGTGTCTAACAATTTCTTCAGCCTGAGGGTGCCACCAACTTGACAGTAATGCCCATCTCTTAACCGTTTGAACTCTTTTTAAGTACCAGGTTGAAACCTCCTTCTTGAATCACATTTGGACAGTACAGGGTGGGAAGTACCAGTGACAGCGCATCAGAACATTACCCCGACACCACGTTATATGCATAACCATAACCAATATATAAATCGTACCATTTATGTAGGCAAGTAGTATGGAGCATATCTCCTCCCCATCGTTCACAACGCAGCCCTCCTAAACCTTAAGCCTTGTTTAACTAAAGTAGCAACTACTCTAGATTTGGGTTTAAAGCAACAGCAGAATTTGACACAGTATTTATTATTTAAAATATAATGTTTATCTGCTTTTAAATGCTGTTTCTTCTCTAGTAGTGTTTTATCAGGCCTAAATTGGTGAAAGTGTGGCAGAAACTTGTTTCTCATCAAGCAATTTACCCCATTTGCATTCTGTTAATCAACAGTAGCTACAATTGACTTCAATATTGTATATTTATCTTGAACTCTTATCTGCCCATGCTCTGGCTTACCTGAGGGCTTTCATTGAACAAGGCCCAGTGACTCTGCAGCTTATGTTAACCTATTACCCTTTAAGGTCTCCAGACATGCACACACTGTTGTGCTGGTGGACGGCACAGACAAACACACATACACGTTCAAAGGCTAAGGGGAAACACATCATGTACAAACCACAAGAGGTCTTTGCTTACTCCATTACCATAGGTACATTCAGAAATAGTGTCTAAAAATAATAACATCGGAGGGTGACACCCACCAACCAAGCTACACTATGGTCTCTATAAATCTAACCCATCCTCTCTACACTCTACATAGAGTGGCCCTAGTCTTTCTATCCAGTGCTTAATTTGTAAAAAAATAAGTGCCAGGGCCCAAAGAATCTTGGCTCCATAATGCCGACCCGGGGCTGGCCGGCGCTGCCCGCCATGCGGGCGGCCCGGGCCAGTTCAGTGCTAGACCTAGATTTGCCGTATCCACAACATATGCAGTGCGGCCACCGCAAACTGGGCACAACATGGTCAGTACCAACACATGAAATATCAACAATGCCCCCAAATATGTTCCAGGGCACTACTACCCCGCTGCAGTAGCACCATATCCAACCTACATGTGAAGAGCCCACAACCCCACTCTGTGCAGCACTAAATCCCAACTTCTGTAGTGCCATCCAGCTGGGCACCTGTGATAGTAACCAGCCACAAACCTGTAGTTTTAAGCATATCTGCACTCCCCTCCCTCACCCCACATCTGCAATGCTGGTACCACCACCACCACGACACCTGTAGTGCCAGTGCCACCACCATAACAACCTCAAGAAATTGTGCAGCCGCAACTTTAGCATCTGCACCACCAACACACCACTTCAACTATGGTATTACTGCCACAAGTCTCATAGCACGCCATCTATCCCGTGCCCCCAGGATTCATTTGCTTTCTATCACCTTGAGATTGCCAACTTATTATTGGGAAACTCGTAATGAGGCCATAATACACTGGAATGGATGGTTATCCTCGGCCCCACTCTACAACCACCCGCCCCGCCCCTGCCCCCATGCCCTGCTACTAATAATTCTCAGAGGCAGAAAGCCCTGGGAAAGTGTGTTTTGCAAGCACTGCAATTCCTTCCTCACTGTGCCTGCGCACCGCTGCTTGCATTACACTAACCCTGCCATGCTGATCCAGGCCAAGCCATTTCTCTGTGCTTGAAATACAATGACTGGATGGTAATAATCGCTATAGCTTGAGCTGATGAGATAGCTCGGTGAACTAATGCATCTGCTGAGGAGGAGGAGGGGGCCAAGGGGTGAGGTGTGTATGTGTGTGTGTCACAGGTTTGAATACCTGCCTCTGAAGGGAGCTCAATCTTTCATGCTTCAGAGGTTGACATTATAAAAAGGCCAACATACTATTAAGACATCAAAACACAATTCAGTCATTGGAATAGGACACGCTAAGCACTGCCGACAGCACCAGTGCACATACATAGCCATATAGCAGCGCTGCTGGCTGACAGCAGTAACAGGCCTCTCTTCATACGAGCCAGGGTGTATGCGCCTGCCATGCCATGCCCTGTCCGCAGCTGGACTGCAGGTGCTGGGTCTGTGTACTAATCTGGCCTTTACACAACAACGGCAGCAGACAGTATGCATATGATATGTCCTGACCCATGTTCAAGGTGTATATACATAGATACACTGCAGTCAGTGTACATGTACATGTACCCAGCTGCACAGGCAGCAGTGAAGGGGCATGCACCTGTACAGCAGCACCGACACTAATCAAGGAGCTAAACAACAGCACTGCACAACAGTCAGAGTGTATGTAATAAATGAATAAAGCATGTGCCTGAATAAAGCATCACTGTTAGCAGTCGGAGTGCATGGTCCTTAATAAAGCATCACTGCTAAAGTGCATGTGCCTCAACACAGCAGCACTGGTAGCAGTAAGCATCAGGAGACACTCTGCCAGATATCAGGGTTCATGTCCTGTACACAGAAGCATTGTTAGCAGTCAGAGTGTATGTGCCAGGGAAAAGTCAGTGAGAATGTAGTTGTATACAGCCACCACAGGCTGCACGTGTCTTAATAGAGCAGCCCATGCACATGTGCCTCCATACAGAAATCAGAGTGCGTGTACACAGTAGCACTGATAGCAGGCAGGGTGCTTGTACCTGTACTCAGAAGCACTGACAGTGCAGCCAGGGTGTATGTGCATATGTGGAGTGGCACTAACTGCTGTTGGGGTGTGTGTGCTTGTGCTCAGGAGTACTGACAACAGCCAGGATGTGTGCCCAAGGACACATCAGCATTGACATCTGTCAGTGTGTGTTTACCTGTGCATGGCATCTCTGCTAACTGCACATATGCCTATATGTAGCAGTCTGGGTGCGTGCACCAGTACATGGGAGCACTGGCAGCTGAAAGGGCACATATACTCATAGGCAGCAGCCTGGTTGCATGCACCAGTACACGGGAGCACTGGCAGCAGGCCTGGCGCATGTGCTGTGCACATGTACACGTGCCGTTGCACAACAGCCAATCCAGGCAGCCGCGGGACCCACCGTGGCGGTGGAGAACTTCCTCGTCAGAGCCTGATTGGCTCTCCACAACATGGTGGCAGGTCGGGGGCGCTTAGTCTCCTCGGAGGGCCTCGCGCTGGCGCTGCTGCTGGGGTTCTGAAAAGTCTTGCGCTCCGGCCCTGGCCTCCCAGGCGGTAGCAGTGGGAGAAGGGGCCCTGCAAGTAGGGAAGGGGTGGGGAGGCCCGGCGGTGGCTGACGCAAGCACCCGCCCTGCCGCCGCTGGCCGCGTGCCCGGCACACACGCACTGTATACAGGCAGACGAGTGCTCAGCACGACATCAATTATTCAAAAGAAATGAGTCAACAAAGTTTTGTTTGTTGACTCACTTCAATTGGATAATGCTTAAACGTTGTGCGCAATGTGCCGGGCCCAAAAAAAGTGTGGCGGTGTTGCCCACCGGCAAACACCGGCACAAATGAAGCACTGTTTCTATCCCTCCTTACCTTCCTTGTTCAAGACAGTATCATATGTGCCTCAGAACCTAACCTTTCTTCCCCACCCACTGATCCCATCAGTATTTCACAATGATATTTCATCCTTTTCACCCCTTACCTTCACCCAAATCCACACATAAAGTATGTTCAAACTCCATATAAGCGACAACATACATAGAAACAGTAGTGCAGGCTATCAGCAGTTAAAATGTATATCTGGAGAGTACATATTAACAAGGCCCAGGGAGATTTTCTTAACCCTACCAGAGCATGAGGTCCAGGTCAGCTGTTTGGTCCTCCATCTGCACTTTGTTGATGAAGGCCGGCTTGGCATAGATGTCAGTCATGGCATGGTGCAGAATCCATGCCATTGGTGAGTTCCTCCTGGATGTAAGGCTCAGAGACCCACATGTGTGGGATGCAGTTTTGCATGGCCATCAGCAGGGATTCCATGTGCTGTACGGTGTTCTCTGTATTGGCTGGCTTGTATCCCCCCTCTCCTGCTTTGCGGTCTACCACCAAGGCTCTAGGCAGCACCTGCGGTGTGATGTATTCTTGGTGGCGATGATGTGGGCTCTCCCAATGCTCTGACATCAGACCCCATACCTCCTGCTATTCACGTACACCAGTTGAGTGGGCCCAGTGAAAGACTGGAAGTGTGATGCCAATTGCAGTCAAATCAGAAGGCCCATTAAAACTACAAGGAACATTCACAGTGTCTGCTATTTTGTATGCAAAGCTGTACTGCGAGACAAATGAAATGGGTGTGAGGATTAGTATCACAGATGAAACTTACTCCAATCCATTGTTTAATGTGATTCAAGGGAATCACAATACATAGTGGTAAAATAGACAGCTATAAATAATAATAAAATGCCATATTTCATAAATCCCAACACAGCTAGATTTAATGGAGATCTTTCTTCTAGTCCAGAGGTAGGATTGTTATGTGGTCTTTTAAAGAATCCAGGCAGGCGCTCCATGTGCTCCATTTCTAATCCACATAGAAATTCCTTCACTTCTGCCTGACCAGAAAGGCATGAGTGGCCGCCCTTGATACTAGTTTGAATACTGCAAGTACACCATGTACTAAGGACTTTTGAAAGAGTTATCTCATGTCCATAATATCCTTTCTGAAGTCTAAAAAGTATGAAATCTGCAAATAACCTAATTTTAAGGTTACCTATCCACCCCACACCCCATGATTTGCATTTCTCTGTTTCTTTTCAATAACATCTCTTTTACATGATAGTGAAGACATTTCAAAATAAGCTGCCTTGGCCTTTCTCCTTAGAATGGTTTTGGGAAGAGGGCCCCATACATCTTTATAATTTCAGTGGTTTTCTCCAAGAGGAGCTGCAGGAGCTTGGGAAATGTTATTTGCAGAAATTCAATCAAATGTCTTTCTCTACCCATTCCGGTGCTCCACACATGCATAGTCTATTTTGCCACGAGAAATGCTTCTGCTCTGAGAGATCCATGTCCTCCCCTTTGGATATTTGTTCTTCCAGAAAATGGGTGAATTTGACAACATTGCCCCTTTTCTCCATCAACTCTTGGATGGTAGTTTTAATTTCAGGCCTGTCGGCTGTTATTGTAGTCATCATAACTACCAGTTTGTTCTCCCTCTCCCTATCTTACCCCAACTCTGCATTTTTTTGACCTTTTGGCAGGTTGGATTTCCCTCTGGCGCAAGGGGAGGTCATACGTGGCTCTATGTGAAAAACCTCAACAAAAACTTGAACAAATCCGTGAGCAGAATCCACAGGACTGAGTAGCCAACCGTCTTCTAAAACTTCTAAAAACAATCGAGTTGAACAAGTCATCTCATTCTATGCCAACTATAGTTGTATGAAACTGTCATCTCTCAGGTTTCTAGCTTTAGATTTCTTCACAATTAAATTCAGTAATTCTTGTAAAATGAATATGTGTGTCATATGTATATCTGCCACCCATCAGCAGTGCACGTTGTATTGTAGAACTGATCAGGTATTTCTGAAATGTTAAATTATCTTATGAGTTAACATTAGATTTTGTTTTTAATCCACTGTATTACCCCACTGCACCTTACAAAGTCAAAGTTTGTAATCATTTACTCACATAACCATTTCTGAAAATAATGAGTTGAAGTGTTTATATTTTGTATTTATTTGAAGGACAGGGTTGCCACTTTCAATCAGAAATAACGTACACAAACACATTTACTAATGGCATGAGACTTTCGCAAAAGGGTGTCTGTATCATAGCACAAAGATGAGAGAAAGTGGTGAACCAGTTTATGAGTGTGTGAAAAAGTGGAACGTAGGCATGGGAATAAAACAAAACAAAAACGAATGTAAGAAACAGGGTAAACCACAATGGAAACATTAAATGGGGTGAGGGGATGGCACATACTTAAAAAGAGGAGTAATGTGCACATTTGCATTATTGCATGGCGCTGGGGGGGAGTCATGGAGTAAGTGAGGGAGTGTGGAGAGAGGCCAGTGGAAGCTCCATCTCTGGGAAGTACATGAAACGTAAGCCTATCTTTAAATAGATCAACAAACAGGCTAATTTTCACTGTGATGGGCAGCAGGTTCCAATGGCGTTGGGCAAATAGAGAGAAAGATCGGAAAGGAGAGGAGGGGTGGAAGCAACAAGATGGTGAGTAGCCAGAGATATAGTCCGACAAGTATTGAGAAATAAGGCCATTTATTGCTTTTTAGACTAGGAGTAGCAACTTGAAAAGGGAGTAGGGGGAAAGATCTTAGCTTAGTTGAGGACTTTAACTAGGGGGAGGAAGGAGCAAAGAGAAAGGTCAAGGAGTAGGTAGGAGCAAGGGGTAGCTAAGAGGTTCAGGAGTATGTAGGAGAAATAAGGTCATCTGGGAAGGAGATAGCAGAGGGGAGGTTATAGAAGGTGCTGTAAGATGGTAGAAAGAAGAATTCAATGTTTAAAGTGTTAAATCTTATGCAGAAGAAGGCCATCCGGTGGCAGATTGCAATGGAAGAGTTGTTGATCCATTCTGAAATGGCTGAGGTGAATGATGGAAAGGATAACAAGATTTGAGTGTCCTCAGAACCATTTTTATAGGGAAGACAAAAGACCAGCTATGTCTTCTGCTGGCAGAGGCATAGGGGTGAAAAGAAGAGGTTTGAAAATCCCATGAGAATTTAAAGAAGTGATTTTGCAGGTAGGAGGCTTTATATAGCGATCCGATTGAAGACCACCCACTTGAGGAGCATTGAATAATTGGGAATGAGATGGGCAATAGTTTCCTGGAAAAATTTAAGTTAGCAGAGGGTTTCGTCAAAAGAAGTAGGACATTTGAATACTTGAAGGAGAAGGGAAAGGGAAGAGTTCAGCAAAGAAAGAGATGTTACAGAGCATAGGAAGCTATTGGCAGATGACTGGGTCTATATTTTTGACAGTCTGATGAGCAAATGGGTGGATGATAATTCTGTAAGAGAGGTAGGGCAGAAGTAGTTGAAATTAGAAGGGATGGGATAAGGTGGTGGGCAGAAGAAGTGTCAATGAGGTGGAAAGAGGTAGGATGTGGGAGTGTCATGAATTCCAGAGAGTTTCAAGGAAATGTAATGAGAAAAGACATTAGCAGAGAATGAGAAGGCAATTGGACTGGCTTGGGAGGTGTGAGGAAACATTGGAGGGAAGCTGCACATTTGTGACTGTGATTGGAAAGTGGGGAGATTATGTTATTGAAGTAAGGGAATTTGACAGAGTCCAGTGCATAGGTGAAGGCAGCAAGAGAACATTTTGACAGCTAGTAACAGCATCATATGTCACAATGCATGTCTGTTTTGGGGGTCTGGAAGTCAGAGGTGATCCAAGGCTGAGGACCAGTTTGGAAAGGTGTGACTGTGTATCCAGGGTAGTGTTGGTCAAAGGGAGTCAGAAAGGCATGATGAAAATCAGGAAACAACGTGGTCAATCAACAATGCATGCATAAAGGAGAGAAAGCGGTCTGCACATCAACAAAGTATGGAGCAAGATCTGCTCTAATTGCCTCATGGTCATTGAAAAAGGAGCAAAGGTGTAGAGGAATGAAGGAGAAAAGTCAATAGAGAAATCAGTGAAGGAAAGCAGAGAAAAGATAAAGATAACATCAAGAGAGTCCCCCAGAGTCATCAGGCTCTTCATGGAGGGAGAAGATAATGTGGTCATATAGGAGGGAAGTTACTCAGAGCAAAGGTTCAGATGTGGAAAGAAGAACTTGAGGGAACCAGTGGATTAATAGAGGGCCATAACAGTGAGAGGTGTTAGAAGGAGTTATCTGCAAAAATACTCTTTGTACAGTTCCATGGATCAGGGCTTGTTTTGACAGTGCAAAGTCACTTTTCAGCAATGCAAAGTCACTTTGAACTGTGCAAAAAACTCCATGAATCGGGCCCTACGGGGGGCAGTGTGTCGTGTGACTGCCTTGAAGTTAAATTGCTCAAGATGGCTACCATTCTTCCTGGCAGAATGCGGATGGCATCAGGATATACATTTTAGGTCAGAAGGAATGAAAGGTGGTCAGCCAAGATTAAAATTTAACATCCCAGCAGGAAGATCTTTCAAGAAAGAAATTAAAGTATTTCCTATTCACATTACTAATATGAACATATGTACTTTATCCTTACCACCTAAAGACTTTAATTAAAACATTATAAGGTGCACATCTCTATATACAGAGACACATTATACTCTAAAGATGCCCTGTAAATCACCCAATACTACCACCTGCAGCTTTCCAGCTATGTTGGACCACAACTCCCCTAATTCCTCACAACTCACTATGCTGGCCGAGGCTGATGGGTGTTGTAGTAAAAATATCTAGAGGGCCAAATGTTGCACACCTCTGCTATACAGTGATGAGCCTAACTCTAGAGAGAAGCTAGGGATGATGACCAAGAACATTCATTGACATCTGAATTCTAGCCAAATATGATGGCTACCTGAAAACTGACTAGCAATGCTCCTTGATGTTAGGCTTCTCCCCGTTATTAGAAGCTGCCATCAGTTGTCGGTTCTGTACATGGGTTAGTCGGGACTGGTTCAGGGAGCGCAGTATTTTTTTAACAATTTAACAGTACTCTGGTGAAGGTAATCTCAATATTATCTTTAATAGCTAGATGTGCTGGATATTTAGAATTGGTGTATCGTCCAGTCTATCTGTTATGATCTTAATATGACATTGGGGAAGACAAATACGTTCTTCACTTGATGGACCCATAGGACCCTGCACCTAAAAAGCATAGAAAGGAAGGCACAGGGTACATCTAGCATTCATGTAGCATCAGCAGTGAACACCGTCTCTGAGGCAAGGCCTTTGAAATGTGACATATGACCATAATGAACAATCTATTAAAATATAGGGTCTGAACAATAGCATTGTGCGGTAAGCATAATACATTTGCTTCTCTATTATGTTACAGAAAACACAACATTTAGATCCTCTCGATAGGAAATGTACACACTTAGCAGTACTCTTTTTCGAACCACATAAGAGATTGTTGTGAACCTATTCTGAACAAGATATATATGATATGATATTTTATTTGTATCGCGCTCGTACACAAGTGGTTTAGAGTGCGACTAGGCAAGGGAGGGGGACAGGGGAGAACACTACACAACAACGATCTTACTAGGCCAGTGACATTGAGAACGCGCAAGTGCATGGGAAAGGGAAAAGGGAAAAAGTGCATGTAAGGGGGAGAGTGGAAATTGCAGAGCAGAAGAGAGCAGATAAATAGTAATAAATCAAAATAAATAGAAAATGGAGGCAATAAACAGTGGTAGTGCAGCCAGCAAGTGGCAAGTTCTGTGTTTAAGGCAGCAGACTGGGTAAGTCTGATAAGTGCAGAAAAAGAAGAAGAATGGGGGTGGAGGCGGCTGTGTTGGTACAGACAGAGTCCCCAATTCAAGGGGTAGCCAGGATGTAGTGCACGAGGGTGTCAGATGAATGTAAAAATGAACATCTATCCTGTCTGTGAGGTTTTTCTGTCTTCTAATGAATGAATAAATCCATTATATGGTTTGTTTGTCCTACTTTCTAATGGCAGACGCATAGGGGAACTGAAAGTACCAGCACTTTACATAGACTTAAACCTTCTCCTACTGGTATTGTACCATTCTTTCTGCCTTCTACTGTCTGCCAGCATTTCTGTTCTGACTCTTGGGAAGCAGAATAAATACCAATGGTGCTGACAGCAGCACCTGCACTGTCCCAAGCAAACTATACATCTACGGGCAGGGGCTGGATGGCCGATGCTTCATCACCACCTATCAACCAGCTTTGGCCAATCCATCGGATCTAGGACATATTGTTAAAACCTCACTTGAAATTGTAACCATTGTAAATGGTGTGACATTCACAGTTCTATATATTCTAGCTTGTAGCCTCAGGGCGTCTACTGTATCTCTGAAGGAGGCCATTATTTATGAGAATCGAAAGTAGTTAGATGTATTTATATGTAATTAATAAAAACTTTCTATAGCACGAAAAAGGCATAATATAATGCAACACATCACTTTATAAAAAAACAGGACCCGCAGGTTCAACGTTAAAAGCATAAAAGTTGGTTAAAATGAAAGAAGACTGCAATACAAAGATATCAAACATAATCAACTTCAACAATGCACAGGCTCCCAAAGCCTGTCTTGATAAGCAGTGAAGGGAAAACAATAGTAATGTATTACTGTGGAATGCTGTGACAACCTTAGTAAGATCTGCAAAGATTTCTTAAAAGGCAACACCATTGAGGATTTCCAAGCAATCACTGGAGCTGGTTCCAGGTGCTCACAGCAATATCAGAAAAGAAGCGCTCCAGAACAGAAGTGTTCTTAAAACTAGATGTCTTAGTACTGAACTATTTTTACTTTTTAAGACCCTCACAACGCTTTGAAATTTTAAGCTGTCATAAAAATAGCTTTCATACGCTTGCCACATTTTTCCCTGAGAGGATGTCAGCCCTCCTTGCTTCATCATATATATTATGCATAATAAACGTTAGCACAAGTTCCTGACCCATAGAGCAGCTATGGGTCTGACTCCCAAAGAGGTCTCTAGGAGTAACTCTGCGTTACCTTTTGAGAAAGGCTAGTCATGTCACAAAGAATGCACCAAGAGTAATATTTACATTACAGTTAGTGGGGGGAATGTAACAGTGGTGTCAGGAGATGTGGGGTGGTATAGGGTGATAGAATGTCATGGGTAGTTGTCGCCTACAAAAATCAGCTGTGTGGCTTCTCCGGTGCAGGGTGTACCTTTTGGGGTATGAATAAGGTGATCCTTGAAGAAAGCAGTACATGATTGATTGCAACAGCTTCTGTGGGCCAACGCCCCCAAAGAAAGCTGTCACCAATGTTTCCGCAACTGACTATTGTGCTGCCCTCCATTGGAGTTACTCATTTTAATAGAAACACGAAATGGAGCCCTTGGATCTGCCCTGCTTTGCTGGCCCAATAATCAGCCCTTCTCGTGGTAGTACTTAGTAGTCCACCTAGAACATCCAAGCTCAGGCCTACTGTTCTGAGTGATGCCTGCCCTTAAGCCAATGTCCTGAGACAAGTGTGCAGGCAAGAACAATTATTTATTTGTAGAGGCTAGTGAAAAGCATAATTGCCATGTCCTACGGTAGTTACTATTCAGTGGGCCTCATTACAGGTTTGCCGGTCCGGAATCAAAGTGGTAAACTCACTGACACATTTCTTTCTGGACCGGCAAACGTCAAGTCTGCCTGACGGAGCCGCTGTGCCTGACAGGTCTGACCCTGTCGGGCACAGTGGCCACGGTACGCAGACTTGTCACAGGAGCAACGGCACTTTTGTCCCATGTCCACACTCCCATAAAGTCCCATAAGACTCTATGGGGATTAACAAATGTACTGGCACCTGACTTTCCTGTCGCCGGACTTGTAATAGCCCGGTGACACTGAGAAGTCAAGTGCGGTAAATTATTACAGGTAGCACCGGTAGGGTTACCACCGGACCCGTAATGAGGCCCATTGTGTCCTATAACTCTTTCAACTGGGGCCGTATTACAAAGGCTTGACACTGGTGCAACTGAAATATTGCACAGTTTTACCAATAGGGTAACAACTGCCATAGTGTAAAAACAAATGTATTCAATGGGCCTCATTACAATTTTGGTGTATTACAACCCCGGTGGACCCGGGAATTGCCCATTCCTGAGCGCCGGAAAATATTCTTCCTCATTCACATTTGAGCCCCATAGGACTCAATGGGATTGGGGAAGCCGGATGCACCTGCACCATTCGTGATTGGTGCCGTGCATGCGGAATGCTCTGCTCGCGGGTGCCGGTACGCCCGCCAGGTCAGACCTGGCTATCACAATGGCACCCGCAAGCAGAACTCGTAGTTTGCCAGTACTGCCAAGCTTACCTGTACCATATTTACCGGAACGGCAAACTCGTAATGATGCCCAATGTTTTTGTACACCAGGGCAATGTCTGACTTAGTTCTGATACTCTTCCCTGTTAGCTCTATGGCAAATAGTCCCCTCGGGCAAAAATACATTGGCCCTCATTACAACACCGGCGCAAAACCATGGCGCTATTAGCACCATGGTTGGTGCCGGTGTTGTAACGAGTCCGCCATGGTGAAATGGGGAAATACCGCCCCATTCCAAGGTTGGCGGGGCGGTATTTCCCCATTTTTGCCCCATAGGGCTCAATGGGAATGGGGAAGGCGGCAATTACGGTACCGCAAATTGCGGTACCGTAATTGCCTGCGAGGTCCCTTTGCGGGTCCCTACTTTAATGGCTGGTCCAGACCAGCCGTTCAGGTCGGGTCCCTCAAAGGGACCTCGTAGTAAGGCGCTAAGTGGTTAAAGGCGCCGCAGCCTTTTACGGCGCCGTTAAACACTTAGCGCCAGGGTCGTAATGAGGCCCATTGTAAGAATGCATTTGTTCACAGAAATAACACCTAAATGGTGTGGATACATTTGTCTGTATTGTAATCATGTATGTAGGTTTCAAGTTTTGAGTATATAACAGCAGACATTTTTCTACAAAACGAAGTGAGCACACGATATAAATACAATCATAATTCAGATTTAACACTGAAAATTAGGCTACAATGCATGATTTCTTAAAGCAATTTTTACAGCTAATTTAAGTTGTATACACTCTCACAAAGGCATAGGAGGCTGAACAACACACACATTTAAGTCTATTATGCGTAACATGCACTCTCACAAAATAATTGTGCTCAAGCAATCAGGACTGCACACTCCAAGTCCACATTGATATATATTTATTTTAGAAAACGAGTAATTAAAAATGAGAATGAATTGGCATGAGTGTTACTGGGAATGGCATTTACAAGTCACTCAGTGGCTGAACGGTGTGCCTAAGGCACAGTCATTTCACTTGTGCATACACAATCAGAAAACCAAAAATATTCCAAACACTGAAACCTATAATCGAATTCTGTCGTTACACGTTCTTCACCAAAAGTTAGTTAGCCTTTATGCAATGCATAACCCCTAAACTCTGACAGTTTTCGTCCCTGAGTTGATAAATCGGAGAAAAGTACATTGGTTGTTAATAGAAACACTGGGTTTTTCCAGAAATGGCAACATCTGTGTTAACACTAATTGTACAAAAACAGGTTATTTTTATTGAAAAAATCAAAAGAAGTTGGTGTCACTTACAATTAGATATGCAACCACTCACTTCACATTCATGCCTAACTCTCGCCGTAAAGTGGGCTGTTGCGCTAAAACACTCAGGGTACCCAATTGGGCTCCATCAGTGAAGTTTGCATTGGTACCTTAGCAAAGCATCCCATGGCATATACTTTTTCAATGTATCCGATGTCTGACAAAAAATCAGTAGTTGAAGTAACGTAATGCACTGTTCTTAGACCTAATTATGAGAAAGGCTATTTTAAATTTCAGCATGATCAGTCTGCTCAGTTCTGGGGCTTAGTTATGGTGCATAATTGCTGATGGTGACATCGTCCGCCTATTACATCTGGCTGTGGGCAAAACAAATGCTGGATGTAGCTCCCCCATGAATGTGTAATTGTTAACCTAGGTTATTTGTATATCTTATTTTAAAGTCAAAATTATTTATATCCTTTTGGTGTGGAATATGTTGGTTTTGTGTTTTTATACGATTTTGTATAGTTTTTGTAAATGTTTAGTGTAAAAAGTTGTTCCTTCGACCATAAGCACTTAATACATTTATATATATATATTTGTTTTTTTTTTACACAGCCTGTGCTAGCGGCCGTGTAATTATGGTTATGTTGCTCAACTCATAGGAAGAGAATTCTTTGGGAGGCTTATAACCTCGCACCCCCTGGACAAAACCTTTCCAAACTTTGCAAAAAGGTATCTGGCCCGCTCTGAATTGTTTTGGTAAGTTTGGTGAGGTTTTGTCAAGAGGGGTCAAAGTTATAGTGGATCGCACATTTTGTATTTGTTCCATAGACGCAATGGAACCTTTTTCTTTGCTCACGCCTACAGCCTAAATCGCTGGACGAATTTTCACCAAATTTATGGCACAAGCGGCGGCTTGATCCTGAAAGTGTGCTTTTGTAAATTTGGTGTAAATCCGTCCAGTAGTTTTCTTTAAAAAGCGGCTAAAAGAAGTTTTAAAAAAAATGTGTGATATCTGGTTCGGTCCGCGGACTCCCTTCAGACGCGCCCACTGATTGGATGGTCAAAAACGTGAAGTGCATCAGATTTCTGGAAACGCCTGCCATGTTGGATTCGCGGATCGCGGTAAAAACATTAAAAAACACAACATTGCACTTGTCAAACCTATCAAACAATCTTTGGGGTGGTGAGGGGTGATGAGGATGGGACGGTATATGGCTGTAAAAAGCCATAAAATGGGTGTTTTTCACCCCGAAAGACCGCGAACAGTCCGCATGTTCGGTTACAGTCCTGTGATGTTCGCGAACACTTCAGATGTTCAGGGACATCTATGTCTATTTCTGCATTAGAGGGTTGTTGAAAAGCAGTTTTTGGATGTTTTATAACTTTGGCGCCACTCAATGAAACTGCATGACATTTTCAAATACTATTCTAAACCTGATTCCGAATGGTGGTATTCTGTCAAAAGGGGACAAAATTAAAGAAGGGGTCCCGAAATATTGGAAAGGCTTATAAATGTGGTGCCATTTGACAAATCTACACACAAGTTTTCAAAAGCATTTTAGATCTAAATATAAATGTTTTTGTTAAGTTTGGTGGGATTTTGTCAAGAGGTGGTAAATTAGAGGTGGGGTCTCAACATTTTTAAATGGCTTATAACTTTGTTGCTGTTTGACAAATGTTTCCAGAACGATTTTAGACCTAACCTTGAATGTTTGTGTGAAGTCTGAATGGGTTTGTCAAGTGGGGGCTAAGACATATGACTAGTGTATGTATGTACATTTTGACACTTTTGAAAAAATAAAACATGTGCGGATTTCCAGCAAACTCATGTAAGGGGCATTGGCAAGGACCTTAAAGCATGGTTTTGCAAATGTGCCTGCGTTTAATTTTTTGACAAGTGTCATAATGTAGGTACAAAAAATAGTGACATACTTTTGGTGACAGAGGCGTAGCGTGTGGCCATGGGCAGTGGCCTGATTGTCAGGGTCATGGCATAAGGTCATGACCCAGACAATCTGCATACTGGCCATGACCATGAGCGATGACAAATGGGATTAAAGTAGTCATGTCCACCTGGGACCAGCTATGTGGTAAAGTTATTCAAAAGTGGGATAAGTTTGAAAGGGAAAACAAATTGTGCTCGTGGTCATATGGTCATAGGGTTCTCTCTTTGCCTTCTGCAGGCTGTCATGGAAAAGGAAGAGGGGCTCTGTGTGGAACCCCACCTTCCCTTTCCATGGTGCCCATCTTGGAAAATGATTTTCCTTCCTACAGCAGTATGCTGTAGGCATCCTGCTAGGAAGAAAAGTCTTTTTTTTTTTAGCACCCCGGGTTACCGCTTTGGGAACCCAGAGTGCTAATGGTCTTCATCCCCCATTGCAGGGGCTGGCACAAGGGGATAACGGTCTAGAGCCCTCATTATCCGCCCTCGCTTCGCTTGGGCCGATAACTTGGGCTGCCTGGGATTGATACAGTATTCTTATTAATGTAAAACCTTCTTATTACTTTTGGATTGTGAAATATATGGACCAAATGTGGATTTTTGGAATGTATTTTTCAGTATACATAATCCTGTGCATTTGTCATTGTCAGGTTTTGGAAGCATATGTACAAATGCATGATTTGAAATTAGAAATATCTTTTCTCAACTGAACTTTTCTCTTTTATTTGAAAATTAGGGACTATATGCAGTGGGAAATTTTCAACCAAGTGAAGATAATGTGCCTCAACCAGTCCAGCAAAGAGAACCATTACGCTCGTTGACAGACATTAGCCAAGAAGCCAGTCGAGCTTTACCAGGGAAAAATAGCAGCAGCGATGGCATTTCATCCCATCATTCAGAAACTGTTTTGCACAGAAATCATAGAGACACTGGTTCACTAACAAACATTAAGAGAGCAAGTGCTGATGTAGAGATCATAACACCACAGAGTCCCATGGGGAAGGAAAATATGGTAACCTTTAGCAATACCCTACCAAGGGTGCACACTCCCGCAGTGGAGGAGTCAGCGAGAAGAAATGCAAGCATACATGCATCGATGGATTCTGCACGCTCAAAGCAACTTCTGTCTCAGTGGAAGAGTAAGAATGAAAGTCGCAAGCTATCCCTTCAAGTGATAGAGACTGAATTAGGCCTTTCTCCGCAGCGGGTTATGGATATGAGATCAAGCTCTGAACCAGTCCGAGTAGGTATGAATGGGGAGCACCACTGCCAAAGCAACCCGTACCTAAAGCTCCAGCCGGGCAGTATGCCAGGATGCAACAGCAGTGGCATTATCGGTGGGCCTCGTGTCTCTATTCAGTCACGCCCTGGATCTTCACAACTGGTACACATTCCTGAAGAAACCCATGAAGGTATAAACACATCCCCTAAGACAAGCTCAGCCAGATCCAAATGGTTAAAAGTAGCCGAGAAGAGTGTTGCATGTAGAAGCAACAGTCAGCCAAGGATCATGCAAGTCATAGCCATGTCAAAGCAACAAGGAATGCTTCAGGGCAATATAAAGAATTCAGAGGGCAGCACAGTCAGCTGCACTGGCTCCATCAGATATAAGACCTTGACAGAGCATGAACCAACAAGTATTGTTAGGGTAGAGGCCCATCCAGAAAACAACCGACCTGTCATTCAGATGCCACAAGAAGGAGAAGGGAGTGGGTCATGGAAATGGAAAGCACATGAAAAAAGTGCCCTGCGCCAGGCTTACGAGCTCAATGATCTCAGCAGAGACTCGGAAAGTTGTGAATCTCTGAAGGATGCCTTTGGTTCAATTGAGAGAAATAGAAGCAATATAGATAATATTGACCAGCATGCCCATGGAATTACCACAATCCGGGTAACTCCAGTTGAGGGGAGTGAAATTGGCTCTGAGACTGTGTCGATTGCCTCTAGCCGTGACTCGACACTTAGACGAAAGGCAAACATCATTTTGATTCCGGAAAGGGGAAATAGCCCTGAAAGTACCCGTAATATTTTCTACAAAGGGAGCTCCCCTACAAGAGCTTACAAAGAATGAAGTGGGGTGCACTGGGCATCCCATGAATATGGTGTACGCTGACAACACTTGTGCTCTTTTTGTTTTCGAGCTTAAACCTTTTCTCGATGTGCCAAATTATGAGTGACCAGCCAAACCATGCTCGAACATTGCTGATGCGGCAAGCATGAGCTTCTGGGTTTCAAATCCTGTAGGAAGGAAAAGCACATGGCAAGAACCTAAACAATCTGAAGGAATGTAAACAATTTAGCAGCTTTTTCCTCAGACTAGATAAACCATTCTGAGGGGCATCAGTGGAAACACTCTTGTTGAACACAGGAAGTTTATTTCCTGAACGTGTCAACATGTTTGATATTGCTTGTTCTAGATAATTGATCCCGTACAAATACAGGAATATTTTTGGGTGCAAAAATCAATCAATGTAATATTTAACACAATCAGGTCTTGCACCATCACCTAAATACAAAAGAAAAAGGTGCTAACTGAACATAAAACATATTTCATATCTCTTGAAATATATACACATTCTCTTTGGCAGATTGGTGTTTCTATTCTTTAGATAAGTTGCACATGTTTATTTAGGATAACAGTCATTCCTCCAGTCATGTAGATTAGGACAAAATGTATTTACAAAACTGTGTTGCTTTAGTGGCCCCATCACTATGACAGACTGCAGGACGTTGTTTAATTCTTTGAAATCAACTTTTACTTTGACACCACTAGATTGGTACACATCGTTGTAGAATGAACTTGATGCTTCAGTTAATTATGGTTCGATAAACTGATATAAGATAACAGTGTTGCTTCAAAGTGGGTAAATGTGTACACATGCTGAACTTGACATTGTTTTCGAGGTACTTGTGAAACATGAAAGATCAGTTTATTTGCAAAGCTTCCCTCTCCAATTCTGATGTTTCAAAATTATTTATTTTTCACAATTCACCTATAGCGATCATCTAAATTCGTGTTCGCAGCCATAAGCCACATTGTCATGAATGCATTGATATTCAAGAAGACAACTAACTTTGGCCACAGAATATGTAATGCTTGAGTAGTGGACCCATTTGTATTTTTATTTTTTTTCAATCATTAAATTGAGGTGCTGTCCTTGTCATGTACAAAAGATTAGAACATACTTCTGTTTCATAGTAGGTTCTGTGAGAGTGGCACTGCATGTGTGAACAACAGTGATGTGTACAATTAAGATAACTTTAAAGTCTCCAGTGCAGGAGTGATTTATTTTTCAATCATGCACACATTTAATAACAATCTTGAATTTCAGCTCAACGATGAACTGTCAAATATGCATGACTTAATTCACATGCTGATTCTCAAAGTGGTATACAAATCGAATTCTGGTTGGCAAGTCTCATAGCATGTATCCAGTGAGCGTAGAGGAACTAGTGGACGACAACTGCAACACAACTGACATGGTCTAAAAATGTACCAAGAGACAGTGAAAAATAAACTTGCTTCATTTACATCGGTCAAGCTCTGACAACAATGTTCATGTTTGTTGGGCGCATTTTGAGAAAAGCAACCACAACACCAGGATTGTGAATTTTCTATTCAAGAGCCTTAATCAATCAGACATTCTCATTCATTGCAAATGGTTTTACTAAAGCATTTACATCTACGGTCCCTGATATAAACGTTGACGATTTTCCAGGAGTTGTAAATAGTTGCAAAATGGTGATGTCCTATGGTAAAACACTTGGTTTTACCCTACCGTAGGCTGAAGTAGCTTTTACAGGGTATATGCTGTAATACAGTATTGTTGATTTAAGGAAAGAAAAAGTGTATTTCTATTTTGCGGTACTCGCATACAGCATTGATCATGATGTCAAGAGAAGGATGTGATACTCGTTCCCCCTGGCAATTAGCCATTTTCTCCTATTCTGCATATTTGCTTTTTTTTCTTGTAACTCGTTAACTCAGCAAGTGTCACATAATTGTACCGCCCACTGCTTTCAAGTATTTTAAGACTTGCTGCATTATTTCAGGTACAGTATTGATTTCGTTTTCTACACAAGCCTTCTCGTTTCTGATTGAAGATTCTAGAGCATTTTTATAATGCTGTAACTCTGTCCTTTGCATATTGATACAGTGCATTCTTTTATACTTAAAGTGCCAAAATATAATGTTTTTATGGATGCTTGTCCAGTTATGTTGTATTATATATAATTCTGATACCTTAAATACGGCAAGAACATAAGTACTCCAACATCTGCATGCATTTTGATAAGGGAACTTTTTTTAAATGAATCTATGTTTACATGCAGATGACTCCTTAAATGAGAGTAATCAATAATTTCATGAACAGATTGCATCTTTTTGGAGTTCTAATTTTTCTTACTTGCTAAAGGGGGCACTTATTTCCTCATTATGCTGTGCTTTACTGAAAAGGTATATATAAAGAAAACAAAATGTTTATAAATACGATTCTACATGTAATATATTGTCTTTAATAAAACGTTATGCACATGTTTTCAAAGCAAACAATTTGTAGATTGCCATAAATGTATTTTGTTAAATAAGTGAAGATCAAAGCTATTGTGTGTTTATTGTGCTAAACATCACAAAAATAAAGTGATAATAAAAACAATGGTGGCAGTTATTTGATGTTTAATGCACTCACATGTCTTATGCAGAGGTGAGTATTTTGCAAGTAATGTAATTGTGCATAGCAGCAACAAAACAAAACAAAACTACTTTTCTCATTGTGCAATGCCCATTTACACCAGTCATGGTGGCATACAAATCAGTAAAAAACAGATAGTAAAAAATACTGCAGAGAAGAATCGGTGGTAAAAACAGTTAGAACCAAGTCTTTAATATATAAAGTTTGGTCCCAACCCCAAAAGCCTCTCTTTTTTTTTGGCGTGTCCCAAGCCCCAGAAATAATTCAGCACTGATCCGCCTGCAATTAATTCATATCCCTGTTTCAAAAAGTCTGTAGGCATGTCAGGGCTTTCCAAGGCTGAAACATACCAAACATAAACATGGTTGGATTAATGGAGCAAAAATATATGTCACCATGTCCTTCAATCAAATAATGACCCTGGTATCATGTTTAGGAGCAAGAAGTATTTTATGTCATCGCACAGTGGCTCCTAGTCTGCCTGCATGTTGAAAGCTGTGTAAGAACCACAGATGAAGCATGCACAATACACTGGCAGTGAAAGATATGGATGGGCCATGGTTGGACCAATCTGCCAAAATAAGTATGTCTTGCAAATAACACAACCAATAAACCTTGGCTACCATAACACCCATAACCAAGTGAGTCATCTACCCCTGCATAGGACATAACAACACCAAACCAATTGGGTCAACAGTGGAAAGTGAATTGGACTGAAGGGATTTCTCCGGGAGATAAACAACTGAAAGTAGACATCCTTAAATCGTAAGAATATTCTTCATAACACTGGTGACATAACACCATGTACGGTTTTGAGAAATTATGGAAAGCTGGGTACTCAATACATTTTGATGTCATAACTGTACAATGGGAAGTATCTGTATATGTATTTATTTAAAAAACCGGGAAGTCAATTTTGAGCAGAAAAAAGGGGCTAAAAGCAGTTAAAAAAAATGTGTGCTATCTGGTTCGGTCCGTGGACTCATTTCGCTGTTTGGTCCGCGGACCCCCATCCAATTGGCCTAGGGGGTGACATGATGTCCGCAAACATCGGACGTGCCCACTGGTTGGATGGTGAAAAGCGTGAAGTGCATCACATTTTTGGAAACGCCCTCCATGTTGGATTCGTGGATCGCCGTAAAAACATTAAAAAACACAACATTGCACTTATCTAACTTATCAAACAATCTATGAGGTGGTGAGGGTTGATGAGGATGGGATAGGATATGGCCGTAAGAAGCCATAAAATGGGTGTTTTTCTCCCCGAATGTCCACAAACATTCTGGATGTTCGGGTACAGTTCTGTGATGTTCGCGAACACTTCCGATGTTTGGGGACATCTATGCCTATTTCTGCATTACAGGATTGGTGAAAAGCAGTTTTTGGATGGCTTATAACTTTGGCACCACTCAATGGAACTGCATGTAATTTTGGAATACTATTCTAAACCTGATTCTGAATGGTTCCGCAATGTTTGGTGGGATTCTGTCAGTTGGGGCAAAATTAAAGGGGATCCCAAAATATTGTAAGGCTTATAAATGTGGTGCCATTTGACGAATCTACAAAAAAGTTTGCAAAAAAACATTTTAGATCTAGATATGAATGTTTTTGTAAAGTTTTGTGATCTATTGTCAAGAGGGGCTAAATTAGAGGTGTGGTCTCAACATTTTTAAATGGCTTATAACTTTGTTTGCCGTTTGACGAATGTGGACAAATGTTTCCAGAAAGATTATAAACCTAACCTTGAATGTTTGTGTAAAGTCTGAATGGGTTTTATAAAGTGGGGGCTAAGTTATATGACTATTGTATGTACATACATATTGACACTTTTGAAAAAATAAAACATCGGTGGATTTCAAGCAAACTCATGTAAGGGGCATTGGCAATGACCTTAAAGCATGGTTTTGCAAATGTGCCCGTGTTTTATTTTTTACAAGTGTCATAATGTAGGTACACAAAATAGTGGTATACTTTTGGTGACTGAGGCGTAGCCTGTGGCCATGGGCAGTGGCCTGATTGTCAGGGTCATGGCATAAGGTCATGACACAGACAATCTGGCAACTGGCCTTGACCATGAGTGACGACAAATTGGATTAAAGTGGCCATGTCCACCTGGGACCGGCTATGTGATAAAGTTATTCGAAAGTGGAATAAGTTTGAAAGGGAAAACAAATTGTGTTTGTCGTCATATGGCCATAGGGTTCTCTCTTTGCCTTCTGCAGGCTGTCATGGAAAGGTAAGAGGGGCTCTGTATGGACCCTGCCTTCCATTTCCATGGTGGCCATCTTGGAAAAGGATTTTCCTTCCTACAGAGGGATGCTGCAGGCATCCCGGTGTAGGAAGAAATATCTTTTCTTTTTTTTAGCACCCTGGGTTTCCCCTTTTGGAACCCGGGGTGCTAATGGTATTCATCCCCCATTGCAGGGCTTGGCCAGGGGGATAACGGTCCAGAGCTCTCATTATCCGCCCTTGCTTCGCTTGGGCCGATAACTTGGGCTGCCTGGGATTGATACAGTATTCTTATTAATGTAAAACCTTTTTATTACTTTTGGATTGTGAAATGTATGGACCGAATGTGGATTTTTGGAATGTATTGTTCAGTATACATAATCCTGTGCATTTGCCTTTGTCAGATTTTGGAAGCATATGTACAAATGCATGATTTGAAATTAGAAGTATCTTTTCTCAACTGACCTTTGCTCTTTTATTTGAAATTTAGGGTCTCTATGCAGTTGGAGATTTTCAACCAAGTAACGTATATTAGCACAGTTTTAGACAGGCGCCTGTACAGTAACACAAAGATGAGAACAGTTTGGCATCCAGTTTATGAGGGTTTGAACAATTCGGGATATAAACCAGGAACAAAACAAAAGAAAAACAAAACAAAAACAAGTGTCAGTGAAAACTAGGATCACACTTCAATGTAGGTTCAAGGCAAACAGAAGTGATTTATTAATTGGCTTGCAAGCCAAGGAACACAGCAACCTGCCCATAACGGAACCCATCTAACTAACCTGGCCTGCTACCTTTAAAGTTCTTTGGTCAACTGACCTTGAACGGTTCGAGAAAACCTCTCTCTAGGCCTTTAATCCTGTGTATCATGCCTTCTGCTAAATAATGGACCTATTCATCTGTCTCATAAGTCCTACTTCAATGTCCATGCATGGGAGTGATGTTAACTGATGCACTTTGGGAGGAGCCTAACCTGGAAGAAGGTGAGGAACCCTCCTGGATGGAGTGCATCTGGTCTTGCCGCATCTGACGAGGGGCGCAGATCCTCCACCCTTGTGACAACTTCTTTTTCATGACAACAGTCCATTGTACGGTCCAGCTTAAACTGGTCTGTTCTTCTGGGCTCTGACCTGCGCCGAAACCTACAGTCCTTAGTTTCAGTGCATGCAAGCACTGGCTTTAGCCAATGGGAAAAGGGAAAACCTGATAAACACCTACAAAAAGGAAAAAAAAACTAGGGCTGTTAAGGGGCACGATATCATAGAAGTGGGGACAATTGTTGCCACAGTTCATATAGGATGCACCCCAATCCCTCCTACAGTGGCCACCCCCTTTCTCATTGTTTTCCCATATGTATATTCAATCGTTTTTTTATTTTGTTAAACAAAAACACATTTTGACAATTCCCCCATCTACACGTCAGTGCAACCACCATCTTTATCCCTTTTCTTGCTTTATTGCATGGGGAACATTTATGGGAATTGGGCCAAAAGTTGAGGCCTTTACTGCTCTCATAGACTACTATGTAATTAAAGAAAGGAAACAGTTATTTAATTTTGATTGACTTCAACATCTCCATCTCGATCAAGAATTCAAACTTCTCTTCCCACATTTGCTGGACCATGCCATGTAGATACAAACCGTTATACATCAATTTTTGACCATGTCTGGAAGAGTCATTGAAAACTAATATATCTCTTCCTTTACAATTGTACACGTGGCAGCATACGATTAGCCCTAGTAAAAAATAAAAGACCACTATCCAGCACAGAGTAGCAGTAAGTTAAGGTTGTTCATAAATGTATTAATGAGCAACAGAACAAATTACATCGTAGAGAGTACACAAGGTGGCTGTATGATGAGCTACCTCAAAGGCTCTGTTCTCCTCATTGAAAACGATTTTGAATACTAATACATGCAATCTCTTTTTTTTTACATCCACTATCATTTTCACTTCTGGTAGCAATTCTATTAAGTTATCAGACCGTCTTGGTACCATCTTGGGCCATCGCTGCTGAAACTCTATTTATAATCCTATCAACCTCCTTTCCTCCATGGGACAGAAAGTATAAAATGTCTGTATTCATGTCTGCAAAACAAAATAAATATCGATGGAGGGCACAGATACCAACTCTACACCTGTGTTCTCTTTCTAGCTTACCATGCAATTGCATTTATTTATTTATTGTGTGTTGAGTACAAAACTGAACTTTTCACACATCAATCATCAATTACTTACACAGTACAATAAATAACTTCATTAATTACTTACAATTTCAAATCTTTGCATGGGTAAAACTATAAGCTTCACACTTTAAAACTTAAACTTACCAGGCAATGTAACTCCAGTTACCAAGCCTTCCTGACACACTATATTACCTACTAGTACTACCTGATCTCTTACTAACGTACTAAGACATTGCAGTGAAGGTGTTTGTAAGGGCCATAACCTTCAAATGGAACTGATACCAAACCATAGATCAGAGATTGTCTCTGTGGCAGAAGTCAGATAATGAGGAGGACTTTTCCAGAAGGTTGCACCTCCCACACATCTCTGTGGGTGACTGGGTCACCCATCCCTTTGGGTGACCCAGTCCCAAGTACTGCTCGCCCACGGGCCGGGACGATCTTTCTAATCAGTGTTCATATATCTTTTACTGGACCTTACTCATTCAAGGTGCACAGACTGCTCTCACACCACGGTTTGCTGCATATACACAGGTCTTTCAAGGGCCACAAGTCTTTTGGAATTCTATAGTCATTGCTGAGAATGTGTGCCCAATTGCTGTCCAGCACATATTCCTTTATGCTCAGAAGTTAACTATTTAAGTAGCCATGTACTTCTTCACAGGCGATACAACTCCTTTAATAGTTGAACCAACTCATCTCAGATTATTGTGCTGATAATTCTGATTAACTAGAGCTCACCAATATTAGTGTCTGTATTGGTCAATTGTGCCCCCGTGATAAGCCCTGCTATATTTTCAAGTTGCCCCAAAAAGTCATATAGCACTTCAACCTGATAAATTCCCCAAGCTGCAAAGGTTGCATTTGGGCCATCCCAGACTTGAACAGCCACTTCCGTCTTACCCATTCTAGCAACTATCTCCTCCACCTGTTGTTACAACCTGATTGAAGCTCCCTCCAAACAAATGGGAAACAGTGATGTGACCTGAAAGACGGAGAGAAAAATTGAAACAACTGTGTTACCCAATGAAACATCTACAATGTCATACAAAAGCCAGACTTCTCTATCTGACCAACAGTATCATAACACAGGGACTGAGAACCAACTTTAGTATGATTGAAAAGTTCTGTTACTTTAAAGGAATGAGAAACCGTATATTGGACCGATTGAACATGACGTATTCTCTTCATGTATGGTATATTGGCACATTACTTGTGACACCTTAGAGCAAAACTTGGTTACCGTTGTGCTGTCCCTTAAACTCAAAGAAGTTATCGGAAAACAAAATAATTAAACAGTCTCATTAAAGTCTATTTTTAACTCACTCTCTGGTTCTTCTATACTACCCACGTGGAATCCTTCCAGTATGTGAAGTGTGCTGTCAAACTCCTCTGTGACTTGTTAATTCACTGTAGTAGTAACGATTGATCCATTGCAGAAGCAAAAGATGATTAGCTGTATTTCCCATTCCTCTTGCCTACGGTGCAGAACAGAGAGACAATAATGTTTTAGATCATACATTTGAGTCAGTACAGGCAAAACAACAGTTTAATGGATAGTTGGTCTGCAGCTAAAGCTCGAGCATAGCTCTTATCGGAAAGCCAATTCGGGAGTACCTCATATGCGTATGCGACCTGATTGTGTAGGCATTGAGACGATTTCAGTTAGTATCCTAGGAGAAGGTCTATTCCACAGTTCCAGCTCCCATTAAGATTGCAAGTCTGCCCTTGCCATGACACTTTATCCCTTCAGTGATAGAAGGGCCATGACTCAACCTCAGCAGTAATCACTACATTAGACAAATTGTATTTACGCTCAGGCTGGTGTTGCATTGGAACAGGTTGTAAATCTCTAAGGGAAAGGGAACAGCTTGACATAGGAAACATAGAATAGAATATCACAGTTGCAATCTCAGTCCCATTTTGCACATTACTTCGGTGTGACAGCATGGCTACAGTGCATGGCATGCACCCAAGTGGGGATTGCATGAACCTCAAGAGCAGAATGTGCTGTCAGTAATACCTGGGAGGTCAAAGGCCAACAGTGTGCAAATGCAGATTTCCATTGCAATATCTTTCTTTCTTGTTTTCTTTCTTTAAATTAGAGTAGGCGTGGGCGGACCCACGCAGGCGCTTCCCCATCCAATTGGATGATGTGTACCTATATCTTCACCATGACTTAATGGCAAGGTTCCAGAGAATGGCAAGCTTTGGCAGGCATTTTTGGAAGGGACTCCTTCACTTTCTCACGAACCAAACTAATTTTGCAAATTAGAGTATGTACATACTAGCACCAGTATCAACTCGACATGGAATAGCTTTTGCATCTACCTCATATTGAACATATGGTCTTTCTTGATCTACAGGTATCAAGAGACAAACAGTGAGGTCAGCTCCCCTTCTGATTTAGACTGGATCTGGGTCCGTTGGAGAAAGCAGGTGCTTGCTTGGAGCAAAGCTTGGGGCATAAGGGTTAGGGACATGGCCACATGTAGTATTGTTATGGCTGGGGAAAGGCCCTAATGTACTCATCGTGGGATAAGGGTTGTATTAGACTCCTATCAATTGGGCACCACCCCTCACTGGGGTCTAGAAAGGTGTTCATTCTTTCCATGATCAGGCTGCTAACAGTAGTTGTACAATGATGGATCAACAGAGTGTGCCTGTTGTCCTTGATAACCGTGAGGGCCTTAATATCCCAGTTATCCCTAATCTCCCTACTGTCCCTGATATTCCTGCTATCCATGAGGTGTCGGATGTGGGGCTCCTCTTCCCCCCTGCCTCTGCAACTGCCCAGGGATGTCATTTTACCAAAATGCCAAGGGTAGCGGAAATGACATCACATGACCCTTGACCTCTGATGACAACACGAGAAGTGATGTCAGTTGACTCAACCCCGAAGTGGCATCACGGGGAGCGATGGAACATGACCTTTCATCCCTTGACAAAACAGGAAGGAACATCACATTGCATTGTTCCTAAGTACAAAACGAAAAATATGTTTACAATATTATTATAATGTGATGTACATATCATACAAGAATGGATCACCATATGTATTGTTAATATCAGTGTGTGTAGGCCCATATTACCAAGTTACTGTGAATTCATGCAGACGCCCAAGGCCAAATGATAATGATGTGTTATTATAAAGCACTTACGCTTAAGCGCTTTATATAGAACAAATATGCATACAAGATCACCCAACCTGTGTTTGTACTCATTTAGCAACCTCAGAAGGATGAAAGGCTGAGTTGTGGTGTTTAAGAACAGATTAAATCAGTGTCTCACCCCTGAAGTGTGCCTGAAATTAACTTCTAATGGGTTTAGCAATTATTGTATAGAATTCCGGAAAGACAAATTATTTGTTATTCCTATTCTTTCTTATTTAAGGTCACTGCTCAACCCCCCTGTTTTTTTTTTTTAAACAGGCCTGAACAAGACAGCCCGCCACGCCAGAAACCAAGAGCCACATGGCGCTCTCCACAGCCAGGCCAGGAGCTTACAATAACAATTATTATTTTAGAGGTTGCAAGGGAGACTCCCGGCGACCCCCAAATGACATCCCTGCTACTATCCCCAAATCCTCCTAGGTAATCACCTTACGGTGTAGGGGGTCGCCAATGTCTGCCCCAGCAGATTTGACAATTTCTACAACATTAGTTCGTTTTCCCACCTTCCAACCCTATTATCCTTATAGACTTCTGGCTACTAGAATTCAGAAGGTATAAGCAAATATCCATCTAGGCCTTCCAGCCCGTTAAGCCGCCTTCTGCCAAACAATGGGCTATCCATCTGTGGCACAAGTCATTCTTTAATCTCTATGCATGGAAGTGGTGTCTACAGATATTCTTCCAATGGAGCGTGACCTGACAGAGGGTAGAGACCCCTCACAGAGAAGTGCTTCCGTTCTTGACTTATCAGCCAAGGCATACATCCTCCACCCTGTGACAACTACTGTTTTATTAAAGCAGTCCGTTGTACAGTCCAGCTGAGAGTGTTTTGTTCTGCTGAGCTCAGGACTGTGGCCCTGCTCCAGTAATCCCTGAAAGGATGGAGGCTAAAGTCCTTTGGGCCTCATTACAAGTTTGGCAGTATTCTTGTGGTAAATCCACTGATGTACTGTGAAACGGAATTACTGTTATCACCATTTGGTCCAGCGGAATTATCACTGGATTACAAATGGTGGTATAGTGTTGTTAGTCCCCATTTATGGATTCCATGAGGGTTCCGCCAGAATTACCACCAGCGGTAATTGCACTGATTTTACCAATGTTCGGCAGTAAAGCAACGGAATTTACCTTCAGCATTTTGCTTGAGGTTTTCTTCCACCTCAGCACCTAAATTGTAGTACGGTGGTTCGGTATTGCCGCTGCATTACTGCAGATTTTTCCTGCACCGGTATATTTGTAATGGGGCCCTTGCCCTCTAGGCATGAATCGTTTAACCATTAATGGCTTTAGCCAACAGGAAGAGGGAAAACCTGATGATGCTGGCCCCCTCGAAGGACCACCTATAAGGGTCCAGATGGACAGCGCCGAGTAGCCAACTCCCTTCTCTGTTTTTTGCTACCACACTGTTTTGCCACTCTGCTCTCTACGTATGGATCCTGTTTTCAACTGAGGCATTGCCATGGTTCCTTCTCTCATTTTAAGGTAATGAGGCCTTCCCCCTCCTTTAGCCTGTCTAACCCCCTTTCCTAACCTCTCCTTCAGTCTCTTCCCTTTACTCTCTCACCGCTGCTCTGGGCTGGCTGCCTTCCTGTCAGCCTGATTTTTTCGTGCCTGTTCTCCCTCCACCTCATTCACCTCTCTCCTTCTATTCCCTGCCTCTTTCTTACTACTTTCTACCTCCAGGAGCAGTTTTGGCTTCCCTGGTTTTAGGGGAGGCTGCATTTCCTGCATTTATACTGCCTGGCCCGCTCGCCTGTACTTGCATCTTCCTCCTACTCTAGCTTACCCAGCTGCTGTGTCCGTTTGGAACTCCCCATCCTGGAACTCCTCAGGTTACCCGCTCTCCCTGTCATGAGGCACTTCCACTCCCTGCCTCTGCCAACTAGTATTCTCTGAAGCCCTCTGATGTCGCCCAATTACATGCTTTGTTACCATTGGCTAGACTTAACCTCCCTTGCATTTGTCCACCTGCAACCTCTAAACTGTCTTACTCAGCCTTGTCCTGTGTCTTCGTTCGTGCCCTTCTTTAGCCTTGGATGGCCACTCCCTAGCTCTGCAGTGTTCTGCTTTTCCCTACCTGCAACCACTGATGGATTTGCATATCCATACTCAGGCTCGAACTGGCTTATAGGGCAATAGGCCCATGGGTGAACCAAAAATGCAAAACGCCTGTGTCGGCCAGTTTTTGGGTCAAAGTGGGGCACTTTTCTGGCCAATGTTGGTCAGTTTGATTAGTTACTTCATTATGCGCCTAAATGTTTTGACCAGTGTTGCTGAATAAATATTCTTTAAAATGTACAATGTGCATCACATTTTGTCAAACACCTCCCCCTTCGGGTACTATTCAAACAGTGTCACAAAAGGAATGAATTCCCATTTGCAACTGTGGGATACTTTTTCATTGGTGCCCGAAATAATTTTATGCCCCAATCTGTCCCTGTCCTTACTTTGTTTTGCATTTCATCTTCCGGCAACCATTGATTAACTTTGAAACCTTGTTATGTTTTGCATCTGTCCTACCTGCAACCACTGAATTACTTTGAAACCTTGCTGTGTTTTAGATTTCATCTTTCTGCAACTACTGATTGACTTTGAAACCTTGCTGTGTTTAGCATTTCCTATCTGCAGCCACGGATTGATTTTGAAGTCTTGCTGTGTTTTGCATCCATGCCGATGACACCCAGCTGGTGTTTCGGCTTGACTCACCATCCACCAACCCTCCTGCTAAACTCAGAAACTGCCTCTCTGCCATTGGCAAGTGGATGGCCGCCAAGTGGCTTAAATTAAATGGAGAAAAACCTGAAGTACTGTTAGTTTACAGTTGTCTCCAGCGCCATATTCAGCAAGCTGATAGTCTTGAAAAAGATTCTACCATTGCTGCCACCTTCTAATCGTACACAGAGAGTCACCTCAGCAATAATGTGCTCGCTTGACTACTGTAATTGAATCTACCTAGGGCAACCTGAGCGCTAGCTGCAACAGCTCCAAATACTTCAGAATAGGTCAGCCAGACTTGCCCTGAATGCCCCCAGGTTGACCCCCTCTGCAGGATTACTGCAACGTCTTCACTGGTTGCCGATTGCAACTCTCTGTGTCACCCACCAGGCTCTTCATGGAGGAGGGGAGAGTTACCTAAGAAGCAAGATCAAAATATATTTCCCTACCAGAGCTCTTTACTCTTCTTCTCTGGGTCTTCTTAAAGTGCCTAGGTACCATTGTGCTTGAGCTGGTGGCCATTCATTGCCGCAACTTTATGGAACCGGCTTCCGCTCCCACTGTGTGTAACAGAGGAATACCTTCCATTCCGGAAAGCACTAAAAACACATTTTTTCAACTAGGTACTGGTGCACTCTTAATATCCCTTGGATCCCCCAACTCGTGTTGGATTTTTAGTGCCAAGATTCCCTTGGGCCTTAGTTTGCACTCTACAAATGTTGTTACAATACAATACAAATTGAGATACCTGCAACCACTGATTGACTTTTCACAGCCTGTGCTGTGCTTTACATTGTTTAACCTTGAACTGATACTTGATGTAGCCCCTCCTACATATGGTGAGGCTTTCCCAAGATGTTCACCCACTCTTCATTCCAGCCTTGCACTGTATTCGACTCCTCACACTGCACTTAATCTACCTTTGTCCTCATTATGTTTTCTCCTTCTCCCTGTCTGGCACACCACCCCCTCTCCTCTTCTTTTATGTTATAGTACTCGCACAATCCGAATAGCCTCTGGGCTGCCCTAGCACACCCCATCCACCCCACCCTTTTCATTCATGTTATAGCTGTGGAAGATCCGAATGTCTCAAGACTTAGTAGGAACGTTTTTGTTTTTCTGCTTCTCTGTTCCCCCCTTTTTTTTTAATCTTGATGCGCTGTGAAACTCGTTGTGATGTATAGGTGCACTATAAATAACCAATACATAAAATGCATAAATAAAGTCTACTAAAAAAAAAGAACTACAGGCGTGGAGGGTAATGATATTATATGGGCGGGCCATTTATCCGCAGCTCATAAGGGATAAACCTTGATCCCTCCTGCACCAGAAAACCCTCCTCCCTCATCATCTCCCTGTATGGTCATTCATGACACAGCTGATTTACAAAGGTAATATCAGCCGTGTATGGTCAAGTGCTGCACACAAAAGAGAAGTACTGTAAAAATATACATTACATAATGACTTGGCACTAGAGGGAATGGGGGGGTCACGAAGGGAGGGTGGTGGGGCTGGTGGGTTGAACCTCCTCTTTGGCCAGTAGGTGAAGGGTAAGCCAAGCTTTGAAGAGATCTACAGTTGGGCTTTCTTTGTAATGGGTTTGAGGTCCAACTGAGTAGGGAGAAAGAGCAGAAGCACAAGGAGGCACGGGGGTCCAAGTTTGAGTTCAGAGAAGGAGTGGAGGCAATTAGATGGTAAGTACGTAGGGGGTCAGTTAGTCGGGTACTGAGGAACAAGCGAATTGATGACTTTGTAGACTAGTTGAAGGAACTTGAAAATGTAGAGGATTTATATGGAGGGCAAATCAACGGTATGCAGTGATTCTACCGAATTAAAAATAACAAACAACATTTTCAACTAAACATTTTTGCCAAAACAAATAACCCATTTTTAAAAATATATATATTGGGGGTAAGGGGTTAAAACAGGTGGGGAGGGGTTTGGGGTAGGGTTATAAACAAAGGGAAACAGGTGGTTTGGAGGTTGGGAACCCCACCCTCCTAATAAAAAAATACAAATAATACAGTGACAGTGGAAGGCCAAGGAGTAGGCACGAGGAGTAGTTTGGGCTGCTGAGCATAAGGGTAGAGATTAGAGTGTTCATAGAGTGGTGTGAAGGACATAGAATTATTTTATTTTACAAATGTTGAGAAGCCTAATGCAACCAGCAGAGGTGGTGGTAAAGATGAATTTTTGCAATTGGAGATCACAATCAAAGATGGCCCCAAGATTTCAAGCTTTGGGCAAGGAAGCAAGAAGTTAAAATGGGAAGGAGAGTGGAGGGTAGAGATGGTTTTATTAACCGGGAGAAAGATTACTTTCTAATTCAAAGTATTCGGCATGAGGCAGTAGTGAAGGATTGCAGTAAGATAGCTGGTAGACTTTTCCAAGATGATGAAGGTGAAGTAGTGAAAAGAGAAAAAGAGAAAAGATTTCAGTGTCATCAGCAAAGCAGTGAAAGCCAAAGGACACTTAGGCCCTCATTACAACCCAGGCGTTAAGAGGTTAACGGCGCCGTAAAAGGTGGCAGCACCGTTAAACCCTTAATGCCTGATTACGAGGTCCCTTTGCGGGTGGCACTTTAACGCCTGCTTCTAGCAAGCGTTAAAAAAACAACCCGCAAAGGGACCTAGGAGCTAATTACGGCACCGTAATTTACTGTGCCGTAATTAGCACCTTCCCCAGTCCCATTGAGCCCTATGGGGCAAAAATGTGAATGGGGAAGGGCCATGGCGGCATGGGGAATTACCGCCCCGCCAACCTCGGAATGGGGCGGTAATTCCCCATTCCGCCATGGCAGAGTCGGTAAGTTACCGGCATGGACCATGGTGCTATTAGCACCATGGTCCAATGCCTGGGTCGTAATGAGGGCCTATATGTCTACCTAGGGACTGGTCTAGAGGGTGAAGAGCAAAAGTCCATGGACTGATCCCTGGGGGATGCTGGTAGGAAGGGAGTTAGGGACAGAGTGTTTTGAGTTCCAGGAGATTGTACAGGAGTAACCTTACAGGTCTGGAGAGTGCGAAGGAGAGATGATTGTCCAACAGTGTCAAAAGTGGCAGGGAATTGCAAATTAATTAATATAGAAATTAGTTTGCAGTGCTTAACATCAGAGAGGAAGTTAGAGACATTCATGAGTGCAGTGTCATTGTAATGTTTAATATGGAAGCAAGATGAAAATGGTTTTCCAGTGCCATTTTTCTCAAGGTACTTAGTGATCCAGTGTAGGATCACCCGCTCAAGGACCTTTGAATAACTGATCGGAAGGAAATAGGGTGAAACTTCACTGAGACAGTTGTGTCAGCAGAAGGTTTCTTCAGAATTATATTACAGTTACAGATTTGATGGTGGCATAGAATAGTTCAGTGGATACAGAGAGGCTAAAGACCTCAGAGGCATCGGGTCACGTGATTGTAATTATGTGTCTGACCATTTGCAAAAATGATGCTGCAAACGATAGGTTGGTACTGCAAATGATGGGAGCAAATTTGGTATTTGAGGTGGGGGAAGTAGCAGAGGGTGGAAGGGGTAAAGAGGGGAGATGGAGGATGACAGAAATAGTAAAAGTGAAAGTGTATGTCGGAACAAGAAAAAATGTGCCTCAATTCAGAAACTATTCTGAAGGATATGTGCCACATGAGCATCATTAGTTTTGCCAAAGAAAGTCTGTAAAGAGGGTTTGTCAGGCCAATCCAAAAAATAGAACGAGAACTCAATTCACACTATAAATGCACATATACATACATATAGGAAGCTTTCTAATTCAGATCTGCATCAACACGCACTTGACCATCTGGTGTTCCCTCACCACAGAGTCATCCACAAGGTCATGATTGAAGGAAATAGCTGATCTGTAATGGTTCACTCTTAAGTAAGAAAAACTGTCCACTAATTTAGATAGAAAATTATGCCTGTCTCCCAAAATAGGATGGAGACCCCTTTGGTGATACCAGAGTTTCCAGGAAGCCAATGAAGCATTGTCAGACCCATATGTATCAGGTGCTTATGAGTCTCTGTGTATACCTGCAGCTGATGATGAAACTCCATGTGGATACTGCGATAAATTGACTTCCGGCCTGCACATGGACAAAGGTGTGTAGTGGCTAAAGTGCCTACTCAGCCCTCATACTTCTACAAAACATGAGTGAACCCAACCATATAAGCAAAACAGGCACAGTCTAGAGATATACTGTCTTGACCTTTTGTGGTAACATGGCCAAAGGTAGGCTATACTCTCAAAAGGGGTGTGAATATGATCCATTAGCAACCCAAACAGTAAAGCCCAACAGTCTGAAATAAAGGGAATGTGCAATCAAGGTTCTATACAAATATGTATACTTTAATAATGCACATCATCTGCAATAGTAACTAAACAAAACAGCACTACAAAACCTAAAACTGTGGAAAGAATAGACAACATGCACAGAAAGAAAGATGCAGCACTCTCGGTAACGACGTGGGGGAAAAAGCCAGAAATTAACCACAATACGTTTTTAAAAGTATATGTTTTGGTATTTAAAGGCACGACTGTTTAACTGTCCAGTCTGTACAGACCACATACGTACCAGGGGGGGGCAGTAACCAGTTAATAGTACCATTCGTTGGTCTTGGCAGTTCAACAAAGTTGAACCATTCTTCTAGCCTCTGCTCATGTGTTTCAAAATGGCTGAAATGGAGTGGTCGCATTGTTACATATGGTGAGCAGTGTTGAACAGGGGTGGAGAAAATGTTTGATGTGGTTCAAAGTGTCACTTGAAAAAAGATGGGATGTGAGGGCCACCAGTGTCAGTTAGACGGTCAGTTCGACTGCGAAGATACTTGTGCCTGGATCTGCTGTTCTGGGCAGTTTGTTCGATGAGGCACTCGAGAAAGTGTGGATGGTGAGGGCCACCAGGGTTGGTTCCTCTGGTGATATAGATCAAAATCAAAGATACTGGCGGTTTGAAAGACGGTTTGATAGCAGTGGATGCAAAGACTGAGTTTGAATTTGAGCCAAGGAAATGAGCTCAGCTGATGCGGTGCAGTGGCAAATTGGTTTGAGTGTGCGAGATATCGGCTTGAAAGCCAGTTGAGTGACAGCTCACAGTGGTTCGACAGTGAAAAATACGGGATTCTTGTCTGTCTTGTCTCACAGGTGTTGTGAATTCCACTATGGACAGCAGTGTGGGTGGAAGAGGTGCAGGTCTTGTTCCAGCTGAAGGTCACCCCAAATGTGCCCTGGGGATGGTTAGGTAAACGAGCACTCCTCTGCCACTCAGTCTTTACCTCAAAGGTGGAGGGTTTTTAGGAAGTGAACTCTGCCAACAGGTGTCCAATAAATTCCATCTAAGGTGTCCATTCCAAGGTGAATCACAAAGAAGGGGGAGGTCCCTTCTTTTAAAGGCAATGCAAGACTGCTTTAATGGTTCAATCCGTGTACTTGAGATAAGTGGTCTTTGCCTTTTGACATCACACCCAAAGTGCTTTGTGTTGAAGGAAGTGTAGGGGACAGGAACAAATAGAGAATATAGATAGAAACAAAATGGCAGAATTCTCTTCCAGCTATGCTGAGCTCCCTATCTACATTAACTCTTCCCTTTTAACTTGTCAATAGTGCAAAGGTCCCTTTCGTATGCAACACCCTAGTGTGAGGCTACTCCTTTTGGGATGGCTGTGCCCTTTGAATCCTGTTTGCCAGGGTGGCTCATACTGAGAGGCTGGCTTGCTGTAGAGAGATGTTACCCAGCTTCAAAAAGGATCAAAGGAGAGACATAGCCATCCAATACACTGCCCTGTCAGTTGTCAGAGCCAAACTGTCTAATAACACTGCCACATATGAGCTATTATGCTCACAGGAATGCCACATGTATGATATCAATTTGATGCATCTTTAATGAGTAGGAGAGATGCTAGCCACCATACCTTAAAGGCATACTCTAGTAAAAAATTTTATTTCAAAAATAGATAGCCCACATTAAAAAAAAAATACTAGCATCCTCCGTTTTAAAACTTCCTATGTAAAATTTTGAGATATTTAAGTTCAAAAGCAAGCACAAGGGCGCCGCCATTTTGTGAAATGGAGGCCCTCCTGTGCTGGCTTTTGCGGCACTAATGAAGGAAAAGCCAGCCAGCTGTAGTAAATAAAGTCTACCGCTGGGTGGCTTTCCCTTCATTAGTGCCGGGACTCGGAGGATGCGGACCGGAGACCAGAGCAGGAAAGCTGCAGCTGAATCTCGGTAAGTGCTATTTATTTATTTTTACAAAAAATAAGCACTAGCTGCGTTTTTTTTTCTAAGTTTTCCGGGCTGGAGGAGCCCGGAAAACTGAGAAATAAAACTGCAGCTTTAAAAACGTTGTATTTATGTTTGCAGTCGCTTTTGAAGCGACCGGAAACATAAATACAACGTTATTGTGTTGGAAAACGCTGCAGAGACCGGTCAATAGATTGGGATGGGATCCTTCTCCTCCTCAGTCTCATCATCAATGACCAGAGCCCTCACTAAGTCATCCTGGATTTAATGGGGCTTCAGCCCGTTGACATGAAAGACTTGAAGTGTCTGCTCACGGCCTTAGTATCAATGAATTAGTAACCCTCCCTAATTTTCTCCAGTTCCAAATAAGTCCAGTCCACTAAAAGTATAGGCACTGATCTTGGCTAGTTCTAAGAACCAGACCATTTGGCCTGGCATATACTAAGTCATTGTGGCCATATGGTCATGCCAGTGCTTCATGAGCTCTTGGCTTCAGGTCCTGAGTATTCCGTTCTCAGTACTTGGTCATTCCAGATCTGAGGTCATTTACATAGTTCATGATGTCATGGGAAAGAGTTTGGGGATGGCCTCCCACCCTTCTTGAACAAGAATTAGAGGACCACCAAACGGGGAGGCCAAAGAGGAGCTTGAAGGTACTGAACCCAACATCATTCTGGGCTACATCCTGCTAGGAGAAGAGCAGGCATGGTAGGAGAATATCCCACTTTTTTCTTAGAAGCTCTTCAATGCCACCTATCATGCCAGATACGGTCTTGTTGAATGCACACCAAAGGCATTGGACTGTGGGTGAAAGGCAGTGGAGAAAGTGAAAGTTATAGCACACCCATTCCACATTGCCTTCATACATGAACATATGAAGTTGGATCCCCTGTCAGAAATAGGTTGCGTAGGGAACTCCACCCAGGAGAACATCCCTTTGAGGGCCTTTGCCACTAAAGGAGCTTTGATGCTCCTCAAAAGTACTGGATGGCATGTTCTATCATTACCAAGATGTACCCGTTCCCGGAGTAGGTCTGAGGATCCAAAGGACCCACAATGTCCATTCCTATTCTCTCAAAAGGCCTTCCAAATACTGGTAGTGGAATTAAGGGTGCCTCAGTGGCCCAGCCAGACTTGCTGGATGCTTGGTAAGGGTGGAGGAACTGACAAATTAAATTATTTAATTTAATTATTTTGCCCCCATCTGGGGCCATTGAAAATTAGCAGAGAGTCTGTTGGCTGGCTTGGTCGTTCCTAAATGACCTGCCAAAGGAATAGTGTGAGCCAAGTCAAGTAGGAAACTCCTGTGGTCTTGGGGGACCACCAACCACCAGCTGCACCTGCCTCAGAATGCTATGGGCTCGCTGCAGGAGGCAATTCTCCCAGAATATCCCTGGGGCTTCCCCATGAGTCTATTTATCTGCCTATTCACGAGAATCGGCCAGAGTGGCACAGTAGCTCCGTGCTTGTCAAAGGTCAGCCTGACTGTGACCTCCAGTTGAGGACACATCACTCAGTTCTGGTAGAACCTTGTGGCAATTAACTACTGTGTCCTCCATCTCAGGTTTTGGTTGTATGCCTGTAGGCAACCCTGATCTCACTGAGTCTGGGGCGGCCACAGCAGGTACCTCAGTGGCCACTAAGCCATATTTTGCAGGACTCTGGCTCCGGACTGGGTAGTAGCGGTGGGGTCAGTCTCTTTTTGTCTACCGCTGGATACCCCCTGGACTCACCAGCGTTGCTTCCTGTGCTGCTTTCTTGGCGCTATATCTTGTGATCGTGGCAATCATTTCTTCATCTAGCTTTTCATTCCCTATTAGGCAGTCCGGGGGTGTCTGGTCTCTTTGACAGCAGCAAGAAGTTGCCAAGACCAGGGATGTTCTGCTCCTCCTGCACCTACCGTCGTCAGACGGCAGTGATACTAGCAGAAGAATCACAAAGTGCTGGGGCTCTGTTCTCATTCATGATTATGTGGTCCAAGAAGATTTCTGTCTTTGCAGGACGCAGTGTCTCTATGGGAGACCTAGCACATTTTCATCATTTGCAAGCAGGAGCCCCTTTCCTATGTCTGTAGTCTCCACAACAAGGCAGACCTGTGGGGCTGTAAATGTGGGTTCTCCAGTGCTGTGGTTAAACATCAACCCCCTCAATTTATTTTTAATCTAAGAAGGATCCTCTAGGTTAAACTTGAGGGGGTTGATGTTTAACCACAGCACTGATTCAGCCACACACACCTTCCTCTACACACAGAAAAGAAGAGTGAGGGCACCCCTAGCACTGGGTTACCCACATTCTGAGTGTCATGGTAGTCCTCATGTAATGGATAATGTTTACTTATAGAATATCCTTCAGGACGTGGGGTCACCCAGGGGCAATTCCACATCAGAATCACCTGATGGGATAATCTGAGCTATGTGAGTCTTGGCTCCTTTTGCCACTTTATCCCCATCCACTTGGCTGTAGGGTCTCATCTGTGAAAAAGTGTCACCAATCTGTGGAAATGCAGCATACGCCCTGGGTCGTGTGGACTGAAAGTAAAATATGACACTAATGCTGACTGGTGTAGTCCAGGTGTTTTCTTTTTCGAAGATATTTAGAATGTCAACAGAAAGCCCCTGCTGCTGTGATTGAGTTTGCAATGTTGAGGAGGATGCTTTAGAATTTACCTTTTTATGCATTTGCATATATGCCTGTTTATTCCCGACATGTTGGCAGATGGTACCTTCTTCACTGAGCCTTGAATAAAAGAGGCCATTTGTCCTTTCCATTAATCATTCTCCCATTCCATTTAATCTCTCTCCATTTCTGTCATAATGTTACCGAAACAATGGGTCGAGCTCGAAACTGACAAGCTGAATAACAGAACCTATAGTTTGGAATAATTGAGCCTCCTACACACTACTCCTAACCTGTCTCATTGTGAGACACTCATTTATAAACCGACAAGAGACTCCAATGGCTTATTCTACTAACAGTGAACAATGTTCTCCTGCGAGAGACACTAGTGACTTGCCTTTATGTGGGCAACTACTGTTGAAAGGGAGGCATGTTATATCTGGTATAAGGTTGGTGAATGGCCATGAATGACACTTCAGAGAATGTTGCGTATGCCTGTATGATTCTTAGAGTGTCTGTTGGAACTGAAGTATATCCGTGAATGGGCCTGTGGTTATTTCTTATCTCTACATCTGAACTGACGAGTAACTGGATTGTTTGCAATGGACTGTAACTAAAGCAACACTATTTCGCATATCCTGGCTTCTGCTGCTACCTGTATGAGAAGTGGGCTGTACCACAACTCTGGGGTTTTTTTGTTTGGTACCAACTTACAAGGTTACCATGCGCCTGATTATTATTCCAATTCGAGAAGGTGTCGACAATCCAGACGGCAGCAGACTTCAGCGAACCAGGAGGGGGATTTAACCCATGACTATGAGTTACACCTAATTGAAACCTTTTGACTTGAGATTTAGCATTGCTATCAGCCCTAATTTGAAAAAGACACTGGTGTCTCGAAACACGTGTCATCCATAAAGGGCACTTTCAATTCAATTTAATAAACTAACCTACCCTTCACAAATACCCAGTGTGGCGCTTTTTTTAAGTGTGGCGAAGTCCATTCAACTGTATGAGAAGTGACCTTCATAGACAACGAGTTTCAACATAAACATGCCTAAGCATGCTGTGGAGTGACGCAGCCAAATGAGACTCACGCTGCCCCCAACAGACAGCCCATCCATCCTCGGGTAATTCGTGTTGGCAATATTTTGCTGTATATTTGGGCATCAGGAAGTCACCACTGCTGAAGCTGAACAGCTATGGTTTGGCTGTTTACTGTGATACTGCTCTACACTTAGGTTAATAAAGAGGTGTAAAAGCAATGGCAAAACGGGGTGTTGGATTCTGACAATAAATTAGGTCTCACTCCAGAAGAAAATGCTGCAGTGTCTGGAACATACTGCAAGTGTACTGCCACTGGAGTGGCATGCCTACTTTGTATATTATTTGGTGTGAGTGCAAGTCCCCGTATGTGGGAAGTTTGCGTCGTGTTCAATGACTGAATATACTTTCTGTATGCACCTGGGTTACCGCTTTGGTAACCCGCAATGCTAATGGTTTTAAGCCCCCGTTCCAAGTGCTGGAATGGGGTAACGGCCTGGTGCCCTCATTAAGGGCCCTTGCTTTGCTCAGTCATTGTGGCCATCTGGTCATGCCAGTGCTTCATGAGCTCTTTTTTGTATGCACCTGGGTATTCAGCTCTGAGTACTTGGTCATGCTTTGCTCGGGCTATTAGCATGGCCTGCTGGGCCGTTACCCCCGTTCAAGCCCTTGGAAGAGGGGCATAACGCCACATTATTTCTTTATGTTTTAGCTTTCCATTTACAAGTTCCTATGGATGAGACAGTTCAAGCAGGCATGTTTGGGAACACCTTACCACTCCAGGACAGTGAGCTGTCAGCCCCCTACGGCCTCATTTGATTTTAGGCTGCTGAATGTCAGTAGGGTGGGACATCTTCCCATTTACATCTTGTAGTCGGTTTAGATGCATTTTAATAGAAGATACCCGTGTGAAGCCGAATTATTGTGCAGTTGTCATTCAAGTGTGGTGTTTGTGTGCAGTGGTCTCATAGTTAGGTCAGGAATAATGCCGTAGGTTAGGGTACTTAGACTTTGCAGTCCTTGTGTGGGTCATTGTTCATTCAGAGTGTAATTATATCTGTTGTCGGCTGTCCTGACATAGCTACTATCACTGTAAATTGTACATTGCGAAACGAGAAGTTGGGGTTGGTTTCCCATGCATGAGTATCGCTCACTGTATACATCCTGAATGCCTACTTTGTGCATCCTGCATTGCATCCTGCATTGCATCGCTTTAAAGATGTATACCTCTTTTTCATTTATACTTATATATCGATTGTTGTTACATAGCTTTTCTAGTTGGTTGGTAATTGTTTTTCATATCTACCAATATTCAAGTCTCTTACTGAATTGAGAGCCTTTATTGCTGGTGCTGCTCCTTGCACAAAGCCTATATTTTACTTAGATTAGCTGTGTATTACAATTTGGATAGCCAATGACAGAATGTAATCTTATTTCTTCCACTACACACTATAAATGCTTATGGCTCTATGTGTACTACTGGACATGGTTGTTTGTGAGTAGACGTTTAATCCTCACTTTTGATGTACTTTTGTTTGAGTCTCATCCTTCCCTTGAAGTGAGTGCTGATAAGCCCAAAGACAAAAACCGCATCATGTATATTATCTGAAAGGGATGTGACACGCATGGCAATCAATGTATAAAAAAGGAAACAGTAAGTTGAATATTATGTATTCTGCTATTGTAAGACAATAGATTCACAACCCTTAATGGTGCTAGATGTTAAAGATGTTATCATAAATGTATCCTTATTATGGATCAGTGCCAGGCCACCACAGAGCCTAAGGTATGATTTTGGTCCACAATCGATGTCTATCATCACTTGAGCACAGTTTTCAGGCACTCACGTTTCTATTATAAATAATTAAACACGTTTGGCATCCAAAATAACTTTGCCAAAGTCATATCTCTGCTTAGGTGCTTATCTAGAATTGATAATCATGCCCTGCAGTGGTAATGCCTGTGGTGAAAGGGTTTTGCAGCTGGATTTCACTGAGGTGTGGTGGGACTAGCTATAAAGTGTGTACGCTAAATGTCTTTTAGTTCATTCACATCATGTACCCAAGATTTTGTTTGGATTTTATGGGCTATGGGATTAAGCCTGCCTGTGTCCTGACAGTCATACATGGCAGAATTGTCTTCTGGTAAACTGCAGTGCATCCGCAGCATGTGGCTGCTTCTCAGTCGCTTCACGTGACTGCTGCTCGGTCACTCCGTGCTCCTCTATAAACGTTTATCAGCTTTGGTGGCCCAATTGGAAAGTGCCTCCTCAATAGAACTTGTAGGAAGACTTTGCTGTGAGATGGCAGATAAGAAAGACTTGTGTGGAAGTAAGGAATGAGTGAAGTGTTGATTATGATTAAACCTCTCGCTGACACATTTCAGCATTACAGAGTAAGCTCTGTCCCTGGGATAATACATTTGACAGGTTTGTACTTACGCAGCATGTTTCAATATATAGCTCTGTCATTGCAGGTGTCCCAGTGGAAAATGGCAATCTCATCAGAGCTTTTACAAAGACTTCCGTTTGAGTGGGCAATGTGAAAAGACTTTAATGGAAGTAAAGATGTGATTTTCTTTAAATACACACTAAAAACCCAATAAATTCTATCCATGACACTCTTGCATTTGGGAGTAAGCTCTGTCACAGGGATAACATGTTTAATAAAGGATTCTAGTAAAAACAAGTCAAATGTAGCATGTGGTGTTTTTTTGCATCAAGATTTGGATACACACAGTGTTCTCTCAAACTACCTTTCCCAATGGGCGTTGGCTGCCTCAATAGAGCTTGAAGAAAGATTTCCGCATGACAGGACAGAGTGGCAAGACATCCTCAGAAGTAAAGACAGATGGCAGATTGAAGAGTTAAAAAAATACAACCTAAAATCACGATGAATCCTGCCTCTAAACATAATATTTAAGTCACTCACTAAATAATAAAAATAATAATAATTTCTATTATTATTATTATTAATATTATTGTAATTATAAATATAGGAGGGATGTCAAAAAGCACATTTACAACACAACTGCACATGCCAAAATGTGTCTTTGCTGCTGTAATTTAGATTTCTTAAATACAGATTTCTTTCTGTAGGCTATTTTATTCGTTATAAATAACATATCATACTTGTTAAAAAATGTTAATTTGCTAGGTAATCTATCATTTTTGCCTTGTTTGCATCACTTAGGCTGCACATCTTCATAAGAAGAACATGTGTTGCTTTGTATGATTTATTTGGCGCACAATATTATTACACCCCATCACCTTTTAGGATAATGTGTTCCGCTGTTGAATGAGGTAGCAGTGTTCCATATCTGTAATATTGTTTGATTGTATTCCAAAATAGATTTCTAAAATCTGAAATGCTTGTGTCGCAAGCAAAAATACTGTGGAAGTTACTCATTACAATTGAATTTGAGAAATCTACCAGCAAAGCCAACTGATTTGGCTTGATTATACGTTATGTTACTGTCTGAGATCAGAGATCATGTTTGCATGATACAGCAGGTTTTAAAGGTGCGTATAATAAGAGAGATTGTGTGTATAGGTGTTAGCTTTGTTCTGTAGTGAGTTCATCAAGGCTCTCTTCATATAAGGTGGTTGTATACAAGATTCACGTGGCCAGTTGATTAGGTCATGGTGCTACTTTCTGTGCTAGGACTAAATATTGAAATATATCTGTAGGCTGTGGACGAATGATGTGTTCAAGAAGCACACATCATGGGCCACAGATGCTGATAAGGCCACACCCTCCTGCAGGCAGTGATGATGGTGACCACAGGGAACTTTCAGATGAAACAGCACTTCTCCAGTGGGCACTCTGTAGCTAAAACCCATGTACTCCTTGCCTCTGGAGAACTAAGGATGGGATGGTACAGAGACAGTTTGGACAGGGTCTTTTTGCTAGAATGTAGCCTCTGCAGGATGTTGTTGGCCATCCACCAATGTCTGATTCAGTGGTACCCTTGACTAGCAGGATCACTTTGCCACCACTAGCAGTGCAGACTCCTGTTGGTGATTGTACAATTCAAGGTGTGGTGACATTTGGGCAGAACAGGCCCAACCTCAGAAATTCAGGCACATGCAGTGTGCATTGCACGACCTCTGTCAGTCAGTTTGAGTTGGATGATGAAGTAGTGGTCGATGCCATGGAGTGACACATGCTACTTCACCAACATACCCTTTTCTAGAAGACTGTACAAGTGGCTACTGAAAGGCGAGGCACAGTGCCCTGCAAGAGTGCTGAAAAATGGCCTGAGTGGTGCTGGCAGAGCAAAATTACTTGAGGCAGAACCCCGAGTTTATGAATGTCGAACTAGGACACAGAGAGTAGCTCCGCTGGTTGGAAGAGTCCGATACATTTTGCATGATGAAAAAACGACAAATTATTTTTGCACAGAGTTTCATTCTCCACAACATTCCATGTTGCTGCCCTATCCACGTGACTGTGGCACTGGGTTGGTGATCTCTGACATTTGCCTCTCTCTTTCTGTTATCTTGCTTCATACTTACGAATGGCTTGAACATTCTCTTGAAAATGGCAGCCTGCAGTATTCCCCCCCTAACCACCACCACCGACCCCCTGACACCTCAAATGCTGTTTAAAAAATGTTCCCTTGAATTTAAACCACAGGTCAAGAAAAGACACAAGTACATACGCCACATTAGCTTTCATACCAAGAGTGCAGATCATGTCTGAATGTTTAGAGCAGGTTCATAGCTTGTTTCCCTGCTTCTGCATAACAAGACAGTTCATGTTAATTTATTGTGTTGGGTAGTTCTAATTTCAGTGACACCACCACCACACTGAGTGATGTAGTTTACAGGCTCATCTGTCCATTGGCTGCAGCAAAGAGCAAACATTGTCCCAAATGTGCCACTGTGTCAGTGTTAAGTAGGCAATATTGCATTCTGGCTCTGACTATTGATGGAGGCAATGGCTGCACTGTTCTTGTAAATGCTCCACCATATGAAGGGTTGCATTCCACAGAGTCAGCATTTAGGTTTTCATCTTGTTGTAAGATAGATGGTGGTATATTGGCATCACTGCACTTTTCATAGCATGTTCTGGCCATTGTATACTAATGTGGGTGCAGATTTTCTGGGCCACATTTACCTATCATCTAGTGGTGAGTACCCCCGTTTGAAGATATGATATGCATTTTAGTGGAAATGTTTCTTTTAGTAACTCATCCTATTGAACATTTTTGACAATTTACTGACTTTTTAATGAGTCATCTGTAGTCATGTATTTTAACTAAAATAAACCCTGAAATAACTCTCAAGTAAATCACTCGACTGTTTCGCAAAATATCGCAAAATATAGAAACAGATGCAATTCAGTATGTATGGTCTCCTGCACAACATCCTAATTATCCTCTGAAAGTTTTACTTATTTCAGCAATGTAAGCTAATCTGTTGCCAAATCATTGTTGTTACCTTTCTTACATTTTTACTGGGCCGCACAATATTTAACAGCCTCAGTTTGAAGCTTGGCCGGAGCAGCCATTACACCAAAAAAATAATACCTTGCTTGTTTCCTTGGAATCTGGCAAAATGTTTCCCTTTTTTGCCCCATTATATAGATTTATTGCAGGAAAATGACAGTATAATTTCATAACGGGTCAGATCTGTCAAAGCAAAGGTGGAAGTGATTATTTTGCACGCGCAATTACTTTACAGATTCGCAACAGTTAGAACGAAGGCTCGCACAATTTCTTTGGGTCATTGTGTCAATAACACTCTTTGCAACTTTGAAATCAATACCTCTCTTCAAATGATTGCCTATTTGTATTTTTTTTATCTATTTATTTATTTATATATTTGTATTTTTAAAGCGCGCAACAGCCCGAGCCATCGAGGCGCTTGTTACAGTGAGTGATCAGATCAGCTTAGTTACACAAAAAACAGATATACAGGTATCCTATTGTACAATTTAGTAAGCAACAGTTTGTAAAGCATATGGATAGCTTGGAAAGTGAGAACGGGTAAGAGAAGAGAGTGGATTAGTTAAAGAGGGCCGTTTTAAGGTTTTTTCTAAAGGCAGTGAGAGAAGTTTCTGCTCGGAGGTCAGTGGGTAGCGCATTCCATAGTTTAGGGGCTAGATATGGGAAGCCTATCCCTCCTGCTTTGGCCCTGTTGATGCGTGGTACAATTAGTTGGTTGGTGTAGCATGTTCTAGTAGGCCTAATTGAGGTAGCCATGGATAGTGTGTCTGAGAGGTATGACAGGGCTGTAAGGTTAATGCATTTGTGTGTAGTCGTGAGAATTCTGAAAGTGATGCAGTCTTTGACTGGGAGCCAGTGGACGGTTTTTCTCATTTGTGAGATGTGGTCTCTTTTTGGAATGCTTAGCGCTGCTCTTAGTGAGTTATTTTGGGTGATTTGGAGTTTGTTTATGTATTTTTTTTGGAGGTGCCGGCTAGGAGCATGTTGCAGTAGTCGAGCTTGGCCCTTATGGTGGTTCTTGCTATAGAGAGACAGTTGTCCTTAGGAAGGGTTTTATGCCGTTAATGAGTTTGGTGCTTAGGACGGAGGTGTTGACTATAGCGCTGACTTGCTTGTTCATTGACAGAGTAGCATCAATGTGGACCCCTAAAGTCTTAAGAGAGGACAGGACTGGCATGATGCAGTTGTCAATGTTGAATTTGGCATAGAGACAGTCAAGTTTAGCTAGGGTGGACTTTTGGCCAAGAATAAGAATCTCGTCTTATCCCCAATGAGGCATAGGCCATTTGTGGCCATCCATGCTTGGATGGTGGAGTAAATTTGCCGTCGGGCTCTTGCGTCTTGGTGATATGAGCCTGTTAGCGGAAGGAGCACCTGTGTATCATCAGCATAGTTTGTGTATGCAATCCCAAGTGCATCCAGCTTATCAAAAAGGGGCTTTGTGAAAAGATTGTATAACGTAGGGGTCGTACAAGATCCCTGTGGGACACCACAGTGAATGATGGTTGGAGCTGCATTAGCTATGTTTGAAAAGACTTTCATTGCTCTGCCTACTAAGAAAGAGGTGATCCAGGAAGCTGCTTGGTCAGAGAATTGCACCGCATGCGTGAGGTGTGCGGTGAGCTTTTTGTGATCCACGCGATCGAATGCCACTGAGTGGTCTAGGAGGAGGAGGAGGGCGGGTTTACCTTTGTCCGGGATTTGAGTGATTTGATTTTTAAGGTCTAGGAGGGCGGTTTCAGTTCTGTGCCCGTTGAAAAATCCAGACTGTCTTTTTCCTAGGATGGAGTTGGTTTCTAGGTAGCGTTGGATCTGGCTGTGAGCGGCCTTGTCTAAGATTTTGAGAAGAAACAGGACGGTTGTTATAGGCCAGTAGTTATTAGGCTGTTAGGGGTCTAGTGTTGTTTTTTTGTAAAAGGGGGCACACCCAAGCCTCTTTAAGGCTGTTAGGGACAATGCCTGTTTTAAATGAGGCGTTGATGAAGGCGGTAAGGAGCGGAGCAAGTGACACAGCACACTCCTTAATGATTTTGGGGGGACATATATCGCCCTTGCATTACGATGGTTTAAGGTGTTTGAGGATGCCTTTGACTTCTACTTCTGAGATGTCTTTAAATGTGAATTTAGGGAAGTTGGTGGTTTTGCGGTTGGGCATAGTCTGTATTGGCTGGTTCTGGTTGAATAAGGCTTTATAATGGTCCAGGATTTTGTTTTGTAGGAAGTCTATTTTTTAAGCATAACAACGTGTATGCTAGTGCATCAGGCTTCATCTTTAATTATCTCGTCCGTGCAGATAGGGGGATCTGTGAGGTCATTAAAGATGGTAAAGAGTTCTTTGGATTGCAGAGTAGGCGTTAGATATTCAACGATTATACGCTTCGGATTTGGCAGAGAAGATGGCGTCTTTGGACTTTTTGGCAGTTGTTTTGACATTTTCTTTAGCTGCGTCACTAGGGTTAGCCTGCCACGTTTTGAGCACCTGGCATTTGTTGTTACGTAAGGTTTGGTGCTCTTCTGTGAACCAAGAGTTTGAGTGGAATGACTTTTTTTCCTTCTAGGAAGTTTGGGTCTTGTGTGAAAGGGGGTGCTAGGCACGGGAGGTCAAGAAAGGGTCGGAGGTTATCTGCAGTTAGCTTTTTCGCATTCTAGCTATAGTAGCAGGTGCATGAGTGGTTATTTTGGTACTTGGGGCTGTAGGAATGGTGAATTGAATACAATTATGGTCTGTTCAGGGGTCGACAGTGTTAGAGGTGATGGTGGAATCACAATTGTGGTCGGCCACCCAATCAAGGGTACGGCCTTTTGAGTGGGGAGGGAACATCATTTTCTGGCAAAACCCCAGATCTGTGAGGTCCTTTGTGAATGAGGTAGCAGCTTTATCACTGGGGTCATTGAATCCAAGATTGAGATTGCCTAGGAGTAGGGTTTTGGTGGATTTTTTAATATGTTTACTGAGGAGGTGTGTGACGAAGTCTGCAGAACCTTTAGAAAATATTAGACTCACTGGCAATCTATCAGTGGGACTTTGCCTCATAATTAATTGTAAAAGCTCACACGATATGTATGTCATTCCTTAAATGTGACATGCACATTCTCATCAGTTGAGAGGTTAACAGATGGTGGTCAGTATAGCATGGGAACATTATGACCGCTGGGGAAAGATTGGAATATAACTATGAACTGGTTGGATAGATGAAAAGCAGTTATCTGTTTGTTACAAGAATCACGCGTGTGTAGGATATAAGTTTGGTGTAGGGCTTGCTGTGGCTACATCTTTTGGTGGGAATTCACACTCGGGTCCTATTATGATTCTGTCTGTGGTTACTTTGCCCTGACTGAGTTAATGATCTCTCTGTGATATATGTTGTTTCTGATGTCCCCACGGTGAATTGTGTGGCAATGTCTGAATTTACAGCAATGACGTGAACATTTAAATTGTGTCTTCTATAGAGCAACATAGAATGTGAAAGTGGTGGCTTGATTCCTCGTTATTAGAACTGGATCATATTCCGCATGAACTTGTGGGATTCAATCAAAACCTTTAGTGAGAGGTGAGTTGGTCCCAAATGGGATCTGTAGAAAGTGTAGTGACCTGATAATATTTCAAGATCTTTAGGTGAATATGGAGGTGTGGCAACTCAAGTGGAAAGATATCAATAGCTAGTGGATGTAGACAAACTCAGCACAAGTAAAGTCCAGATGAATAATAAACTACTGCAGCATGTCATTATTAAACAGAAACCATATTCTCATACGTGTATGAAGAATATTCTTAGATGAGCAGCTACTCCGGTGACAGTTGAAGGCTTGTAAGGTGACAAAGGAAGTTATTGCTACCTAACAGGCAGACAACAGTCACGTGACCAGGCCCTGCCATTTCGGCTGATTCTCCCATAACCAGCTTAACCTAGATGTCCTCATTGCTGGCTTTCATCAGCAAATTATGGAAGAAGACAAGAAACTGTTTGTGCCTTTTTGGCACCATGTGTCTCCTCCCACCACAACCTATACGCACCCTTGCTAGAGTTTGAATGACCAAGCGCCCTGGACTGCCCTGGCAAGCTACCCTAGCACACCTCATCAACATTACCCTTCCCAGAAACCAACACGCACATACCACTCACACACACCCTCTCATGCAGTTCGCTCAGCAGTCGCTCATTCCGCAGAGATTGCCAACCTCATCTCGTACAATAAACTGGACACCCTCTTCATCATCGAAACATGGATTGCCCCATCCTCCCCCCACATTTTTGATGTCCTCATACCCCAAGACTACTGCATCCAACATGAGTTGCTATCATCTGCAACGATTGGTCATGCTCCATCATTCCCTCTCCCAGAACAAACTTGTTGGAATCACTTGTCTACCGGTCAACTTTATCTCAAAAGGAATCCATCAACTTCCACTCTTTCCTTGCAGACATCTCAAACTCCTATGCCATATTAGCACACACTAATACTGTCTTTCTGAGAGATTTTAATATCAGTGAGTCTCACACCAACAAACACACTAGTAGTGCACTTTTTGTACTTACCAGATCCATGGAACTAAGCAAATTGTGCTCTCCTCATTCACAATAAAGGCAACACCCTAGACATAGTCTTTACATCCTCACCCCTCATCACCTATGCAGACCCTATACCACTCGACTGATCCAACCACACTGCCATCCCACTGTTGATCACCCACTAGACCCGGTCAGGCTAAATGTCCCCTCTCTCAGCACCACTCATTCAAAACCTTCAAGGTCAATAATCTAGAATCAAACTTTGCAGGCTTTAGTTAAGATAGACCCAAGAATACCAAAAAAGAGAAAAACTCAATAACCAGAGGAACTCCAAGTGCACAGGAAACCCCAGGTTTATTCAGATACGAATGGCTGGGCGAGCCTACAAAAGAGAATCTCAAAATGGTGTAAGAAACAACAAGGTTTCAAGTTAGAAAAAAATCACTGCTGATATCATAGTTAGCAATTATCATAACATTTCTATTTGCTTGTTCAATTGGTTAGTAGAATATATAACATATAGTTGACTATAAGTAAAACAGTTACCTATAAGTAAAATGTATACTGTGTGCTCTGTCACAACTAATAACTCCCCATAGGCCAATCCTTCTAATAAAGATGCCTTTCTATCTAACTTGCCTTGTTCAATTGGTTAGTAGAATATATAACATATAGTTGACTATAAGTAAAACAGTTACCTATAAGTAAAATGTATACTATGTGCTCTTTCACAACTAATAACTCCCCATAGGCCAATCCTTCTAATAAAGATGCATTTCTATCTAACTTGCCATTGGTAACCATTCTTCTACTCTAGCCCATAAGGTGAGGAAGGTCATAATTCATTGATTGTTCACACTGAATATGTTGGTGTTCTCCATGACCATCAGTCAGGCTTCAGAGCAGCCAGAAGTGTGGACAATGCTCTCCTGAACATCTGTGACGACCTGCTCTCTAAACTTGATTCAAATCTTCCCTCTGTCCTCTTCTTACTCTATCTCTCTTCTGCCTTTGACATGGTCAACCACGCCATCATGCTGAACCTTCTCTGTGATTACCTTGGTATCAATGATCAGGCCCTTGCTTGGCCAGTCTCTTTCCACTCCGACCGACCCTCCCAGGTCCAACTTGGGTCCTTCCTTTCCTCTAGCTCACTCTTTACTCGTGGTGTTCCCCAGGGGTCTAACCTCTCTCCCTGGTTGTTCAACCAATACCAAGCACCTCTGGCCCATCGCATTGCTGTTCTCTGCTCCAACTTTCAGTGCTATGAGGCTGTCACCTAGCTGGTTTTCAGGCTCCCCTCAGCCGCCTATCTCCCTCTCCATTCTCTGACTTTCTGTCTGCAAACCAGGAGTGGTGTGGCGCCAATGATATCTGTCTTAATGCCAGTAAAACAGAGATCCTCGTCATCGGCACACCTGCACCTTCATTTCCTGTCACTCCCTGGCCGGCCTCCCTTGGCCCTCTTCCTGCTCCCACCTGTGAGGCTAAGAATATTGGGGTCATCTTCGACTCCACGCTCTCCTTTTCTCCTCACATCTCTGGCGTTTCTAAGAAGTCAAACTACCAACTGAACCTCCTCAAAGGTATTCTTCCTTTCCTCACCTACCCCCAGAAGCTCACTGTATCTAGAGCTCTGATTTTCTCTAGGCTGGACTACTGCAACAGCCTCTTTCAAAATCTGCCTGCTTCTACTCTCCACCTTATGCAAGACTGCAAGACTTGTCCTTGACCTTAACCCCGGGGATCGTATCCCACCAACCCTGAAATCCCTTCATTGACTCCCAGTGGCTGCATGAATCAAGTTGAAGACCTTTTGCATTGTCCAGAAGGCCTTCTTGGGTCGGGGTCCACTTTACCTTCAACTCTATCTTCATAAATATCTTCCTACTCAAGCCCTTTGCTCTTCAACCTCCGACTCCCTCAGGGTCAACCAGTTCTCCACGCAATGTGTTGGTTGTAGAGCTCTTTCTTCGGCTGGGACCTCACTCTGGAACAGCCTCCCTGCCCCTCTGAAACTTGAGCAGAACCATCTCCAGTTCGGGAAGCATCTCAAGACCTTCCTCTTTGCTTCTGCCTTCTCTCTTCCTTTCCCCTGCTGATCTCCTGTCTGATACTGCACTGGTCACCTGGCTACCCTCTGAATTCAGGCCCAGGTTCCCTGCCCACCCAGTTGCACACCTGCATTGCCTCTTGGCAACTCTTGGACTTGGGGCCATACCTGCAACCCTACAGTCCCCTTACCTGCACTTACTGACACCTGGTGTCTGCACTTACCCTTGCACTGCCAGCTACCTTTACACTTTTCCCCTCCCCTCTCCCCTGCACTTGCATGATCTTAATGTCACTTGGCCTAGTAACATCATTTGTCTCTGTCCTCCCTCTGTCCCCCTCCCTTGCCTTGTCGCTCCTTGAAACACATGTGTATAGGTGCGTTATAAATGCCTTATCATATCATATCATATTGTTTGGTCATCCAGCCTTAGGCTTTGTTATGTGATGCCAAGGTACGTGGTGGGGAAGGAGAGATAAGCGAACCTCTGTGAGCTGGCCTTAACAGTTACTGCCATCTCATTCCCATGCCGAGGTTCTCTCTTCCAGACATGTTTGCGGCCTTGGTGTGTAATCCCCCTGTCTAGATACACATTAAGCCTAGCAGGTGTGCTATCTAATTGAACATGGAATAAATGGTCACTGTTGATGAGGGACCGGTGTGCTAAAAAAATGTTCGCCCATTTATTGGATTTCCTACTGAACTAACACTTGTGGTGCTATATGTTAATTCATTATGGGATCATTTGTCACCACAACTACTTGCACCTGGCATTCAAAGATGTGTCTGTTTTCGTGTTGCTACAAATTAAAACTAATGAACTTAATAATTGCACACTGTGCCCTGGAAAACACTATCTGGTTCGGTTTCAACTTTTAAGCATGACTCCCTTTTGTAAACTGACCTTGGAGTTTGGGCTGCTGTCTGAGCATCATGTGGCCTGGAATGTTGTACTTAGCTGCAATATTTCAGAATTGATGCAATGCAGGGGTCGTTCTAAGTAATGGTGGTACTTCAGCTCTTTCTTCGCCAAGTTAGTGCTCTTCATGTCTTGCATGCCACCATTAATTATTCCCTGCCCATGTATGCTGCAACCTCTACCTACCTGCCCATCTCTAAACTACTTGTATAACCCTGTCTGGGTATTCTGCAACCTTTCCCTACTTCTATAAATGCAAACTACTTCTCGCCCTACCCGTGTCGCACAACCATTTTCTACTCTTCATGGCAACTGCGTGACCGTTGGTGTTTTACTGAATGTTTCCTAGCTTGTACTTTCATTGATGCTCAGTAATGGGTGCAGGCATGGCCAGACCCACTGCAATTCTCATCTGAACCAACACACTTCCCCACCACAGAGAATGCGTTGGTCCTCCTATAATTATTCAACAGCTCCACTATGAAACTAGTAGACACTCATACCCCTCTAAAGACCTGTTGTGCTAAGACCAAATCATCTGCTACTTGGTCCACTTCCTAGCTTGCCCCCAACACATGCTCAATCAGAGCCAAAGAGAAATGGTGGTGCAAAAAACATAACCCTGGCTCTCTCACAAACCTCACATCTCTCAGTAGCAACCATAGGATTCTGATTACAGAGGCAAAGTTGCTTGCTACTCCACCAGCATAGTGGCAGCCTCTAACAGGAGCAACATTTTCTTTGAAGTAGTAAAGCATTATACCAAACCCTTACGAGACCTGAGGCGCCACTAACTTTATTGGAAAAGTAGGCACTATCCAACAGATCATTGAATAAACCTCTCACAGCATTAGCTCCACCCAGCACTTTAGCAGACAACTGCAGCTGTGGATCAAATGTTCTCCTTTCTCTCCCTAGACCTCCTAAAACAATCATCTCCCTCAAATCGAATCCCTACTCTGACAATATTATCTCAGCCTCTGTTATTAAACAATTGATGAGTTTCATGGTCAGCGCATTCCTTAGCATCATTACTGCTTCTTCACAGAAGGGTAATTCCTGGACAACATGAATACTGTTTTCAAATGCCTCTTTTGAAAAAACAACCCTATACCTAGATGACCTAGCCAACTGTTAGCCAATTAAGAACATCCCGTTTATTGGTAAAATCTTGGCAAAAGTGGTCACCCACACAACTATTCATTTGAATTGAACAACTACACCCCCTAGACAACTATCCTGACACCATCCAAGAGGGAGATGACCAGGGCTTGGACAACGGTTATAAAACTTAGGGCAGGATGAAAAGCTTGTCTTTTCAGATGAGTGACAGCCAGTAACATGTTACCTGGGTCTTCTTGGTGAGGTAGCCCCCGATACCATGAGGTGAGGCTTTGCCAGTCTGTATACACACACCTATTTTGTGCCATATGCTTGTCTGCACACCTGATGTAGCCCCCCATGCCAGGAGGTCAGACTTTACCATTTTGTACACACACAACAATTCATTCTGTAACTAATATGTGTGTTCTTGCACTTCGTTAACTGTACTATGCACTTTCTGTAACTGGCACCTAGATGCCTAAGGGTTATGTGTGCTGAAATAAATGCAAAATAAATGAAGACTTCCATGGAGGGCTGGGTCTGCCACAAAATTGGCAGTAGTTGCTGCACAGCAATATCCTCCAATGATGGCACCAATGGGACGCTCACGGATGCTGACGAAGAGATGCGCAACTTACATGAAAAGGTGACCAAAGAGACACAGGACACCACATAAGACAGTTGGCTGAACTAATTGTTTGCCTGGATGCCTGAGTGGCTGGGTACCATATTCAAAATAACTTTCATGATGTCTGCCAATGATGTGTGGAACGAGGGTGGCAAAAAGGAGGCCTAGCATACTCAAATGAATGATGGTGTGGATGAAGCACAGGTGGTCGTCACAGTACTGCTACCAAATGCAGGAGATGATGACGCATTTTGGGTCGCATGTTCCCTAGATGGGCAGAATTGCATGGTGATAGGGTTAACATTGGATGAGTACGAAGAAGAAGGAGGGGACATGGACCGGTTAACAAGGCTATGGGTGCCCAAGACAGTGTAAAAAGAAATGGTGGAACAAAGTGTGTTGATTGAGAGAATCGATCAAAGGGGGGAATGCAATGAAGGAGCTGATACAGTGCTATCTAGGGGGTGAATTTTGCAGCTGAGGGAATAATATGAAAGGGAGGGGGCGCCCCCAGCATGGGACTCCTGTCCTCATTGACGGCTGTAATATAGATGCATAGAGCATCCAAAGGTCCGGAGAAGTTAAGAGAAGGGTGAAGGTGCTCAATGAGGTATATGCGGGTGTGTGATTAGTATGTTATCATAAACACGTAGGGTGCTGCTTCTGAATCAGGTGAAAAATGCAGGTTAGTGGACTACATAGGGATAATCCTGCCAAGCCCTGCACGGTAGGCCACATAGAACATTGCATGGACACTTGACAGCAGTGGGGTGGGGGAAGAGGCATTTAGGCTTGACCATCCCCAGGAGACAGCAGTCACTGGGAACAGAAGCAGCCGATAAATACAAGGTCAGCAAGCTAGTCTCACAGGTGCTTGCTGAAACCAGGGGAATTAAATTCACAAAGATATGTTCGGGGAAGCACATCCAAAACACATTAGTGATTTCAAACCACCCTTTGTCAGGTTGGTCTGTTAAGAAGGATGTAAGATGAAGGGGCGATCCAATAAAAGCCAAACAGAAGGTGAGTTTTAGTGTCCCTGAAAGGCAACAAGTATACTGTGTCCTCAATGATGACTAAGAGCCCCCTCATTGGTCCGATGCCATGTGATTGTCTCCCTTCTTAACCAGCTCAGGATGTCTTATGTTCTTGCTATGTGTGCTGATCAATGGCAGATTAATAAAGTTCTGGTGGTCAGGACGATTACGTAGTGTTTATTAACAATGTAATGTATTGCAGCGAGAATGAATGTGACACCACAAGGGGAGGTAATGAACCAGGGGTTGGCAGGTCTGTTTGCTCCAATCATTTCTAGCTAACCTATGTCTAGCTATAGGGGACTGACGTGGCACCGCAAATCAGCTCCGAGGGACACTTGATAACCTGTAACACTAATTGCAACTGTTTCTTACTATGCACATATTGTACTCGCTGTATAAAAGATCTGACCGCAGTGGGCAGGTTTTTCAGCTTTCATCAATCAGTTCTGTTCTACTGTGCTGTTTGATTTGTGTTTGCCCAGCTGTAATAAACAGTGTTAATTCTTGCCTGGTGTATGCTACAATTTGGGCTACTTCAGGTAAATTACTGATTACATGCTCGTAGAGGACCCCCGATGCAGGTGAATCGAATTTACTTGATATTTTATTTCTATTGGCGCTTGTACACAAGTGTTTCAGAGCGCGACAAAGCAAGGGAGGGGAGCAGGAGAGAACAAAACAACGATCTTGCTAGGCCCAGGTGCATGAACAAACACGCTGGCCGATCATGGCAAGTTTCAAAATAATATAAAGTTGAGAAGCTGACACCAGTCCTTGCAAAGCAAAAGGACATTGATAATATACGTCCATTATTCGCACAAAGCAAGCGCAGGAAGGGAGGATGGCATGTTTGATTTTCTTCCAACGCAGAAAGGAACAGGTGGGAGGGATACAGCCTGAGAAAGACCAGAGGGCTGAGCTGGGAAATTACACAATGCAGGAAGGGACAGAATATTCTCTGTTATGTGTTAAAGTTCGGAGTTGAAGGAAGTGACATCGGCAAATAGGTGGGTAAAATGTGCAGATTCCATTTGTGATATAGGAGATGGGCTGATTTGGAGAGAAAGGCTGATAAGGAACTGCGAGCTGGAAGGCTGGGCTTTTGGCTCATTCCATGTGTTTTTTGCATGGCTTTTTGGTGGTTTTGACCTGGGATTTCCGCATGAGTCGGGGGCCTGGGTTGTTCTGCATGTCGTAGCCTGCGCAGGGCCTCACATTGCTGAAAAAGAACGGGGCTGAAATATCACAAGGCTTGATTGTAAGGAAAGACATGGGACTGTGTTTTTCGAATTTTGGATGGCTTTCCTCAGGTAAGAAGGCCAGGTTGGTCAGTTGGTGACTGTGCTGTCTGAGCATAATGCATTTTGCCAAGCCTTGCTGTAGCCTTGAAAGCTGCATCAAGCAGAGTGGTTATCTGTGTGCCTGGCAGTGCGACAGGACAACGCGAACTGGGATCCCGAGCCAGAAGGTGGGGCTGCTGTGACTTAAGCTGAGACATGCCAAACTGCAGACAGTGCATTATCTCCAATATCATCCTTACCCCACCTTAGCTATAGGGCAAAGAGTAAATGGGAGGGAAGGCTGTTCCTAAAGTGCATTTGCTTTCACAAACCAACTAAAGTACTTACCAGGGAGTGTCCATATTTAATTCTCAATGTACTAATATTAAACAAGGGGGAAGTGGCTAAGGATGTCATTCCATGGTACATACATTATCAATGAATGCTAGTTTAGGGTTCTAGAACCCAAAGTAAGCCCTCAGTGTAAAATGGCATGTTCTTTTTTTCTTTTTTTTTCTCTTCTTAACATGCATGGTTGAATTTATGTTCTGTAGATTGATTTATAACTTGAATATGTTTCATTTTTTCTTAAATATAACCAAGGCAAATGGAATGAATGCCCTGTCTTACATTTTTAACTGAGCTAAAAAATAAAATCATAAAATATGGATTTAAAGGCATGCGTGATAGTCTGTTAGTGTGTGGCCTACTCAATCTACAATATATAGTGTGAAAAATGGTGTGTGCCTAGTGCAGTACTAGGTCTTCTGATGCCCTCACAATTATGTATATCGGTATTAACAGAAAGTGACATGGGAATATATCATATATGGTTGGTTGAGATGCCATGGATTGTTTTGGCTATGAGCATTAGTTAGGCTTGGCATAGCTGCCATATGGTGCTGGGATGGACGAACTTGGTGAGTCAAGTGCTGTGTCTTAAATAGTTTCAGCACACCGTGTATTATGCAGGCATACATGGCAGACATGTAAATATCATATTTGGTTGTTTGCACTGAAACTAAATTCTCTGCTATAGCTAGCTGGACTCCAGAATCAAATACTGTCTGGTGAGAAAGGTTGCTATCAGAAATTGATAAGGCGTCCAATCAGCAATTGTTTGCGGAAGGAACGGTTCTACATTCTTGTTTACTTAGATGTTTTAACTGTGATGACCAGCAGAGTAAGCAAGATTGCTTAGTCCATTTAGGAGGAAAGACATGGTTCATTCACCACAGATTGATCGATCTGAAGAGGAGGGATGATAGGCTTGTCACAGAGTTACAGAATGAGTTGGCAGCCATGCGTGAAAAGGTATTTCAGTTAGTGGGTGCCCCACAAATGTGAAGTTTTAAATGTGGAGGTTGAGCAGAAAGGGAAGCAGTTGGAAGCATGTTTGGGGGAGATTGACCACTTAAATACAGATTTAGATGGCATCCGGGCATACAGGGATCTTGCTTTGTCAGAGGTGCAATCGTTACACAAACACAATAACCAAGCTGGTAGGGATATAATCGTTAGAAAGTGAAGTGTTTAAGTTGATGTCTGAATAGGATAGAAAAATTGAAACAATCTATGATTACATACTGCAGATCACAACAATGAATGATTTAATAGTCAAACTGAGAGGCGAGGGCTCTGCACTTTATAAAGAGATACACAATTTTTACTCCCGACTAAGAGAAATAAAATGGTGAGATTTAGATTTCAGAATTCCAGAGCTGTGCTCAAGGCACCATGAACAGCAGGGCATGACTCTCACTGGAGCTATGCCAAGTCACAGGGCCTCATTCCGAGTACGGCGCTAACCAATGGCGCTATTAACGCCTTGGTTGACGCCGTACCCGGACCGGCAGCGCCTTGGTGGATGGCGGAATTACCGCCCCATTCCAAGGTTGGCGGGGCGGTAATTCCCCATTCACCAAGGCTCTTCCCCATTCCCAAATGAGCCCCCATAGGGCTCAATGGGAATGGGGAAGATGCAAATAACGGTGACCGTTCATTACGGTCACCGTTATTGGCTTGGAGGCCCCTTTGCGCCCTCGACTTTAACACCTGCTCAAAGCAGGCGTTAAGGGCGAGGGCGCAAAGGGAACTCGGAGTATGGCGGTAAGGGATTACCGCCACCGGTCTCGTTATCGGTGGCCGCTATCCCTTACCGCCATACTCGGAATGAGGCCCACAGTCTGCAAACTCTGCCAGCTGATGTGCGCTTACCAAGGGCTGCTCGGGCTCCAGTGTTGGAGGCTAGGCCTGTTTCTGCAGAGCAGGGAGGGATGGGTCAAGATTAAGCACATGATAGTCCACTTAAAATCATGAAACATCTTAAAAGTCTAATTAAACCTTTTAGAAAAGACTTGGGTGTGACTATCGAAGAGCATCTGGAAAATGTACTCGAATTGTATCACACTTTGGACATTCCACAAACACAAGGGCCCTCATTCCGAGGTTGGTGCTAGTCATGGCACTTTTAGCGCCATGACTAGCACCAATACCGGTACCGCCACTGAGTTGGTGGTATGGGGACTTACCGGTCTATTCCGACCTTTGCGGGACCGGTAAGTCCCCATTCGAAAAGCCATTCCCCATTCCCATTTGAGCCCCCATAGGGCTCAATGGGAAGGCGCTAATAACGGTACCGCAAATTGCGGTACCATTATTAGCTCTGAAGTCCCTTTGCGGGTCCCGTCCATAACACCTGGTAAAACTAGGCGTTAAGGACAGGGCCACAAAGCGACCTCGGAATAGGGCACAAAGGGATTACCAGCACCGGGGTCATTACCGGTGCCCGGTATCCCTTTGCGCCCAGGTCGTAATGACCCCCAATATGTTTGATTTTTCTATCTGACAATGGATCCGGGCTATGCTAGTTTTATATGTAGCCTTAATGAACAGGAGAATTTACCATGGAATGATTTTTAGATACAGGTCAGAAAACACTTCTCTCCACTTAAGTCTATACAAGACGCAAAAAGAGCAGCATATACTTTATTAGCACAGTCAGATGAATCCCAAGACAGTTCTTGCAAAATATGAAAAGAGTGTTTTCAAGATGTGGCCTGTGATATACACTTAGTAGAGTTAAGACCACGTTATTTTATGGTTTACAGAAAGAGGTGGTAGCTCCGTTGGCTCGTGAATTTACTAGAGATAAGACTTTGCAATGTATTCTAGATCAATCGACAAAGATATGTGAAGTAATGTCAAACAGTGAGAATACAAGCAAGGAATCAAAGCAGAAGTCAAAAGAGACTGTTCCAGCAGTTGTAGAAATCAGATCAGGAAAAAACATGTCATTAAGGACTGCTCAAACAAAGAATGACACATTGCAAAGTCAGAACGGTGAGGCACTGCAGGGAAAGGCAGCACTCCAGGTATATGTTTTTCAATCCACAGACCCAAGTCAGAGGGATACTTACATCAGTTCCAGGTAACTTGGCAATTTGCCATGGGTGGGGTTTTGGTATGACAGGAACGTTCTTATAACACCCATAGTTAATTACATAGCAGGCCTTATCAGGCATTGGGAGCACAGAGTAGATTTGTAGATATATTTATTGAAAAAGGAAATCATCAAAAGAAGCAGTATCAAGCAAATGAGAGACATAATGTGACCTACAACCCTCACACATATGCTCAGGCCTCCACAGCAGCCCCATGTCCCCCACCTCTTCTGTCCAGGGAATTCAGGGGAAACACTAACTGGAATAAGTCTCATAAAACAAACCAAAATAGGACTGACCACTACGAATACAGTCAATACCGGCCCAGAGACCAGAAGATGATTTTCGGGATCTGTTTAGATTCCAGTGCTTATAGGCACAAGTGAAATGTTAGCTGAGCAGATAGGAAGGCTTTGTACAGGGCAAAAACAACGGCTGAGTGAGAATGCATAACATACGAGTGACATTGCACAAGGCATTTGAAAATGACTTATCAGCCAGACGTCCCACACCTGAAGCACAAATGATCCACAATTAACTGAACAAACTGAGTTGCATAGCGATTTCAAATGAAGAAAACAACCAAATGATGATAACATAGGAAATAAAACACACACAAAGACTATTCAGGTATGTTAAGATAAGGAAAAGGGAAGGAGAAATGCACAGGAGGAACCCAAACAGCAAGGGGCCAAACGACAATTCAAAAATAACACGGCACAAGAAAAAGATGAAGCACATACCTTGAACAAGAATTGCAGGGTTAATGGTGCACTGAATGCATCAGCAATAACTTAAACAAAAGTGAATGAAGTGAAAAAGAAAGACAGGTGAAAGGTTTGTATTACCTGATGGTTCTATGTTTTTTTTATATAAAATGTTTATTGGTTTTTAAAAAGAAGAAAATAAGCAAGCTATACATTAGCATTACACATTTAAATTAACCATTTATATTCATTTTCCTAACGAGTGGTTCCGTTCTTAAAAAAAGCACATTAAAATCAATCGTCCTCTTAACTTCGAGAAGGTATTTCAATAATTTGAAGATGGGGATGTGGGTTATCAAAGGCACAGTCATTGGCTTTACTTCACTCTGATACAGGTGTAGTTAATTTTTTTGCCTCCATTAGAATTGCTTCAATACATTTCAGCACTTCTAAGCATTGGCTAGTTCTTTCTCCCATGATTATCCATTCCCACCAATTATGATCCATTTTAGAATACAACATCAATTGGGTTTTCTTCAAATATAAAGTATGTAGGTTGGACAGTTTAGGGCAACCTATTACCCAATGAGACAGTGTTTCAATTGTGTACCCTGTCTCACAAAATCGTCAGGCTGCATCTTCCTGCGTTATCAATTTCCTCTCCAGGGCTATTTCTTTAGTATTTAGAATTTTTAGTGTTACCCATAATAACAGGTCTCAATAAAGAGGGGAATGGCATTTTTTCAGATATACAGGCAGGTTATTTAAACCTCTTTTTTCCTTTTCTTTAGATGGTCTGTGCTGATCTTTGTTTCTCGCTTGCACTGTTTCTATCCAGTCCAGTTCAATTATCTTTCTTTTGATTTTCATAGGATTAGCCACTAGCTCTTCTTCCAATAGCTCGCGGTCATGCATTATATTTGAAATTTTAGAGCGCCAATTCTGAAGTATCCCATCATGTTCTTTAGCTTGGTCAATGAAGATTTCATGGAGAGAATGTGCTTCCGCTATCTTAGTTTTTCTGTATAGAGCTATTGCTTTCCATAGTACCATGCTCTCTAATGATTGCAATCTAAGCTCCTGATGGATGACTGCCATCCTAAGGGCGTTGGGTAGATTTAAGCACTTGCGCCAGAAGAGCCCCTCTTGAGATTACCAAATTTCCCATGGTAAGCATACCATACCTTCCGATCCGTAGGTTAGCATGGCTGCGACTTTTTGACGGTAGAATGACACAAGTTGAATCAAAGAGAACCTTCCGTAGTTTTGATGGATACACACTCCTTCAGCTGCTAGTTTCTTAGTTTTTAGGTGAAGAAATTGTTGATGTGCCTTATCATCACAGTTCTTATTAATCACTACTCCTATGTAGGTAATTGAATTGACTACTTTGCGTTTCACGTTGTTGATCCATGTCATGATCTCTGCTTCCAAAAGGTCAGGGTTTTCCCAACTCCCTTGGAAGCAGATCCATAACCCAGGTTCCGAGTGCCAACCAGTCCCAATGGGGACCTTTTGGACCCAGTCCTGGCGCCAGTGGCACCAGGCTCATAAATATGCCCAGTCCCAGCGCTGGAAGCGTCGGGCTCATAATGCTTGGGTGGACTTACCTGCAGCAGACCATGCTGCTTACTTGCCTGCCAGTTGAGCCTCTGATCCTCTTCTGTTTGGAACTACTTTTCCTGTTGGGTGGGGCTGGAGCCACTCCCTAGATTCTGAACACTGGAACTCTTCTGGAAGGCAGGAACTCTTTTCTTACCAGGAACTCTTTTCTTACTTAGGCGTGGCTGTGGAAGGAGACACCTAAGCACTACAGGAGGCTATTTAAACCACACCCGGTGGATGAATCTTGCTTTGCGTTATTCTGCATCCTCTGCAGCAGAACGCTCATCGTGTCTTCTGCATCTGATCCTGGGCCTAAGGAAAAAGGCTTACCATCCTGAATCCAGTCTTCAGCAACACCTATAAAGACAAGAACGAACAGGTTAGCATTCCGGCATCTGAAAGGCAAAGGCTTACCTACTCTTCGTGCGCTCCGGAGGTCTTCACACTGCATTCCGGCATTTGAAAGACAAAAGCTTACCAACTCTTCGCACGCTCCGGAGGCCGTCGGCGCTGCATCCCGCATCTGAAAGACAAAACAAGGTGCGTTTAAAGACATTGGGGAACTTTAATACTCACGTGCCATTACTCCTTTCCACATCTAACCCAGTGGGTATCCCGGCACCCTGCAGCCGCTCCGAACTTGTACCTGCAAAATAAAAAGACAGTTAGAGCGCATTGTGAAGCTGGCAACAAGCGCTTACTTACGTGCTTCCAGGCGCTTCTATTCATCACACGGGCTTCATCTTCAAGGCACTTCAGCCCGTCATCCGCCATCGCCGGAACCCTGCAAAACAAGAGACATCATTATTAAAGACTTTAAAGACATTTGAGTTACTCGGCACTTACCGTTCGTGCAGTAAACGACGGACAGCAGTCCTCTGAAGTCAAGAGGCCTGCGCTAGCTATCCGGTGAAGAAACTGGTTACAGCACCCTGCCCCGAGGCAGATGGAGAGCTCGGCATTCACTTACCTAAGGTGAGAGCGTTAACCTGTGGGGGTCTACAGGAGAGGAGAAGAGGAAAGAGATAGGGACACCCCAATAACCCCAGTTCATTAACCCCGTATTTTCTATCTGCAGACATCTTACTCTGCATTTCAGGCATACAGGGCACAGAGGTCCAGCCCAAAGTACCAACCGGGTGCTGCACATCACCTTTGAAGATACGGTAGTCGCCCAGTCAAGACCGGCGCCTCTGCGAGAATCAGGTGAGCGTTACAATCCACCAATTCTGGTTCTTAAGATTCGAGAGTTGTGCCGAGGACAGCTGTAGGACTTTCAATTTATGAACATTGATTTTCATCTTGTTTGTTGTTAGATATTAATGAAAACAATGGAGTCTTCTTTGTAGGCCAAACAGACTGAGATCCATAAACATGATGTCGTCCGTGTAAAGAATCCATGCCGTTGGTTTGCCATTTATTTTCAGAGGGCATGCGCAAATCTCTTGTTGGGAGACTCTCAAGTCCGCAATGTAAAGGCTGAAAAGGAAGGCGGCCAATGCGCAGCCTTGTTTCAAGCCTCTCAATGTGGGAATTCTTTTAGAAAGTGCGCCCGAGTTTGACAATCTTATTTGCACAGAGGTGTTGGTATATAAAGCTTGAATTGATCTATTAAATCACTTGGGCAATTCCACCCTGCAAGCTTGGACCATAGTTTCCTCCGGTTTACACAATCAAATGTTTTTTCTAGATCTAAAAAAGCTGTGTAGATTCTGGAGTTTGTTTCCAGAGCTTTAGATTTCAAAATTCCCAGTATGAATATATTTAGTGAGGTTCCAATGCCCTTGATGAAACCTGTTTGGTGTATATCCAGGATTCGTACATTCTTTACCCAATTTATTAAATCTCATAAGAGTATCGAGGCAAATAACTTCCCCAACGAATCCAATAGCGCTATAGAACGATAATTATGGGGGTCTGATCGATCTCCTTTTTTATAGATCGATCCTATTAACGCTTCGCGCCTGGACATCGGTACTTAATTTGTTTTCAGCACTTTTTTTATAAATTTGCAATAGGACTTTGCTCCATATTTCTTTTTTTTCAGAAGATAGTTCAAGATCCTGTCAGTTTAATGATTCTCATCTCGATATCATCCAGATCGATGTCTATTTGCCATGTATGTGGTAAGTGTGGATACCTAATGGGTAGTATAACTTCTTTTGCTGCAAACAGGTTTGCATAATGTTCACACCATCCCTGCTCACAGATCTGTGCCAACATGTTTTCTTTTCTCATTTAGCAGTGTCCAAATATCTATAGTGTTTTTCTGGCAGATAACTTTTAGTATTTCTTCAGCTTCAGTTTGCATTCTTTGTCATTTTGTGGTGATCAACCATTTTTTATATTTTTGTTTCATTAGTCGCACCATTTCTCTCCACTTAACAGGTCTTCTCTTTTTTAGTGTTGGAATGTCTGCTTGCATGATCTTTTTGGCATTATGTACTAGTTCTTTGGAGTTGCTTTGCTAGTTTTACACGGTTTTAAGAAATCTCTTAGGATCCAAGTTTATTCTACCTGGTTTGGATTAATGTCAAGAGCTTGTTTTAAGGTGAGGTTGATCTTCATGATCTCATTCGTATTAATTTTTAATCTTTTTTTTGCCCATGATAGATCTACAGGGTCCATATGCTTCCTGTGTTCGTTGGTGCATACTACCTCTAACGCCATTGCAATGAGATCATGGTCACTTGAAGGCTGACATTTGATTTCTAAACTTTTAGCTCTATCTTTTAAGTTTCCAGAAACAAAGAAGTAGTCAAGACATTAGCTCTTTAGTCCCAGGCCCCATGTACAACCTCCTGGGATATCCCCAGCTGTTTGGTCATTGAGCATATGTAGATCTCTTATGTTTGCTTGATGATGCCAATAGCTTTCACTTTTCGGGAAACCTTTGTTATGTAGCAAGTGGATGTTGAAATTACCACAGATTATTATTTAAGCAATATGACCCGAGCGGCGGGGGCATTACCGACTCAGGTAATGCCCCGGGGCCCATAGTTATAGGCCCGAGCTGCCGCCATGGAAAGGGAAACGAGTCCATTTTCCCTTTCCATGGCAGTCATCGGGAGCGGACGCGCTAGGAACACATGTGTTCCCAGCGCGTCCGCTCCCAAAAAAGGATCAAGAAAAAGGTAAGTGGGGTTGGGAGGGGACAAAAAAAACAAAAAAAAACCTACCTGCGTCCCCGGCGGGGGACGAGGAAAGCCCCCAGCCGTGTGGAGGCGCGGAGCAGAGATGGCCCCGCTCCGAGTCTCCACACGGCTGGAGACTTCCCTCGTCCCCCGCCGGGGATGCAGAAACAAGAGGGTAAGTTGGGGGGGCGGGTGGGAAGGAAGAGAGGGAAGGGAGAAAAAAAAAATACTTACCCGAGTCCCCGTCGGGGGGCAAAGGCAGCCTCTCAGCCGCGGGGAGGCCCCGCTTCGAGCCTCCCCATAGGCTGAGGGGTTGCCACGCCCCTCGCTGGGGAAAAAGGCCGTGGAATCCCGACGGAGGGATTCCCGGCCGGGTATGGACCTGGCGAGAGCCAATCAGAATGCTTGTTTCATTCTGATTGTCTCTCGCCGGGGTACTAATATGGATTCATTCCAGCCAGTTCTCATCTTTTCAATTTCTCCACTTAAGGACTTCATGAGATTATTACCTAGGAGTAGATTGGATCTCCCATAGAAGTTTACCAATAATATCTTTTCATGGAAGTGATTATAGTTCCTTTGTAAATTGAGAATTTGTATGTATGGATTCGGACAACTGTGTGAGAGTACTTGGTAATCAGAATCAGTTTTTACCAAGGTTAGGAGCCCAGAGTAGGGTCTACCTAGCAGACCTTTACTGCTGGATTTACAAAGGGCTAATATCCGTTGCACGCAGGGATGTTCCTCCGCCAGGTTTTTTGCATACAAATGATTTCATATTTTATTAAATCCTGCCTCTCTTCAGTGAACAAAGCTTTGAAGCCTTTGGTATTCCAACTGGCAAACCAGGACCAAGAGGTAGTATACTAGGCCTTATTCTATTGACATTTTTGTTCTGCTTAGGTCTCTGCCATCCAAATCCAAACAGTCTCTTTGTTGGCAGCAGCGGGATGCTTCTTCATTTCAGTATTTCTTACCATAAAAGATATTTTACGCAGATGTTCTTTATTTGGAGTTAAATGATTTGCCATATTTTTTGTTATATTTTGTAACTGGGTCTGATGGTTTTGCTGACTAGCCCATATGTAATTAGTATCATGTCGCTTTGTGCTCTCTTTTTCTGGACCTCGATAGGATTTTTCTTGTTGGTTTGACTGTATTCGATCCCTTCGGTTGTATTGGTTGATAATCTTTGTATTGGTGTAAGTGTTCTGAATTGATTCACTTTTTTTGGGAGTTCTTGTCATCATGCGTTAGTTGTGCTTGCGTATCTTTGGTCAGGAATGGACTGGTGTCTCTCAGTGCTCTTTGGTTGGGGACTTGTTGGTAGTCTTGTTGGTCATAGCCTAAGCGCAGTAGATTCACATTCTGGTCCAAAATCGCTGTTTTGATTTTCCATGACGACAGATGGAGAATTACCACAATTATCTACTATCTTAATGTAGTCCATGGAAATCTTTCTCCAACTAGGTAGATGCTGAAACAGTTTTCTCACAGTTAGACTGTTCAAAATAGGGGCATTTCCTCCTTTATCAATTTGTTCTAGATTGAGTTTCTGATTTTCCCTCTTCGGCTTAGATTTATGCTCCAAGAGGCTTTGACTCCTTGCTTTTTGTTTGAACGCTGAAGGTTGTCTGTTTTCCCTCCTCAATTTAGGGCTGCAGGCCTTGGGGCTTTTGCTTCATGTTTTTCTTTTGGTTGTTGCTGATTGCCTATTTAGAACAAGTAGATTTTTCCTTTTTTGTTCCATTGTTAAAAAGACATCTGAATTGTCTTGTTTGTTCACACAAGGATTTTCCTTGTTTTTAATTTAATTTTTGTCTTTAGTGTGAGAATTGTCTGGGATCTCAGCAGTTAGAACTTCAATTTCTGCCCATTCAGATTCAGACAAATTGTTCCAATCTGAGTCTTCCATTTCCTGCTCGAGTATGTCGACCAACTCGCTTAAGGGTAATGCGTCTACATCAATTTGATCCTCATTAGAGTGTGCAATATCAGGGAACATAGTAAATTTGTCTTTATTTTTAATTGGATCCTTAGCCACTAGGACTAATTCTTTCCTCGCTTTCTTTGAAGGCTGATCTACATCTAGCTTTGGTGGAATTCTTAGATTTCTCAGGAATGCATGGGATCCAGTGGTTTTCTGCTTTTTTTTTTTATATCATGGGTTGGTTCTTCGGTTTCTTCATTTCTTTTATTATTATTTTCTCAAGAGGTTGTCTTCGGTCTTCTTTCGATGATGTATCTTTTTTGGTAAAGATAGAGAATATGTTTCTGCTACTTCCTTTCACTTTATCGGATTGTATTAAATCCACTGGTACAACTACAGTCTCTGGCTTTGTTGTCTAAGGGGTTAATCCGTCTGGTTGATGTTGAAGGTCAGGGGCGTTAGACGATTTTCACATGGCAGGCATCCATCTACAATCTTCTAGTATTGCCTCCATTATGGTTGAAATATCATTATCATCTCTACGAGCTAGATCTGACAGTCGATTTTGCCATCTTATTGAAGTCTCTGCCTCCTTATCTAAACGAGTTTCAACCCGCGTGGCAAAGACTTCAATTGTTGTTAACTTTGCTTGTATCATAGCCGTTAGAGTATTCAGGTCTGTCAGGGCTTAATGCAAGGTTTCATATAATTTCATGAAGGGTGCTAGTGAGAATGAGATGGGGGCTAGAATAGTTCTCTGGAGCTCTGACGTATCAAGGTTCATTGTAGACAGGGCAGGGTTTGTCTCGGCTGGTTCCCATATTGGTTCTTCCCTACTTGATTCCGAGAAGCTACTTGAGGTGCTTTTTTTGTGTTAGCCAGATGGCTGGAGTCCATATGATATGATATGGCATTTGTAACAAAGAAATAGAAATAAGGCTCATGTCCAATGCTATATTGGGGACTAAGGATTTTGTTGCTTTCCTGATTCAGACTCTTCTCAACATTTTGTAGATGATGCTTTCCTTGGCGATCCTCTTTTATCAGTTTAGATTCATTTATAGAGGGAACTTGTGAAGAACGATCGATAGAGATATTGTTTTTTGGGGTTTTGAAAGCGAAGCGATGTGGTTGGGGGCAGAGCCAAAAGCGTTCCCAGCATTTTTTGGGGAATTAAAGTGGCAGTTCCACAGCAATTCACAACAATCCATGGTTCGGAAACAAACGTTTTCAGTGTACCAGCCAAGTGGGGAACAGTAGATGGTTCTAATGGTGCTCATATATCTACAGAAATTGATGCTCCCCAAAGGACATTTGCAGGTGAGTTCCCAGAGGAGTATTATGAGCCACAAATGTTCCAAGAGGCAAGGTTGACAGGTATGGCACAAGAGCCAGGTGAGTTCCGAACACAAAATGCTGACATCCTGCCACATGATGCTACTGAAAACACACCAGAGTGAAGGTAAGTGAAGGAAATCACATTGATATGATACAATACTTTATTTATATTTATATCGCCCCCATAAACAAGTGTTTTAGGACAGAAAGAGCCAAGGGAAGGGAACAACGGGGGACAAAACAAAAATCTTACAAGGCCCAGTGACATTGAGAACACGCAAGTGCAGAGAAGAGGGAATGGGGAAAGTGCAAAGGATGAGGGGAGTGGAAAAGTGCTGAACACATGATCTACTGAACAACAGGTAGTGCGGCCAGCTGGTGGCAAGTGCAATAGTAAGGCGCAGACAAACAGTATCTAATAAATACAGGAAGGGGACTGTAGGGTTGAAGGTGGAGAACCAAGTGCAAGAGTTGCCAGGAGGCAGTGCGGGTATGTGGCTGGGTGGGCAGACATGGGTCCTAAATCAGAGGGTAGCCAGGTGCCCAGTGCCAAAACAGACAGCAGTCAGGAGGGGAGAGGAAGAGAGAATGCAGAAGCAAAGAGGAAGGTCTTGAGGTGGTTCTGGAACTGAAGATGGTTCTCCTCAACTTTCAGAGAGGCAGGGAGGCTGCTCCAGAGGGAGGACCCTGCCAAAGAAAGAGATCTATACCCAACTCGTTGCTTGGAGAAGCAACTGACACTGAGGGAGTTGGAGGTGGAGGAGCAAAGCGCTTGAGTAGGAAGGTATTTCCAAAGGGAGAGTTGAAGGTATTGTGGACCCAGGCCCCAGAAGGCCTTGTGGACAATGCAAAGGGTCTTGAACTTAATCCTTGCAGCCACTGAGAGCCAATGAAGAGATGACTTGCAGAGGGCGAAGAGTAGTAGCAGGCAGATTTAGAAAGAGGTGGTTGCAGTAGTCCAGGCTGGAGAAACCAGAGCTCTACAGGCAGTAAGCTTCTGGGGGAAGGAGAGGAAAGAAAAATACCTCTGAGGAGGTGCAGTTGGTAGTTTGTCTTCTTACTGGCATCCGAGATGTGTTAAGAAAAGGAAAGCGTGGAGTTGAAGATGACCCCAAGTTTCTTAGCCTCACAGGTGGGAGCAGGGAATGGGCCAAGGAGGGCCGGCCAGAGAGCAGCAGGAAAGGAAGGTGTAGGAGTACCGATGAGGAGGATCTCTGTCATACTGGCATTAAGGCAGAGGTCATTGACGGCACACCACTCCTGGATTGCAGACAGACAGTCAGAGATGAGAGAGGGAGAAGAGGTGGCAGAGGGGAGCCTAAAAACTAGCTGAGTGTTTCCACATAGCACTGAAAATTGGAGCAGAGAGCAGTAATGCGATGGGTGAGGGGTTGCAGGTATTGGTTGAAAAGCCAGGGAGAGAGGTTAGACCCCTGGGGAACACCACAAGTGGAGAGTGAGATAGAAGAAAGGGGGAGAGGAAGGAGGTCAGCCAAGACAGGGCCTGATCAAGGATACCCAGGTTACCACAGAGGCAGTGGAGCAGGATGGCATGGTTGACTGTGTCAAAGGCATAATAGAGATCGAGAAGGATTAGGACAGAGGGGAGATTAGAAACAAGGTTGGAGAGCAGGTCTTCACAGATGTTCAGCAGAGCAGTTTCCGAGGGCTGCTCCGACGCCAGACTGATAGTCATGGAGACAGCCAACAGAATCAGTGTGAAGATTAAGCTGGGAGATGGCCAGCTTTTCCAGGTTTTTGCCCAGGAAAAGAGTGAAAGAGATTGGGCGATAGTTAGCCAGGCAAGAGGGGTTGGCTGTGGGTTTCTTGAGAAGAGGGTGCACAGGAGAGTGTTTCAAACGGGGAGGGGAAGGCTCCAGAGGTGAAGACGTGGTTGCAGAAGTCGGCCAGTGCAGGAGCGAGAGTATCAATATGGTCCTTGATAGTTTTGGATGAACAGGGAAGAACCTGTTTTGACAAGACTTTCAAAGATCGGACTTGTCTGGAGATCTCGTCAGGGGAGAACAGAGGAAAGGAAGAGAAAGAGGGAGGAGAGGCGCATGCAAGGGGGGGCAGAGGTAGCAGAGATAGAAGAGGAAAGAGGAGGAGAGGATGAGATGGTGGTCCAGATGTTCTGGGTTTTAGAGATGAAATGAGAGACCAGGGCGTGCAGAGGGTCTGGGAGGGGATAGGAGAAATAGAAGATGTGAGGAAAGCAGAAAAGGGTTGGGGTGAGAACTCAGGAGGCTCTGCTATACAAGGGAACCAATCAGTAGCAACACTCCAAATGAATTCTCAGGATAGAAACATAAGCAGAGAGATTGAAAAAGAGATCGGCAAACGGGGGTACCATGTCATTTCATCTGCCTCTTTGTTTAGCCAAAAGCCAGGCAGGCCTAAAGAAATTACGCCCTGAGATTAGTGATAATCAACATTTTCTCTGTATAATTGAAGAATGTGAAGACAGATGTCCCTATTACAATTGAAAAGCAATGCAATGTATTTGCAATGGTGGATACAGGCGCACAGGCGACTGTAATGACAAGAAAGATTTTGTATAGCATAAATGAAGGGAGACCTCCACAAGACATGTTGAAATTGAGACAGATTGAAAGTCCTGTGCATAATTTCAATGGAGAAGAAATACCGGTAGAAGGTGCCACTGAAGTTGACATTAAAGTAGGGAAACATAGACTAAGACAATGAGTGGTGGTTACACCCATTGGAGAGTCCCCATTCCTATTTGGAACTAATTATCTGAAGAGATTGTCACTCCTTATTGATGGGGTAAATGGGGTACTGTGGTCTTTGGACAAAAATCCCCTGAAACCTCAAAAAGTGGTGAGCCAGTTTAGCAATGCAAAAGAATGTGAGAGTAGTGGAAGTGTATCTTCAAAATGGCTGTGTACCTAGTGTCACCATCAATCTCCTGTGCCAGGGTGAAATACAAGGAGAAAAAGAGAAGCAGTCATTAGAGATTCACTTGCATCCCAAGAAGAACTGGCAAGCACAGATAGATGAAAGGATATTGCGGTCTCGGGAGGATAGCTCAGGGGCAACGTGCTCACTTTCGAAGCAAGACAACACGGAGCACCGAACTTAGAAACCTCTAGCTATTAAGCTCATTATAAATAACCTATCATATTGCGTTAAAAATAACCTATCATATCTAAGTGATGAAGATTGTGAACAAAGTGAGGTTTCAGAGTCAAATCAGGAGAAGTATATTTTAACCATTGCAGAAAAACACATGAATGAAGGTCAAGCCTGGATACCTGTGCATGTGAATGGGCACCCAGAAATGATTCAGGCAGTGTTGGCCCTGGAACAGGAAAAGAGTTTCGTTAGTGAGAAAGTGTTAAAAGTGAAGAAATACTTCTTAAAATAAAGAATCAACACATTTTTCGTATTAGATGGCCCTGATTTGGGACAAAATATTGTACATGTTGAAAATAACACCACATGTCCAAAAGTATTCATCAGGACATATGGAGTGTAAGAGAAATTACATCATGCACAGAATGAGTATGGTGTTAGATTTCTTGAATTAAAACATTTGGTCCAAACTGGGGGGGCAGCACCTGGGTTTGAGGATAGAAGGCAAGCATACCAGTCTGCCTAAATAATGCCATTTGCAGTAGAGCTTGAAGTAAAGAAGGATGTTACCAATCCTGATTTCACAAGGCAATGTTGGACATAATGTGAAGGAGCCTGATTCATTTGTGTGTCTCAATGAATCCATGAGGCAGAATGGGCTAGAATGTGAATACACACCTTTAGTGAATGTTGGGGATGGTTCCATCTGAATACTTGTGGATAACAAAGGATGCCAGGACATTTACTTGGAAGAAGGTACACCATTAGTGGTGGCAATGCAAGAATCATTCCATACAGTAGATTTAAACAATCTAGTTGTTGGCAATTTTCCTGAAAGCTATGCCACCTGACAGGGTGAATTGCCCGTGTCTTTAGAATCCAACCCAATGGGAATTTTCAGAATTCAGTCAGTGGGCCCCATTATGAGGTCTGCTTGCGGGAACCCGCTAAGGATGCCTAGTTTTACCAGGAGTCCTTAGCGGGTCCCTCAAGCAGACCAGGATGCTAACAACAGGCCCGTTATTAACGGGCCCGTTGTTAGCATCCTCCCCATTCCCATTGAGCCCTATGGGGGCTCGAATGGGGATGTACCGGGTCTGGGTTCCTTGAATGAGGAATTACCGGGCCCTCCAAGGTCGGAATGGCCCGGTAATTCCTCATTCAAGGAACCCGGACCCGGTACCAGGTAAGTGGGTAGCCATGCCGCTAAAAGCGGCATGGTTACCTCCTTCCTCGTAATGAGGCCCAGTGTACCGTTGTGCACCAAAATATGTGGTTTATCATCATCAAGATGATTACATCTTATATCAGGTGGATGGAAATGAGACAGAGGACAAACAGCAAATCGAGGTGGAGACTGAAGTGTCAATGTACATGAGAGTGATCTCTCTCCAAAGAGATACTGCCACGCAGTTAGAAGAAAGCACCGAAATTCTTCCTTTTGGAGGATTTTTCAGAATTGTCTGAAATGTTACAGGAACACAAACAGGCTGCAGACGATTGCACCAATGAAGAAGAGAAAAACCAACTGAGAAAGATATTCATAGAATTCAAGGAGGTATTTGCTGAGGACCCCTATGATTGTGGGCATACTGATCTGAATGTTGCTACACTGCCAGAAGAATCGGTGGGGAACTGTATTTGTGTGACAATGTAGGCAGACGTTGGCCTGTTTAGAATCTTTGGCAGAAATAATTAAAAATGTGGAGTGCAGAGACCAGTACCTGAAAGATGACCATATGAGGTGTTCTGAAGCCCAGTGGTCAATGGTGATTGTGTGCAGATTTGAGAGAACTGAATAAGAGGGTGCCTGTGTCATGGTGGCCTCTTCCATTCATTGACCAAGGCCTTGCATAAATCCAAGGGTCAAAGGGGTTTACTAACTTCGATCTAGCATCAGGGTATTTGTGTGTGGCCCTAGCAGAAGATATACAAAATCTATATGTCTTTTCGTTCCAAGCGACTAAATATGCGTGGAATCATACTCCCTTTGCTTTATTAGTAGTGGAAGTGAGTTTGGGATATTTCTGAACAAAGCAATCCCGGATGCAGCCAAAAGGGGAACTGTGGTGTATGTGTATTAGTCCTGATTAAATAATTAGGATATAAAAAAGCCATTTCAGTGAAATTAAACATGTGCTCAGCCATTTGCAAAAGACTGGGGTAAAAATATCATTGCAGAAGGCCCAGTGGTGTAGGAAAAGGGGGAATTTCTTGGGACATGAAGTTACAGAGCAAGTAATAAACCCGCAAAAGAAAACGATAGACGCCATCCAAAAGTTATAAGATCCCAAAGAAGAATCAAGATTTCTTTCTGGAGATAGAGTTCACAGATCGATGTATGTCAGCAGTCTTGTATCAAAGCCAGGATTCAAATAACAAGACCATTACCTATGCAAGGAAAGCATTGTCACAGGTGGAAACAAAGTGTTATGAATGTGAAAAAGCACTCTTGATGACTGTGTGGGCATTGTAACGTTTCCGCCCCATTGTTCAAGGAGAGTGGGTGATTGTTGTGATTAATCCTCAGCCCCTGCAATTCTTACAGAGTAAAATGATCAGATCAGGGAACTTAGACCAGTCAAGAATTCCATCATGGATATTGGCATCACATGGATTCCGTGTGGAAGTGAGATATGGGCAGAATAGAACAAGTCTAGTAGCTCAGCAGCTTGCAGACTTACATGACTGTGCAGCTGTAGATGTTACAGATGAGGCAGAATTAGAAACTAATTTGACTGAATCTGAACTATTACCAAACAAGTCCTTTGTTGAAGAAGGGTGTAGAAATATTCCAATAGTATATGTGGATGGATGTGCATACCACCTGGGGGGCAATCCTGAAAAAGGGTTGGTGGCAGGAATAGGGAAATAGGGAATGTGTGGGTCAAATGTGAAGGTATCCCACGACTGAGCATGAGGATAGGTCCTGAGAGTAGTCAGGTGGCAGCATTGGCTGCAATTTACAAAGCAATATCCACAGCATTAGAAAACAAATTAAAAGAAATAGTATGGGATACGGATTCTGATTTTGCCCGGAATCGTGTTGTAGAATACTTGCCAGAGTGGAAGCTGAGAGGGACGGTCACGTGTAATAAACACTCAAACATGGAAACGTGATTCAGGCCATTGACAATCTTGTTTCAGTGAATGAGATGAAAATTCACTGGAAGAATATATGAGGGCACTCCAGAACACCAGGGGTAGATAAGGAAGGAAATGACAAGGCTGAACAATTGGCCATAATTGGGGCAGTAATGGGGGAACTGTTTGCCATTGAACACTTGCTCAGTGAGATGCAAGTGGATGTGGTAACACGTTCCAAATCTCAGGGAACAAGTGTTCAACCAGTGGTGCAGTCGAGTTTTGATATGCCCAATCAGGACTTGATCAAAGCACAAAGAGAAGACCCAATCATAGGCATGTTGTAAAGTCATCTGTCAGATACAGAGAAAAATCCTACAATGGAAGAGAGGAATTGAGGGTCATGTTATAGAATAAAAAAAGATTTCAACCTCAAGACGACTGTTGGTCTGAGAATCCATTTCAGGTCAGATCCAATGGGTGGTCCCTATGTCATTTCGGGTGTTATTGCTACATCATACCCATGATGCAATAACTGTGGGACACAGACGTTCACAGAAAACATTGAAAATATTGAAAGAATATAATTATTTTAATTTGTATTTTATTGTATATGTATAAAACGCCAATACCGAAAATGGTGTTTCAATGCTCCATAAGACAAAAAAGGTGGGAGGAACGGGATAAAAATACCATTAATGGTCCTACTACGCCTTGTGTCATTCGGATCGTGCAAATGCAGTAACAAGAAGTGCAGAGGGGAGGGGGGGTAGTGCCAGAGGGGCGGCAGGGATAATGCCTAGGTGGTAGGTGAGAGCGGGGGGTGCAAACAAGTGCATGTGAGGAGGAGGCAGGGAAGAGGAGGCCCCATGGTGCTAGGCCAGGTCTGTGAAGCTGAGGGTATCATGGAGCCAATTAATAAGGGTGGCATGATTGACCATGTCAAAGGCAGAGGAAAGATCGAGAAGGATGAGAACGGAAGGAGAGCTCCAATGGAGCATAGCGAGCAAGTCTTCACGGCTGTTCAGGCGAGCAGTTTCTGTGCTTCTCGCTGCTCGGAAGCCAGACTGGTGGTCATGGAGACAACCCACAGATTCATTGTGGTGGATCAGTTGGGAGATGAACAGCTTCTTCAAGAGTTTTCCCAGGAAGGGGGTAATGGGGTTAGTGTGTTAGTTAGCCGGGCTGGAGAGGTCGGCAGAAGGCTTTTTAAGAAGACAGTGCACAAAGGAATGCTTGAGGGTTAGTGGGAAGGAGCCCCTTGGAAAAGATTGGTTGCAGAAATCAGCCAAGGCTGGAGAAAGGGAGGCAATGCTGTCCTTGATAGTTCTGGAGGAGCAGGGGAGCACTTGTTTGGAGGAGACTTTCACAGAGAGGACTTGTCTAGTGACCTCATCCGGTGCTATGGGCGAGAAGGAGGAGAGTAAGAGGGCAGAGGCAAGGGGGCCCAAGGGAGGCCAGAGAGTAGGTGATGGAGGAGGGAAGGGAGTAGAAAAGAGTGTGGACTGGATGGCTTGGGTTTTGGCTTTGCAGTGCAGAGGACCTGGAAAGGCAGAGGAGAAGTGGAGACTGCATTAGGATTGGCAAGTTCCTGGCAGATTTTGAAAAGTTCTGCCATATTGTTGGTGGCCCAAGAGATGCAGGCTTGGATATGGGCCTTCTTCTTAGAGTGGATGGAGAGTCTGTATTGGCTTTGGAGCCAGCAGCAGGACAATCTGTCAGTGGATGTGCAAGAAGCCAGCCACTTCCATTCAGCAACTCTGCACTTGTGTTTCAGAGAGGCTAGGTTGGAGTAATACCAGATGTTACGTTTGTAGGCAGGCTTCAAGCGGGTCCTCATGGCAGGGGCAAGGATGTCAAGGGTGTTGGAGATGGAGAGGTAGAGGTTAGCAAGAGCTGTGCCTTTGTGAGAGTTGGTGGCTGGAGTGGGAGGGGGTATAAAAGTGCAGCAAAAGCAGGAATTGATACTTGCTTAATCGGTTGAATGACGGAGAAGGAGACTGCCAGTACGGGCAGATCCTTAGTTAGGGGACCCAAGAGATCGAGTTGAGAGGACAGGAGAGCATGGTCAGACCAGGGGACAGGTGTAGTGAGAGAATTGGAGATGGAGAGCATCCAAGGTGTGTCCGGCTAAGTGAGTCGGACGGGATGGAAAAATGATGGGGGAAAGAGAGTCAAAGAGGCTACAGAAGGGTCCAGTGGCTGCTTCAGGAGAGTCAAGGTGAATATTGAAATCTCTGAGGAGGAAAATCTTGAAGGTCAGGAGACAAGAGCTGAGGTCAGACCACTCCGAAAGGAAGAGGGAGACTGGACAAGTGGTCCTGTAGATGGTTGCAAGAGTAGGCGAGAGGATAGGAGAGACGCCAAGCCTGCAGACGAGGCATTTGAAGGAAGTGTAGGTCTGAGTGTGTATGATAGTAGCAGGGACCCATTCAGAAAGATCAGGGCCACTCTGTCTCCAGGCTGGTTTGGCCTGTGCTTAGAGAGCATCTTGAAGCACTCAGAGAGGAATGTGTCAAAAAACAGTGACAGAGCTGGCAGTGAATCAGGTCTCACTGAGAGCGAGGACGTCAAGGTCAAAGTCTTCAAGGAGGTGACAGATGTCAGAGGAGTGTTTGACAGCAAAGCGAGAGTCGGGGGTAGCTAAATGAAGATAGTTGCCACCTTTGAAGGTCTTCTGAGGAGGTGTACAGGGACGTGGTATACCTGATGGTGGTGGCAAAGGTACCAGAGGGGTGGCAGAAGGAGGAGTGGCAGGAGAAGGGAGGAAGTTGATGAGAGACACAAGGAGCCTATCAATAGGGAGAGGGTTGGGCTGAGAGCCCTGAATCATGACAGTGCCATTCTGGTAGACATTGATGATGCACCTAGAGAATGGGGAGTGTGCAAACAGTACTTCCCATCTGGTTCCACCATTAATGGACGAAGAATGTAAAGGGGAGAGGACTGAGACCACATATGGAGTCCATAGGTCAGGAGAGGAGAAGAGACCAATGAGAGATGCAGGGTGCAGTGCAGAGGAGACAGTGTCCCAATATGGGATTGTAACCCTAAAACAGGCAAGTGGAGGCAGTGAGAGAGGGAGCCGACAAAAGCACTCCTGGCCAGTCGGGCAGACCAGGAAGTAGCCAGACTGAGAGCTGTGGCCGCAGAGCTCTACTGGTGAAAAGAGAAGCACAGAGGTGAGCTCTGGACAGGCTGCGTAGGCAAGCGCTGCCGGTTGACCAGGGAACCACCAGCAGAAGAAGAAGGAAGTCACAGTGGGAACTGGAAGCCAGGATGGGTTTCATTCTGATGCGAGGAGCAAGAACATGCCGTGCCGCTGATTAGTGAAAGTCGCTCAAATCCAGCTAGTATCCAAACGTATATAATAGGAGTGAATAAATGCAGAGATTGTTGGTGAAGCCAGAGGGGAGAAGGGAACGTTGAAACTGAGGCAAAGAGAACCTGCAAGAGTGAACTGGTTTCCTAGAGTGGGGAAGAGAGTAATCCCCATTGGAATCACTGTCATCTTCATCATCACAGTACTTTGCCATAAAGTAACTTGGGTAAGACCCATGCAAATAAAGTGATTTTCATTTGCAGGAATTCTTCATTCCCTGTGAATTGCTCTGTGCACAATGCAAAGTGTCTTAACTGGTAGCCAGTGTAGAGACATTAGTGCTGGCATTATGTGTTCTCTCTTGTTGAGTGATAGAAGTCTAATGTGATGACATATTTCTTTGTGTTGACACACTTCCGTCTGTAGTTTTTATATCTGTGCATGATTTCCTTGAGACACCTTCTGACAAGTGGTCACTTCTCATGTCAAGCATGTTATGTGGTAGATGCAATAAATGACAGCGTGGAGATGGCCATTGTGTTCAGGTTACCAATTTAATGAAATTCACCATATGTTCAATGTCTACACCTTGGCTGTCATCTACCCCAAGTTGAGGAGCTTTGCTGTGAAAAACCAACATGAGGCTTTATTAACTTCATCAAAAAACCAAAGACCCCATTTTCAATGGGATTGTGCATTAAATGGAGGCGTGCCAGTGAAGAGTAATGCATTTATGTCTCTACTTAATGTTGTACCCCATTTTAGAGCAGTGATGAGGTGGAGGAGGGGTATGGAGTGAATATAAGGTCTCTGTTGTGGTGACCTCCTCCATCTCCTCTGTGTTTCTCATCTCACCATGCTTGAGATTTTCATGCAGGCATAAAAGAAGTGGATTATTATGGAATCAGCCTCAGTTTTCCACCTTCTCAAAAAGAGGTGGATTCCACAGAAATCTATTATTAACACCGCCTGCAACGCATAATTTGCATGCAGTAGTTACTTGGTCATGAGACGCAGATGAAAATGGAAGTGTAAACGCAAGTTGCCCCTTTTTTTACTATGTCCTTGTCCCCTCCGCCTCGTGAATGCTGAAAATTGCCTGCAGGGGATCCAACAACACATGAGTGCTAACACTGGTGATCTCCTGCATGCAATCAACCATTTTTATAAAATGTCATAGCCCCAGTTTAAATTCTATATTTTAGGGTTTCAGAGCAATAACTATACAATTTAGCCACATATTGGTTCTCTGAGAGGTAGATTAGAGGGCTCATTTTAAATGGAGCAGTGTGTTAAATGGAGGCATCAAAGTGCCTCCATTTGAGGCCCCTGTACATTTTCAAGCACTGACAAGGCAGAGAAGGATGCCATTGTAGTAATATCCCGTGGGGATCACCCAGAGACTTTAAAACTGAAATGGAATCTCAATCTCCAGGGTGAAGAATACTTTTGTGCCCCCTGTTAAATCAATTCGCTCCTTTGCATCTCTGTTAACCAGCCTGATTGTTGTACTGCTATGCATATATTTAGGCATACTTTTAAGTGCCTGAAGCAGGATTCGTACCTGTGTATTAGGCCATGCAATTACTCCAATCTGGAGCTTAGTCCAGTGAGTTATTTGAGGAGCTGCCCTGATTCTGCCTGAAGCATGGTTTATATTATGAAGATAGGTCTTAACTGAAGTATCTCTATTTATGGATTATGATGGAAGGAAAGGAAGAGAAAAAGAGGAAAAAGTAATATTGTATCTATGTAATATGTTGATAAATGTATTTTGTTTGTTTTGTGTAAAAGTTTAATAAAACTATAGAGACAATTAAAAACAATGTTAACATTATACTCTTATAATTAGCAAAAGATCAGCGCTGAACAGGGTCGGACTGGGGCATTAAATTGTCTCAGGCACCAACGAAAAAGTGGCCCCCAGTTGCAAATGGGAATTCATTCCTTTTGTGACGCTGTTTGAATAGTACCCAAATGTGATGCAAATTGTACATTTTAAAGAATATTTATTCAGCAACACTGGTTAAAACTATTAGCCGCATGGTGAAGTAACTCATCATACTGGCTCACATTGGCCAAAAATGTGGCCCACTTTGACCCAATAAACTGGCTCACACAAGCATTTTGAATTTTTGGTTCGGCCCCTGGCCTATTGTCCTATAAGCCAGTCGGAGCCTGGCGCTGAATGTTACTTTATGTTGGGCATTTGTCTAGCCGCTTTTACCACTGGTATAATTCCAAATCTCTTCTGACAGCATTTATTTTATTTGTAATATTTGCACTTATTTATTGAGCATAAATCTAGTTTTGGAAAGTGCTTACAGAGTAATTGATGTCAGTATGATTTTTTATGCAAAATTGTATGTATATCGCCAGAACACTGGCCCATCTTCACGCACATTTTGAAATGCATTTGGACTGATATACCTGCACACATACACACTGCGCTGAAATCATAGTGCCCATAGCCCAACTTCACGCCAATTTAAATTGGTCATGTGCACTACGATTTCAACGCACTGGCGTTTGTGGTGTCATTGGCAACTCCATTTTCTTGCTTGAGAGTGCCATAAAGGCAGAGCTATCCTCAGTGGTGGCTGGTGATTCTTTTTTTTTTGGAGGGGCGTAAATACGTCCTACAAACATGCAGGCGCGACTGAGCTTTGGGAGGGACCCTGAACCAATCAAAGGGAGGGTCATGCAAGTTGTTCGCCCGAGAAATCTTTTTCAAGAATTGGTGAAAATGGTGCATTTTACAGGACAATTGGTTGAAAAGACAGAGGCCCTCATTACGACCCTGGCGGAATTCGGAAAACGATGGCGGAAATGCAATACCGCCATCGAATAGCGCTCGGTGCGACTATGACCCGTCACCGCAAAGTACGAAGCCATTAGCGACACCGTAGTGAACGCCAACGCTAACTGCACCAAGCACACGCGCGCGCGCCATGCCAAACCGCAAACACCACCATGGCGCAAGGGTACGCCAATTCCGACCCTAGCGGACATGTACCTAACGCCATCAAGCATGGCGGAATGTACCATTCCGCCATGGTGAGAAGTACGGCATCGCGAATCAACCGTAAACGGCCCCACTGAGTGCCTGTACACCGCTCCCTGCCCACGAAGTACAACTCCCCGTAGGTGCAATGAAGTCACAATGCAACCATTGAAATATACAAGTCACCCATGCATGCCAACGAACAAAAGAAACACAACAGGGGCCAATGGGAGCTGCAGGGCACAGATGGCACGAATACAGAAGCCATCCCAATGGACATGACCACAGTCCCCCACCAAGAAACGCACGCAAACACAGGCACCTGTGACCAGCAATATTCCGAGAATCACATCATTCCACCAGTCCACCTGGCTGACCGGCATCTGTTACACAAAACCCAATCCCCCGCCCCTGAGCATGACAACATTCAAACTGTCATATTGGCAGCCCCCATCCCTGACCTCACGGGCTTCGTAGGCAAACGCGCCCAGTACAGTACCACGCAACTAAACTCCGAAGCTGGAACCCAATGCAGATCTCCTCACAATACATCGCCCCCCAAATAGGCATATGTCACATCACTTGCAAAGAAGAACGCTACACGGGCCAAATCAGAATAGAAATTTAATGCACATCAAAATCACCAAGCCCATACAGCCATCAGGCCATGAACTCCAAAACACTTTTCACCATTGTGGGCTGCATCCGCAAGAAATGACCAGCCACTACTTGTGTGACGCCCTGTTCCCTCATGGTACACAGAGCCACATTCACGAACGAAAAGGCAACATGGAAGCGCACAGAACCGCAGGGCCGTCCCAATGGGGAGGCACTAGTCCAGCTGAAAGGCCGAAATGTTGCTCCGAGCCACCAGTACTGCGTAAGGGCATGTGGCCCATTGGCGATCGTCCCATAAGATCGTAATGCTGCTCCACTGATTAACACGAAGCAGCAGGTGTCGGGAGTAAAACCCATCTGCAGGAGTGGCATACAGATGGCAGTGGCATAAGGGGAGGAGATACCTGTCAACCAAAAGAAAAGAAAAAGAACAGAATGGCCATCAGAACTACATTCGAACAACTCACTTCAATGATCACACTAAATCCACAGCCATATGCATGCTAGCCCACTCCAAAGGATCATCACCACCCCAAAACCACTTGCGACTCATAACCATCGAGGTGCAAACACCATCACAAACGAGTGTACCTGTGCATGCGTCTGTCAAAACAGAATCCATCAGATGGGAATGTTAACGTGCATGGACACAAGTGTCTGAGGGCGCGTCGAGACAGGGAGGGCTCAACAAGGCCAGATAGACGATGGTCCCACTATGGCAGCCCTGCATCACATAGCGTAGGGGAGGCGGATAGATCCCAAGAAGCCCTGTACATGGCAAACACTGTATCAAATCACCTGCCCATGCATCCATTCATCATTCCCTCATCCCGGGATTAAAACGCCTGAATATTTACTCACATAACATTAGAAATATCCATTGAGTCTGTGCGTTATGCAGCCTGCAAAATCCACAGTGCCCCAGCCCGGAATTCCAGTGTAGTGAAGTAACATGTATTTGGGAACGTCCGGCCTCATCGCCCACGTCGCCATTGCGCATCCCAAACCATTCATATCAATCATTGCATGCTCGCCATGGCCCCTGTCTCAAGGACATTGAACAATAGTACGTTATATTTGCAGTCAGACCTGTGGGCATTTCCTCGCCGCTAGCTGAAAACCGAAAGCGCCGCCCTTCGAATTCCTCATTTGCAACATCACGTCGAAGAGGCATCTGTGGCCGTTTGAAATCACTAATTATTCCATCGAGTGCGGCTGTGTGTGAAAATGGCAACTGCCTTCACCCACAAATGGGACGCCCCGCCCGTCGTTGCAACTCGGTACAGTGATGCATGAGGGCCCACCGTTACTCGAGTACTACATTCCACTGACCCTTCACAAGTCTGTTCGCGACTGCACAGATAGTATGTGAAACAATGGGACCACAGCAGAATGAACATATCAACCAATGTTACACGGCCATCGGGTACAAATACATGATTGCAATAGCAAGATGCCATTCCCCGAATTGCAGCGTTGTGCGCGGGACGTGCTCGGCCAAAGGGGAGAGCAGTTTGCACAGGTGGAATGAATCACCACAGGTGGAGGCCATACAGCCTGAAAACACATAAATTGCACAGCCAGTCTCCTCCCACAACCACACCGAAATGCTACCGGCAGGACTCGCGATGTTGGCCCTGGGGGACATGATAGCACTGCAAGTACTCCAACTCCAAGAAGAAGACGAACACCAACTACAACCGGCCGCACGGAGGAGACGCAGGAGGAGGAGGAGGCCAAGGCAGGGCCAGCAAGGGCCGCCAGCACAGCCACTACCACCACGCAGGCAGCCCGCAATCCCACGCCTCCGAGCACATCCGTTCAACCTCACTGATGAGCAGATCCACACCCTCTACCGTCTGGACCGGGACACCATAGCCGCCATTGTGGACATGACACAGGCTGACCTTGTCAGCATGATAGATAGCCCAACCGCCATCCCACCCCTACTGAAGGTGGTGTCTGTACTCCACTTCCTGGCCACAGGCACCTACCAGCACACAGTCGGACAGTTGCATGGCATTTCTCAGCCACTGTTCTCACGGACACTATTGCAAGTGCTCGATGCCCTCCTGCAGCACGCAGACGACTACATCTCCCTACCACGCTCGGAGCAGGAAATTACCAACACAAAGGTGGGATTCCATGCACTTGCCGGCATACCGGGTTGCATTGGTGCCATCGACTGCACCCATGTGGAATTGGTCGTCCCACATGCCATGGAGGCCCAGTACCGCAACCGAAAACAATTTCATTCTCTGAATGTACAAATGGTGTGTGACTCCAACAGGATCATTACACATTGTTGTGCCCGATTCCCTGGATCAACCCATGATTCTATGGTCTTGAGGAACTCTACAATACCACGCTACATGGAGCGACACGCAGGGAACAGATCCTGGCTACTCGGTGAGTCTCATTACATGCATGATAATGTGGGGTATGTGATTCGGCAATGACCTGGCAGGAAGAGGGGGGGGTGTGCGTACGTAGCAATGGCATTCCACATCATACGTTTCTCGTCCACATACAGGTGATGCTGGATATCCACTGAAGAGATGGCTCCTCACACCAGTCCGGAACCCACGGGACCAGCATGAGGAGGACTACAACCATGCCCACTCACGTACCCGTGTAGTCATTGAACAGGCATTCGGCCTACTGAAGGGTCGTTTCCGCTGCCTCAGCAGGTCTGGCGGGGCACTCCTGTACCGCCATGAGAAGGTTGCAAAGATGGTGATGGCATGTGTCATGCTCCACAACATGTGCGTACGTAGAAATGTGCCCATGCCCCCTGACGCAGAACTGCAAGCACCTGATGATGGTCATGATGAGGGTGGGGATGTGGCAGCACCTCATGGAGTCTGCGAGTCTCATTGATGTATGCTTCTAGCACTCACGCCTGGTGGCTGATACATGGACACGGGACTCGTGGCACTGTGTGTGTCTGGGACATGCACAATATGGACTGTACGCCTATGATGGCCTAGTACACAAAGATCAATGTCCACACATCTCATTGGTTGATCGTGCACTGTTTATGGCATATGTGATATCATGTTGTACACCCTATCGACCCGCCACCCAAGTGAGCCCAACACACCCCCTCCACCCTCCTACCTCCCCCCCGAACACCAGTGTCCAAAGATGCTCATTGTCAGTGGGCAGTCGCTATTGCAAGCCCCCTCTGCGGGTATCAGGGGCACCCCTGCCTGTGGAGCGCAGGTTCCTCCCAGATCTACGTTGGGGGCTGCCCTGGACGGAACTTGCAACGGATGATGTCTCTGCCTGCTCACGTCCATGCATGTCCCTAAGGGTTTGCGAGAGCTCAGTGAGCACACGGCGCACTGCGGCAAGTTCGGCACATACGTCCTTGGACGTCGCATGCAGTTCCCCCCTCAGGCTCTCGGTGCATCTCTCCATTTGGACTCCCAGGCTCTCGGTGCTACTCTCCATTTGTGCCCTAAGTGTCTCAGTTGATGTTTCTATGTCTGCCTTAGTGCCCCCACATTCATCGGCATGGTCCTTGAGGAGCGTGGCCAGTTGCTGCTGTTGCACGATTAACTGGTCGAGGGACTGTTGCCTCTGCTGGGCCATGGCCATTTGCAGGGGTGTCACAGAGGGGCTGTGGTCCTCATGTTGCCTTGCCACAGGGCTTGTGGGGGATGGCCAGTCGTCGTCTTGTGGGTGCCCCTGCGTGGTATCCTCATGTTGTACGGGATGGGACAGACAGGGGGATTGGGACAGGTCATGGATGGATCTGACTTCGACATCCCCGTCTTCTGTGTCGGAGCATGCTGCCATCAATGGGGTGTCACCTATGGTGCTGCTGCCACCAGAGGCAGTGCCTTCTGTGGCATCCGTTGGGGGGACCTGTGGTGGTGGTGTTGTGGGCATGCTGGCTGCTGGGGTGCCTGTTGATGTTCCCTCCTCTGTGCTGCCACCTGATTTGTGCTGCTGCCGTGTCTTGATGCGTGCAGCTGAGGTGGAGGGTCTTTGGCCGTTGGTCTTGGCCCTCTTTGCAGGTGTGCTGGTAGGGGTGTCCTGAAGCTCGTCGTTTGGATCGGACCCTGTGGTGGAGTAAAGGAGGGCGAGGGTTATTGATGGGTCTGTGGGAATTGGAATGGCATTGTATCACATGCATTGGGGTGGTACCTGAGGGTGATTTGGGTCGGGGCCTTGGAGGTGCTTTCATTTGTGTGTGGAGTGAGGGTGCAGTTGTTTGGCAGCCTGCAGTTAGGGTGTGCCTGCTGCACGTGTAGTGCGTGTTTTAGGGGTTTTTAATTATTTATGTATTTATTGTGGGTTTTAACGTGCGCTATCAGGCCGATGTGTGTGGACGTTCTCCTGGACATGTGTTTCTGTTGCACTATGTGGACGCATGGTACTTCACATGGATGGACTTTGTGGATTTGGCATTGTTTTATTTGGCCCACCTACCTGAATCTTCGGATGTCTGCACTCCTTTCTCCATCCCTCCGACTCCCTCTATGCTCTCCATTCCGATGGTGGAGGCACAGATTTCTTCCCAGGGGGTCAACTTGATGGGTGATTCAGGACCTCCCCCGGTGGCTGTGGCAATGTTGCGGTTGGCAGAGAGTATGCTGCGGACGCGTATCCGCAGGTCGTCCCATCGCTTACGGCATTGCTGTGGGGTGCGGGGTGCGGTCCACACCGCACTTACCCGCTGTGCCACCAGAGCCCATATGGCCTTCTTGTTTGCAAGTGCCGTCCTGGTCATTTGCGTGCAGAAGACGACGGCAGCATTCTCCTGGAGGGTCTCTGTTAGCACGGTGAGTTCCTCATGGGAGAAGTGGACCTGCCGCTTGCGGTCGCACGCTTTCTTCGCTACTTTTCCCATTTTTCTTGGTTTCGCTAGGGTGGATGACGGGTTGGGGTGTGTTTCAGGGTAGTGATTTTAGTGGTTGTGTGGTTTTAGTGGTTTTATAGGTGTACGGCGGGATGTTTCCCGTTCCGGGCCCATGTTTTAACTTCCGTTTCCGTATATTTCCGGTCACCGTACTTTCCGGTAGGCGCACACTGCGGTGTCCGCTGTGATGGGTGGCGGTATTGCACCTAGGGCGCCGTACGGCGGCGGTGTGGGCCGTTTTGGGGTCATTTCCGCCATCGCGGACTTTGCACTTCCGCCATGCCGTGGTGCTCGTGCCCGATGGGTCGGAATGGGCCGCACTTTGCTCCTTCGTGCAATGGCGGAAACGCTATTTACGCTGTGGCGGTCCGGTCAGTCACTTTCCGCCAGGGTCGTAATGAGGGCCAGAGAGTTTTCAATTGGTTTTATAGGCTAACTCATGAAAAAAAAATAGATGTGAGTCACCGGCAGTATAAGCTTTGGGACGGACCCTGAATGAATCTCGCAGAGGGTCATGAAGATTCTTTCCCAGTTGTGCCCATACATTTATATATGCCAGTATTCACATACATCAACATATTCATTTTTGATTTGTGCATAACATATGTAATGATACTATAAGAAAACACGTCTACGATGGTTCTGACAATATAGGGCAGTTTTCCCACATAAGAACGTACTCCTGTTAGCTTCAATAAAAAATGCCATGCCACAATATGAACACATGTCTAAACTGGCTGCACCAACATGCTAGTATAGACATGTAATAACACATCATGCTTGCTTTATCATAATGTCCACAGAAATGTCATGTCACAGTAATAAATAGCCAGAGTGGCTGAACCAACATGCAAATCTAGCCTCGTAATAACACATCATGCTTGCCATAAAACAGATGCTCAGTAAAACAAGCATTGGCAAACCCAATAGTTTTGACATTTGTAGTTGATTATAGCATTTAACATTTAGAATGGAGGAAAGGAATGAGAAATGGCAGTGCAAAGATGATTGCAGCATGCAAGGGAATGAAGGGCAATGCTGGGCATGGGGGAGTGAGAGATGCAATGTGTGGGGAGGAATACAAAATAAATGGCATCTCAAGGAAGAATACAAAAAAAACATGAGCTGAAAGATAGGCCACCAACAGTAATCATGAGCATTGTACAACATTTAAATGAAGGCGTAACAGCACAAATGGGGGAAGGAGTAACAAGGTAAAGGGGGGGCAGAGCAACAGCACAATGGGGCTGATCAACATCGCAATGATGGGTGGAATGCCAGCGTGAATCTGGATGGAGCAACAGCACTAGACGGGGAAGAAGTGACAATGCGAGGGGGAAGGAGCGACAGCCCAAGGGAGGAAGGAGGGACAGTGTAAGGGGGAGAAGAGGGACAATGAAAAAGGGAAGGAGTGATAGTATAACGGGAAGGAGCAATAGTGCAAGGGTTGGGGAGGAGGGACTGTGCATGGGATGGAGTGAGAGCGTAACGGGGAGGAAGGTCAGTGAAAGGGGAAGGAGTGACAGTGGAAGGGGTGGGGAGGAGTGACACAGCAATGTGGGAGGAGGAACAGCAAAAGATGGGGAGGAGGGATAGCCCAAGGGGGGAGGGACAGCATGGGGGAAAGTAGAAACAGTGAAAGTGGGGACTGACATCTGCTGGTTGTATGTATATAGTTGTCCTATATTGTAGTTTTGATCTTACGTGTATGGAACTGTGGGCATGGCCCCATTCACATTCACATTATGTTCCACATCCTGAATTCCCAATGGGCCAGGCAAAGCTGTGGGAAGCAAAATGTCCATAGACCTGCATAGTACATTGGACATGCACACTGAGGAACAAAAACTGTCAACGATAAACCGCATTTCCCTTTGACAGTTTAAGCCAGCTCAGGAGTGCTCACTGGACTTGCTCATTGGTTCTGCCATAATGAGCAAGGGTTATGGGGGGTCGGCATCCCTCGCCCATTATGGATAAGGCGACTCTTGCTATACTGCATGTCAAGGAGGGGAACTAACAAGCCACATACTGCTTGCACGTTCAGGGGAGAGACATCCACAAAAGTAGGTTAGTTAAAAACTCGAATGTGACATGTGAGGGGGAAAGGATAGCATAAAGCACACAACACTGATGAGGAGGAGCTGCGCACTGTGGGTGTTTTATTTTCCTCCAGGAATGTTAGTTCACTCTGCAAGACCCTTTCTAGGGCAGCAAGTGGGACCTCATTTAGATTGACTTCACTCAAGGGGACAAGGACTCTCATTCCCACAGGAGCCCCTTATGGAAGCAAAACTGTCAGCCTATATGGGATTACCTTCAATTACAAGTAATGTGCTTTCTTTTTGTTTGGCTTCAGGTTATGCTGGATCAAATACGACACCTGAAGAAAAACTGAACTCCCCTTTGAACGTGAACTTCTATGTAACAGAGACAAACAGATTGAGGAGAGAGACAGAGAGCCATACGCATGGGATGCCCTCTAACGTAGTGACATCTTGGTGAGGCAGAGCAGTGTGGAGCCGCGGAATCCGCAGTGGCCTGCGAAATAGAGAACACCAGAGAAGGACGCCTGAAGGCTGGCATAGAGGACAATGGGGAAACTGCTGTCCGGACGGAGTCCTGGAGACAATCCTATGTGGTGGCGTAACCACAAAAAGGTTGTGGTGGGTCTGGGGCCCGATCAGCAAAGCCAAAACCAGAAGGAACGGGAAGAACAAAACCTCCAGTCTGCAAACCTGTGCTGAACAGACAGACCCACTGAGACGCCGAGAACAATTCCACAAGGGAGTCGAGAGAGAGTAGATTGAGAGTAGACTGAGAGTCGAGGATGTCGACTCGTCCCAACACCACCCCCAAGAATCCACCCACCCCAAGTAAAGGTACCAGGGTGGTACAGAGAAAGATGAGGAAGTAGACACATTTATAATAGTGATTACGAGGCATGGAGAAAGCCTAAGCAGACATATTGGAGAGATACCCAGGACAGTTGTTGGCAATTTTAAATGTGAAGCCTTGAGAAAGCCTGAGCATATATTTTGGAAAATACCAAGGAGAGTTATAACCAATATTAGTATCCGGCGAGGGCACAATTAGAATGTAACAACCTTTCTGATTGGCCCCCACCGAGGCATTACCCGGCTGGGAATCCCTCAGCTGTGATTCCACGGCCATTGTACCCGGGGGGGGCGATGCAGCCCCTCAGCCAATGAGGAGACTAGAAGCTGGGCCATCCCTGCTCCGAGCCACCCCACGGCTGAGAGGCTGCCTTCGCCCCCTGCCGGGGACTCATGTAAGGCTTTTTTTTTTCTTTTTTTCTTTTCCTTTTCCTCCCTCCTCCCTGCCCTCCCCACCCCACTTACCTTCTGCCTCCTTTGTCCCCGGTGGGGGACGATGGCAGCCTCCAGCCGTGTGGAAGCTCGGAGTGGGGCCATCCCTGCTCCGGGCCTCCAAACAGCTGGAGGCTTCCATTGTTCCCCACCGGGGACGCAGGTACATTTTTTTTTTCCTCCCTCCCGCCCAACCCCACTTACCTTCTTCTCCTTTTTTTTTGGGAGCGGACGCGCTGGGAACACTTCTGTTTCCAGCGCGTCCTCTCCCGATGGCTGCCATGGAAAGGGAAAACAGACTCCGTTTTCCCTTTCCCAGCAGCTATTTTCTTGGTTGTTTTTTTTTTGTTGTCTGGAAACATTTCAGGACAGAAAGAAAATGCTTTTCGTGCCCCAGTCATGCAAATCTTGCAGGCCAAGGTAATAAAAGCAATATGACCCTCGCGGCAGGGGTATTACCGACTCGCTTCGCTCGGGCCTATAACTATGGGCCCAGGGGCATTACCTGAGGCGGTAATGTCCCCGCTGCTCGTGTCATATTGCTTAATTGATACTGAAGCCTGGGGAAAGCCTGAGCATACTTATTGGAAGACACCATGGAGAGTTGTAACCAATATTGATCAGGGGAAAGTGAGAAAGCACAAACCTAAGGGCTAGGAGATACCAAAGGGGCTCACCCCCTAGATTGACTGTGAATAATTAAGAAAGCCCACACATATTGATTGGGAAACAGCTAGAAAGCTACCAAGTATAATTAGGAATGAATATTGGAAACCATTACTAAGAGATTTTGGCCCTCATTCCGAGGTTGGTGCCGCCACCGAATTGGTGGTATGGGGACTTAACGGTCTATTCCGACCATTGCGGGACCGGTAAGTCCCCATTTGAAAGGTACCGTTATTGACCCCGGTATCCCTTTGCGGGTCCCGTCCATAATGCCTGGGACCCGCAAAGGGACCTCGGAATAGGGCACAAAGGGGTTACCGGGCACCGGTGTCATTACCGGTGTCCGGTATCGCTTTGCGCCCAGGTCGTAATGACCCCCTTTGAAAACCACTGTAATTTAAACTCAAGTATCAATCTCAGAAATTAAAGATGGGAACAAGTTAAACACAATCATTAAGAGTTACCAAACCCCAACCAAAAGAGAGTCAAGTATAAAGAGTCTAAACAACTAATATACAGAGGAAGGAATGCAAAAGGCTACAGCCAGAAAGACAGTAAGAAAAACATTGATAGGTCTTGTACACTCTGGCATAGCCTACCTATGAAAATACAGCATGAACTGCAGTAGTTCATGTAAGAGCCATTGTGAACAAGGATAAACATTTTCTACTAACTTGCTTCCAGTTAGTGGCATAAACAGACTTGTTACAATTGGAAAACCCCTGAAATAAAGCTCCAGGACATACATCTAAAGAGAAGGTGCCAAGGTGCCAGAAGATATACAGGTGTATAGGCCAGACAAAATAAGCTTACATGATATGCACCGCCTCCAGTACGGCCTCCGCAGTCACACAGTAGTTGTTTGCAAGAAGACGTCCTCGGGAACTGATATTTCATGTGCTTCACAAACCTTTTTGAAGCATAACTTATCGAAGGGAATGTTTCACAAACTGCGACTCCCTACATTCTTTCTGTCTCCGTTCCCTGTACGTCAAGGTCGAAAAAGAATTGACCCTTATGAGGTTTGGTACATGTGCGACCATACTGAGCGCCTACTGAGAAAATGAAATAAAATGAACTGACCTTCACTCCGAGCGCAAATACATTCTCATTTTGCAACAACATATCAGCAGTCAATCATGAGAACCGTTACTCTTGACCACGTGCAGACGCGCTCTGTTTACGAAACTGTGCAGGTGGCTGCCTCAGATTCCAAAATATAGGACGCCAGTCTAACCGCAGAACTTTTGGTGGTGGCTTCTTACATAGACGCAGTAAGGACTTGTCGTACATTGCCTACCAAGATTCACTGCACGGTACGATAGTGGTAACAAGAATAAAGCACTGTTTCACTTTCTACTGCCACATATAAGTAATGCTTACCTTTTGACACAGTGTTCCAGAAGGGTTTGTTTGCGGGGATTTCGGCATACAACACAAAAACTAAATGACCATGGCGGCCGTGTCAAAAGAATGCTACGCACTTGACGCTGCGGCAGAACCAGTCGGTGAAAGCGCAACATCATGACGTACAGCATGGCATAGATTAGCCAATAGAAATCTTCTCCACTGAGCGAACAGGGAAGTGGGGCCGCAGAGCGGACATAGATATCACTAATTCTCAGAGTGCTACTTTTTGATCGTTTTAAAGGAAACTACAGGACAATTTCTCACAAAATTTACAAAAGCACGCTTTGGGGAACAAGCCCCTGCCCCTGCCGCAAAATTGGTGACAATCCGTCCAGTGGTTTGGCCTGTAGCCGTGCGCAAAGGTTTTGCCCCTTTCAGTCTATGGGAAAAAAAGATGTTTTGGGACCCCCCTATAACTTTGCCCCCCCTGGACGAATCCTTACCAAACTTTGGAAACGAATTCAGGGTGGCCCATATACTTCTTTTGCAAACTTTGGTATGGATTTGTCCAGGGGGAGCCGAGTTATAAGCCGCCCAAAAAGTGCTCTTCCTATGGAAACAGCAACTTAACCATAACTACATGGCCACTACCGTGGCCATGTAATATATATATATATATACATATATATATATATATAGTCAATCTTTACTTATTTGTTTTAGTGGTAGGGCCAGATATGATATGATATGGCATTTATAACGCGCCTCTACTCAAGTGTAGGTTTTGGACTGAGGACATTTTTCATTGGACTTTTGATGATAGAATAGCACCCTAAGTAAGTTTGGTTAGGTAGGGAACATTCCCCTAGCAGTCGGGTGAGATGGGCTCTTTTCTTATTATTTAAAATAGACCAGATAAAAATGACCAGCGTGAGTCCAACTCCTTCTTCTGACTTGTTACACTACTCATTCAAATGGGAAATAAGTACCACAATGTGGGTGATAACAATTGGTAATTTTAACATCTGTTGCCAAGAGCTTTGGAACAGTTTCCCCTGTAAGTTGGCACTATGTAGAGAAAATGTAAAATGAAATGTATATTCGCCTTTCCCAGTGTTCCTCTTCACTAGTATGCAGTGTATATAGACCAGAAAAAAAGCCACATTTTGATGGATCGTGAAGATGGGAGGAGGGGGATGCCCTGCCTGTGGAGAGAGCAGGGCTCCCACAATAAGAGTGTCTTAGAACATATGTCCACATTCTTAGTAGCTAAGTGTAAGGGGAAACAGCTATAAAGAGAAAATAAATGTTGGACCTCTAGTGAATGTTTGAGGATACAAAGGACAATTGGGACAGAGCGGGTGCACATATACAGAAAGATGGAAAATGTAGGAGGGAGAAGGAGAGGGTGGGGTGCAACCGGGGTGCGGGAGATTATATCCCTTGACAGCATGTCCCGCAGATGGGTACACTAATCCAACCTATGTACCCACTGCGATGTGGACACCTTCAGCACCAGTAACACCAAAGGCTACCGCTCCCTCACCCCATATGAACAACCGCCTGAAGTATTGGCACCCACGTGTGTCAGGTCAAGAGAGTTCGACGAAAGGTTGGCAGAGTTGCTGAACAAGATGAAGGCATCTTCAAGAGAACGTGAGGGATTTAGGGGTGTCAGAAAAAGGATCAGGAGAATGGAGATCAGGGAAGTTGCTGATCAGGATGGATAATGAAGGAATAAGAAGCATATGTGTTGAGAAGGAGGTAAGCAAGTGTGAATGGACAATCTTTGGACAGGAGAACACAGTGTTGGGAAATGATGAGAGGGAGGATGACAATAGCACGTTTGATGAGGGATATGGTGAAGGAGAAGTAAGGGATGAAGAGTCGGCTGAGATTATCCCCCAAGTAAAAGGCATATGCGTGCGGGGCAGGTTGAGAAATAGGGTCGGCCGGTTGGCGTTAATAAAGAACAGGTGAAATACGAGAAGGGTGTGGGAAGTGGGACGAAGATGCAGCTGCCCCTCAGAGATAAGGTGGCAGGGAGGACACAGTATGTGACCTGGCCCCAGATGGATAAAAACAACAGCTGTTTAATTTTCTAATTTTTTTTATTTGTACATGATTTATTACACAATTAAAAAAACCTTTTACAAAAAAGTACATCCGAATAGTCACAATACATTCATTAATTATTTTTAAAAGGCAAAAGAGTCTGTTATTTTTCCCATCTCTCAAATTTGGAAACACAATTTCATTAAAACATTATTTCCCCTATCATTCTTTACATATTAATGTTATCCCTATAGTGAGGGCACTACTTTCAGCATACTACTTCCCATCTATTTTTTTAGAGTGAATTCCAAGAAGGCCATCACTACTAGGATTAGGCTGATCTTTTCAGCCAAGAGAATCCAATCCCACCATTCTTTAGCAGTGAGTGATTCTGCCTGTTTAATGAAATTTACCAACAATCGAGTGTGAACGTCAGTCAGTGCTTTGCAGCTGTTTACCAAATGAAAAATGGATTCAATCTCTTGCTGCTTACCACAGTATCTACAATGTGCCTCATCAAAGATCTGGTTCCTTGGAAGGTGCACCTCTCTGGTCAGGAGGATGTTTAGACGACACTACATGAAGAAATCCCTGACCTGGGCAGACAGACATTTTTGTAGGTATCTTGGGGCATGAATTATCTATCCCTCTTCGTTCTTCCATGAGGGTCAAGGATGGCATGTACCGTGACCTTGGCTGCATCGTTTGGATCTAGTCAAAGGCTTGCAGTTTTTTCTTGACCCTCAATGGATTGGCTATTAGGGTATCTAGCGTTAGTTACGCTCATCTAGGAGATTGTTACATTGTTCCTTCTATCTAGTGAAACATTTTTCTGACCCATTCGACTCTTTTTGTTTTAAGATTTCAAAAGCCGAAATACTGTCTGAAGTCAGGCACTTCCTACAGAGGGATACCACTTTCCAAGACACTACTGAGGCCATTGATTGCAGTCCCAGTTTGAACCTAATGCAGGCCATTGGAAGGGAGCCTGGAAAACGGAGTACCTTTCTCCAAAATACTCCATCCAGTATACCCCATTATTTCCTTGCTAGCTTGAGAATGGCTTCCGCTCCATATGTTAGGATCTGAACAATTTTCTGTTTGTAAAACATAAGTACAGGAAGCATCGAGAAAAGTCCATAATGTCTTATGCAGAACGCTTGCCTGAATCGCGAGTTTTTCTGCCTTTCCCTGCAGCATTACTAGGTGGGCTCTATCATCCAGGTTATTAATAATTATCATCCCTAGGTATGCCATTGTATCTAACGTGCCCAAGGGGTCTTGGTCTACTCTCCAGATCGGACCTCCCTGAAACTTTCTCCTGGCTGAGGACATAATGAGGACTTTCAATTTATTGGTATTGACCTTCATGTTATTTTCTTTTATGTAAGAAACAAAGCCATTTAATCGGCGCTGGAGCCCAATCGGAGTCTGGTCAATAAAGACCAGATCATCCGAATAAAGGACCCAGGGTAGCTCTAGTTCCTCAAATTTGGGAGGGAAGGCTCTGATCTCTAGTTGCAACTCTCTCAGGTTGTACAGATAGAGGTTGAAAAGGATCAGTGCTAAGGCGCACCCTTGTTTCAACTCTCTAAATGTCTGAATCTTCTCTGAGAGCACCCTTTCCGGTGAGAGCCTGACCTGTGCAGAGGTGTCTGAGTATAAGAGTCTAATGGTCTCTACCAAATCTGGAGGACAATTCTAACTTGATCGTTTCTGCCATAATTATTCCATGTTAACACAGATGAATGCTTGTTCGAGGTCCATAAAGGATAGGTATATGTTCCTATTGGTTTCAATAGCCTTGAGTTTTAATAAATCGAGGAGTATAAGATTTACTGGTGTGCCAACCCCCCTGACAAAGCCAGTCTGATGTGGATCTAAGTGCCCCGATTGTGTTGCCCACTCATTTAGTTCTTTCAGTAGTATGCTAGCTAACAGCTTGCCCAAGGTGCCCAGAAGGGCTATTGGGCGGTAGTTGTTCAGATCCCTGCAGTCTCCCTTTTTAAAAATGTGTACCAATATTGCTTCTCTCCGGGTATAATGGATGCGCTTCGTGTCCAGAGCTTGCTTGAAGATTTTTTATAGTTAGTTCCATGCAGGCCTCGGTATTTTCTTTAAGGACATGAATTGCCAGACCAACTGGGCTGGCCACTCTAGACAAGCTCAATATAGAAATCATGGATTTTATTTCTTCTTTATCTAAACTGAAACCCCAGCTTCCAGTCAAAACCGTCGGCTCCATATGAGACTCCTCTTCCTCACTTTCAAAAAATCGTTCAGTAATGTCTCGCCCATCTGGCTTCTGGAATTGGGATAATAATGCGGAAGGTTAAAATGTTCCCCCATTATTCAACAGTTCCCATAATTGCCCAGTGTTATTTTTACAGAGCATTCTGAGAATGTGCTCAGCATCAAATTAAACCCGAGCGGCTTTGGAAGCCTTCAGGCAGTTTCTACATCTGTGTTTTCTTTCTCGTCTTAAATCTCCTGATAAATCATTACCAGCCTTTTTTAGCTTTCTCATGTCTGCTCTAAAAACTCTCCTAGCTGTCACTAAGTTGTATTTATATTTATGCACTAGAATGAAGTCAGTTTACTGCCTGGTGTTTTCGTTTGTTCATGATACGCCCAGAGAATCCAGGCATAATCAGTTGCCTCTGGATGGTCTTGCGTGAATTGAACATACTGATCTGCTATTGCAGGTATCTCTTGTGACTTTATTCTAAGTCTGTTCTTGCCCTACAAAACATCAATCTGGCCAGTAGTACCCAATTTTCTATTTTGGCAACTCTCACCCCAGGTTAATGCCAATAGCCTATGATAACTTGCAGGCATATCTATAACCATGAATTGAGATATATCTGCAAGAACATTCTAGGAGGCATAACAGTATTCAATGCACACCATTTGATCACCCCCTGACCAGTTATAAGATGCAGAAATATCTCCATAGGTTTGGCCATTTAGCAGTGCCATATCTCGAAGCTGTATTTCGTTCAGCCATAGATTAGCCCTGTTTTCCAGTAGTTCTTTTTGCTTGAGCCTCCCACACTGATCCATCATATGCATGTTAAAGTCCCCACATTGTATCAGTTGGGGGTCAAATATTGTCATTTGAATTTCATCTTTTATTTGCATTATGGAATTCAGGAGGGACAAGTCATACTCATGCTTCATGACTGCCACCAATCTCGTAATGAGGCCCAATGTCTATTAGATTGCCGAGACACGAGTCAGATACTGAGTCCATTTCATCCATTCTCTGATTAGGTTCACTTTCCTTTCTCAAGTGAGGTTTACTGACTCCAAGACACCTTTTAGCTCCATTGTTGGACCTCTTCTGGAACGTTTGATGGGCTGATCGGAGGATGTTTGTGGGGGAGAACATAGTTGCCTCAGGAATGCCCTCCACCCATTAGATTTCCTTTTAACTCCCATCTTCATGTTTTTGTGACTTTTTCTCGAGTGGGCACTGCTGGCTTTGTCTCTTGTTGGTATCATTCACTGTTTTAGGGTCGCTACCTTTCCCTCTTAGCAATTTCAAGAGGTATCACCCTGTTCCAGAGTGATCAATTGGTGTAATAGTCCACCTGGTCTCGCACTTTGATTGGGCTACCTGTCTTTGGGTTTTTCCTGACAATTTTGCTCTTCGCGTCCAACTACTTGTTTAGATGCAGTATTAGGTGTATTATTTCGCAGTTCTTCTATCTGCATGCTCGAAGGACAGGCTTGGGACTTATCCTGGGTTGCGTCCCTGTTTTGATGATCCTTAAAATGGGCTTTAATCCATTTACAGTCCACCAACTCTGCTTCCATCAGAGTTGACTTACTCAGTTATTCTTGCCTCGCGAGGCTGCTTAGGCGATTTTTCCAGTTAAGCAAGGCTGAGGCCTCGCTATACTGCCTATCCAGCCTTTTACTACAAAAGTTTCCAGGAAAAACATCTTAGAGAGAGCCATGGCTATGAGGGTGGCTTGATCTTTCAGGGAATCATTCATGTTTTCATGGATCTTAGTGAAGGGTGCTGTTGAGATGGCTAGAGAGGCCATAACCGTGTTTTTCACATGTGCCATCCTCTCTCTCATCATTCTGCCATCTTCATACCCACTCTCCCTGCCAGTTTGCAGATTCCCTCTTGGTTCTCTTCTAGGGACTGAATATTGGCCACTCTCAGAGGAGCCAGAGTCCAAGTCCGACTGCAAGGAGGACCGATGTATTGAGTGATTCTGCAAGGGTCATCTTATGGGGCTTTTTGGCGCTTGCCATCCCTCCACTTCTTGATCAAGGGGCATCTTTTTGAGCTCTCTCCATGCACATTCCACCTATCCTGTGTTGGCACATTCTGTTTCAAAGATCCAGACCATTGCACATTTTTATTAGTAGTTTCACCACTGGGGCTGTTTGTCCTCTAATCCATCCTGATTTTGAAGACTCCGTCTTCATTGTGCACAGGCCTTAGAGGTTAGAACCAGAATGTCCCTTGACAGTCGTGCTACCAAGAGAGAATTATTTTTGCTCACCAGCTTTCAAGTATTTACTGGCTTCCATTACCCTTTCAGGAGGTTGGCCCTCCTAAAGGGATCGAGGGGCTTGTTCCACAGGATCTGTATAGGCGTCAGGGTGCTTAAGTTCTCCCCATCCAAATTCCACTGTGCTCTCATCCAGACTTTGTTCCCCCTTACGATTGCCTGAGTAGAAGAGCTGGATTCAAACTCGCCGCACTGACCCCCAGTTCCACTCTGCCCCGTCTGTAGGCTTAATTGGTCTGCTTTGCCATAATTGTTAATGGATAGCAGCATCTGAGGTGGCAGCAGATTTAATAGCGGTTCTGAGCAAGTGGGATTTATCGAGCAGTCTAGTATTTGGACTTGAGTTGCCTGCCCCCCTGATTCGTTATTTAGCCCCACCCCATCGCCACTAATTGAGATTTCCTGCAGGGACTCACAGCTTCTTACTGGTGCTTCAGAGAGCTTCCAGTAGTCTCATTTGTAGGCAGGTCCGTGTTACTGTCATTGGAAGAGGTTTTCCATATGCAGGAGGGTATTTTAGATCCTCTTTAATCATCGCATTCAGGCATTTAAGTAATCCAGCGGGGCGTTGAGGTCAGACTCACTCTCACCTCACACTGAACACAGAACACTCGGCGTACTCTGCTGAGGCTCCGCCGGAGCTGGGTGTTTTTTAGCTCCTCCTTCAACAACACCATAGGCAGAGATGACAGACTCCTGTCTCCTGTCTGCGATAGGGAGGCAGCAGCAAGTAGACAGCAAGTATGGACAGAATGTACATAACACTCAGTGATTAAAGATCTCCCACGGCTCACAGCAGGGGCGAGTAAGTGGATATATGAGTTTGAAAAGCAAACAGCAGGGTTGCCCCTGGAAGTGGGTGATATCAAGAGCATGATGGTTGCTGTAATTGGGGACCAGGCTGAAGATGTGTGGGTAAAAGCTGGGTATCTGGGAATAACACTGGGGGACGATGGACATGATGGAGTGTTGTTCAGCAGAATTAGAGCATAGGTGTCGTATAGGCTATGAAGGGCTTTCCCAGATACCCCAGATTTACAGTCCCTGATGCAGTGTACAATGGGCGATGATGAGGACCCAGCTAAATTCATTCTTAAATTAAAAGAGATGTGGAGAGCTGAAATGGGAGGACCATGGGATCATTCAATACCATTTTTCTATTTTATTGTAAAGAGGGGCTTGCCAAAGAAAGTCCAGACAGCGTTAAATAAGATTGTGGGTATCGAAACAAAGGGGTGGCCGGAGATAAAGAGCATATTAGTGCATCATTGCAAAAGAATCAAGGAGAGGGACAGGCTAACAACCCAAAGGCATCAAAAGGAAGAAGCAAAACGGATAGAAAATAAATTGGCAAAGGTTGCTGTCCAGTTACCTTTATTGATGCTAGTACAGGTGGAGGTGGACAGAGAGCACCCCACAGGTTGTGATTGCCACTATTACTGTGCTCTGGGCTGAAGGAGGACAAGGACAGTGGGGTGGGGGCAACAGTATCCCGGCTCACAGTGGCAGCAAGTGGTACCGCAGTGAGGAAGAGGGGGCTTCCAAGGAGCAAGAGGGGGGATTTGGTCCCAGAGAGGGTGGGTTTGGACCATTGCAATGTTGGAATTGTTTGAGTTGGGGGCATTTTGCAAGGGAATGCAGGAGCAGGTCTGCAATGGGGTATAATGAAGGGCCAAAGCAGCAGGCCCAAGGGCCATGAGGGCCCCAAGGGCTAGGGTATCCTCAACAGAGTCAAGGGTATCAAAATCAAGGGTATCTACAGGGGCAACACCAGACATATCACCAGCAGGCCCAAGATCTAGACATAAAAGTGCATCACCCACCACCACAGCAGCAGGGTTGTGGTGCCCCGGTCAACAGGGTACCGAGCGGCAATACCGCTGCTCTGGAGGAACAACAGTGATGGGGTAACCCCTACTTGTTCCCTGTTAATGAACACATATCCCGATTAGGACAGCCCACAGAGAGCGCTTGCATGTCCGGTTTTGTCAACAACCATCCACCCTCAAGAGGAACCCTTGGTGGTGCGCTGATTGGAAAGAAACAGTTCATGTTTATGCTGGACTCGGGTGCAATGAAATCATGCATCATGGAAATATCTCCACACGCATGGATTCTCTGGGGCTATTTCCACTGTTTCATACACTGAGGAGCTGGATGTAAAGGTGGGGGGAAGGTGGTGCGGGCTCCATTACTATATTCTGAAGGTTTCCCTGTTACTTTGCTGGGCAGGGATCTGCTCAACAAGTTAAACATGACAATATCTTTCACAGAACGCGGTATAGTTTGCTCCATACATAGGATGTGCGTAATAAGGGAAATGCAGATAATACACGCAATGACAAGGGATATGGTGGTTTGCGGGACTCCTGTCGACCTGGACATGTTCATTTATGGTATTATTGTGCTTGTGGAGGTGCTGCCTCAGATTGCTAAGCAATATTGGCGAGTGCACACAGATTTCATCTTTCGTCCAGTTGTTGGTCTCTGACAGGAGGGTTGTCATGCTAGGAATAGACAAGGATGGATGTGAGTGGCACATAATTTCTCTGTATAGACCCAACATTACAGTTAAAGGAAGTGAGAGACGACAAGCTGTTTAAGAACCATGACAAAAATGGGGAGATAATATTAGAGATGTGTATCCCACGCGACATAATTGTACAGTACCGAAGGGTGCAGTGAACCCTGATGGCAGTACTAACTCCACCTTTATTTCTTGATGAAGACTTACAACACGTGCCTCGTGAGACTATTGAAATACGTGACACGTGTGTGTATAAAACTGAAGCCAGGTGTAGTACTACCCAGGGTAAAACAATGGGCCTCATTACAACCCAGGCGTTAAGGGTTAATGCCGTCGTTAACCCTTAACGCCTGATTCCAATTTTAACGGCTGCTTTTAGCAGCCGTTAAAATCCATGGTGCTAAACCGCCTTGGTGCTAATTACGGCACCGTAATTTACGGTGCCGTAATTAGCGCCTTCCCCACTCCCATTATGCCCTATGGGGCAAAAATGGGAATGGGGAAGGGTAAATGGGAAATGGGGATTTACCGCCCCACTCACCTTGGAATGGGGCGGTAAATCCACCATCCACCATGGTGTAAACATAGTTTACACCATGGTGGTAAAGTTGGTGTACTTACCGCCTGGGTCGTACTGACCCCCAATATCTGTTATCAAGGGAGGCAGAAGAGGGTGTCAGAAATACATTAAAGGTCCTACTGGACCAGGGTATCATTGTGCCGTCCACCTCTCCATGTAACACAGTGATATATCCTGTCAAGTAATCAACAGGGGGCAATTGGAGAATGATTCAGGACATACGCTACTTCAATGAAGTGGGACAGAAAGAATTTCTGATCATTCCTAACCCTGCGACAATTCTATGCAGTATCCCCAAAGAAGCCACATACTTCGCTGTAGTGGATTTTAAGAATGCATTCTTCTCGATTCTTCTCCATTCTGAGTCAAGATACCTCAAAGCATTAACACAGGGCCAAACGCATTTTGAACACACTATGTTACCTCAGGGGTACTGTGAGAGCCCGGGCATCTTTAACAGAGTACTGCACACTGATTTAGGGAACATTAAGGTACCTAGCATGATTATCCAGTACATGGACGATTTGCTAGTGTTTAGTGACAGTGAACAGCACTACCAAAGGGATTCCATCATACTCCTACAATTGCTGGCATATAAGAGGTACAAAGTTGACAAGGCTAAGTTACAATACTGGCAACATGAGTTGCTCTATCTGGGGAGGTTCATATCAGTGAATGGTAAAAGAATACTACTAGATAGGGCAACGTCAGTACGCACCACCACCAGATCTGCCACAATTAATGAAATGCAGACATTTATGGTGCTATACAACTACTGTAGGGCATGGATCTTAGATTACCCGTCATACACAAGACAACTTCTGCAGGTCCTTACGGAAGCACAAAAACAAAGGATCATAAGCTACAGTGGCCGGCAGATATGATCAAACAGTTCAAGGATCTAAAAGAAGTTATTAGTTCAGCACCCGTACTGGCCACCTCAGACTACACACAGGAATTTTACTTGTTCTCACATTCAGTTAGTCCGTTCATGACCGCAGTGTTAATACAGAAGAGCACTATGGGCCATGAGCCTTTGGCCTATTGCAGTGGAAAACTGGATTCAGTGATGCAAGGCAGTTTGTGTGCGAAGAAGCATTAGCAGCTGCTACATTTGCAATAGAAAGAAGTTCGGCTATTGTAACGGGGTGCTTAGTTACATGTGGAACACTCTCTATTTGCCATCCCGAGAGGTCAAAATCCATCCTGACTACACATAGATCTTCAGCATATGAGATTATTATTTCAAAGCCCACATTCACCTTCCTAACAGATATGCCCACTGCCGAAGATCTAGTGCTGCACAACAGTGCCACATATGAGGGGCAGGAGGATGATATCCCCAAAGCGAAAGATTGTGTATTGACAGAGGGGTAGGTACTGTTTGTTGATGGATCATCCACAATTGACGAAGAGAGTGGATAGAGACATAGAGGGGCAGCAGTGGTAAGACATGAGGAAGGGGAATACGAGACAGTGGTTATGAATAGGTTGCCCATGCATTATTCTGCACAAGCAGCAGAACTCATAGCGTTCATCGAAGCATTGAGAGCGTCCCAAGGGTTGCATGTCATAATATATTCACACTCAGCATACATCACAACAACTGTGCACTCCGATATATATCGCTGGAAAAGGAGGGGGTTTGGGAGGCTGGAAGGGTCCCCAGTGCAGCATGCATAATGTCCAGAAACACTCATAGAAGACATAAACCAGCCATCTGTCATGGCGGTCGTTAAGTGCACTGCTCACACTAACGGGACTGATGAAATATCAATGTGGAACACAGCCGCTGACGCAGCAGCCAAAATGGCAGCATATCTGCCAAATAAAATGAGTGCTGAGTACATCATGACCACCCTATCACGAAGCGAACATCCAATACCTTACACAGCATTGCCTATCTCCAAGATAATCAAGTTACAGGGAAGGGTACCAGAAAGGGAGACATAATTCTTTCTATAAGGGGGATGCAAGCAATACCCAGCAGATCTATTGTGAAAGCAAGACAGCTCCAGTAAGAAAATAATCCCCCAGGAGTTGCTAATAGTAGCATTTGAACAATTACACTACCCATCCCACAGTTCAAAGCAACACATCACTGTGTACATGCAGGAGGACTGGTTCATACCAAACATTCAGGAGAGCATCAATGAAATGGACATACATTGCACCAGATGTCAAAGTTTCAGTACAGAGATGACACTACAGACGTTATAGGGCACATTGCTCCACCCTACTGGGCCGTTCCGTAAATTACACATAGATTATGCAAACGTGGGTGAGCGTTGTAATGGCTCCAGGTATCTCTTATTAGTGGTTTGCCCTTTCCCATGGGAGGTGGAAGCAGGGCCTTGTGCACATCTGGATGCCAAATGTGCTGCTAGATTTTTGGTACTTGAGGTATTCCCTCGATGGGACGTGTGCAGGGTTTTAAGGTCAGACAATGGCACACATATTTCAATGCACTGTTTCAGCACATCACACCACTGCTTGGCATTCAGCACCAGAAGTGTTCAATTTACCACCCACAGGTCAACTGTGTTGTGGAGAGGATAAACAGGCTCCTCAAAAGCATATTGTACACAGTGTGTACCATGTTGAAGAAGAACTGTGTACACTGTTTGCCCCTCGCCCTATTTAGTTTACACACACCTCCCAGCAAAGACCACTATTTGGCACCTCACAAGGTGGTCACTGGTCAGTGCATGCACATCCCCATATCTCCTGTAAGAAGAGCTTCAGACGCACATAGGGTGGCAGCGGTGTTAGGTGACAAGTTCAAAGATTATTTGACCAAACTAACGTGTGCAATTAAATGTGTCCCCTGACAGATTGCACCTCCCACACTTGAGACAGCAGACACACCGGGCGAAGCTACCACAACGGAGATAGATGCTGAGTGCATGGCCACACAACCGCTGCTGCCTGGTGTCTTTGTGTACTTTCACAATGTTGTGTGTAGGTGGAACAACCCTCAGTTCCACTGGCTCTGCGAGGTGGTGTTTTGCACTCCTCTCACTGTGAAGGTAATCGGCTTGCAATATTGGGCCCACCTCTCCGAGGTCCGCAGGGCAACTCCAGACAGAACATCAGCACTTTAGTTATCCTAAAGGTGTGGCAGTAGTACCAGCACCCTATCTATCTCACCGGCGCGTGCAAGCACAGTAAGTGCTCGGTGTCACACTCCTCTAATGGGCAAAAACTCAGCTGCTTGTGCCGTATTTCTATTTTTTTTTGGGGAGCTCTTTCTCTCTTTCTCTCTCTCTCTCTCTCTCTCTCTCTCTCTCTCTCTCTCTCTCTTTCTCTCTCTCTGTCTCTCTCTCTCTCTCTCTTTTTGTAAAGGTTCGTCTTGTACGCCTATCTTTTTCTTTGTAGTTCTGTGTATTCTGTGTCCATTTCTGGAGAGAATGTGATGAACCTCACCAATGTTAATAATTGTTTGTTAAGTGTGGCTCAGAAGTGTATATGCACAAATGATAATGTTTGAGTCTGTGCCTATTACTGTGGAATTACCGTTATTGCAGGTTTCTCTATAATATTGATGGTATTGAATCCTTATGGTGTTTTAATTGAGGCAACACATTGTATGATGAATGGGATGGGGAATACCTCTTACACCAAATAACAAGACTGAGTCAGGAAGTTGGCAAAATGTCTCTGTTTTATTCTCAGTTATCTAAAACAGGGAATTACAACGGACATACATGAATTTCGCACAGCATAGTCTCAAAGTATTTAATAAAAAAACATTCTTATTAACAAAAATGTGTCATATGTGATGTCATAATAAGAAAACCTATGTGAGGTTGTGGTTCGTTCAAGGGGAATATCTAAGTATACTCTCTATAAGGGACTGGATTGTCATTGGGTCTCTACAGTCAGGTGGACAACGTATGCCCTCCCCTAGTGGAAGTCATCTTCAACAGTTATCAAGTACACAACATATCATTGGCTCTCAAACTATAAGAACCTTCGTTGTATGGCCCTCTACAATTGGTTGGCATGCGTCTACCCTTTTGGAACATTTGAGTTCACTAGCAGAACGTAAGATGGTATCCCAGTTGCTGATGGGTGGACTTGACCGTACCTCCCCACCCAATTAGCTCAACATCTCTCATAGCTCATGCCTTCTACCATTCGGATTGTCTTTGAACTTGGCCTTGTAGTAGCTTTTCTTCTCTGAGAATATAAGGGAGTGTGGGCATGTTCTTATCAAGGTTCAGGGCTTCATGCCCACTTCTATTTCCAGGCTGGACTCACATGACAGGAGACCGTGAATCAGCCCATATTATAGAATTTCATTTTCTTGAATAAAGAATCTTGGCACTCATGGTGTTCTCTCTTTGCAAGTTAACAAGGAATGTCTCAGTGTCTTACATTCACTGTTCTTCAAGGACTGATAATCAGTGTTGGCTGCCTTAGCCTTTGACACCAGGCCAGACAGCTTTTCTTTGGTCCATCTTCGAACTTCGGCTTATTTATTTGCTTCGACACACACGCACAGCTATCAATCCTCCTTTCTCCATGGATTGAGCTTACCAAAATTGTGACATTAAAGATCCAGACTCTATATAAATTGGCGGCACTGCCTGCAGTCTATTCACTGTGTATAGCCAGCCTTCATGATTACATTGTCTACTTGCATTACAGCATCTGTAGAGCTATAAAATGGCTTGCATTTTATGCAGTGCTTCTTTACACGTGCAATCTTCATTACGCATATGAAAGTCTTCTTGGTTCTTTACTTCGCCATGAGATTCTATAAGGTCTATGCATTTTCTTCTTGGGTCATCCTTCTCAGTGGTTCATCCTCATTTCTTGTGATGTCCTTTTCGCATCTTACCAATTCTTCAGGGATCTCCCTCAGGAGACCGTCATCTCTTTGGGGATATACAATATAGGGTGTTCTCAGTCAATGCCTTCTTTTAAATGCTCTTCATGTAATCGGCAGCATTACTGGCGTTGCACATGTCACAATTTATGTTTTGCAACATATAGGCAGAATAGGGGTGGGACCTCCTGCAGAGAGATTCAGCTGCTCATCTACACCTCTCCTCTCTGGTTGATTTATCGACCACTCCTTCACCAGTGTCCACATCTTGGTATCCTCTCTTGAAAAAGTGCTTCTTTGGAGTCCAGACCTTCACCACTCCCTTCAGGGATCCTGCTGATTTTACATTTTCATCAACACTCCAAGTCATGTTGCTGCATTGTTCATTCAGTTTACAGTAGATCCATCATCCCACATACTTTCTGTAATTTCTTGGCTGCAGGAATTTTGTTCCCTCAGGTGCTAAAATACTACCCTCTATATATTTTCTGATTTCTTCATCTGTCAACTCCTTTGGTCCAAACCCTGATTCAACATTGATCATGATCTTCATTTCTACTGCCTTCTTTGCTATCTTATTATCCTGATAACACAGAATTCAAACATCACTATCACCAGTATTTCTGCCAGGAATTTGAAGATATTCTCCATCCATTGTGGAACCCATGAGAAGACAGATGCGAAACAGCTGTCATCGTCAATATTTTCTGTCTCATCTTCCATTTGATCGTGTAGCTTTGTTAGCAACATTATAGCCTCTGTCAAGATCCCATTCTCGTGAGAAGGTATGAATGTGCAACATGATTCTCTGATTTTTGTGCAAACACCTCCATCCATCGCTTTGATCAAATCAAGGACATATCTCTTCCGAAGGGTAATCAGCCTTATGGCCCTAAAATCTTCCTTGATCGCATTGTGTCCCTTTATGGTAATGTTGATTGTCTGCAGTAGCACCCAGCGAGTGATTTGTAACCACTTCTCATTCACCATAGTCTGGATTCCAGGCATAAAAATAGCACTGAACTGGATGTACAACCTGCGCTCACATGGAATAGCATCAAAAGCTTATATCGATTTAGCTGAGAAATAATTCTCCCTCTGTGTCCGGTTGAGGAATTCGGGTGATCTTCTCTTTCTCAAGTGAGCATCTGCCTTTGGAAACTCTCCAATGTTCAGGTCACTTTTTGGAATTAATAATGCTGGAACGTGAATAAGCACTATGGAGCACATCGTTCATATCTTGTCACTAAATTCTGTGTTTCTTGTTCCTCTCTTGTTTTCAGATCTTGCACATAGTCTTCTCTTTGGGATGTCTTTCAGTTACACATATCAAGGATGCAGTTCTACCCTGGAACTGTCCTCGGTCTGGCAGAGTGCGAGATGTGCTAGGAAATAGCTTTTTACACTGGAACCTCTGTAGCTATGAATAACTTAGTGTTCCCCATAGCATATGGTATGAGAGCACAAACATGGCAACTCTCCTTGGAAGTTCTCTCTAGCACCTTTTTCATGTGCTGATACCACAAGTTATTACCCAAGCTGTACTGTCTAAATATGTGTCAATCTCATCATCATCTTCCTCTGCACTTCTCCAGTGTCTCCCCTTTAAAATGTAGGCAGCCCATGGAAACAACTCTAAAGAAGCTCTGCTCTGGGAAGAAAACACTTGAGACCTTGGCTCATCAGTAATGGGCAAATCTACACGAGTTACTGGAGTGGACTTCTGCTTTACTTGGACAAAGAAAATAAAGAGTGTGAACCAGAAGAAACAAGAAGACAAAGATAGAAACTGAGCATGCATATATTACACACCAGAATATAAAAACACACCATTTATGGCATTCTGGAATTTCTTGGGCTTGCTCATTCCTTAAAACCATACCATTTTTAAGATTCCTAATTTTTGCTATGCTCAATTAAGGAAGGAAAAACACTTTTTAATCAAATACGTTATAATAAGTTTTGCAGCTGCAGGATTTCTTCCACTATCGATGTAAGCAGCCTTTTAATCACAGGCCCATTCCTAGTATCCTGTAAAAAAAAGTGGAATGTCCACATCTCTTCTAACAAAGGTAGGATAAGCTTGAAGAATGAACACAAAGACAAGAACTAGAAGTCTATGGGCATCTCCGTCTGACAGGATCATAGACTCAATTAAACAAGCATTCAGTAAGAAATAAATCAAGGTACTGCTCCTGCTCCATTTATCAAAACCAAACTCGAAATCTAGTTCAGGCATATTTGTGATGCATCAGCAATTTTCTAAAGTTCATTCTCACAGAATTCTGTGACTCAAGCAACAAGTTTGCATACCTGCTAAAATATCTATAAGGAGTGTCCCAGGAGAGCCACAGTCCAAATGTAAATCTGCATTTATCAGTCAATCCGTTGGTTTATCGTCCTTCCTCTCTGTCATCGAGCGAGTCTGCAAATGATGAAATTGTTCTTCTTGTCTTGCTTATGTACCAATGGCTGGGGGTGCTGCGGCCTTGCCCGTGTAGAGCTTGATGTCGTTCAGATGGATTCATGCTCGTCTGCCTTCAACTTTTACTGCTCAGGGAGTAATGTCCTCCAATACATAAAGTCCAATAAATCCTGGCTCATGCCACTTCCTAGTGAAGTTTCTGATCAGCACAGTGTCACCAGCAAACAGTCTTGGTGCTGATCATAGTTCTGAAGATCAGGTTGCTGACAGGTTTTCACCTGTGTTCTGAGGCCGACCCCCATGTCACTTGAGTTGATCTGAAATGACAGAGATACCAGCTGTCATACATGTAAAATATTCATTTAATTAATTTCCTAACATTTTTGCTGTACTCTGGGCATCACTTCTACTCCTCGCTGGAGGAGTTAAAGGCATTCTCATTCGTCTTCCTGTCACTAGCTCATGGGGTGTGAGTTGGTGGGCCAACCCGGCTGATTCCTTAGGGCATATAAAGCTAGGGGTAGTCAATAAAACCATCCATTTTTCAGCATCAACTTAAGCTTGGCAACCCTTTCATTAATAAGGCCATTGAGTCTCTCACATTTCCCATGTGCTTGCGGGTGATAATCAGAAGAAAACTTGTGTTTAATGCTCAACAATAATCCTATTTTTTCAAACAACCCATTATCAGATATTGGCACTTTACACACTCACTATCTTGGAAAGACTTCAGATACTAAAAACGTTGCTGTGTAAGAGGCATCATTGTGTTTACAAGGACCTGCTTCAATCCACCTATAGAAGGGACACACCACCACTGCCAGATACCTGTCTCCATTACATACTTGCTGCATATCAACACAATCAATGTGTAAATGCTGAAAGGGACCATTTGGTCATGAATGACTCCTCTAATTGTTCACAATGTATGCCCAGTGGTAAACTGTTGACATACAATGCTGTTTACTACACAAAATGCAACATGTTCTAACAGGTTCAGCACAAACCAGTCTTCTGCAATTGTGTAAGCAAGACTTTTCCTAGGTACATGCACAAGGTAGTGCATCTGTTCAAGCACTACCTTTAACAAAGCTACTGGTATTACAGACTTTCCAGTACTGCCCTGTCGCCATAATGCTTCTGTGGGGGATAAAGAACACCCCCTTCACTTCCTTGATTCCTGCTCTTCTTGTGGTGTACTGCCTTCCAGCTCTATTAATGGGGCTCTTGGTAAATGATTAAATCCTTCATTCACTACCATAATCGTAACTACAGTCTCCTTGACATCTGGAGTATCAAAACTTAATATATTTGAAGAATATGCAACCCTTTTGGCTTCTACATCTATGGCTTCATTCCCACAAGAGTTAAAGTCAGTTCACTTAGTATGCGCTGCATAACTTTCGCTACGGCTACTGGGAGTCGTAGTGCCTAAATAAATCTGTCCAATAATGATGCATGCTGTACTGGAGTGCCGTATGCTCGCAGGTAGCCCCTCCTTTTCCAAAGAGCTAGTCCTGCATGTACGTTTGACGTCACATAGGCAGAGTCACTGTACACTGTCACTTCCTGCCCTTTATGTATTTCGAGCGTGACAATAAGCGCTACCAATTCTGACGCTTGCGCTGAAAAGTGAGATGGTGGTCTTGTACTTGCTTCAACCTCAAATTCACCATTTCCTTTATGCCTCACTTCAGCTGCGCCAGAATGTCTTTCTCCACTTGTTTGATCAATTTTCAAAGAACCATCAATAAAAAGAATTTCCCCTCCTGGCAATGCGTTCTCTTTTACGCACAGTATATCATCATAAAACTCAATATAATTTGCACAGTCATGCACAGGCTCACACTCTGCCACTGGCACAGCTACAATGGTGACAGGGTTCACTATCTTACATCTGACAATTTTAATTGCTAGATTTGATCATATTACTTCATAAACAGAAGCACTCTGAGATTTCAATGTACCCTTGGGTTTCTCCTAAATGGCAAACAAAGTATGTTCCATAAAAAGCATCATAGAACAACCCATTACACTACTTGTCGATTTCTTAATTGCAAACGTAGCGGCTGCCAATGACGGTTCGCAAGGAAAATGCCCTTTCATAAATGGGTCTAAAATCCCACTGTAATATGCCAGAGGTTTGTACCCTAATGTAGTCCTCTGTGTAAGCACTGCCATCATAACTGTCCTATTTGTATGTGAAAACAAGAAACACTGCTCAGCATAATTGGGAATTCCTAAAACAAGAGCTGTACAAATTGCTTTCTTCAATTCTTCAAACCCTCCAGCCATTTCCTCAGTCCATTCTATTTTCTCCTTATTCACCTGTGCTTTCTTTCAGGCCTGCAAAAGGGGTCTTGTGTATGAACTATAATCAAACACTCATGCTCTCACATAATTACATAATCCCCAAAGCTGTTGCATCTGAGTCACTGTGTGTTCTCATGATCGCTTCAGCTCTTTCAGGTGTTACCCTCTTTCTCTCATGTGAGATCAACTGGGCTAAGTACAGCACCTCTTCTTGACAGTACTGTAACTTTTCTTTGTCTACTTTGTGTCCCTTGTCTGCTAAAATAGTCATCAATTGAATTGAGTCCTGCCTGCACTCATCTTCTGATGTGCTACAAATCTAAATGTTATCTAAGGACGGCATCATGGTGCTTTTCAAATCAATATTGCCTACCTCCATCTGTAGGACTCTGTAAAAAAATCGATGGGATCTCACAGTACCCTTGAGGCAAATGAATGTGTTTCAGACGGATTCTACAGAACGTAAATGAAGTCAAGTCTTGTGAGTCCTTGTGCAACGGGATTTAGAAAAACGCATTCTTCAAATCAATCACCATGAAATATCGTGCTTCTACTGGTACACTGCATAGTATCATCGCTGGATTAGGAACTAAAGGAAACAACCCTCCCTTTGATTATTTCACAGGGTACACCGTGGTATTACACAATGATTCTGATGGTACCAGAATACCTTGTTCCAACAGTACTGAAATAGCCTAAAAAATGCCCTCACCTTCCTCTCGAGACGTGGGGTATTGCCTTGCTCAAGGTAAAATCGCTCCTGGTTTCAGATTTATTTTAACCTCCCCATCTCCCTTCAATAGGCCTACATCATAAGGGATTGTAGTCCATACAGCGCTTGGCACTTTCGCCAAGTCTTTGTCAAAAAATGCTGGGTGCTACCACATTATCACCATGCGCTGGCTATCTTTTATCAATTCTAATCCAATATGTAATGCTCATAAAGAACACTAATTCATCATCTGATGGATCATCTCCAAATATGTCATCGTCGTCAGTCAGTCAATCAGTCAGTCAGTCAGTCAGTCAGTCAATCTGCACCCTTCCCCAATAGCAATCACTGTTCTCCATGACCTACCCGCATCATGTGTTCCTTCGAGCATTGCCATTTCCCCTTGTACTATGGCTGCATCTAAATCTTCTCGGTTCTTTACTTCGCCATGAGATTCTTTAAGGTATATGCATTTTCTTCTTCGGTCATCCTTCTCAGTGGTTCACCCTCATTTCTTGTGATGTCCTTTTCACATATTCACAATTCTTCAGGGATCTCCGTCAGGAGACCGTCATCTCTTTGGGGATACACAATATAGGGTGTTCTCAGTCAATACCTTGTCTTAAATGCTCTTCATGTAATCGGCAGCATTACTGGCGTTGCACATGTCACAATTTATGTTTTGCAACATATAGGCAGAATAGGGGCGGGACTTCCTGCAGAGGGATTCAACAGTTATTAAGTACACAGCATATAATTGGCTCTTAAACTATAAGGCTCTTAATTGTATGGCCCTCTACAATTGGTTGACACATGTGTACCCTTCTGGAACATTTGAATTCACTAGCAGCACATAAGCTGGTGTCCCAGGTGCTGATAAGTGGACTTGACCGTACCTCCCCACCCAATAAGCCCAACATCTCTCATAGCTCATGCCTTCTACCATTCGGACTGTCTTTGAACTTGGCCTTGTAGTAGCTTTTCTTCTCTGGGAATATAAGGGAGTGTGAGCATATTCTTATCAAGGTTCAGGTCTGCGTGTCCACTTCTATTTCCATGCTGGACTCACGTGACAGGAGACTGTGAATCAGCCCATATTATAGCATTTCATTTTCTTGAATAAAGAATCTTGGCACTCATGGTGTTCTCTCTTTGCAAGTTAACAAGGAATGTTTCAGTGTCTTACATTCACTGTTCTTCAAGGACTGATAACCAGTTTTGGCTGCGTTAGCTTTTGACACCAGGCCAAACAGCTTTTCTTTGGTCCATCTTCGAGCTTCGGTTTATTATTTTGCTGCGACACACACACACACACAGCTATCAATCCTCCTTTCTCCATGGGTTGACCTTACTCAAATTGTGACATCAAATATCCAGACTCTATATAAATTGGCGGCACTGCCTGCAGTCTATTAACTGCGTATAGCCAGCATTCATGATTACTTGGTCTACTTGCATTACAGCATCTGTACAGGTATAAAATGGCTTACATTTTATGCAGTGCTTTTTTACAAGTGCAAACTTCATTACGCATATGAAAGTCTTCTTGATTCTTTACTTCACCATCAGATTCTATGAGGTCTATGCATTTTCTTCTTCGGTCATCCTTCTCAGTGCGTCACCCTCATTTCTTGTGACGTCACCGGCCTTTCCTTTTCACATATTTACACTTCTTCTGGGATCTCCCTCAAAAGACCGTCATCTCTTTGGGGATACATCATATAGGATTTTCTCAGTCGACACCTTGTCTCAAAGGCTCCTCGTGTAATCAGCACCATTACCGGCGTTGCACATGTCACAATTTCCGGTTTCCAACATATATGCAGAATAGGCGTAGGTCTTCCTGCAGAGGCATTCAGCTGCTCCTCTACAGTATTATTGGGGCTTTATCGGGGAGAGTATGTGATAGGGTGAGGTGATATAAAGGGGGGGTGGGGCTTTATACTTAAATGGGACAGTACATATAAATGTTAATATTATTAGTGAATTTACATATATTGATAGCAACATGAATGTTAACAATAATAATGGAAATACATATAGGAGTAGCAACAGTGTTGATACACGTATTAATGATGGTTATAGCAGGAATAACATGACAGAGAGTGTATGTGCACAAGCGGCAATGAGGGTAATAGTAAAGAGTTTGTGCCCAGAAATTTGAGGGTTGTTTCAAAACATTATGATGGCATTTTCAATGGCAATTTTAAGACCAGCACCACTGAGAGCGTGTATAGAATAATGAAAAGGGAAGTACGCAAAAAGTATGATATGTATCAACAGCTGGGTTTGGATGCGATTGAGGATATATACTCCAACTCAAGGTTGCCAACAGTTGGTATACTGACATGAGTGGCATGGAAAGAAACATTGTGAATGGCAGCTGTTATGTGTGTTCACTCCTTCCACACATGCCAGGGGCTCCCAAGGTGTTAGTACTGCAAGCAGTCCAAATTGTACAGGCACACTGCCTAGTTCATCTTGCAGAGGAAAGGGGAGCCAGAGAACATTCAGGGTGGTGACTGGGGTTGCCAAGAATGGGTTGTTGATGAATGGAGGTGGAAAGAAGGGAAGAGTGTAAGATTGGAGATGATGCCGGGTTGCTGATTTCCATCAGAGTGTTGAGAGTGCTGGGGGGGGTGGTTACTGCCAGAGTTGTTGAAAGTAGTCTTGAAGAGAGATTCCACTAGGTCTGGAGAGTTGGAGGATGTAATGGTGTAAGTGAGGGGGACAGGCAGGGGTCTGGAGGGAGATAGGGTGAGGTGTGCAGAGATGAGAGGGCCTGGTTGTTGCATATTCTGTGTTTGAGTGGAATCTTGGGTGTCTGTAGCATGTGTGTGAGAGTCAGTGGGGTGGCTGAGGAAAGGTTGCTGGCAAGTGAAGCCAGATTGGCACCTAGGGATGTAGAGACTAAGATGGGATGGGGTCAGGGGGTAAGGGGGTGGCACAAGGGTAGGAGAGGGTGGTGTGGCGATGTTAGCTGCAAGGCCTGTGGGTGGCAGAGAGTGGTGTCTGAGGGGTGTGTGTTTCCCCCGAATTCTGGGTGTGTGGATGGTATGAGGGAAGGATGAGGTAGGCATGGGGGTTGTCAGTGTTTCCGGGACACCAAAGTGCCCCTCTAATATGGGAGATGGTTGGCATTATGGTTAGTCTTCTGCGTCTTCTCTGGTGGCAAGATTGGTCAATGGAGGGGCTCTTAGTGCACTCAACGGAAGCAAGATTAGAGGAGACAGAGTTCAAGGGACCCCTGGAATCAAGCGTGTGTCTACAGTGAGATTCAATGCAATGGATACACTCACAATGCAACTGGAGTTAACATGGTGGGACCTTACAATGTGTTACTAGCGATGGTAACATTCAAGCACAGCTGGAAGTTGCTGCATAAAGAATAGAAACAATAAATCTCCTTCTGATTGGAATGAAGATATCAATGCATCAAAAGAAGGATAACTGCATTTTACCATGCTGTGATTATTTGCAGAGTACATGCTCAAGAAAAAGACACACCTCTCCAGACCCCGGCTGGCGACTAGTGTACTATTACTGTATAAACTTTGTTTTACTTTTGTAATACAATATAGCTTCAATAGTTTTCATGGCAGTACATAGTCCCAATTTGTTTGGTGACATTTGCAGGTACCCAATCCGATTCTTTGTATTGTTGCTTAGATTGATATCCCAAAGGAAAAGAAATCTGAAAGAGTCAATGTAAAGACGCAAATATGGTTAACTGAAAAGAATCCATTGGGATCACAAGGGCTACCAAACAAAGGTTGAACAAGGATTCTAAGGACCGCTTGAAAGGTTGTGAAATCTGACCAATAGTCCACAAAACAGGAACAAAGGGGCAACTAAACAACCACATTATTGAGTAGATTAAGGTGCTGGGACTGACTAGAACTGCCATCATGTGGATCCTGCAAACCTAGTCATTACATGCAACTGACCTTATTTTTAAATTACATTTAAGGTGTTCTCTGTCAGCTCAGTGGCCCCAAAGAACACTGTGCACAATATAACAAAGTAATCATATCCAGCAGTTTACATCAGAATAGATTACTCTATGTTTGGACATGACCATATTAGGACAAGTACACAAAATAAACCATACACAGTATAATTCAGTTCACTATAATAGACTTGATCAGTCAAATAACTTGGTGTCAAATTGTCTGCAGACAACACAAAATTAGTGCAAATGGAATACTTAAAACCACTACATCACTTATGAAGTAATGAGAATACCATAGCCAATACTTCAAGGGCAAGTCACTCGCTCAGCATCAAGACAAAGCCTAGCAACATGAGTTTTAACAAATGGGAGAGTTTATTTGGAGGCACATTTTCCACTTCAAAGGGGAGATTGTATTCTGCTACAGAGTCTCCCATTCAAAGGGGAGAACTTATTCTGCAATGGAGTCTCCCATTCAAAGGGGAGAGTTTATTCTGATAAAGGGCCTCATTACCCGGTAGGCGGTGAGCCATGGCGCTATTAGCGCCATGGCTCATGCCGGTAAAATACCGGCACCGCCTTGGCGGAAAGGGGATTTACCGGCCCATTCCAAGGTTGGAGGGGCAGTAAATCCCCCTTCCGCCATTGCCCTTCCCCATTCCCATTTCTGCCCCATAGGGCTCTATGGGAATGGGGAAGGCGCTAATTACGGCACCGCAATTTTGCGGTGCCGTAATTAGCTCCGAGGTCCCTTAGTGGGTTGGATTTTAACGCCTGTAAAAAGCAGGCGTTAAATCCCCCAACCCGCAAAGGGACCTCGTAGTAAGGCGGTAGGGATTTACCAGTACCGGTATTTTACCGGTACCGGTAAATCCCTACCGCCATCCGTGTAATGAGGCCCAAAGAGTCTCCCATTTAAGAGGTTGGTTTTATCCTACTACAGTGTCTCCCATTCAAGGTTTATTCTTCTACGGAGTCTCCCCCATCGAGGGGGAGAGTTTATTCTGATACAGAGTCTCCCCTTGAAGGGGGAGAGTTTATTCTGACACAGCGTCTCCTTTCCTTTTCAAGGGGAAGATCTCATTATGATACAGTGTCTCGCACCATCAAGAGAGAGGAGTTATACTGCAACAGAGTTTACCTTTCAAGGTGGAGAGATTATTCTGATTCAGGATCTCCCCTGTTCAAGGGGGAGAGTTTTTTCAGCTATAGAGTCTCCCCTAGAAGGGGGAGCATTTATTCTGATACAGAGTCTCCCCCATCAAGGGGGAACATTTATGCTGATACATTGGGCCTCATTACGAGTATGGAGGTAGGCATGCTGCTATTAGCGCCATGGCTGCCTCCATACCGGGCTCTAATACCGGGGTCTGTGAATGAGGAATTACTGGGTCATTCCGACCTTGGAGGACCCGGTAATTCCTCATGCACAGAACCATTCCCCATTCCCATTTGAGCCCCCATAGGGCCCAATGAGAATGGGGGTGGTACTAATAACGTGCCCTTTAATAACGTGCTTGTTATTAGCTCATTGGTCCCCTTGCGGGACCCGGAAAGGACATCTGATTTTACCAGATGTCTGTTCCGGGTCCTGTAAGGGAACCTCATAATAGGGCATCCCGTAATGAAGGGTGCCGGTGCCGTACTGGCACCCTTCATTATGGGAGCGCCTATGTTATAATAAGGCCCATTGTCTCCCTTCAAAGTGGAGAGTTTATTTGGATATAGAGTCTCCCCATCAGGGGGAGAGTTTGTTCTGCTGCAGAGTCTCCCCTTCAGGTTGGAGAGTTTATTGTGCTACAGAGTCTAACATTCACAGGGGAGAGTTTATTCTGCTGCAGAGTCACCCCATCAAGGGGCAGAGTTTGTTCTGATACAGAGTCTCCCCTTCAAGAGGGAGAGCTTATTTTGATACAGAGTTTCACCCTTTAAGGGGGAGAGTTTATTCTGAAGCAGATTCTCCCTTTCAAGGCAGATAGATTATTCTGCTATGGAGTCTCACCCTTCAAGGGGGAGAGTTCATTCTGATACAGAGTCTCTCTTTCAAGGGGGAGAGATTATTTTGCGATGGAGCCTCCCTTTCGAAGGGGAGAGTTTATTCTGCTAAAGATTTTCCCATTTGAAGAGGAGAGTGTATTCTTCTACAGAGCTTAGTCTTCAAGCGGGAGAGTGTCTTCTGATACAGAGTCTCCCCCTTAGAGGGGAGAGTTTTTTTATCTACAGAGTCTGCCATTCAAGGGGGGTGGGGTGTATTCTGATACAGAGGCCCTCATTACAACCCTGGCGTTAAGGGGTTAATGGCACCGTAAAAGGTGGCGGCGCCGTTAACCCCTTAACACCTGATTACGAGGTCCCTTTGCGGGTTGGAGATTTTAACGCAGGCGTTAAAAACCAACCCACAAAGGGACCTTGGTGCTAAGTACGGTGCCGCAATTTGCGGCACCGTACTTAGCGCCTTCCCCATTCCCATTGAGCCCTATGGTGCAAAAATGGGAATGGGGAAGGGCCATGGCGGTATGGGGAATTACCGCCCCGCCAACTTCGGAATGGGGCGGTAATTCCCCATTCCACCATGGCGGAGTCGGTAAGTTACCGGCATGGACCATGGTGCTATTAGCACCATGGTCCAACGCCAGAGTCGTAATGAGGGCCAGAGTCTGGGGAAGAGTTTATTCTGATACATAGGGGGTCATTCCGAGTTTGGAGGCAGCCATGGTGCTATTAACACCATGGCTGCCTCCAAACATGGGTCTGGGTCCGTGGTGTCAGAATGTGGACTTAACGGGACATTCTGACCTATGCGGACCCAGTAAGTCCCCATTTCGAAAACCATTCCCCATTCCCATTTGAGCACCCATAGGGCTCAATGGGAATGAGGAAGGAGCTAATAACGGGCCCGCAAATTGCGGGCCCGTTATTAGCTCCATGCTCCCTTAATGGGTCCTGCTAAGGCTGGCTGGTGGGACCCGCTAAGGGACCTCGTAATAGGGCGTAGGGGGTTAACGGCACTGGCATCCTTATCGGTGCCGTTAACCCCCTACCGCCAGGGTCGGAATAACCCCTATAGTCTCACCCTTCAAGGGGGAGAGTGTATTCAGTTATAGAGTGTCCCCTACAAGGGGAGAGGTTATTATGATACAGAGTCCTCCCCATCAAGGGGGAGAGTTCACTATGGTACAGAGTCTCCCGCTTCACGGGAGAAAGTGTATTCTTCTACAGAGCTTTTTCTTCAAGGGGGAGAGTGTTTCCTGATACAGATTCTCACCTTTAAAGGGGAGAGCTTTTTTTCGCTACAGAGTCTCCCATTCAAGGGGGCGTGGTTATTTTGCTACAGAGTCTGGGGGAAAGTTTATTCTGATACATAGTCTCCACCTTCAAGGTAGAGAGTGTATTCAGCTATAGAGTATCCCCCATTAAGGGGAAGAGTTTATTATGATACAGAGTCTCCCTCTTCAAAGGGGGGGGGGGTTATTCTGATACAGCGTCTCCCCATCAAGGGGGAAGCGTTTATTGTGATAAAAAGTCTCCCCCATCAAGGGGAGAGATTAGTCTGATACAGAGTCACCTCTTTCAAGGGGAAGAGTGTATTCAGCTAGAGAGTCTCCCCTATGAGGGGAGAGTTTATTCTAATACAGAGTCTCCCTATTCAACGGGGGGAGTTTATTCAGCTATAGAGTCTCCCCTACAAGGGGGAGAGTTTATTCTGATACAGAGCCTCCCCCATCAAGGGGAGTGTGTATTCTGCTACAAAGTCCCTGATTCAAGGGGGAGAGTTTATTCTTATACCGAGTCTCGCTCTTCAAGGGGGCAGTGTATTGTGATACAGAGCCTCCCCCATCAAGGGGAGTGCTTATTCTGCTACAAAGTCTCCCATTCACGGGGGAGAGTTCATTCTGATACAGAGTCGCCTCTTCAAGGGGGAGATCTCATTCTGATACAGTGTCTTGGACATCAAGGGAGAGGTTTTTATTCTGTGACAGAGTTTACCTTTCAAGGGGAGCATTTATCTGATACAGAGTCTCCCGCATCAAGTGGGAGAGTTTGTTCTGCTACAGTGGCTTACCTTCGAAGCGGAGAGTTTATTCTGAGGCAGAACCTCTCTCTTCAAGGGGGAGTGCGTACTCTGATGCAGAGTTTCCCCCATTAAGGGTGTGAGTTTATTCTGCTACAGAGTCTCCCATTCAAAGAGGAGAGCTTTTTCTGATACAGTATCCCCCATCAAGGGAGTTTACTCTGCTAATTGACGGGTTGCATTTATCCTGCTATAGAGTGTCCCATTAAAGGAGGAGGGTTTATCCTGCTATGGAGTATCCCACATTGAGGAGGAGAGTTTATTCTGATACAGAGTCACCTCTTCAAGGGGGAGATCTCATTCTGATACAGATTCTGCCCCATCAAGGGGGAGAGTTTATTCTGCTACCGTGGCTCACCTTCAAAGGGGAGAGTTTATTCTGATATAGACTCTCTCCCTCAGAGCGAGAGTTTATTCTGCTACAGAGTCTGCCCTTCAAGGGGGAGAATTTATTCTGATACAGAATCTCCCCCATCAAGAGGGAGAGTGTATTATGCTACAGTGTTTCCCCTTAAAGGGTAGAGTTGATTCTGGTACAGTCTCCCCCATCAAGGGGTAGAGTATTCTGATACCAAGTCTCCCCTGTAAAAGGGATAGCTTATTCTGATACAGACTCTCCCCCATCAAGGGGAAGGGTGTATTCTGCTACAGAGTCTCCCCTTAAAGGGGCAAAGTTGATTCTGATACAGAATCTCCTCCTTCAATGGGGAGAGTTTATTCTGATACAGAGTTCCCCCATCAAGGGGTAGATGGTATTCTGATACCAAGTCTCCCCTGCAAGAGGGAGAGCTTATTCTGATACAGACTCTCCCCCATCAAGGGGAAGAGTGTATTCTGCTACAGAGTCTCTCCTTAAAGGGGCAGAGTTGATTCTGATACAGAGTCTTCTCCTTCAATGGGGAGAGTTTATTCTGATACAGAGTCTCCCTTTTAAGGGGGAAAGATGTTTATTCTTCTACAGAGTCTCTCCTTAAAGGGGTAGAGTTGATTCTGATACAGAGTCTCCCCTTGCAAGTAGGGAGTTTATTCTAATACAGAGTCACCCCTATCAAGAGGGAACATTTATTCTGATATAGACACTCCCCTATCAAGGGCAAGGATGTATTTTGCTACAGAGTCTCCCCTTCGATGGGGAGAGATAATTCAGATGCAAAGTCTCCCCCATCAAGGGGGGGATTTTATTCTGCAACAGAGTCCACTCCATCAAGGGAGAGAGTGTATTCTGCTACAGAATCTCCCCTTTCAAGGGGGAGGGGATATTCTGCTACAGAGTCTCTCCCCATCTAGATCAAGGCTCAACAATATTTCAGAACAGAGACTTCTCTCACCTGACTGGACTTTTCCAATTCCCTCCATAGAAAATCAGAGACTTAGTTAAATAAAATGCCATATGGTGAAGGGTTCAAAATAAGAGGAAACTAATTTTTTGTCTTGGGGAGAATGTATTTCACAGGGGGAGATTGCATTTCAGAATGCATTCTCCCAAGGAGTCTTTTCTTCAGAATAGATTCTCCAATGGGTGGCTTTGTTACGGGGGAAGGTTTATTTCATGACATCGGCACACATAATATCTGTGCCATGGAGACCTCCTCTGTTTCTTCAGTGCGTTTAATTTTATACCTGCATGAGAATTTCATTCAGGCGTGAAAAAGATGGATTCCTCTTCAATCAAACCCAGGTTTTGCACCCGCTCAAAACCAGATGGATTCCATAGGAATCTATCAGTCTTTTGCAGGCAGGGTTTACTTGTTCACATGGAGAGGGAAATGGACAAGAAAAGGCAAGTTTGCCCCACTTTTACTCTTTTCTTGACCCCTAAGACTTGTGGACATAAATAAATGCATGAAGGAGACCCAGTAGAATGTAAGTGCTAATGTATGTGTATGCCTGCATGCTAGCAACAATTTCGAGAAAATAAGACCTGAAGGGCAATGAGGCAATGCATGAAGTTCGGGCTGCATTGACCATGTTGGCCCTGTTTTCTGGACCAATGTGGGCCTCCTTGATGTCTGTGCAGCTTATAGTTTTGACTAATTTTACTGAACTCATGTGCTTTAAAAGGTACCATTTCAGAAATGTTGACACAAAATGCATCAGTGGCTGCTAATCAAGCAGCTTGCAATTGGCTTGCATAAATTTACTCCACTTTCTGTGGTGCCTGGATCATTGTTATCCTAGTCCGACCCTGCTTAGAATGATTTTCAAGAAACAAGAGAATGGCCCTCATTCCAAGTTTGGAGGTAAGTACTGTCCATTACCGGCATGGCGCAAATAGCGTGTCCGAGCTGGCAGTAGACCGCTAAAAGCGCACAATTACGAGTTCGCGGGCACAAGCTTTGTGCCATGCCGGTAATGACCGTAGCGGCATGCCGCAAAAATGCCTGAAAAACCCCCTACCAGCATGAACTGCACCGTAACGAACACTACCACCATAGAGCAACGTGGCATTATCAGTGACCTTTAAATAGCGGTCACTGTTAATTACGGTCACCGTTAAAATGTGGAACCGGAAATAGCGTCATCACACAGGAACTGGAAGGAGCACGGCGGCCATCTTTAAAAACACAATCCATTGCCATCCTCACCAGACAGGACCCCTGGCACACTGTTGACATACCGGAAAGTTACCACCACTACCGAGGAATGTCTAAAGCACCAAAGAAGGGAGCTGCCCGCCTCCGAAAGGAGCGGTTCAGCCCAGACGAACTGCAAATGCTAGTTTTACAAATGCTAGCATGCTGAGACTGTCATCAGCAACGACATGAGGAGGGTGGCGGTGCTAAAAAAAAGACACCTGGGCACTAGTGGCACAGAAGGTGAGCGCTGTGGGCAACACCCCCCGCACCATGAAGGACTGCCGCAAAAGGTGGGACGACCTGCGGCTGAGGATGTGGAGAATCCTCTCTGCAAATAGAAGCCAGGCCTTGGAGACTGGAGGAGCCCCAAGTTCGCCCATGAAACTCATGCCGTGGGAGGAGACATGTGCGGCCATGATAGGCTCCGAATCCATCGAAGGGGTCGGCAAAATGGAGTGTGGTGCAAAGTCATCCGCTGATGGAGGTGAGTGTCCAAAGTCAACACCGCCAACGCCAATATTATGAATGTCACTGTTAAGGTCTGGCCAAGGAGTCACGGCATGGTCGGTCACACCACCCCCTGTAAATCATGGCAAAGCAAGTGAGACCCAAGCAAGTGCCAGGTGCAAGGCTGTAACGTAAATGACACATACTGCACAAAGTGGCCTATTCCATGAGGCCCACAGGGCAGTTGATGTAAACAGTGTGCATGTCAGACAGCACAGTACCCGGCCAACATGAGTGACACCGACATATGCATGCATTTACCACCCAAATATTGAATGATGTGCCGTTCCTTCCCTACCCAAATGCCGATAACCCACAAATATCTGAATGTGCGATTGTAGCAATGTATAAATGTTGGCTCTCAAATCATCACTCATGCCGCCCCTCTCTTCCACCCCCACAGGCAGTGAGCATGACAGTGAGGAGCAGGAGAGCAACTGTCCCAGCACCTCCCGGGGCCAAGGCAGGGGCCGCCGCCTCCCAGCAAGGAAGACAACACCTGGACGCAGACCACCAGCTCCAGCAAGGCCGTGGAGGGTGCACCGCCACCACCCCACTCTCACCCCTCCCTGCACTGGCTGCAGACACATGCCCAATGCCACGGTCTGAGAAGTCGGTGTGGCAGGGGAGGTGGCAGCCACGGCCCCCCTCGAATTTGCAGACAGCCCCAATTCCATCTGTGGAGCAACAGAGGACGACACAGTTGCTGTCGTGCACACCCCAGAAGCCTACTCTAACCCCCAGGTCACTTTAGTGACTCGGGTGAGACCGACACATTTGAGCAATCTGGCCAAGGACCAACACAGGAACATGCCAGTCCAGTGCCCAGTTCCCTTGAGGAAGCGCCAGCAGGACATGTCAGCCCAATCCCCTGCAGGGCCACTACATCATCTGCAGATGCACAGCGTGCTGCGCAGCTCACAGCCCTGATCACAGATTTTATGCAGGACAATCAGCAGGCCAGGGAGGAGTGGCGGGATGAATTGAGGACACTGGGCCAGGTAATGACAGACAGCACCAACGGGCTCTGTGAGGTCCTCGGCCGCATAGCCGATGCTCTGGAGGCTGCACATCCTGCCCAACAGCCCCAGCATGAGGACACCCCTTCAACTAGCAACACGACCCAGACCAGCCCACTCCGTCGGACGTTCTGTGGCCAGCGCCGCCGGGACATGTCTCCCCTGGCTCTGGGAGCGCAGAGTGACTTTACTGCCAGCCACATGTGGGCTACGTGGACCCTATGGGACTAGTGTTGGGGAGTTGGGGGGGAGTGGAGGGGGTGAGGGTGTGTGGGGGAGGTGGGGGGGAGATGGAGGGGGTGAGGGTGTGTGGGGGAGTTGGGGGGGAGGGTGAGGGGGGTGAGGGTGTGTGGAGGAGTTGGGGGGAGGGGAGGAGGGTGTGTGGGGAAGTTGGTGGAGTGAGGGTTCATGGGGGAGGCGGGGGGAGTGGGAGGGGGGTGAGGGTGGTTGAGGGTTTGTTTTTCACTTCGACATTTTCACTTTTAATACACCGGTTGTGTTGCAAAGAAAAAACAGAGTGGACATTCATCATTGCACATGTGTCATTTAATATATAACAGTGCATAGTGTACATGTATCCCCACACCCAGTGCCCTATGTCCTCAAATTATGACACCCTCTGCTGACTTGTGTGTCAGAAATATTGTCCAATCAATGACTGAAGCACGGCACGTCCCTCCTGTGCATCAGCACCCTGATGATGTCCTGCCACATCTTCCTCCTCCCCTTCATCATCATCTGGTGGTAGCAGTTCCATGTCAGGGGGCAGGGGCACGTTCCGACGGATGTTATATTGTGCCGCATTACCGATACCATGGTGATCTTGGCCACCTTCTCATGTCTGTAGACGAGTGCCCCACCCGACCGGCTGAGGCGGCGAAATCTTGCCTTCAACAGGCCAAAGGTCTGCTCAATCACCACAAGTGTACGGGTATGGGAACGATTGTAGTCCTCTCGTGCCTGTTCTGTGGGTTTCAGACAGGGGTCATGAGCCACGGCTTCAAGGGTTAGCCAGCATCACCTGCATGAGAGGGGAATGAAGGTAAGTGTACATAGATTCATGGCGGACAACTGTACTAGTCTCACATGGCAGCAGGTAATTTCTGCACATACGCACATGTCTCTGGATGCATTTACCCCATTTCTGGCCACGCTATGTGTCCTGTGCAATGGACTGATGGAGTGGGTTGCATCTTCGAGATGGGTCATGGTGTGCACTGGCATCTTGTTGCACGCGCAACATATATACATGAAGCAGTGTTGGAGTAAAACTATTCATGTGTTGTGTCCTGTGAGAATTTGTATTAGGGAGTGTTGGCTGTAGTCAGGACCATATTTGACATTCTGCACTGATCAGTTCCATGGTGACTTGCAGCGCTCCAATGGGTTTGCGGAACCAGGGATACACTGTGGTATCCCTGGTTGGCTCAATTCAATGCACTCGCAGGGATGACTCTCATGTGTGGTGATATGCTGGATACAACAACATAGTGCATATGCAGTGCATAGTGCAGGATGGCCGTACGGTGTGTGAGGGCCATCAATGAGTGGTGCATGTGTTGTGGGATGTGGGCTGGTTAACTGTTAGTCATGTAGCGATAGGTGTCGAACTTACTTCATCACTATGGAATTTGGTTGTCATGTGCAGTTTCAGTTGCTCCACCCAGGTGGAGTATGCATCCACCCCACTTCCCACCCAGGTGGAGTATGCATCCCCCCCATTTCCCACCCAGGTGGAGTATGCATCTCCCCCACTTCCCACCCAGCTGGAGTATGCATCCCCTCAGTTTCCACCCAGGTGGAGTATGCACCCACCCCTCACTTCCCACCCAGGTGGAGTATGCATCCCCCCACTTTCCACTCAGGTGGAGTACGCAGCCACCCCGCCTCACAACCCCGATGCACTGCAATGGGCCTCAGGCAACTCACCAAGCAGCCAGGCACGTCGTCCAGCATGTCGCTCCATGAAGCGTGGTAGCATGGATTTCCGCAGGAGCAAAGAGTCATGAGTTAATCCTCGATATCAGGCACAGCAACGTGTGATGATTATGCTGGCGTTGCATACCATCTGCACATTGATGGAGTGCTATTGCTTGCGGTTGCGATACACCACCTCCATGGCATGCAGGACTACCAACTCCACGTGGGTGCAGTCAAGGGCACCTACACAATTTGGCATGCCTGCCAGTGCATGGAAGGCAAATTTTGTATCGAATATCTCCTGGGGAGTCTGTGGTAGGGATATGTAGTCCCTTGTGTGTTTGAGGAGAGCATCCAGCACTTGGTTTAGTATCCGGGAAAATAAGGGTTGTGATATGCCATGCATGTGCCCCACTGTGTGCTGTTAGGTGCCTGTGGCAAGGAAGTGCAGCACAGACACTACCTTCAGTAGAGGGGGGATGGCGGTGCGTATTTCTATGAGGCTCACTATGTTGTCGTGTATCAGGTCCACTACGGTGGTGATGGTGTCACGGTCAAGCTGGTACAGGGTGTGGATCTGCTCAGGTGTTAGGTTGAAGGGGGCGGCTCTGATGCGAGGGGTTGGGGGCTGCTGGCGTGGTAACGGTGGCTGCACTGGTGGGGCATGCTGGGCCTGTCTCACCCTCCTTCTCCTCCTATGTCTCCTCTGTGGTGGGGGCTGTTGTTGTTGTTGAGGCCTTGCACGCAGGGCCTCCAACTCCAGCAATGCTACTACTATTGGCATCACCTTGGTGTGGGAGGGGGTGTGGTGTGTGGGTGTGCTCCTTTTGTACTGGCCCTCACTCCATTGCCTCCACCTGTGTTGATTGTGTGCACCTCTGGCACTTCTAAATACTGCTCAGGGTTCTTTACACCTTCTCGGAGATGCTGGTATTTACTCCATGCCAGTAAGTTCTTTTTCGGCCTTCGGGAGGCCGTTATTTGCATGTCCGCATTACGTGGGATCAACTCCGGTTTCGGCATGGCGTTAATGCCGGCATAGTGTGTCACGCGCGCACCCATAGACCGCTATTTACAGCATCGGAAAGTACAATGCCATAAATAGCGGTCTGGTTGGTCAGAATAGCCCGGAGTGGTAAGCGATGCCGGTAATCCTTTACCGGCATTGTTTTTACCTAACCTCCAACCTCGGAATGACCCCAAATGAAGGAAACCTGAAATCAAACTTTCAACACCTCCCTCGTATTTCTTTTTTTATTTTTATTAAGCATTTGGCTTTACAATTGAAAACCTTAAGCTTATACAGATGATTAATATCTACACATACAGAGCAATATCATCACTTTTGTTTTGGGATGTTCTAACCCACTAGTCCATGCCCTGCAACATCACTGTGCATTGCTTGCATCAGAAACATCAAAAATGGCCACCGGAAAGCATTCTGCTCGCTAATAATCACCCAGAAGTGCGCAGGAGAACCTGAAAAATAGGCCGCCAATCCACTTTTGCCCATGTCAGTTGTAACACAGAAGACCACTGCCAAAACCCATCATTTGGCTACCCACACAGTCACCTGAAACTACTTGAAAAAGCAATGCTGATTGCAAAAGAAACACAGAGCTGTGTGGAAATCTGTTTTTCTTGGTTGTCAAATTTGCAAAAATCATGGTTCACAAACCACACAAAAGATCCAACCTCCTTGTTTGGTGTTAAACATCATTCTATTTCAAGAATCCACATAAATACAATATCAGCAGAAGTACATTTACAAGAACAAAATCCACCTTTAAAGATGCTTGCTGGAAAGAAATATAGCAAAATGGGCGCAATACTGTTACTCGCCTCTGTCAGAAGCTCGCGATCTCTAAACCTGTAATTTTAAAGTTGTACATTGAATCAAAATATTCCAAAGAAGAGACTTCCTATCAAAAGCAAGATGGGTTGTTATAATTCAATCCCTATATTTAAGAAGGCTGAAATTAAGAGATTTGTGGATATTTGTTAAAAATGTAATTTGTATTTTAGGACAAAATTGTTAAACTTGGTTTTCAAAGTGAATTAAAGCTAACTACACTGGGCTTCAAAGACATTCCACACCCTTTTACCCAACAACAGAATCTTTCCCCTGCTCTCTGCTAAGAAACTGGCAGGCTGGTGTGAAAGGAACTGGGAGGGGGAGTTTGGCCTGTTGTTCTGCTAGCAGACAGAGGACTCCCTTGAACTGAATGGAAATGCTAATTCGGGTGTGAACTGAAACCAGCCCTGGCAGGAAGAAGCCCATGTGACTCTCTGGCTCAGCCAAGACCTTGGAGGCGGGCCCAGACTGAGATGTGGATTTTGAACTGGAGGAAATACATGTTTGAGGAAAAGACTTATAAGAAATTGTATCGAACTGGCAAAAATATGGAATTTAGAGATTATTAAAATGAAAATATTGCTCACAAGTAGAAACTACTCTGGAATGTTTGTGATTTTCAGAGACTGAAATATCAAAATGTGGACTTTATAGCAGTTGTGATAATGTGAAAAATATGAAAATGTACCGGAATATGTCCAGAGGGTATGCGCATGTATGGGGAAAAAGTTGTGCAGATTTAACATTGAGAAACCAACCAAAAGCGCAGAAAATTGTCATTTGTGAACCATAACTCTTATGAAGATGGGACTTGAACAGAGACGTGCCTTAATTAATCTGTGATGTGTGTATATAATATTAAGCAGTTGGGGATATTGTGAATATGTGTTTTAGGAAAAATAGATTTTCTGGAACAGAAGCAAAGGGGAGGATTTTTCTTTGGACCATAAACACAGTGTCACTCTGACACATCATGACACTCTGTTCCTTCTCAAATCAGGGGAGAGGGAATTCCCTGACCTATCAGATTCTTAGAGGGTTGGGCATAGTATAATCAGCCTCCCCACCCCTTTGGAAAATGGATACATAGGGACTGCTGAGGACAGGCAAGACACACACATTCACCCATCACTGATCGACTGGCGAAGCACTGTGAAGGAAGATCCAGACTCCAGAACCCTGAAGCAGAGGCCCAACCCAAAAATCTGAACCCTTCTCAGCGGGCCTTTAAATTCTTGCAACCTGATTTTAACCCCTAAACTGTCACGATGCCCGCTCCTGGGGAGCCGGCTCAGGCCCTGCGTCCCCGAAAGCGGACATCAAGTCCCCGGGGAAGGTCCCAGCAACCCCTTATAGGGGCCCTTTGGACAGCGTCCTGGCGCCTATGGCGCCAGGCTCATTATGAAAGTGTTTGGGTGCACTTACCTGATGCAGATGATGCTGCAGAACCCCGGCCTCCTTGAGGCCTGAAAGGAACTACTTTACCTGTGGGACTCATTTACCACCCGGGCGTGGTCAGGGAAGGATATATTCCTGATTAGAGGAAGGACATATTCTAGGAACTTCTTCCAAGGCTATTTAAACCACACCCGATCAGCCACACGTGCTTCGCGTTGTTCTGCATCTAGCAGCTGGACGCTCACCATGTCTGCTCCTGCATCCTGACTTCTGCCACGCCTGCCAGCAGCCTGAATCACCTGCAAAGGAAGGGAACAAGAGAACAGAAGAAGGAAAAGGCCTTACCTGCTAAATCTGCATCCCAGAGACATTTCGCCGATGATCCTGAAAAGGAAGACATTTATTTTTAAAAGCACATCACATCGATCGCTGCAGCGCCTCATTCTACTCATCTTATAGGGCGCTTCCATGTTCTGCAGCGACCATCTGGATTCACAGTCGCGCCCCAGCGCCTAGGGAGAAAAAGACAATAACGAAGGTGAGAGAAAGAAGGGAAAAGGGAAGCTAAATCTCCATGTTAAGACTTACATGCTGGGTCATTCCCTTTTCGTTTCGGGTCCGCGCCGCATCCAGGCATTTTCGGACCCCGGCCCCTAAGGGGAAAAAGACATCAGCGTTAATGATTGAATGAAAAGACATTACCAAGACACTCATTAAAGACTTACCTGATTTCCACAAGGATTTCACCTCTCATCTCGGGTCGGTGCCTGTTCCCCGGCATTCCGTACCCCGGCCCCTATGGGGAAAAAGACACTAGCATTAGAACATTAATGCATGGACACAAGGGGAACCACTTATCAAAAACCTACCTGGAAGCCAAGCAAGTTTGGTTCTCACCAATCCGAAAATCCAGTGAAGTAACTGGATACCAACGCGCCCCCGCATCTGAAACCACCAATCCGAAAATCCAGTGAAGTAACTGGATACCAATGCGCCCCTGCATCAGAAGCAGGATGGAGATCTCGTCCTTCCAGACCCTAAGGTGAGACGCTACGGGGAAGCACAGAAGGGTTTTGAGGACGGTGAGAGGGGTAAGTGGGAGGCCGATTGCATTACCCCGCAGACAGTTAACCCCCTATTTTCACCTACAGAAGGATACTTCTGCGAGTCAGACAAGCCAGATTTGGGGCCCCGTCCAGTCCGTCTCCCGACCCCTGCGAGACGAGGTCACAACAGCACGAACCAGGCCAGCGCCTCCGTGGGAGTCAGGTGAGCGTTAAAGAACGCGAAGCCTTCCTACAAATTCCCACCCAGGCGCTATGGAAAATTCTGAGACTGATCAGTTGGCCCAATTACTGGGGGAATTATGGGCCGAAGTACATGCCGCTCGTCAAGAGACTAATGCCCTCAAGAGGGAATTAATAATATCAAAGGAAAGAACTGATGACCTGGCCAGACAGCTTTTGCAAAGTCAATCTGGGCAAACTCCTCTACCCGGTTCCGGAGGGAACCCCGCTCCTGTGGTTCCCAGTAACCCTGTGCATATGAATCTACCTGGAAACATGCCGCTGGCCCCACCCGAACGCTTTGCTGGGGACCCCAAACGATTTGCCGTATTCATGAATCAGTGTCGTTTGCACTTCCTATGCAGGCCTGGGGCCTTCCCTAATGATCAGACCAAAGTAGCCTTTGTATTGTCATATCTCTGCGGCTGCGCTGCCGATTGGTCAGTTCCACTGGTTACTCAGAATGACCCGATTCTCCGTGATTTTCAAGGATTTCAAGCAAGCATGGAAAGGTTATTTGCTCGACACTCTCAGGGGCAGGCTCTGGATGATGAACTTCTATCCCTGCGACAGGGCAATCAGGATCTCCTATCCTACATTGCAACCTTTAATAGACTAATTGTAGAAACTGGGTGGCCAGAGGATAAGAGAATCACGTTATTTTATCGAGGTTTACGTGGAGAACTTAAAGATGTCCTGGCCCAAGTTGTAAATCCGCCCCGAGAATGCACAGAATATATAGACTTAGTGGTCCAATTGGATCACAGACTCCAGAATAGAAAAGCAGATCAGTCCAGGTTTGAGACCCGGGTGTTGGTCAAGACCCACGCTAACCCCATGGGAGTTGATGTCTCAGAGCCTATGCAAATTGGTGAAGTTAAAGGACCTTTAACTCAAAAGGAACGTGAAAGGAGGCGGAAATTAAAGTTATGTCTTTATTGTGGGAACTCTGGACACTTTCTACGAGATTGCCCGGCAAAGCCGCCCCGAAAGGCGGTAGGGGCCGCTGATAAAAACCTTGAAGACTCTGTTTCGGGAAACGACTCAGCCCGACAAGCGTAGGGGTCCGCTTGCCGAGCTTGAAAACTAACTCTCAGACGTCGCATTTCATAGTGCCAATGGTTCTCGTAGATCCAGAACAGCCTAAGCAGTTGCATGCAATAAAGGCATACATCGATATTGGAAATTATGTGGACCGTGAGTTGGTCTCCAGGATTAACCTCCCTCTCTGTCCTAAAACCAGCAAAGATGTCATCACCACAGTAGATGGAACTGAAATTGCCTCTGGACCGGTAACGCATTCCACTACTGAGGTGACTCTTATTGGTCCCGACGGCCATCGGGAGGCAGTTGTGTTTGATGTAATCAAGGCCCCACAGTTTCAGGTTATTCTTGGAATTCCTTGGTTAGAGACACATAATCCTCGAATTGATTGGCGAGCTAAGAGAATAACCTTCCCGGATTGTGCACAAACCTGTTATCCAGAAAACCTGAAGATTAATCTAGCATCTGTAACCTCTGCCTCCATGCAATTGCCTCCGAAATACCAAGACTTTCAGGACGTCTTCCAAAAGGAACAGCCAACACGTTACCTCCTCATCGATCGTACGATTGCCAAATCGATCTGGTGCCCGGTGCACAACCCCCTTGTAGCAGGATTTATGCCCTTACCGAACCTGAGAACCTGCATCTGAGACAATATTTGGATCAATAACTCGCCAATGGTTTTATTCGCCCGTCAAAGCCCCCGGCATCCTCAGCTTTGTTCTTCGTGCCTAAAAAGGAAGGCGACCTCAGAACTTGTATCGATTACCGTGCATTGAATCAGATAACGGTTAAAAACCGTTATCCTCTGCCTCTGATCCCTGAACTCCTTGACCAGGTAAAGGACGCTTGCATATACACCAAGTTAGACCTCCGGGGGGCATATCATCTGGTGCGAGTAAAAGAAGGCGACAAATGGAAAACGGCCTTCCGTACTAAGTATGGATTATTCGAATACCAGGTAATGCCCTTCGGGTTGTGCAATGCGCCTGCTGCCTTCCAATTCTTCATGAATGATGTCCTTCGGGAACTCATCGATGTTTGTGTTGTCGTCTATATCGATGACATTCTAGTGTACTCTTCTTCGGAATCTGATCACAGAAAACACGTTAGGGCAGTTCTGGAAAAACTGTGCCAACACAAACTGTTTGCTAAACTGGAGAAATGTGTTTTCCATACCACAGAAGTTGAGTTTCTCGGTTTCATCCTGACACCCAAAGGAGTCCGAATGGACTCAAGAAAAGTGGATGCCATCCTCAAATGGCCATCACCTAGCTCTGTAAAAGGGGTTCAAAGCATGCTCGGCTTTGCCAATTTCTATCGGAGGTTTATCCCGGAATTGTCACGCATAGTACAACCCATTACTGCACTCTTGAGGAAAAATAAACGTTTTGAATGGTCTGAAGAAGCCGAGCAGGCCTTCCAGGATTTAAAAGCTAAGTTTACCTCCGCACCTATATTGAAACACCCACATCGAGATCTCCCGTATGTCGTCGAAACTGACGCATCCAGCCCAGACATGGGAGCAGTTCTGTCTCAAAGAGATCCCGAAACCAACCAACTACATCCCGTAGCATTTTGGTCCAGAAAATTCTCGGCGCCAGAGATTAATTATGCAATCACTGACAAAGAACTGTTAGCCATAAAGTCCGCTTTTAAAGCCTGGTGGCATTACCTGCTTGGTGCTCGACATACCATCACAGTGATCACTGATCACTGGAATTTACAGTATTTGAAAACCGCCAAGGCTCAGTCATCACGGCAGCTCCGATGGGCTTTGTTTTTCGCTGAATTTGATTTCGTGATTACCTATCGACCTGGCTGCAAGAACGGCAAAGCAGACGCCTTATCCCGAATTGGAATGGGAGAACCTGATACAAACTCAGAACCAGTACCAATAATTCCCGAACAAAGAATTCTAGGCATGACTTTGTTACAGACGCTTGAAGACATTCAAGTCAGAGTGAAACAACTCCTGGACCCTACAGTCCTACAGGATTGGATACAAAAGGGATCAGACTTTACCATAGATAATGGTTTACCTTATTACCAAGGACGCTTATTCCTGCCACACAAGGATTTACATGAACTAGTTATTTCCGGTAATCATGATACATTAATAGTGGGACACCCCGGTATTGCCAAGACAATGGAAAAGGTGAAACGACAATTCTGGTGGCCCTCTTGGCGAAAAGATGTTAAATCTTTTGTGATGTCCTGTGGTGTTTGCGCCCAAAATAAAGGTCAAAAGAAAAGACCAGCCGGTCTCCTCCAACCTCTAGACGTACCGCCAGCACCCTGGCACACCCTATCAATGGATTTTATTACGGACCTGCCTCCTTGTTCGGGATACAATACCATTCTGGTAATTGTGGATTTGTTTTCCAAAATGGCCCACTTCATTCCTTTGAAAGGTTTACCTTCAGCTGCTGTCCTAGCCAAAGAATTCCTCGAAAATATTGTTTGGCTACATGGATTCCCATCTATACTAATGTCTGACCGGGGAAGCCAATTCATTTCCCACTTCTGGCGCAAATGTTGTCAAATGGCACAAATCAACGTAAGATTATCGACCAGTCACCACCCTCAGACCGATGGTCAGACTGAGAGGACAAATCAGACCTTTGAGCAGTACTTACGGTGTATGTTACAGCAATCTGAAGGCAACTGGAAAGACATTCTTTGGATAGCCGAATACACATATAATAATTCGGTACACTCTGGAACTGGCCATAGTCCTTTTTATACCTTGTTTGGACATCACCCTCAAACCTCAAACCTTGACTCACCTCAGAACCTCTGAGTGCCCGCAGTAGAACATCTGCATTCTACCATTACCCGAGCCTTCAAAGAGGCAACCACGCATTTACAACAAGCCAAGAGAAAATACAAGGAGAATGCTGACCTACATCGGAGTGAAGCACTTCCGTATCAGATTGGGGATCAAGTATGGTTAGCTACCAGACTTTTACCGCTCAAAGGGCCCCGAACCTTTAACCCAAAATATGTGGGACCTTATTCTATTACGGCAATAATTAACCCAGTAGCGGTTAAACTTGATTTTCCAGCTAATATGCAAATTCACCCTGTTTTTCATGTGTCACTTCTGAAACCAGTGGTACCCGGAACCCGACTACTCAAACCTACAGAACCTATTCAAATAGATGGGGAACCCGAATTCGAAGTGAGGAACATTTTAGATTCAAAAATGTTTAGGTCAAAGCTTTTCTACCTAATTGATTGGAAGGGGTACGGACCTCAGGAGAGGTTGTGGGAACCCAGTGACCATGTGCATGCACCTCGATTAGTCAGGAAATTCCACCGACTCTTCCCAGACAAACCAAAACCCCCTGAGGGAACAACCTTGGGAGGGGCCTTGGGGGGGAGTGCTGTCACGATGCCCGCTCCTGGGGAGCCGGCTCAGGCCCTGCGTCCCCGAAAGCAGACATCAAGTCCTCGGGGAAGGTCCAAGCAACCCCTTATAGGGGCCATTTGGACAGCGTCCTGGCGCCTATGGCGCCAGGCTCACAGAAAACATCAGTCCTGGCGCCATAGGCACCAGGCTCATTATGAAAGTGTTTGGGTGCACTTACCTGATGCAGACCATGTTGCAGAACCCCGGCCTCCTTGAGGCCTGAAAGGAACTTCTTTACCTGTGGGACTCATTTACCAACGGGCGTGGTCGGGGAAGGATATATACCTGATTGGGGGAAGGACACATTCTAGGAACTTCTTCCAAGGCTATTTAAACCACACCTGATCAGCCACACGTGCTTTGCGTTGTTCTGCATCTAGCTGCTGGACGCTCACCGTGTCTGCTCCTGCATCCTGACTTCTGCCTCGCCTGCCAGCAGCCTGAATCACCTGCAAAGGAAGGGAACAAAAGAACAGAAGAAGGAAAATGCCTTACCTGCTAAATCTGCATCCCGGAGACATTTCGCCGACGATCCTGAAAAGGAAGACATTTATTTTTAAAAGCACATCACATCGATCGCTGCAGCGCCTCATTCTACTCATCTTACAGGGCGCTTCCATGTTCTGCAGCGACCATCCGGATTCACAGTCGCGCCCCAGCGCCTAGGGAGAAAAAGACAATAACGAAGGTGAGAGAAAGAAGGGAAAAGGGAAGCTAAATCTCCATGTTAAGATTTACCTGCTGGGTCATTCCCTTTTCGCTTCAGGTCCGCACCGCATCCAGGCATTTTCGGACCCCGGCCTCTAAGGGGAAAAAGACATCAGCATTAATGAGCAAATGAAAAGACATTACCAAGACGCTCATTAAAGACTTACCTGATTTCCACAAGGATTTCACCTCTCATCTCGGGTCGGTGCCTGTTCCCCGGCATTATGTACCCCGGCCCCTATGGGGAAAAAGACACTACCATTAGAACATTAATGCATGGACACAAGGGGAACCACTTATCAAAAACTTACCTGGAAGCCAAGCAAGTTTGGTTCTCACCAATCCGAAAATCCAGTGAAGTAACTGGATACCAACGCGCCCATGCATCTGAAACCACCAATCTGAAAATCCAGTGAAGTAACTGGATACCAACGCGCCCCTGCATCAGAGGCAGGATGGAGAGCTCGTCCTTCCAGGCCCTAAGGTGAGACGCTACGGGGAAGCACAGAAGGGTTTTGAGGAGGGTGAGAGGGGTAAGTGGGAGGCCGATTGCATTACCCCGCAGACAGTTAACCCCCTATTTTCACCTACAGAAGGATACTTCTGCGAGTCAGACAAGCCAGATTTGGGGCCCGGTCCAGTCCGTCTCCCGACCCCTGCGCATCACCTTAGACGAGGTCACAACAGCGCGAACCAGGCCAGCGCCTCCGTGGGAGTCAGGTGAGCGTTACATAAACTTCCATGGGGCCTAACCCATTCAACAGCCTGGCTGTGGTGTTTTGGCTGCTTCTGGCTAAGAACCCTTGCTAGAACCCCAAGATCCAGATCAGTAGAGCAGAGCTGTACCCAGAACCCACCCGTCAGATCCAGTCCAAGTGGGCGTGCAGACCAGAGTTCCATGCTGAGAGAGTCCAGGTGCCCTGAATCGTGTCCGGTGGCAAGCAAATTCCAGCCCAACCTTTGACCAGATCTTTGACGGGCCCATTCCAAAACATAGTTGTGAGTATTTAGCATAGAACTGTCCCTAAACAACCTCTTAGTATTAAGTAATCCAATCCAAACCATTCCAACATAACCAAAACTGCATTGTAGAATTTCTTGTGTCTATCCTGAATCCTTCTCTCATCCACATAATTCTGTGATAATTGTAGTGATAATCATCTGTGCGCTAATATTTTTCTGAAGAAAGTCAAGTGTCCTGGCGGACAAAAGTCAGAGCGGAGGCGCCCTGTTCTGGTGGCTGACTGTTGGGTATCTTGCATCTTCATAGCTCTTTAGTATAAGCCCATCCTTGTTGGTAAATCTTCAAACGCGCAATCTCATTTGTAAAATCTTGACCTCTTTTTGAGAAAAATCGACCTTTAATAAAACCTCTCTAACTTGTGAACCGTACGTACGTGCTAGGAACGAAATTCAAATGTCATTTTGAAGATAGCATTCCAACTCCTTAGAATTTTGCTGTAATCGTGTTTTTAGTGCGCTGAAAAGTTAGCCGCAATTTTGCATTTGGCTCAATTTCACCACATGTAAAAACAGCTATTTCTTGCTATTTCTTGCTTTTAACTTCTGAATCTAATTTTCCATCTGATAATCATTCAACAATCATTGCTAGTGTCTACCTGAACCAATCCAAAGCAACTCTCACTAGTTCTAAATCCTATTTAGCGAGTTAAAGTCATTTAAGCATTTTCCCATTTATTTCAAATTACATCCAAAAGTATTTGACCTGTTTTAAAATCATTCCTGTTCTCTCTAAGCTTGCTGGGGAATTGGGATTGAACTGCATTGTTGATTTTTATTCCTGAAACCTGTGTGCCCCCATTCCATCTCTTCATATTGCATATTGAGGGGAGTGAGTAGTAACAGGGGGAAAGAGTGATTACATTGTCTTTGATTGAATTCATATCAAGTTTTATTTCTGTGCTGCATTACTTTCATCTCATTGCATTTTCTTGAACCCACCCAAAGTTATTCTCTGCTACATTATCCTTCATATTCCTACTCCTAATTGATTAAAGAGATTGTTGATTATTGTAATACTACCCATTGCTGATCATTGTAGAAATATTCATAAGTGTGATATTCAGAAATTGTTCATATTCATAAAAGTGTGATATATATATTGTCCAATTCTTCAAATAAATCTTTTAACTTTGCAAAACAAACCTATTTCTTGGTTCAGTGAGACCGTGGGGATTCAAAGAGAGGGGCGTTATATAAGGGTACATCATCCAGAAATAAAAGAACTTTTGACATAAAAATATATAAATAAGGGTTTCAATTGGGCATCCCATACTAGGCATTGACTTAGGTTGAGTGCTGGGTTGAAACCACTTACAAATTGGGGCTCGTAGCGGGATTTCTGGATTATATCTACCACTTGTACAGCTTAATATAGTGTGCTGACAGGATACATAAATCCTGTTGGGCTACCACGCTGTGTTACACTGTAAATGCACCCCTCAAAAGGGAACACTCTAAGGAAACGGTCTGTTTTGCAAAAATAATATAAAGTCTGTAAGTCAGGAAGGAAATTAATATTTCCAGAATGGAGACATTGGTAGACATCAATATGGCTAGAGAACACCTTTTGCATAAGTTATTTGTGAGAGTTGAATGGACGGAGCAGGATCAGAATGTGTGGTTGCAGGCAATCACAAAACAGATCACTGCAACAGGGTTAGATAACTGAAAAGATCAGGGTCCCTTACGTGTGGCCCTGAGTGAACTATATATGGCCCCTAAGGCCAAGGATGAGCAAAATAAGATTGCCAAGATAGCGGCATATCTATATTTATCTATGGGAGCCATACAGGATAAATATGCTGAAGGCTAAAATCTGACAAGTAGGCAACGGATGGCATTAGGAAAGGCCCAATCTGATCTGTACTCTTCTGAGCAGAGGCTGAAAGCAGGCAGTATATAGTTAAAATAAAAGAGGACATGGGTATCCTGCAGCAGGAAAAGGCAGAACAGGAAACCAGAATTCTGGCCTTGCAGAAGGAGTACCAAGAAAGTTTGGACTCCCTACTGCAGAGCCAGAAAAAGCTGGAGCAACAACTGGTTTTCAACAGGGCATGCACAGAGCAGGTAGTCACCCTGCAAAGCCACCTAGATAGAGAGAAGGCTGAGAGCAACACATTTATTCTGAAAGACCTGGACACCCAGGCAAAGTTTGAGGAAGAGCACCAAAAAGCTGACACGCTTCAAAGACATAGAGATGACCTGGCGGCACAGAGGCAGACTCTTGCTCAGGAAAGGGACACCTTAGGCCAGGAAGTCTGTCACTTAAAAGGGAAACTGGAAGAAAGTCACCTGGTCCTCCAGGGACTGGGTGACCTCCAAAAAGAGCATGATAGATTGTTAGAGCACACCAGGTGGGTGGAAGATGCTCTGGCAAGGAAAGAACAGGCCAGTATGGACAGGACTCAGGAGTTAACCCTCCTGCAGCAAAGACTGGCCCAGTACTCAAAGACAAACCAGGAAGCACAGAGAGAAAATGAGGATCTCTGTGAGAACAATGATAGGCTCCACAGACAGGTAGCCATGCAAGAGAGACTGATAGAGACTAGTAAGGCCTTGATTGAGGAAAAGAAAGCTCAGGTTCTTGCATGACAACAGGGAGCATGGGCTGATAGAGATGAGGTTCGCTGGGAAAGGGAAACACCTGAGCATAACCTCAGGAACCCTAGTACCAGAGGCCTTCATCTCTCCCAGTCCCTGGACTCTGCCACCCCATGTCCACTGGCGCACATGAGCCCAGGGCCACGGGGATGGCAGATTACTATCCAGTCAGAAGTATGGGGCTCATAGACCAGCACCTGCCAGGAATGGCTAGGCGGGCATCTGGGGTGGGTACCCAAGCACTGTGAAATTTAGTGGGGAACTGCAGGAGAGTAGGCCCACTAAGGGCATCTTAAAATCCTCTGCCCAGCTAGGACAGTGGGGGGGTACCCATCAAATCCTGGGAGCAAGGAGGAATCAGAAGACTCCTCTGAGCACCACAGGACACAGGAGACTAGGTCCCCACATTCTGCCAGCCATTCCCAGGCTCGCAGAATCCGGGAGAACCTAGAAGACCAGACGGGCACCTCTGGGAGCAGTGCCTCTGAGTCAGAGGAGGATTGGACCAGGGTTACCCAAACCAAGAAGGCCAATGAGGCAAAAAGGGCATGCTTAAGGTCCCCTTAAAACAGATCATGGCAATAAGGAGCATCATCATGCCTTATCATAAGAACGACAAATATTCTGTTTGGGAGCACTTAGAGCTCTTTGAGCAGATGATGGAAACTTTCCATTTGAAAGACAACAGTAGCTGCATTCAGTATGTGAAATGGACCTTCTCACCAGAATACTTCAGTTTCTTTGCGGGGCTGGAGGACCAAAATCATTCTATATGGTCCACATATAGGGCGGCCATCTTGAAGCATTTTTCTGTACACAGAAATCCCCAAGAGGCTCGCAAGGCAGCCTACAACTTGCAATGTGGGGAGGATCAGGCCCCACAAGAATTTGTGCAGGAATTAAAGCGTGCATTTGCACAGACTACCAGAAGGGTGCGCACGGACAACAAAGAATTTGTTAATACTTTTTTCCACGCTCTACCAAAGTACATCATGACCCAGCTAGTGAGAGTTTTTCATGATAAAAGATCACAAAACTGGGTCATTGAACAGGCCACCTGGATCTATGAGGCGCAAAAGCCCATAGACAACAAGAATACTCAAAGAAGCCCCAAACCAACCAGCACCCCTGCTGCTGCTAAGGTGGCAGAGGTGAAGGTTGCCCCCATTTTAGATTTGGAGATGGGGGGCCTAAAAACCCACCTGCACAGCAGAATAATCCCAAGCTCAGAAGGCCCACGTGCCAGTCACAGACAGGGAGCCAAGGAGGTAGTCCCACAAATGGGATCCCTCACTCCCTTGACTAAATAAGCCCCTGCTACAAGGGGAACAGACCCATCCTGGGTTATGTGTGGTCTCCTCCTGCCCAAGGGGAGGATCCAACCAAGCAGCAAACCCACAGAACTTTCCTCCTCACTTCCCCCGGGAGGGATGAAATTCCCCAAATCCTGGGCAGAACTTTTTCCCCAGCTACCCACAAAACTTTCAACCCCAGAACAATCCATCCTTCTTTCCCCACTTTCCTGAGCCCAGACAGAGAGGGGAGGCAAAGGGTGGAGGGGTACCCAAATCTTCCAAACCCGAGGTATTATCAAAGAAGGGATAGCTACCCTTCCCGGGATCAGCCCAGGAGAGAAATGAGAACCCCGTATCAGCCTGAGCGGGTTTCACAGCTAGAGCACCAGGTCCAAAACATGGCACAGGATCTGGGTCACATGCTGAGGGGTCAACAGAACCCTCAGATGAGCATGCCGGCGCAGAATGCCCCAAACTCTGGACCTGGTGCTCCAGAGCAATGACGGGGGCAGCACCCCGACAACCCACTGGTTCCCAGGGAGGAGGCACATGGGGAAGGGGGGTGTAAAGCCTTGGAGGAAGCTTCCTTCCCCATTTGTAGAAAGCCCCTGGAAACCCAGGAACCAGAATCGAAATCTCCTACCCCTGAAAGTCTGCCACCCAAGGAGCAGAGGGGGGGTGGGAGAAACAAAGAACCCAAAAAGACCCATTTTGAGGAGGAGGCACAAGTCTTCCAATTTGAAGGAGAGGGATCCCCAAAGGATCCTGGGAGAAGGATCTTCTCCTTCAGAGATGGGGGAACTCCTCCCAAGGAAAAATGGGTCCCAAAGGATTCAAATCCAGACTGGGTAGATGTGGGGACTGAGCTAGCGCCACCCATTATCCAATCCCAGGACCAACAGCATCAAAATCCCCTGGTTCAAACCCATCCTGGTGACTGCCTCCAAAAAGAGGAGGGTGGCCCAGAACCAGGGGAACTCAAAACTTCTCCCATCTCTAGTTGCCACCTTTTTCTTTCAGATTCCCAAGACTCCCCAAAGAATTCTGGCCAAATCTCTTCTCTCTCAATGTCCAAAACTAAAAAACTAACCCACCAGTTGTCCAGAAATGTGCATTATCTGTGCCCCGTTGCGGAGAAGGAGGGAAGATACTATGCCCCGGTTCAAGTGCAGGGGCAGGGTACAATTTTGGCACTTGTGGACACTGGATCCCGAAGCTACCCTTCTGTCCAAAAAGGCCTTTGATAAACTGAATTCAGGAAGGGGGGAGAAATACCAAATTCCTCTCACACCTCTTCCTGGACAACTTCAGAACTTTGACGGGAAGGAAATTCCTGTCGAGGGGACTGTGGATTTGGACATTAAAATTGGGCGACACAAGGTGAAGCACCCGGTCATAGTTGTGACTCCAGAGGGCACCCCTTGTTTACTAGGGAATGACCTCCTGAGAAGGTTGTCATCCCTAATAGACTGTGTAAACAAGGTCCTCTGGACCCAGACTAGCCAGCCAATAAAGTTAAAACAGAGTGTCAACCATGTTAGTTTAAACGGCACATGACACATGTTTGAACACGAGTCTGAGCAAGTAGAATTTCGCTTCCAGAACAACCAAATTCAAGACGTGACAGTAATAGCAGTAGGACAACAGACTGGTGATGGGGGGTCCTCTCTATTTCTGAAAATCAACCTTCCTTCCAGTTTAAGGTGGCATTCCACACTGGAAAGAAACACTCTGAAATGTTTTGCCAATCCACAATCAGACATTCCCACTCCTATACTGCAGAAAGGTGAAAATTCAGCTCAGAGCCTGGCTGATATTCAGCAAATTGGAGAGCAGTTTTCATCCCTGTTCAGTTAAATGAAGGGAAGGACTCTGTTCTCGCCCGAGTGTATGTGAACAACGGTAAGAGCTTCATCAGCGAAGCCATGTTCCACCGATTCCCAAAAGATCCAGCCAGTCAACATTTAGACTGATAGACAAATGGGAAATGGATCTGGAAACACCCAATTCCAAACATCTCCTGCCAAGAAGGTGTATGTTCAAAATCTCCATAGGCAACAAGAGCATAGTCCATAATTGTTGGGTGGTGCGAGACGTCACTGCTGACTTTTACTTAGGCAGTGACATTCTCAATCGCTTTGCCATTAGTTTGGACCTAATCAACTTCAATGCTTGGTCCAGATTAGTGGATAATCCCATGGGCTTTGATGACCCAGAGAAAGCATTTATGTCAGCTCAACTGCTGCCTTATGCAGTTGAAATTCAGATTGGAGAGGAAGTCACCATCCCAGAAAGGACCCGACAATTCTCCCTGGAAGTGAAAGTTAAAAGAGGACAGAATTTGAAACCCCTGATGCCTATATTCATCTAAGTGCTTACTTCCAACAGCAAGGGTTAGGGGTAAACCCAACACCATTAGTCAACATAGAACATGACACCATTCCAATAGAGGTGGATAACAGCGACTTAAAGAGTATCACTCTAGCCGCAGGCACCATAATTGGAATGGCGGTTGATGACCGACATTTCTCCATAGATTTAGGCAATTAACTGTTAGGACCAATCCCCAAGGACTGTTTTGACAGTGACAGTGATGACAACACAACAACAGACAGGATCTTTTCCCGGCATGGGGTACACTTCCTGGTGTACACTTCCTGCCCTTATGGTAAGGAAGATGTGACCTGTGACTTCAGGAGGGATGAGGTGATTTTTCAGGTCCATGAGGGCTGCCTTTCCCACCTGAAGCCTCCAGTCCAAATCAGCACTGTGACCAGGGACCTCTCCACCCAGCCGGAGGAGGCCGCTGAGATAGCGAAACCAGAAGTCTTTCCAGGCTTCAGCCAGATGGTTGAAGAGAGAGTCAACCTAGCTGATGCCTGTGAGACTCTGGAGCAGAAGCAAAAGTTGAAACAAGTTTTCTTGGATTTTCAAGATCTCTTTGCGGTGGACTCATATGACTGTGGTCGCACCGACATCCACACAACAACAATTCCCACGGACCCTGGCATGACTCCAGTGTTTGTGAAGCAATATCGCTTGCCTCTCGCATCAATGGAGTCCCTTACTGAAATAATTAAGAACCTTGAGTCCTGTGGGATAATCCGTCCAGTCCACAGCACCTTCAATAATCCGGTGCTGGGGATATTGAAGCCAAACGGCCAGTGGAGACTCTGCGCAGACCTTAGGGAGCTCAACCAGCGGGTCCATACTTCCCGATGGCCTCTTCCGTACATTGACCAAGGGCTGGCCGAGATTCAGTGGTCACAGGTATTCACTGCAATAGACTTGACCAATGAATACTGGACTGTACCTGTCAGTAGGGAGGACCAATACAAGCTGGACTTTACCTTTGGGGGGCAGCAGTACACATGGACCCGGACTGCCTTTGGCTACATCAATCAACATCAATGAATTCAACATTTTTCTACATAAAGCCATGCCCTACCTGGGTGAGAGGGGTAACCTGGCTTATGTAGATGATGCCCTCCTCAAAAGCTCAACTGTGGAGGATCACATAGCGGAGATTCGTTATGTTCTGACACAGTTGCGGGCCGCCGGAGCAAAACTTTCCTTTCAAAAGGCACAGTGGTGTAGAACCCTTGTCAATTTCTTGGGGCATGAGATTACTCCTCAGGGTCTCTGTCCCCAGGTAAAGAAAGTGGAAGCACTCCAGAAATGAAAAGACCCCACAACTCTGCGGGAACTAAGGAGCATCCTTGGACAGACTAATTACAGTAGAAAGTTCATTGAGGGCTACGCAGAGATCACAAGACCCCTGATTCATCTTTTGAAGGGGGGGTCAAGTGGGAATGGGGTCCAAAACAAGCCGATGCAGTAAGACAACTCAAAAGAAGCCTCTCACAAGCGCCTTGCCTAGCTTACCCAGTCAAAAACAAGGCGTTCTTCTTGGAGACAGGGTTCTCTAATACATGCTTGACTGCAGGATTATACCAAAAGCATGACAAGGTCAATAAAGTAATCTCCTATCCGAGTAAGACATTATCCTCAGTGGAGGAAAAATTCAACGATTGTGAGAAGGCACTCCTGGCAACGGTGTGGGCATTGAAGAATTACAGCCTGTTTATCCAGGGGGAACACATCATAGTGGAGACTCCACACCAGCCTTAGCAATATCTCCAAAGTGACAGAATCCAGGCCGGAAATGTGAGTAATTCCCGAATTACTTCCTGGATTCTGTCAATGCAAGGCTTTCATGTGGAGGTCAGATATGGTCAAAACAATATGAGTTCCCTCGCGCAAGGTCTGGCTGACTTGCATGATTGTGCCAGAGAAAACTGTCTCGAGGACAAAAGTCTAAAAATCAAGGACAACATGGAGGCATACCTTAATTCCCCACACAAAGTCTTTGAAGAAGACAAGTGTGAGGGAATGCCCACTTTTTATGTGGATGGATGCTCTTACCACATTGACAACAATGGGGAAAAATAACTTGTGGCCGGCGTAGGGAACGCATGGGTGAATGAGACCCCAGAACCCTCAGCGGGGTACAAGATTGGTCCCCATGTAGTCAAGTGGCAGAGTTGATGGCTGTGCATCAAGCCATCCTCACTGCTGTCCAACATCAACTCAACAAACTGGTCATAATCACTGATTTGGATTATGTACGGAACGGGTTTGTGGAGCACCTGGTTAACTGGAAAACCAGAGGCATGTTTTGAGCTAATAACAAACCCTTGAAACATGGGAAGTTAATTCAAAATATTGATGATCTGGTCACCTCGAATGGGATGACCATCTACTGGAAAAAGATCAAGTGTCATTCCAAAGCAGGGGGACCAGAGGAAACTGGAGATGACTTAGCTGATCAGCTGACCAAAACCGGAGCCATCCAAGGGGATCTACTTGAGATTGAGTCCCTGTTGGGGGAAATCCAGGTCACTGCTATCACTAGATCCTAGACAAATGCTCACAATGATCTCTCAACTGAACAATGGAGTAAGGAGACCCCAGATGCTGATTTGATTACAGCTCAGAAAGGGGATCCACTAATTGGTAAGTTTTATCAACACATTGAGGACCCTGAGAACTTTCCCATGACGGATACCGATTACATTGGGAAAGAGGACCTCAGAGTGTTGATGAAATGTCCAAAAATGTTCCGAATCCAAGACGGTTTGTTGGTGAGGAAATCCCTAGCTGGCCATGATCGGTGGGTGGTTCCTACCTCATTCCGAAGCCTGATGTTAAGTCACGCCCATGATGCGGCCACAGCCGGTCATAGGGGGTTTCATACAACACTTGAAATCTTAAGAGAGGTTCCATACTGGCCACACATGGGGCAGGACCTCAACCAATACTTGAAGGGGTGTCTTGTGTGTGCATAATTTCAGCAAACGTCCCTCACACACTGTGCGCCTCTCCAAAAGAGGGGGATGACACTGCCATGGTCAGATTTGCAAGTCGATTTCATCGGGCCTGTGATTCGCTCCTCTAGGGGAAACAAGTACATGTTGACCGTGACATGCTTGTTTACTAAACGGGTGGAATGTCTCCCGGCCCCAAACTGCAAGGCAGAAACAGCAGCTGCCCTGATGATCAACCACATGTTTTCGCGTTTTGGACTACCCCAAAGGAACGAGTCAGACCGAGGTAGCCATTTCACCAGCGAAGTAATGACAAAGATGTGGGAGATATTTGGGGTCAAAGGGAAGCTACACGTTGCTTACCGGCTAGCCTTTAGTGGTTCAGTGGAGAGATAAACAAAACAATTGTGAGCATATTAAAAAAGTTTGTGTTAGATTCTGGGCCAAGTTGGGATATTCGATTACCTCTTGTCCTAATGGCCATCAGATCTACCCCTTCATCTGCAACTAAAATGTCACAGTAAAAGCTGATGACTGGACACAGGATGGTGCCGCCCCAGCATCTGCTCTACAGAACCCAAGAGCAGACATTGATCAATGCCTCCACAACTCCTGAGTATGTTGAAAATCTAAGAAAACACCTTCAACATGCTTTTGCCTATGCTCAACGAAATCCAGAGAGATCTGCAGACAGCATAAAGTCTCACTATGACTTAAAGACTACTAGAAAAGAATACAATGTAGGAGATCGGGTCTACTTATACAATTTCCAAAGGACCAGGTCAAACAGCGCAAATATTTGCCTAACTGGAGGGGTACTTTTGAAATCGTAGACAAAATCTCACCAGTCACCTATAAAATCTGCATCCCCAAAGGCAGTTTGGCAGATGGGGAAGATAAGTGGGTCCATATTAATCAACTAAAGTGTTGCCATCCTACGCACACTATGCAGCAACTGGAGGAGTTTTCTGGAACCCCAGAGGGGGTCACTCCAGCTCCATAAAATTCCAATTATAAAATATTCCATATATAGTCTATAAAATACAATAATAAATATGTGTCCTGATGTATCAAAATGTATGTACATTCATAGTGGTGGGGAAATGTCTACAAATATGTTTTTGCTTTGTCATCCTAGGATTGGAAACCATAGTTGATTGAAAGCCATGGAGACTAACCAAGGAGGCCTACCCAGGGACCGGGTGCAAAGATACAAGGGCCCCGGAGTATCGCTCAATACTCACATCAGGACTGGATGAGGAGAACCGATCGATCCACCCCTGATGGAAGAAAAGATGATGAACTGTGCCATTTTTGGAACCAAAAGAGATGAGACTGACATCCCAATCTTGTGAATTCCCATTGTGGGATGTTCTAACCCACTAGTCCATGCCCTGCAACATCACTGTGCATTGCTTGCATCAGAAACATCAGAAATGGCCACCGGAAAGCATTCTGCTCGCTAGAAATCACCCAGAAGTGCTCAGGAGAACCTGGAAATAGGCAACCAATCCACTTTTGCCCATGTCAGTGGTAACACAGAAGACCACTGCCAAAACCAATCATTTGGCAACCCACAGAGTCACCTGAAACTACTTGAAAAAGCAATGCTGATTGCAAAAGAAACACAGAGCTGTGTGGAAATCCGTTTTTCTTGGTTGTCAAATTTGCAAAAATCATGGTTCACAAACCACACAAAAGATCCAACCTCCTTGTTGGGTGTTAAACATCATTCTACTTCAAGAATCCACATAAACACAATATCAGCAGAAGTACATTTATCAGAACAAAATCCAACTTTAAAGATGCTTGATGGAAAGAAATATGGCAAAAATGGGTGCAATACTGTTACTGGCCTCTGTCAGAAGCTGGCGATCTCTAAACCTGTCATTTTAAAGTTGTACATTGAATCAAAATATGCCAAAGAAGAGACTTCCTATCAAAAGCAAGATGGGTTGTTATAATTCAATCCCTATATTTAAGAAGGTTGAAATTAAGAGATTTGTGGATATTTGTTAAAAATGTCATTTGTATTTTAGGACAAAACTGTTAAACTTGGTTTTAAAGTGAATTAAAGCCAACTGCACTGGGCTTCAAAGACATTCCACACCCTTTTACCCAACAAAGGAATCATTCCCCCTGCTCTCTGCTAAGAAACTGGCAGGCTGGTGTGAAAGGAACTGGGAAGGGGACTTTGGCCTGTTGTTCTGCTAGCAGACAAAGGACTCCCTTGAACTGAATGGAAATGCTAATTCGGGTGTGAACTGAAACCAGCCCTGGCAGGAAGAAGCCCAAGTGACTCTCTGGCTCAGCCAAGACCTTGGAGGTGGGCCCAGACTGAGATTTGGATTTTGAACCGGAGGAAATACATGTTTGAGGAAAAGACTTATAAAAAATTGTACCGAACTGGCAAAAGTATGGAATTTAGAGATTATTAAAATGTAAATATTGCTCACAAGACAAGTAGAAACTACTCTGGAATTTTTGCGATGTTCAGAGACTGAACTATCAAAATGTGGACTTTGTAGCAGTTGTGATTATGTGAAAAATATGAACATGTGCAGGAATATGTCCAGAGGGTATGTGCATGTATGGGGAAAAAGTTGTGCAGATTTAAGATTGAGAAACCAACCAAAAGCACCAAAAATTGTCATTTGTGAACCAAAACTCTTATGAAGATGGGACATGAACAGAGACGTGCCTTAATTAATCTGTGATGTGTATATATAATATTAACCAGTTGGGGATATTGTGAATATGTTTTTTAGGAAAAATAGATTTTCTGGAACAGAAGCAAAGGGGAGGATTTTTCTTTGGACCATAAACACAGTGTCACTCTGACACACCATGACACTCTGTTCCTTCTCAAATCAGGGGAGAGAGAATTCTATGACCTATCAGATTCTTAGATGGTTGGGCATAGTATAATCAGCCTCCTCACCCCTTTGGAAAATGGATAAATAGGGACTGCTGAAGACAGTCAAGACACACACATTCACCCATCACTGATCAACTGGCGAAGCACTCTGAAGGAAGATCCAGACTCCAGAACCATGAAGCAGAGGCCCAACCCAAAAAGCTGAACCCTTCTCAGCGGGCCTTTAAAATCTTGCAACCTGATTTTAACCCCTAAACTTCCACGGGACCTAACCCATTCAACAGGCTGGCTGTGCTGTTTTGGTTGCTTCTGGCTAAGAACCCTTGCTAGAACCCCGAGATCCAGATCAGTAGAGCAGAGCTATATCCAGAACCCACCCGTCAGATCCAGTTCAAGAGGCCGTGCAGACCAGAGTGCCTTTCTGAGAGAGTCCAGGTGCCCTGAATCCTGTCCGGTGGCGAGCGAATTCCAGCCAAACCTTTGACCAGGTCTTTGACGGGCCCATTCCAAACCATAGTTGTGAATATTTAGCATAGAACTGTCCCTAACCAACCTCTTAGTATTAAGTAATCAAATCCAACCCATTCCATCATAACCAAAACTGCATTGTAGAATCTCTTGTGTCTATCCTGAATCCTTCTCTCATCCACATAATTCTGTGATAATTGTAGTGATAATCATCTGTGCGCTAATATTTTTCTGAAGAAAGTCAAGTGTCCTGGCGGACAAAAGTCGTAGCGGAGGTGACCTGTTCTGGTGGCTGACTGTTGGGTATCTTGCATCTTCATAGCTCCTTAGTATAAGCCCATTCTTGTTGGTAAATCTTCAAAAGCGCAATCTCATTTCTAAAATCTTGACCTCTTTTTGAGAAAAATCGGGCTTTAATAAAACCTATAGAACCAAGAACCGTATTCCAACTCCTTACAGTTTTGCTGTAATCGCGTTTTTCGTGCGCTGAAAAGTTACCTGTGATTTTGCATTTGGCTCAATTTCACCACATGTAAAAACAGCTATTTCTTGCTTTCAACTTCTGAATCTAATTTTCCATCTGCTAATCATTCATCAATCATTGCTATTGTATACCTGAACCAATCCAAAGCAACTTGCGCTAGTTTTGAATCCTATTTAGTGAGTTAAAGTCATTTTAGCATTTTCCCATTTATTTCAAATCACATCCAAAAGTATTTGACCTGTTTTAAAATCATTCCTGTTCTCTCTAAGCTTGCTGGGGAATTGGGATTGAACTGCATTGTTGATTGTTATTCCTGAAACCTGTGTTCCCTCATTCCGATTCTTCATATTACATATTGGGGGGAGTGAGTAGTAACAGGGGGAAAGAGTGATTACATTGTCTTTGATTAAATTCATATCAAGTTTTATTTCTGTGCTGCATTACTTTCATCTCATTGCATTTTCTTGAACCAACCCAAAGTTATTCTCTGCTACATCATCCTTCCTATTCCTACTCCTAATTGATTAAAGAGATTGTTGATTATTGTAATACTACCCATTGCTGATCATTGTAGAAATATTCAGAAGTGTGATATTCAGATATTGCTCATATTCATAAAAGTGTGATATATATATTGTCCAATTCTTCAAATGAATCTTTTAACTTTGCAAAACAAACCTATTTATTGGTTCAGTGAGACCGGGGGAGGAGGGATTCAAAGAGAGGGGCGTTATATAAGGGTACATCATCCAGAAATAAAATAACTTTTGACATAAAAATATACAAATAAGGGTTTCAATTGGGCATCCCATACTAGGCATTGACTTAGGTCGAGTGCTGGGTTGAAACCACTTACATTGTTAACTAGCCACTTTACAAGCTTGAAAATTTCACGCGTGGATTTAAACATGAGATATTCAGATCCCAAATTACGCTATACAGTCTAATCATAGTTATTACACCATGCAGAAGAATACAATGAACCTGAATATTTGCCAGGTTCAAAATGAATTTGCACTTGTGAAAAGAGACTTTGCATTGCCGACACAAACCCTGATTCATGGAACCGTGCAAAGTGTATTTTTGCCGGGCAAAGTTCATCTTGTACTGCAACAGTGACTATGCGCTGACTTTGATCGAACTTTGCACCGCAAAAATACCCTTTGCACGGTTCCATGAATCAGGGCTTGTTTCGGCAGTGCAAAGTCACTTTTTCAGCAGTGCAAATTCACTTTGAACCGGGCAAATATTACAGGAATTGGGGGAGACCAGTTGCGTCTGCGTCAAAATGTGGGTTGGAGCAAGACTCAGCTGTGTTTGAATAGAAATTATGGGAAGCAGGTTTACTGATTAATGGAACGTTTTCATATAGGATTGCCCCATTATAAAACACTTCCATGAATCAAGCCTGTGCGCTGCAGGTATTTCTCAGCAGAATAGGCATGCCTGGTCACCTCAGTTTGCAATACTCTCTTCCAAACAGTATTTTGCCAGTGATTTCATGTATGGAAAAACGCAAACTGCGCAGCCTCAACACATTCAACGCCAGTTATGGAAAATTACCAGGGGTCAAATTAGTCAAGATCTGGTTACATCACGTATATTAAGATAAAAAGATGTTTGCAGCACACCATTGGTAGTATTAAGGGTTGTGCACGCAGCCCTCTTTTGGAAGGGGAAATTGACACCTGGCCACCAGGTGAAACTGCTCTCTGTATGCTCATCCCACCCCTTTGTTATTGGACCCTGGCGTGTCTTTGGGGCAATCCTTCCTCTCTCTGAAACTCTTCATGTGTGTCCCTCCAGAGTGAAGCAAATATAGAGGGGCCTGACTGTTAGTGCACGTGTTGCAACATCATGGCTATGAGGGAATGCCTGTCTGCAGAATTCGGGAGTGCATGCAGGGTATAGCGAAAAGGCATTATTGGGCTGACTATAAAACCAAAGGACAATCATAGCCCGGCATGTTGTGCCCCCAGTGCCTCACTGAGGTCTTTCTTTTGTAATCATAGCTGGTAAGATGGTACATGTCAGGACTCATCTACCATGCGGGGGTGTATTTCCCTACAATTACAATGGGAAAAAACAAAAACACATTTCTCAGAAAGCAAAATGCTATTGCCCTAAAAAATGACTTGCAGCCAATTATCAACTATGTCCACGGGCTTCGGAGATGCGAAAATCCCAGGGAGGCGGTTGAGGGTCACGGAAAAGCCTGGGGCTGTGGCTACTGACACATTTATTTATTGTATAATTTGGAGAGTGCACTGAACCCAAGGGTATCTAGGCGCTGGTTACAGTAAAACAACGATACAGACAGACAATACTATTACTTGAATGCATGAGAGCTTAACATGCATAGTAGAACGTGGTAACTTCCATGGATTAAGGTGCTTAAGTGAATAGCCAGATTTTGAGGCCTTTGCGGAAGGTCCAGTAGGAGGATTCTGATCTTAGTGAGAGCGGAAGGGTGTTCCAGTGTTTAGCTGCCACAACTGGAAAGCTGCGACCCCCTGCTTTCTGCAACTTGATTCTGGGGATAGTGAGAAGGTGCAAGTGGGCTGCCCGGGTGGATCTTTTAGATTGTGATTTAGCAAATTTTCTTGACAAGTATCTGGCGACAGTATTTGACAGGCATTTTTTGCGTTAATGAAAGAGTTTTGAACACAATGCATTTGCGAACAGGCAGCCAGTGGGCTTTTCGTCTAGCAGAAGAAATATGGTCTTTTATTGGAATGTTCAGAGCGGCTCTTAGTGCACTATTTTGTATGCTCTGTAGTTTTTTTTATGTTACAGGTGTTTGAGCCTGCAAAGATGGCATTGCAGTAATCTTTCCTGGCAAGAATGAGGGCGCTGGCAATCGTGATGCAGATGTGAGTGGTCATGAAGGGTCTGGAGGCGGTGATGAGTTTAGCCGTCAATGCTGCCATGAAGGTGATTGCATTTACATATCTAGTTAGAGATAGCGAGGAGTACAGGTAAATCCCCAGGATTTGTACTTCTTTTGAGTCAAAGACAAAGGATTTGTAGGATCCGTTAAATTTGTTTAAGCGTGTTTGTGTTCCAATAAGCAGCAACCCTGTTTTCTCGTAAATTAAGTATATGTCGAGCCATCCAGGCCTGGATGGTTTGATAGATTTTGCTCAGTGCGTTGGAATCAGTGTTGTAAGTGCCTGAGGTGGGAAGGAGGATCTGGGTATCATCTGCATAGTTAGTGTAGGAGATACCCATATCGTCAAGGAGGTTGAAGAGAGGCTTTGTAAAGATATTTGGCCTCATTACGAGGAGGGCGGTAAGGGGTTAACAGTGCCGAAGCCGTTAACCCCTTACCGCCCTATTACGAGGTCCCGCGAGCAGCCCAGCATGCTAACAAAGGGCCCGTTATTAACGGGCCCATTGTTAGCATGCTCCCCATTCCCATTGAGCCGAATGGGGGCTTGAATGGGAATGGGGATGTACCGGGTCTGGGTTCCTTGAATGAGGAATTACTGGGCCCTACAAGGTTGGAATGGTCCGGCAATTCCTCATTTAAGGAACCCGGACCTGGTACCCGGTAAGGGGGTAGCCATGCCACTAATAGCGGCATGGCTACCTCCTAACTCCTAATGACTCCCATTGTATAGCATCAAGGAGACTCAAGAACATTGGGGAACTCCGCAGGTGACTGGGGCTGGGGGACAGCTGCGGAAGTGGAGAAGACCCTCATTGTTCAGTTATCTGGTAAGGACTCAATCCATGCTATAGGTTTGTTAGGGAAATAGGCTTTTGAGGAGAGGTGTTGGCAGCGGATTTAACTGTCCACCAGATCAAAGGCCGCTGAGAGGTCGAGCAAAAGGAGGAGGGCTAGATTACCATTGTCTTTGATCTCATCCATTTGGATTTTTAGGTCCAGGAGAACTGATTCCGTTCTATGACCAGGGCGGAAACTAGATTGGGGCAGACCAAGGAGGTTTCCTTGTTTCAAGATACTTTTGGATTTGCAGGTATGCTGCTCTGTTCAGTATTTTAAGTAGGAAGCGGCCTGTCGTGACAGGTTGATAGTTGGTGCGGTTATTAGGGTCTACTGTGGGTTTTTGAGGAGTGGGAGGACCCATGCGTCTTTTAGATTAGCTCGTACATTACCAGAGGTGAATGAAGTGTTGGTAAGCGATACGATGAAGGGGGCGAACTCTGCTGCAAAGTCTTTTAAGTCCCTTTGGCATCTGGATGGCTTGAGCCCTTTGATGATTTTTGCAACTTCTGAGACAGAGACCGGGTTAAACTCAAACAGGTGTGTAGAGTGAGGAGGTGGGGGCAAGGGGTCTGGTGGTGCATCGATTGGTTTTAGTTTGTTTTTTTAGTCTCAATTTTAGCATGTAGTAAGGATATTTTGTCCAATAATGCCTTTTCACTATTGGAGCACAAAGTGATTTCTTTAAGGCAGCTGTCTAGGGGAGAAACCAGTGATTTCAGTTCTCACAGGATAGTGAAGAGCTCTCTAGTACCTGAATTTTCCTTTTCTATTCGCTTGTTGTAATTCAAACCTTTAGCTTGGAGGCCTGTTTCTAGGTTTTAGACAAGGAGGTGAAGTGCTCTTTATTGGCAGCTGCTGGAGACTTTTCCCATTTAGTCTCTGCTGCTCACTTTGTAGACTGTAGTGCTTTAAGGTTTGGGGTGTACCAGGATTTCAGGTGAGTTACTGGTTTAGGTTTGCTCATGGGTGCTACGTTGTCGATAGCAAAAAGGAGAGTTTTGTTATATAGTTCTACCATGGAGATAGGATCATTGGTTTAGTGTAGGTAGGTCATTAGAGGTTGCAGCAACAGAAGAATATTGGCTGAAGTGATATTACAGGCATTTCTTGAGAAGGAATCCAGTGTGGATTGAAGTGTAGCAGACGTTTGATTATTTTTAGGGATAGTAAAGGGCATCTGCCAACAAGTCTTACATGCAACCACTGTCATGAGTCGGGCATTTGAGGCATTGGGTGAAGCCCAAGGCTTTGATAGTGTTGGCTATGGCAAGTGCATTGTCATCAGTAGGATCGTTGAAACCCAAGTTTACATCGCCCATGAGAATGATTCTGGAGGAAGGCTTAGAATTGCTTGAGAGGACGTGTGCAATGTCTTCCTCGAAGGATAGCAGGGGGCATGGTGGTCTGTAGATTAGGTGGATAGTTAGGGTGGCAATGTCAGAGAGGGACATTTTGACTGAGAGCAGTTCCCCTGACTGGAATGCTTGATTGGAGATTTCTCTGATGGACAGTTTTTTTTGGCTATGATGGCCACTTCTGCCCCTTTGGTGACTAATCTATCTTTCCTATCACTTTACCGAAAATTACTTTTAAGTTTTTAGTGCTGCAGTGTTCAGCCCCCATATACATGTACATTTTTTCATTTATTTAAATAAATGACAAATCATACAGTGTCAGAAGGATAAACCCTGGGGTGCAAATGGCTTTCACCCCGCTGTGAGGGGCAGACATTGCCGTTAATGCCCCCCCGCCCTCAACAAGGCTCTCATTTCACCCATGCATACCCATGCATACCTAAGCTTGGACTGGCGGGCAGTTACAGGCCATAAAGGACCCCCATAACTAGGGTGATGTAAATAGTTCTGGGTGACCTTACTAGTAGGTGTCATACATTTGAATGAAATATGAGCACACAAATAATTTGGATCAAATTTCATCTATTTTTCTGTCATCTGATAAAATAAAATAAATTACAAGAATGTGTTGAAATGAAATATATATACAACATGTGTAACTTAGAATTCCCAACATTGAAGTGCAAAGTAATACTCTACGTGTATATTAAGGAGCCACAAAGTGAAATTCAACAAAACAATTAATAAAAACAAGAAAAAGGTTTTGGATATTACATGGCAATCATAATTTGAATACTACAACATTCTGTGAGTCATAGCAATGTGAGTACATGTTCAGAGTACATGACATTTCTTGATCAAAATAAGTTATTCAAATTATAAACTGTAGAGTGGAGAACGAATACTTCATTTTGAGCAACATTTAAGGTGAACCAAATATTAAGAGGTACAGAGTCGATGTCATAGAGGTTTTTGTGCCTTTTATTGAAGGGCTTTCCTCAAGACCAGCTGATACTTCACAGGACCCTGTGTGTAGAAATTGCATTCATTCCGAAATGGGGACAAATAGAATAGTCCCCATTTAGCAATAAGGCACTTGTTAAATGCTCACCAATCCGAAATAGCAACTGACAATCGTTTGAGGGAACAGTTCCCCTCTTGGAAACGTTCCTGTGAGTTATTCACTGGAATACATCTAAATATCAATGTATGTGGTGTATATTTAGGATATGGAGAGAACGTTCATAAGGATATGAATAAAAGCAATCAAGTCCATACCTCTGCATGTATCTAGTTTTTTATCCATAGATCAAGTGTGCAAAGTGTCTATAGAGAGGCAGACCATACTTCTTTAAGGTCTTATAAGCATATTGGAGATCATACAGAGATGCAGGGGGGCATTCTGGTACCTCAAATGTGCCTTCAATCTGTCAGCTCAAAGGTCATCAATTTGTTCTCATGCATCTAATCAAGTTACATGAACCTGTTCCCTGTATTGGAATGTGTATATCTTACTTGTTCGAAGAGAAATTGAAACTTGCATCATTGGGATGACATCAATGGCAGGCAAACAGAGGTGATGATGTCATAGCATCACGTTGGAGTCACGGCCCAGCACCATTGATAAATGTCCCCTATTTGTTGTATTGTTGCATAAATCCTGCCGTGTACAGAGTCATGCACAAGATTAATAGTGATAAACATGTGTCTCTGTGTTGTTCAAGACCGATGAGTATCCACAACCCTAGTAAAGACTTGTCAAAAGTGGAAATGGCATAGTCAATTTTGTAATGATCATTTGACCAAAGTGGTGGAAGACATGTCCCAGCTGGTGTCCTGATTGACTACAAGTGCTGACAATATTCGCAAAACTGGGGTGGGTAATTGGGCAGATCCTAATGTATTTCTAGTGCAGAAGGGATCAATTATCAAAGAACAATGTGTTGTATTGGAGGTGAAAAATGCTCATTGGGTCCAGGGAAATGTGTTTGCATCTGGTAAATCCACTTTGACTCCTCATACAGCAACGGTTGTTGTAGATTAAAGTTGGTAGGGACTGTAACCACTGTCCATCATAGAATATCATCAGCTGAGGGATTTGTTCTTCAAAATGTTGAACAAAAGGTGCGTATGGAGTTGTTCACCATATTCCAGAGCGATGCTCCATAATACGTGGGTGGGCTGATCTTATAGTCAGGCCTAAATGTCTCTTTTCACAGGGGCAATCAGTAGAGTATGAGACTTGATGATCCTTGAGCCCTTAGTACCCATTCTTCCTCAAATATTTAGAAGTGATCAATTCTTTGGGTGAATCTGCACACAGAGCATTGTCCACAGGGGATATGTTCCATCAAGAGTCTTTGATTCCAAAACGGTGTGGGATAGTAGTTCTACAGTGTTGGAAAATGGACCAAAGTGTCCCAAAGGTTTCTGGACTTGTTTAGGGTGTACATTGGGACTTCTTCATTTGGAAGACTTAAGTCTTATTAAAGGCAAGTATTTTTTTTTAAATTATGTTCTTAAAGCCAGGTTGTGTGGACAATAAGTGGTAATGCATGCCAATCTATTGCTCTTATCCGATTTAGCTTTAGCTGTGGTCAACACTTTTCGTGAGGTGTACCTCGCCCTCTTGTGTGCATGATTAATTTGATTTTTATGGTATCCTCGTTGTCTTTAGAGTGTATCTAGTACATTGGCATTTTGTTAAAATTCCACCAGTGTAGTACAATTCCTTCGTATTCTAAGGTATTGCCCTAGGTGGAGATTCTCCTTTGGGCTACATGGATGACAGCTTTTGAGATGAAGCAATATATTATCAGTGTGTTTTCCATAAAATGTGCATTCTAATTTGTCATCAACTTTTTGAACAGTAAGGTCAAGTAAATTGATTTTTAGGCTGTCATGTGCTTTCGGGAATTGATTGTATGTGTTACATGTTGAGCCAATTTACTGCATTTCTCAGAAAGCAAAATGTTATTGACCTCAAAATTACTGGAAGCCACTTGTCCACTTTGTCCAGGGGCACTAAAATCCTGGCCAGGTGGTTGAGGGTTATGGAAAAGCCTGCAGCAGTTTCTTCTGATACGTACCACCTTACTCAAAATTGCTGCAGTTTTGAGAACTGCAGCGTTGTGGCCCAGGGAAACATTTACATTGTTTTATTTGTTTGAATAAATGCCAAATCATGTCAGTTTCAGAAACATAGTTACTGTCTTAAATACAATTTGTTTGCTTTATATACATCATGAAAGAGGATTTTGGACACATTCGTATGTTGCCGATTGGTATTTTTAGTTTTAGGTAAACCAACTTTGCTAAAGTGTTATTCCCTTGAATGTCGGAGTTCAGATTGTTGTAAAGATGTATTGTAATTCAGCTCTCCTTTTTCCTTCGTGGTCTGCATGTCTCCAAGTTTAGTTCATGCATCCTATCTTTCTTTCATTTTTGGTCTGCTTGTGTCCAATCAGCTTGTTTGTTACCATCCACTCTGCATTCTTTCTACTGCCGGCATGTCTCAGTGCAGGTACAGTCTGCCACTCATACTTTGTCCTATGCTCCATTCTTTCATCTTAATCCCGTTCTTTCTTTTTCATCCCATTCTTTCTTCTCCTTTGTCCCAGTCCTTCATCACAGTCATTCTCCTTTCTTTCTTTCATCTCTATCCAGCTCCTTCTTTTCCTTTGTCCCCATCCTTCCTTTTTCCCCAGTCCTCCTTCTACTTCAGCCAAGTGTATCTCCTTATCAGATATCCCAGTTTGACTCCTTGTTCCAAATCCCATTTTAATTCTTCCTCCTCCTGCACCTCCTTCTTCTTTCCAGTCCTTCTCTTTCTCCATCTCCGTCTTTCTCATTTTTCATTCCAGTCCTCCTTCTCCTTCATGAAGGCATCCTAGTCTGTCTCTCTTTGTCTCAGTCTTTCTATTACACCAATATTCAGTTCTTCACTGTGTCCTTCATCCCAGTTAGTTCAACCACGTAATCCCTGTCTTTCTTATTCTCCTTCATCCCAGTACTTTTTTTAAAAAAATTTTACTTGTCACAATTTACAAAAAATGTTTTTACAAGAAAAGAAAAAGAAAAAGAGAATATAATGAAATTCTCAACTCCAACTGTCCCATCATTTCAGCTGCCAAATTGTAACCAAGGTCCAAAGTAATGCACGGACAGACCTTTTCGAATCACAGCCCACGGCGTGGCTCCAGTTTTCTTAGAGATTCAAGTTCATGAAGAACTGGGAAACCGCTATCACATATCTGATGTTATCCCCCTCAATTAAGCGGTTCCACCAATCTTCTTCATCGCACGTTCTTGACTCCTTGAATAAATGACCCAAATGTGCCATTCGCAGCCTTAACAAAGAAGTACAGGCTAATAATAGATGACGCAATGTCTCTGGTTGTTTCTTATTTTTACAAAATCGGCAGCTAGTGTCAGTTGTTATTTTCCTGATTGTTCTAATCTCGTTCGTTGATAGGAGATTCATTCGCACTCTTAAGAAGGTATCTCGCAACGTCTTGCTTGGAAACTTTTTTAAATAATTCGGTAGGTCATTTAAGCCTCTTGTTGTTGGTGGCAAGTGGCTTACCAATTTACTTCTTTGGTCCAATTATGTAGTCTGTATCCAGTCATGTTCCTTCAGTTTTTCTTTTACTTTATTCGGATTCTGAATAAGTTCTTCCTCAGAGCTTTTTATTTCCGCAAGGGTTTTTTGATGTTCTTTCTTCCAACACATCAAAATTTTACTTTTCTGTTCTTCAATTTCCGTATGAATAATGGACATTACGTTTGGGCAAGTGGTAATCAGGGACTTCCTATATAGCATTAATGAATTTCTAATGACCATTGATTCCAATGATTGTAGACAGAGTTCCTGGCGTATGGTCTTGACTGGAGTTGATTGTGGTAAGTTCAGGGTACGTTTCCAGAACAAACCTTCTAGGCGTTTCCAGACGTCTTGTGTAATCATCAGCAATGCGTAGGCCCCATAAATCAAAGACGGTACCACCTTTCCTTCATAGAATTGAATCAGGGGGATTACGGTACATCGTCCAAATCTTCTGTCGATTATTTTTGCTTGACTTGCCAATTTTTTTACCTTCTCCAAAAGGTGGAGTTGCATGGGACACTCTTGTTTATTGTTACTGAGAATTACCCCTAGATATTTAAATTGTATCACTTGTTCTATTTTCTCACCTTCCAGAGTCCAACTGAAATTCTCAATGCGGGTGGTTTGTTTCTCCATGATCATAACTTTGGTTTTGGTCTTGTTAATCTCTAGATTATTCTTCTTTATGTACAACACTAGTTCGTTCAATTGGCGTTAAAGGCCGATCGGGGTGTAGTCCATTAGAATGAGATTGTCCGCGTAGAGTAATTTTGGGATCTTAACCTTCCCGGCTGTGGGTCGGAAAGACCGGATCTCCAGGCCGCTTTCTTCAATGTCCCAAAGATATGCGTTAAAGAGTGTTGGTGCAAAAGGACACTCTTGCTTCACCCCTCTTGCCATTGGGATTGGCTCAGATAGCAATCCCCCTTGATTTAAACGCACTCTGATAGAGGTGTCATGATGAAGGGCTCTAATGGGTCCTAAGATGTTTTCCGGACAGTTTCTCGATGTTAATTTTTCCCAAAGTATTTCACGATTGACCTGGTCAAAAGCCTGGACCTTGCTTTTCAAGATGGTTAATAAGAGAATGTTAGTTGCAGTTCCCCCATCTTTCACAAACCCTGATTGTAGAGGGTCCTCATGTCCCGATTTCCTAGACCATTTTTGAAATTTTTCTAGCAAGAGTGAACCAAACACTTTCCCAACTACATCTAGTAATGCAATCGGCCAGTAGTTCCTAGGTTGATCTCTAAATCGGGACAATTGTTGCTGTAGTCCATGAAGCAGGTATCAATCATTGGTAATGCCATCGGGCCCAGGGGCCCTTGAGTTGTTCAATTGGACGAGTTTTCTTTTTATGTCCTCCTTATCCCAGAAATTCTCCCATGATGGTTCTAACACTTCATGGTTATGGGACAGATTTACCAACTTTTTGTAAGAACGGTAAGGATGTCCCTTTTTCTGAAATGCTTTCAGTAGGCCGACCAGGCTTCTTCCCCCACAAAATTATTTATTGAATTAGTTTGTGTGTCTGATGTGGTTCTAATTAAGGTCCAAAAATCTCTGGTTTTCCTACTGCACAGTGTCTTTAGCATACCAGCAGCATCGGCTTGAAGCATGTTTTCTCTGTGATGTCTTAACCAGTTTTTATAGGTCCTTGATGCTATTTTTTATTTATTCAGCAGTTCAGAGGTAGGTGTCTTCTTTACTTGTCACTTTAGTTTTCTCCGTTTTTTCCTTTCTTCGACAATTCTCTTGTTAAATTCATGTAAATGGGTTTTTGATGTATCATTTGGACCAAACTTTCCTTTAACTTCATAGATTTCTAACAGAGGTTGATAGTCGATGTTATCTTTCATGGCTACTTGCTGGTTTGATGCTTATATATGAATCTGTAAGTTCCACAACTGCATTAGCCGACAATCTTAACTTTGTGCCCCTATTACAGACTTCAATTTTTGCTTCCATTTTTGAACTTGCTTTTCTTGTGCAAGCCCATTTTACCTTTAAGAGGTTATGGTCACTGTTAACCGTTCTCACAACCTCATATTCAGTTATGATCTTAACTAACTCGTTAGAAACAATATATGATCCAAATTTGCTGTCGAGTTGTTTCTTCCCCATGTCGCTATTCTCGGGTTATCTCTGTGTATTGATGTTTCCAGACTCTGCAGATCCCAAGCGGCCATTGCCTTAATACGAAGATGTCCACGTACCATGTTCAAAGAGACCTTTTTACCATTCTCATACATCGTATTAGATTTCGGGCAAACTGCATTAAGGTCTCCACACAGAATGACACATTTCGGCATCCACGCCAGATGTATTCTTTCTGAGATGTTGTCTGCCATTTCTAGGTAGGGATTCCAATATGTGTTCAGCACAATTATTGCTTCATCCTTTAGAATATGATGACTATTATCTAACAATTGCTGTGACCAATTCAGAAGAGACACTTGGAAGTGGCTATTTGAAGTCACTGAGTCAACATAGCATAGTCCTGATCCAGATCTAATAGCGGTAAGCAGACCTGAGGAGGGTCGTCCTTTTTCCGAACGGTCAGTGGGGCCAGGTAGGTTTCATAACCCTCCAAAAATGGCTTCTTGGTTAGCCATGTCTCCTGGAGACAAATGATGTCGAACTCTCCCAGGTTAACATCGCTAAACCCCAGGGTGTTCCAACATGCCATGGTGATATTATCCACTCTCAAGGCCTTCCGACTCTCATTCCCAGCATCCGCCTTGCTGACCTTCTGTGCCTTGCATAGCTAACTTCCCTGGTGCTTTCCCCGGACCGTTCGCATATTCCTCATCTTCTCCGTCCCCAGACTTTTTTCTTACCGCTGTTTGATCGTTGACCATTTCAGTAACTTCTTGGGCAAATGTGATTTTTATCTTCCGCAGGGGACCTTTTGGGTATCTGTCATTGTTCACAGCAACCTGGTGAATATTTCCATCTTCACTTGCTTTGTTTGATTTCGCTCTTTGATCTTCTCTTTCTTCGGCACTTAACTGTTTCTCATTCCTGGTAGCTTCCTTTCTTTCTGTACGACCTGCAGTAGATCGAATAGCGGTGTCATCCTGACAGGTAGGTAGTTCCTTTTGTCTTGATCTCAGATTATCCTTTTGCACCTGTTTTTGGGATGTTTGTTCAGTTTGAGCACCACTTGTTCGGCAGACCCATAAGTCGTAACCTAACATTTGGAAACTTTCTTGTTCCGAGATCACCATTAGTCTAATTATAGGGGAGGTAATATGCAGATAGACACAATCTCTTTTACCCGTGGAGCTGAACTACACAATTTTTATGTCTTCCGTGCTAATCTGCCTCCGTTTTGGGATACAATTCATTAGTGCCATGATGTTTTTCTGATTCAGGATCAAATTATCTCTGGACTCCCCCACCCGTTCCAGTTTAAAAGTCCTTTGACTATTTAGTCTTTTGATGTACGGGATGTGGCTATCTTGTTCTTTGAGTGTATCTTGTTTTCTGTCAGCTCTTGCGTTATGTCCCCTAATTTGATCCGATGTGAATCTACTCTTTTCCTCTTTGTTGTTATAAGTTATTGAGTGTGGCTTCTCCCATGTCCGAGTGTTGATCTCTCTTTTGGTTTCTAGGACCATGGGCCTTGGATTTGTTGTTAAGGCAGTTCTATTGCTCCTTTTATGGTCGTTCACTAAGTTCCCAGTTTCTAGGGAATTCAGGCTCAAAAGTTGTTTTCCTCCGTGGGCCTTTACTGCCTTTTCCCGTTTTTCTGCCAAAGTAAGGAAGGGGCTAAATTGTTGGACGTCTTTGTTTACTTTGTTTCCACAGTCATTTTCTAAGACCCTCGCATGTTGAATCTCTCTTGGGGATTCTAGCTCTGAACTTTCAACCGAGTATGTCGACAGGTCTAATAAATCAATACTCTCTTCAGAGTCAATGATGATCTGATGCTTCTTAGCTGAGCTATCCGCTGGTCTCACTTCTTCTAGGTTTGAAGGTTTCAAAGCCTGGAAGACCACTGATCTATTGATTACCTCTTTTCTTGTCTGTTCTTTAGTTCTCTGTTTTTCTGTTTGGTCTTTTGCTAGAACTGACTTTGAGGACTGAACTTCTTCTGTTGCTACATGTTCTCCTTGCTTGTTCACTGGTCTTTTCCCTTTTACAAAAAGCGGATATAGTTTTGGGGTCTTCCCTCGATTGTCAAGTTCTTTTGGAACGGATGGTCCTCTGGTAAGCCCCCCCGAGGTTCAGTATGTGGCTCTAGATCTAGTTCCTCTACTATTTCAACCTTGGCAAGTGTACTATTTTCCTCGGGCGTGATTACACATCCATTAGATGGTTGTTTGTTAGATGTGAAGGGGGGGGGGGCTGTGTTCTTTCCATGCTTTTGTTTGCGGGACTATTTTCAAGACTTCGGTGGAGTCCCCTGGGGACTTCGGGTTAGTTGTTCCATTCCTATTTTCACTCAATGGCTGTCCGTCTTCTACAGCAAATGTATTTGAGAGTACTTTTGCAAGTTCCTCAGACTGTGCAACAGTCGGTGCAAGTCCAGGAGTCGCCTTGTTCCCCTCCATTTCCGAGTTTCCTATAGTGTCGTCCTGTGGTTTATTAGACGAAGCAAGCCCCCCACCTCTTGTTTCTAGGGCCATAATATACCCTTCAATGTAAGTCATTTTTGTGTAGAGCATTGCCACCAAAGTTATCTTGTCCTTTAAGGTGTCATGAATGGATTAATATAATTTACAAAACGGTGTCAGGGCAATTGTTGATGGTGACATCACTGTTAGGATGTCCACATTTTTTGTGGGAGTTTCTTTTTCATTATTAGAGTCCATAGTTGGAGATCTTCTGCTTAGCAGCGGAGAATGTAGATGGGTACTAGGTGTGGTGTTAGGTCCCTGCTCTAAATTCTTTATAGGCTTCTCAACACCACTTCCCCCATCCAGTGAAACTTTTGGCGGTCTCTCCCTTTGAGCCTCACTCATCATTGATATTTCCCTTGAGGTAGGTCTCAAGTTTGTTTCTCTTAAAGGGAGGTTTTTATCACATAACGATGTATCAGTTGCTTCTTGTCTGGGGATTAGCTCTATGCTCTTATCTGTGTTTGTCTTAGAAGTTTCACACAATTCCAAGACACGGCCATTTGCCGTATAGTTTTGACTTATCACAGGGTTAGATGCCCGACACTTCACAATTTCCTCCTGTGGTCATTTGTTTAAAGTGAAAATGGGTTGTTGGTTCCCTTCAAGTTGTGATTCGGGATCCTTAAAATAACGAATTCCTGTTTTTAAAGATGTACGAGGGGGGTATTCTCTTGTTCCTGACCAACCCCAGTCTTTCCCAAGTATCTTCTCATTCAGGGGCATACTTGTCCCATCTAATAAGTCTGCATCAGAGACGTCCTCCAGCTGCATTTGTTCTTTCCTTACAGTTTTTTGGAAGAATCTTGTCACAGGGTTTGAGGATACAAATTTTGTCCTTCGCCTTAAGTTAGTTTTGCGGATTACTCTCTTGTTCATTAATTTTGATTTTTCCTGAAAAGACATGTGCGACTATATCATTGCTCTTCTTATACTGCATTTTCTAGCAGGTTTTTTCCGAGTGTCTTTATCTTTGTCTGAGGAGTCCAGGGCCGCAAATTCATCCTCTGATGAAAGAGAGTTATTACTCTTTATTGTACCTTCAGCTTCCCCTCTGTTACAATCTCCAACTCCATTTTCTTTATCAACATTTGTTTCATTATTGTCTATAAACTCTGGGGCTTGGATATCATCTGGTGATATTGGGGTCTCTTGTTGAATTTCCTTACACGGGCTAATCAAATCTGGCTCTGTAATTAAAGGGTGGATCTTTATGCTGATGTTTGTTAGGTTGGTTAAGTTCACTTTAATTTCAGTCGCACTTTGGGCTGTATGAGACACTTCCGTGCATAAGTTCATTGTCAACCCCTCCGAGGGCAGGCCCAGCGAGTTTGTCTCGGGAGCCACTCCCCCCACGGCTCCCGCAGGACTCGATCCCCAGGACTCCTCCTTTCCCTCCTCGCCATGGAACCTCTCGTCCCCCACCATCCGCTCCTCACTTCTCACTTTCCCGGGGCAGTTCCATCACTCCACCTCCCCCTGCCCCCATCAGGAGCAAGCCGATCGTCACTCGCTCCACCACCTCCGCTCCAAGTCCGGTGGCAGGTAAGAGGGACAGCGTGGTTGGGGAGACAGATTGAGGAAATGTTCGTGTTTCGGAGGGGGAGGGGGAGGAAGGAGAGGCTGATTTGCGGTCATCTTCCGCGTTCTCCTCCTCCTCCACTCCCGTCAAGGGACTGTCGATGGTTTCATCCAAATGTGACGGAGAGACAGGGACAGAGACAGGGCAACTTAGAATGTCAGTACTAGTCGGGGTCATTTTGGGAAAAAGGAAAATGTTTTGTTGCATACCTGCCTCGACCTGTATGTTCATTGGTGACGCTGATACTAGTCGTCATTGGCGCAGTCGGGGGCGCTTCAGCGGGCTTCTCTTGTCCAGTCCAGAGTCCCTGGTCGTTTGCTCTGCATACTACGGCCAACATCCTCCACAGTTGGTCTCGAGCAGGCCACCCAGTGCAGCCCCGGACTGCACCAGACTGCTTCCACCTCAGCTTCCAACTCTGCGTCCGCTCCGCGGTGTGTGGAGGTTTTTCAAGGGTGGACTCCTCCTCCAGACACCAATAGCAATGGACAACAGACTCAACAGCACAGAGGGACTGCACCAGACTGCTTCACCTGAGCTTCCAACTCCGCGTCCGCTCTGCGGTGTGTGGAGGTTTTTCAAGGGTGGACACCTCCTCCAGACACCAATAGCAATGGACAACAGACTCAACAGCACAGGGGGACTGCACCAGAGTGCTTCCACCTCAGCTTCCAACTCATCCCAGTACTTCACTTCTTACTTTCTCCTAGCCCTTCTCCTCCTTCCATGTCCTTCTATTTTTTCCTTCAACCCAGTCCTGCTTCTTTGTCCTCTTCCTTAACCGTCTACTTCATTCTAGTCCTTCTCCTTCAACTTTGTCCAAGTCTTTCCCCTTATTCATCCCAGTCCTCTTTCACCTTCATCCCGTTTCTTCTCCTTCTCTTCCGTCCTGTCCTTCATGCCATTGTTCACCTCCATCCTATTGTTTCTCCTCTTTTTCCCCAGTCATTTTCCTTTATCCCTTCTCGTTTTTCTTCATCCTCATCCGTCTTCTTCAACCCAGTCACTATCCTTTACTGTCATCCCAGTGCTTCTCCTCTTTAATCCCAGTCCTGGGATGAAGGTCTTAGTCCCAGTTTGTATCCTGTCCTAGTCCTTCTCCTTCCTCCCTGACTCTCTCTTTTGTCAGTTACTCTCCTTCCCCTTTGTCCCAGACATTCTTACTTTTCACAGTCATGTTAGTTCTCCATCATCCCAGTGCTTCTGCTTCATCCCTGTCCTCCATCCCCCACTACTTTCTCCTAGTCCTTGTACCTCTCTTTCAATCCAGTCCTTAACATTCATCCTAGTCCATCTTCTTTATCCTAGTCCTTCACTTTTGGCCTATTACAACTAGTCCTAGAGCGTAGTCTTAGTACTAGTCCTTATTTCTAGTGCTAAGCCTTCATCATTGTCCTTCATCCTTCATCTTAGTCCTATATCCAAGTATACTTCTACTTCATCCCTGTACTTTTCTGTTGTCCTTGCCATAGTCAGTCTTTGAGGCAGAGCCTCTCAGTCAATCTCCTTCTTGTTTCTCCATTATTTCAACCATCTTTTCTTCTTTTCCCCCTTCAGTTTTCCCTTGTTATCTCTCTTTCTTCTTGCTCTATCCCTTAATCTCAGAGGGGAGTGAGGTGTTGGTTGGGGTGGAAATGGTGGCAAAGAAAAATAGAAAACAATTGCAGCATGGAGTGTTTGAAAGGGAGCTGAACACTGAATGCATAGAATGATATGTGACCTAAAACCATTTTTCTCTGTTTCACTTAAACAACTACCCTCTTAGCTGAATACGGGCATGCCTAGCTTGCTTGAAGAAATTAATTTATATGCAGCATATATGCTCTGCTATTAGACATGAAAGTTGCAGGTAAAGATTGGGTAGAACATCTTCTTCAGTTGTCCTAGAGCTAAAGGGTACAGTATGAATGCTGATCAAATGCTTCCCAGTCAGAAATGGGTGTTTCTTCTTCATGTTAGCCGATCTTCCTTGCATCATTTAGGAGTAGCATTTCGACATGAAGTGTGATGCCCTCTTTGCATGAGTATGGCTTGTAAGCATTTATGGGTCTTGGTAAGGCACACTAGTCTCCTCCTGCTGCAAAATGATGGTTACTAAGCTGCACATGCCCTCCTATACCTGGTCTCGTATATCATTTATGTCTGTGGTCTTATTTGGAGTGGCAGCTACTATATGTTGCCCTGTAGTGAACAGATTGTTAGGGGCTACACTGTTCTACTGGACATTGCTTCCTGCTCTTCCAAAAGTAATGGAAGGGTCTTTGTAGCAGGTGGTGTAAGCTGAATTCTCTGTGTCTCATCTCCTGATGTAAAATGTGTTGTCTCCTGGTCTTGCTTGCCTGCCTGTGTGTATGGAATCCTGGGTGAGTTACAGGCGTGTGTCATGCTGTAGTGCTCCATTTCTCTGTTCCATCTCTGCTGTCTGTTTACCACAGTTCCGGTACTTACCTCATCCTCATGTACCTGAGAGGCTCCCAATAATGGGACCTACCTTTCTTTGCCTCCATCCTCAGAATATTATAAAACGCATAGAATATTTAGTTAACCAGCAGAGGAGGAGAGCTCATGTAAAAATAGGCACGCAATGACTTGCCCTTCAGATGTCAAATGCTTGGACATGGGTCACAAAAATATATGCCTATAAATGTAAAATGCAATGAACAAATGCAAAAACCAAAACGATTGACTTTTTCAATGCTTAATCAAATGTGCCTCGGCCATAACCTATCACATCCGGTATTGTAGGAGCATTCTCATCCATGAAAAACTGAAATATATAACCAGTCTGGTTGGAGCGTCATTCCCTCATGGTGTAGTTCTCAAGTACAGCAATTGAAAGGTACACTGTGGTGAATTCAAGCTCTAAATGATCTCTTTCCTGTTCATTCACACATATCTGTATAGTCAAGGGCAGAGGAACTGATGCTGAACGTTAAAGCCTGCATGTGCTGATAACACACGTTTACCTGGAACTCCAGCACAGACAGAACTTGGCGTAAAGCCTACGAGTCCCTGATATCCTCTTCATGCATTCAGCATGCTCAATTTCGTTTGGGAAATGATAATCCAGTCCTGTTTTTTTGTATTCTGGGACTTGCACTTCCGTATTTCCCTATTACAAATCCAGGACTACAATTGACAGAATTCAAAGGTAAAACCAGGACTGGATTTATATCCCCCAAATAGAATGGGACATGTTGCCATGTATGCCTCCCTGCAAAGTGGGCAATAATCTCCCTCTGTGTAACCTCCGGCCGGGCGCCTTGTGACCCTGACTGAACACCACCTACAGACCTGTTCTTTTGCAACACAAAACATGTATTGTACTACTTTTTCCATGGTTCTGAATGTATGCTATTTTGATCCTGATTTTCAAGGTAAGAATTCCATTCTGTTGAGAATGTTGATATATATCTGCCCATCATCAGCTAGGCCCTATCCTTTTTGTCAAATGCGAGATGAGCAATGCTGCTTTGGGAGGGAGCTGGTGTATGCCAGTGTTACGTTAAGGGCAAGGAAAGGATGGGTACCTCTGTGCAGAGCCTGATGGCCATCGGTGAATGCTTGATTGTGGAGCAGAGGTATTGTTTCACTCTGCGGTTGATTCTGTGACGCATGCAAGTGAAAGTAGCAAATGCCATGGAAACCAGTGCAACACAAGAGTGAAACCCGTTAGATAACACCTATCAGGTTTTTTTGTAAATGCCACGCGACGATTTACCTACTCAATTATCTTTTTCCATTACAAACTAGCAATGACTGTCATTGAAGCAGTATTAAATTCTGCATACGCTGCTGTAATTGCTTGAGAACATGAGTCCTGTAATTGCTTGATCCGCATGGTTTCGAAGGTGAACAACGGAAGACAAAAAAGGAATACGTAGTGCTGGCTTTTGTCACTGCACTGTGGTGCAAATGAGTTCCCTCATATATTGGGGCACAAAAAAAAACACAGATTTAAGGGAAATGACTTCTGGGCAATAATGACATAGGGACCCAGATGTGCTTGATGTGGATGATAAATATATGTTTAAGTTGTATTTTTGGTTTTGTCATTTGGCGGCAAAAAATACCAACATGCATGTTCATGACAATGTGCTTCACCTGTGTTTGTGCTGTGTCTGTAATGTTATGAATGACTAGGGGATGGGCATCGGCGGGTCACCTCTCTCTGTACCTGTGTGGTCTTCACTCAACAAACAGGACTGATCTGAAAACCACATCTCAGATGTTAAACTGCATAAGGTTACTCTATGGCCACCAACCTTCGGCTCGGGTGGGGGGGTTGCGGTTTGGAAGGGGCGGTAATGGCCCACCAGCCTGAGTCTAGTCAGGCCTCAGGGAAGGCTGAGGGCAGTTACCGGCCATGTTAGCCCCCCATCGTGGGGGTGATTGACATTTGCACCCTGGGGTTCATCCAGGGTGCGGATAGTTGAAATTTCTTCTGAGATAGAGATGGACTGAGCGTGTATTGCGCAAGCTCAATCTCCCGTAAACATACAAAAAACACGATGGCTGCCACCATAGGAAAAGGGACTTAGTGTCTTTTCCATTTCCATGACAGCTACAGAAGGGAGAAGCGCTGGGACCGGTGCACAAAGCTCTGATCCAGGAGGTAAGTGGGAAGAGAGGGAGGGGGTGGGGAAAGTGTATGGTATGTTTTTGTTGCTGGGGACATGGGGAGGCAACAGAGAGAGGCTCTCTGTTGCCTCCTCACAGTTTTCCAACAGGCAAGAGGTCACCACTTGGGGAAAGGTCCTCCGGTGGTCAGAAACAGTGGGCAGTATACATTGTGTTCTCGCCCGTTTTTCCAGTCACCTGATTGGCTGAGCGCCCTTCCCCGGTTGTCAATATAACTTTACCATTCTACCCTTTTATTCCCGTGTGTGAGTGTGTTCAGTCCTTGCCTGGTGTACCTTCCTCTGTATGGCTATTCTTTTCTTTCCCTTTGGATTGGTCTATTCCTGGTTCATTCTACTCTCTCTAACTTTGTTGGTGTTCTCCTGGTAGCAGGAAATGTTGCCATTGAGGGATGTGGTCCCCAGAGTGTTGCTGCTTGCTCGTTGGGTGGCTTCTTTGTCTGCTTGCTATGAGGCAGATGTCAGCTGTATGTTCTGTGCAGCTGTACTTCACTTTCCCTTGGTTTTGTGGTTATAGAAGTGTACAAATTACACCTCTGCCCGCCCTTCCTTCCTTCCTTCCTTCCTTCCTTCCTTCCTTCCTTCCTTCCTTCCTTCCTTCCTTCCTTCCTTCCTTCCTTCCTTCCTTCCTTCCTTCCTTCCTTCCTTCCTTCCTTCCTTCCTTCCTTCCTTCCTTCCTTCCTTCCTTCCTTCCTTCCTTCCTTCCTTCCTTCCTTCCTTCCTTCCTTCCTTCCTTCCTTCCTTCCTTCCTTCCTTCCTTCCTTCCTTCCTTCCTTCCTTCCTTCCTTCCTTCCTTCCTCCCTCCCTCCCTCCCTCCCTCTTCTGTGTCTGGCCCTTTCGTTGTTGGTGGTGTCTATGTGTGTCCTAGCGGGGGGAGGTGGTGGTTGAGAGGTAGCAGCCCTGATTGTTCAGTTATTGGGTGTTGATGGGGTAGCATGTCAGGGGTTGCACAAGGCACGCGCATAGATTTGGGGTGGCTGTGCTGATGTAAGGGGACAAGCAAGCACATACAGCAGGAGGCTAGACAAAAGGAAGAATAGACAAGGTAATTCAGAACAACGGAACAGGAAGAAAGGGCAGACCTCAATGTTTAACAAGAAGCGATGGAAACCATGCACTGGACAAACAATGAGGAATGTATACACAGGTTGCACTAGAGACTACCCATAGATATAAGGGAAGGTCAATGCCTCTGTGTAAGTTACTTTAACAGGCACAGCACTCTGCAAGCCCATGGAAGAGGGCAGCAAGAGTGGCTTCTGTGTCTTGACCCTAGGACACAAACAAGGAGTGTGCTTACACGAGAAAGCCGGTTTGGCTCTAGCCGCAACCTACAGCGGATGCCCTCCCAGGGAAGAGAACACAACACACTGTTAGATTAAATTCACTATAGACCACAAGTAAAACGAGACAAAGGAGGGGGCAGAGATTGCCTGCTGGAAAACCTGGTAGCCAAACTGTGAACAAAGGAATAACAGAAGCAGGAGTGAGGACAAGAATGATAACAGAAAGCTCTAGGGAAGAATAGGCAAAGTAAAAAGGGTTCAGGAAAGAGACTAGGAATGAAAGACGAAAAACAAGTACACAATCTAAGTGCAATGGTACAGGAGACTGGAATTGCTGACTGGAAACTAAGGATCGGAATCAAGCAACAGCGAACTGAACTATTGACCAGGAACAAGAAAACTCAGGACCGAAATTCTAGACTAAGAAAAGAAGGACTGAACAGCAGCCTGGTAACATGGAATTCAAGGAACTGTAAATCTGTATTCGAATAACAAGGGCAGGACTGCAGACAGATAACAAGGAAACTCAGGACTGGAAACTTGGAAGCTAAAGCCGGGTAACACAGACTATGGGTATAGAACAAGAATCTGCATGTAAATAACATAATAACAGGTGGTAGAGAGCAAGAGGCTGCAGACAGGGAACAAAAGGCTGCAAGCAGGAAAGCAGGGCGGCAGCCAAGAAAGCACAGAGGAGCAGGTCAGAAGGCAGGGGATAATAGGAAGAGTAGCAGGGCTGTAAGGCAGGGAGTACAGGGCACTGACTCATGAGCAGGTTCTAGCAGCAACAGGAAATAGAATTCTGAGGCTAAAGGCAGATCAAGGGCTGTGAGCCAACTCAGTGCAAGAGCCCTCTGCTCCTGCAGGCAGCTGCTTAAATACTGACCTGTTCTGTGCTGAAGCAGGCTGATTAGTAGCACCTGAAGCAGCACACCTGGAAGTAATGTCTCCCCCCTCTCTGGTCCGGGGGAAAGTGAAAGCAGCACTGATCTCTAGGTCTTCTGGGGATTGTGGTTCCAGGACTGCATCATAGGAATAACCAGGCAATGGGAACTGCCGCAGGGTGCATTATGGGACTTGAAGTCCATGTTTTCGGATATACAGATTTGTGAAAGGAAATGTTAAATAATGATTTAGGATCTTCTCTGAAGATGGTAGAAAACACTCTGCTGGTCTGCAGACAGCGCCACGCAGAGGCAGAGATGCAGAAACATGACACAGCATCTCCAGGCACCTGAAGGTGTGTGGTGTCAGGTGTGGGTGAATTGGGTCGTGGAGATAGATCCGTGGGTGTGGCAGGCTCAGCAAGGATTGTTTTGGTTGATGAGTCTGTCCTTTTGGTTGGCAATGTATTTTGGTGGAGTTTCTCTTTTGCTCATCTGCTTCTGTGTCCCTCTCTCCTTACTGCCCTAACTTGTTGATCTTTCTTGGCCTTGTTGTGTGGCCTTTTGAGTGTATTGCATTTGTATTAATATGTTTTTCGTGCATTTTCTGTCCTAGAGTTACCGTTCAGCACTGCAATTTTAGACCTATTGAGGATGTGTTTTGGTTCCAAAGTGTGCTCACTGCTCATGCATGTTTACTAGGACCATCTAGATTTCTAGATTCCTGCTATTGATATTTTGCATGTCTGCATGTTTGCAATATCTTATGTTTCTAAAACACTGCTATAAATTTGAAAAATTAAACACGCACCAAGAATGCAATTAAAAGATTACAAACAGGGAACCATTCAGTTTGACCTCATTACGTGTTGGCTGATTTTTTTTAACAGGAATGCCATACTACGATTTTAAACATTTCATTTCATAGCTTCCTTTTAACCATTTGTCCAGTAATTACTATATTGGTGCATGGTCTGGCATCCCTTACGAGGACAGAAAGTGTCATTCTTGCAAGTGTGAAATAGAAACAGCAAGACATATACATACGGCTTGCCCTATTCTGCTGCCCTACTATTTTAAGGACTTTATGAATGCGGTTAGCCATCCCTCTATGATTCCTGTTTACCAATTTTGGGCTGCAATTTACTTAGCTGAATCATTAGTTGTGCTGCATATTATATTCAGAAAAGAGTCACCAAGGATTCATAGAAGTGGCCTAGGTGGTTTTTATTAAGGTGTTATAACGGTGCTATGAGTTATGTTCTTGCGTGTATCACTATTATAAACAGCATGCAATGAATCTTGTTTTATCATATTGGATTGTATGTATTTTGATATTTTATAATTATGTATTTATTAATGTACTGTTATTTTAAAGGGTTTGTATTATATTGATTATTTGATGCTATTGTGATATTATTATTGTACAATGCTATTTGTTGAAGTATTCGCCGTTGTGTTCCATGCAAAATGTTTTGTTTAACCATATGCATGTAATAAATAATAATTAAAAAACTTAAAAAAATAAATATTACTGGTAGTTTTCCTGAAATCCACCCAATCCCACGTTTACTACTGCCCCAGCGATATTACTAGATTTCACTAAATGCCTTCCAAGAATACTACTTTTTGAATGTCTTACAAAGACTATATTTCTACCCCTGCTTTGGTGGTGCAAATTAATAGTGTACACTAGTGGGATTTAAAAGGGTGCATTCCATAGAAAAGGAGGTGAGAGGGGGGCTATCAGAGATGCTCACTTTATACACCCCTCTTCACATGTCGCCGCAAAATATGTTCTTCCCCTTCTATAGGAAAATATATATAAAAAAGGTAGCAGTGCTGATTCCAATTTTCCCCTCTACCTTTCAAATGGAGGTAAAGGTTGCTAGATTTTCATAGTGAAAATCCAGCTCATAATTCAGCAGAATTCACCAGCAGCAGTATTCCCCTGGAACATTGCCAGAGGTGATACCTTGCATTGAATTGTAATGGGGGCGGGGGGCAGTAAAAACAGTGTCATTTGGCAAATTCTTCATGTTTTACTGCTACCCCCAAGCTTATAATGATTTCCCAAATCCTTTACTCTGAGTTTGTGCTTTGGGATAAAGTGAAAAACAAAAAGAACAAAAATGCATGATGCATAAGTAATATGTATTTAGTTTTCATTAAGGGAATGTGAAGGCACGCCTGGATGCTATTTTATTGGTGGGTGTATGGTAGGACAGGATGTGTGGTTTCTTGGTAGGTGATTGTGGAGTCTTTTGAATCAGGTAAGCTGCTGACAAGTGCAAGACTGGATTGTGATGAATTTCCATCTGGCAAGGTTGTGAAATGATGCAGGTAATTCCATTAATGAAAGGGAAATCTGCTTATCAGGTTCCTCTTTCATGAGCTCCATGTCATAAGCATAGTATGCATTTGTTCCTTGCTGCATCAGCATCCTAATTCACAAAACCTGCTCTACGAGTGGCACAGAACAGGTTTAGAGGTCACATGTGCCCTCTTGATATCTGCAGTGACATCCAAGTCTCTGCAGCGCAGGGGCTGCATTTAAAATATGCAACCCTGTTCCAAAAATTGCATACCTCTGAAGATACTGTCCTGATGGTAGGCTAAATTGTAAAAAAAAAATAAGCCATAACTGATTTAGGGTACAGTGGCCATCATCTCTCAGAGTTGTTCCAGCCAAATACAATTTATATCACACATGTGTCAGCCCAGTGGGTCCAGTTTAGCTGTGGAAAGGTTATGTGTTTCCCCCAGACAGACTAGACCCTGCCCTACTGGTAGGACTTTCATCTAGTTGGTTTGCCTATCTTTGATCCTTTGTAAGGGCAGGTAACACCCTTCTCCCAGAAATAGCCACTGCACAGGATGCTGACTTGGGAGCAGGAATCATAGGGCACACCCATTCACAAAGAGCCAATCCTGGCAACAGCAAACTGCATTTCTAAAGGTCTTTGTTCTTAGAGTGAAGGGACAGTGTAGCCAGGGGAACTTTGTTCAAGGAAGGGAAAGCGACTTCCACAGTATTAAATATCTCTGCCTCTCTCGCTTTCCTTCCCCCTCCACTTCCTCTGGCAAAGCATGTTGGGTGTGACATCAGAAGGGCAACGTCCGTTCATTTCAAGAGGAGGGATTAAAGGAGGCTAGCTTAACCCAATCACCTGGAGACTTCTGCTATGAACGAAGGAGCCTCCCACCACTTCTTGGAATCATCTGGAAGCATCTTTGGATCATCACATCAACATATTTTGTTGGATACTGCTGGGAGAGCAGTCCCTTCCAGAGTCCTCCAGTTGTGTGGTGAAGGCAGGTGTTCTAAGGCAAAGGAGAGATCTGTCCCCTAACCATCCCGAAGGACCATTGGGGGTAATATGCTGCTGGAACAGGACCTGCCTCTCTGCCACACCAGCAGTGTCCAGGAGCATTACATGTTTAAGGACCTCTGCCGTCATGTGCCAGCCTCCCTCATGTTTGGGAGCATGAGGAAAGAACTCACAGGGCATGACAGCCCACGATTCAAGTGTTTTTCATCATTGATCAGTTTGGAGTGTTTTTCAAGGGAGTGGGGTTAGAGTTACCACAGGAAGAGAAAGAGATGGCAACCATCTTAAATATCTCTGCCTCTCTTTCTTTTTCCTATTCCCTTCACTTCCTCTGGCAAAGCACATTGGGTATGACATCATAAGGGAAAATTCCATTCATTCCAAGAGAAGGGATTAGACCCCTAAAGCAGGCTAGTTTTAGGCCAATAACCTGGATACTTTTGCCTATAAAAGAAGGGGCCTTCCACCAAGTTCTGCAGTCATCTTGAAGTATCTTTGGATCATCACTTGAAAATATGTTGGTGGGCACTGCTGGGAGAGCAGTCCTTTCCTGCGTCCTCCAGTTGTGAGGTGAAGGCAGGTTCTCTAAGGTAAAGGAGAGTTCTGTCCCCTAACCATCCCCAGGGATCATTGTGGGGTTATGTGCTGTAGAGGAGCAGGTAGATGCCATCTTTCCAGTTCCCACCCCCTCATTGCTGTCATATTGGAACAGTCAAATAAAAGCTATAAACACGACCCCCTGCATTATTCCCACACCACTGAAAGTGTACGAGAGACGTTATGCACTCCGACATCCATACAGAATGTACCATTGCACTGAAAGTGTGGAAGGATGTTGCTTGGAAGAATGTTACATGGAAGGATGTTGCCAAACAAAATCTCAGAATGTATCGATGAACATTATGGATGTACTTTAAAGGGAAATCTGATGAGGACATAGTGATGTCATAAAGAAGATATATGAACCCATGCTGAAATGATATAAAAATACTAAATAACGTTGTAACTGAAGCATTAAGAGTAACATGGACCTAAAGCTAAAGTAATCATGGATCTAATGACGATAAAGTAACTTACTGACCAATAAATAAAAATATGCAGTAATTTAAGGTATAAATACAACGTATAGAACCTTGCTATAGAGGAATAGATAACGTGGCAAGGATGACCATATTAGGAAAATGGATGCTGGCTCACGTTGAATATAACCAACCTACCTCAGGAACAGGCCGAGGCTGTTAGAATCAGGAGACACATGAAAACAGCTCTGTGTGCAGAGCTGACGATGAGTCAAGGTTGGCCCAGAGCGAAGAGGCTATTTTCAAAGAATCTGCACAAAGGAAGTAAATTCACATAGAGTGAGCAAATCTCTAGAGGCCAAGAGGAGCAACAGCACCATATATAATTAAATCAAATAGCACTACATGAAAGGCAGAAACTGGCAAATTTGTGGTCTCTTCACATGTCTCAGAAGTTGAAAACAAAGACTATTCATTAGAGCCTTAAATTAATACAGTGATGTTCTCACACTCCTTTGAATGTTCCAGGACAGTGAGCAGCAACAAGGTCAACTACAAATGGAAGACTTTGACTGATGACCTACCGATGAGAGATGATGTACTAATTGGGAAACTGGGGAGTAGTCTGATGGGATTGAAACACCTACGTTTCATCTCACGTACGTGCTGCTAAAGAGCCAAAGGTCAAAGGTTGGGATAGCATGCCGACCAATCAGTGGGATTAGGGGGCAACCTAAAATACAATGTTGCAAAAGCCAATCCACTGTTGTTTTGTCTGCTATATTCGGTACTTTACGTTTTTAGAAGTAGTTCAAGGCGTGCCCTACAGATAAGGGGTAGCCAATGATGCACTCATTCTGATATGTTCTCTAAGTAGATATATTCCCTTCACCAATCGCTTCCCTTGATAGGATTGTATTTTCACACATAGAATGATATCATAGATGACACATATTGGGGTATAAGACCTCCATGCAATCAAGGCTGTTTGTGAGTGTGCATGCATCAGTCCAATGTTGACCCTGCTTTATTCAATTGATAATAAAGTAGTAAATATTTGGTTTTTGACCATCATTGTAATTCCATCTAGCACAAAAGATGCTTCAAGGTGCTATAGCACATTTTGGTAGCGATGGGGATGGTTATGGTCTAGTCGACCTAAGCCAGATCCAGACCCGCGGAAGTATACTCCTGCCATTAGCCAGAAGACTGCTGAGTTTCCTGTGGAGATTGGTTCGCAGAGTCACATGTGAAGAAGATTTGGTCGGCAGGTCGCCCTATGATGACATTTCTGTCCGGTCCCCTCAGGTGCCCTGTGAATGAAAGGTGAACTGGTCGGTTGAGGGGGAGTTGATGGCGGAGGACTCAAACTGAGTCACGGATGTAAGTAGAACAATGAAAGTGGCAAAATAGGGGGATGGGATGTGTTATAAATAATATGTGTAAAAAAGTAACAGGATTTTTTGGGGAGTTTATAAAGAGAAGTAGATACATTGATTCCTGGTTTTAAGGGGACAGAAGGGCATACACTAAAGTAAAGAATATTAAGGATTCCTAAGGCAAAGCACACCGATGAGTACATATCAAACTCCAAAATGGAGTGAAGCACAGAAGGGATGCATTTTCTAAGACAGTAAAGGAAGGCGTATGCAGTAAACATTTTAAAAGTACACACGTGTGGATTTATAACACTGCTAATATAATTCTTTTGTTGTGTTTACACTGATGAATATAAATGGATAGTAAAAAATGAAAGAGATTGGAACAAAATGTTGACCAAGAGATTGATGTTAATCAGGAAGGGAAAAATCAAAGGAAAGTAATATATAAGTAAAGAAAAGACTCTTAACATACTGATAATACAAGAACGTTATAATACAAATTGGTGTAATGTGTAAACGAAGGAGGAAACAGAATACCATTGCATAGATTTTAAAAATAGGAGAGTAGGCAGTTAAAATATATCTTGATAGGGATTATAAACAGTGATTGATGGTGCCTACACCAATTGATCAGTGGGGGATATTTGATAAAATAAAGAATCGAAAAAAACAACGGGTAAGTATTGACGATCAAAACCGATCTGTCATCATGTACGATACACTTCTTTTACATTTATGTAGGACATTACCGTGATACATAGTGAAGATAAGGAAATATCATTCGTAATGGGTTAGAGGCACAACCAATAAGACACTCATTTCATGGCCTCAGGAGGTTTTGCTGTCAAAAGATGTATTGCAGCATGTGACGACATATTTGCATGCCACATATAAGGGAAAAATGTTGCAGAAAAGGATAGCCATATTTGAGCTTTGGAAAATGTGCCAAAGTGAGAAAGAAGATCTAGTTTATCGGGAGTGGATGCTCAATCACCGTAACAGGAAGGATAAAGCACTTTGGCTCCCCTTTCCCTTCCTGAAGAGAAGAGTACAGACACAGAGGAGAAGGGATTGTATCCCTTAAAGGAATTAAAAGCAGTGGTGGGGTATGTTCATCCAACTTATACGCTCCCAGCTGTGAGAAAAATACAGAAAAGAGCAAGATCAGAGAACACAAAGATATATTAGATTAGCACACAATGAAAGTAAAAAGCGTGATGAGAGAAACGACAGACAAGACAGACGAATGGTGATAGAGGAAGAAGCAGGGAAACAGAAATAAAGAAAAGGTAAAGCTAAGAGAATGACAATAGTACAGAATTACAAGGACGAGAGGGATAAAGAATGCAAGCAAAGGGGAGAACAAAGAAGATACGAAGCAAGAAAAGAAAAAGAGAGACTAGAAGAAAAGAAACAAGAAGAGATAGAAGCCCAAAGAATGAAAGTGTGTAGGTTGCAACGAAGGCGAGAGGAAGATGAATTGAGGGGGATGAGGAGAAGGCAAGAAGAACTTAACAAGAGTAGGGGAGAAAAGACAATGAAATAGAATATTTATGCCATAGCAGCATAGTGCTGATTGATGCACGGGAAAGACTGGAGGAAGAGAGAGGGTCACAACAGCCCCGTAGAGAGCTGCAAGGAATGGCACAATCAGCATGGGCCAGTGGGCAGGATACAGAACATATAGAGAAAAGGCTTGGGAAGCTATACAGGCAAATAAGTGATAGAGGAAGCTGCAAAACCCAAGAGAATATAGAAGGATCCCTATTAAAGGGAACTGAAATAGGATCAGGTAACATCATAACAGACAAGTACAGAACACTGTCTTTAAACAGATTAGATCTCGACGTGGAAGGAGAAAAAAGTCACAGGAGCTGGGGCATAATGATGTCGGACAAAGGGAGGGAGGAGAATGAAAGGGTGCAAAGAGAGGGTGCATGTGAGTTTTCAAAAGAATTTGAGTGCAGAAAGAGTGGTCAGATTTAGAGGACCTTAAAGAGAGGACACCAGAACCAACACCATGTACTGAGCGACCACAAGTATGTAGTACAGAGGATATATCCCCGCCATAGGCAAGCAGGTAAAGACCAATACCAGGAAGGAAACTAATGGGCGAGGCTAGCTCTGTCTTGAAGACAAGGAGTGTAGGTAAATATGATTATAAATCATGATTTTCACAATTGCCATTATAGAAAAAGGCGGGAGGATCACCACAATATTTACTTTGGCCACAGATGGATAAAGATAATTTAAGATGTAAATTGATGAGTTTAACTTCCAGTGTGAGAACATGGATTTATGAATTAGAGTGGATGACATCAGGAGTGACGTTAGCTATAGGTGACATAAAAAGGCTGCTAACGGCTATCCTAGTGGAGAGAGCTGATGACATTGGGAAACAAGCAGGATATGCAGATGTGACTGCACAAAATATGACACACGATGGAGCGCCATTTAATAATTGCAGAGCAGACATATCACGAGTGCAAAATCCCGATAAATGAGAAATGGGTGTGATTATGAGAAGGAAGATAGGAGAGGATGAAGATCTTGTTGCCTTTATTCAAGATATTCAGGACAAATGGCAGCAAGAGACTCTTGAACCTTGGGACGAAACAGTAGCATTATTTTAACATGTTTTGTGCCAGGGGCTATCTGAGCTAGTGCACCTTCAATTGAAAAAACAGGTGTGAATGGAATTGAAGCAATGGCCAGAGGTACAATTAACAATTGTGCATCCCTGTCAATGAATGCAGGACAAATGTAAGAAGAAAGCTAAGAACAGAAAGCATGAAGAAGCAAAGTTAGTTCAGAAGAAGTTGGCCACAATAGTCATTGAGGCAATAGTATGGATACTTAATGAAGGAGGGGTGACACAGGAGATACAGTCAGGGCAGCAGAATAATGCAGGATATCCACCAGATCAGAGTGGGTAAAGGTTTTGGCCAAGGGGAAGAGGGAATGGGCCTAGAGGAGTAGGACGAAGATGATTTCAAAACTCTCAGAAAAGAGGAGGTTTTAATGGTGGACAGCCACAACAATATAACTAGGACATGCAGAAGCAGAGGAGACATGCAACAGAATTGGCAAGCTCCAAGAGGGGTGATGGGTTATGCTCCACAATATAATGCAGATCCGCAGGAATATTACATGCAAGATCACACGTATGCTCAGACATTTGCTCCGCAATCCCAACAAATGCAGCCAGAACCGCTGAAAATGCAATTGTTGCAAGGGCACCCGCAGCAGGCACCCATGCAAACACAACAGGCACAACTGCAGAAAGCACAGATACAGCAGGCTATGAACCACAATGGAACATGACCACAGGGAAACAACAGGCATCTGTGCCCAAAATGGGGAGTGTGACTGTGATAGGAGGAAATTCTTTCACAGGTACGAGGATGAATTTATATCCACAATAGGACAGCCCACAGAGTGACTTGATGTGTTTCGTACGATCAGTGACACCAGACCCCCAAGAGGATCCAAGGGTCAAGCTGATGATAGGTAGGGGGCAAGACATTTTAATTTCTAGCAGACACTGGAGCCACTTGTTCCTTTGTCCTCAAGGGAAAATACCCAATGTCAGGTACTACCATGTATGCTCAAGGGTTCTCTGGGTAGTCAAATTCAGTTCCTTTTACAGAAGAATTACCGATTTATATAGGAGGACATGACACATTGGAACTTTCCTTAATGACAAAGTTTAACAGGACAATATCTTTCACCGATGAAGGAATAGTGTGCTTTACTCCAGGGATACACTATATGAATGTCAGAGAGTTTGTATTAGACTTCACAGGTCCGAAGGTATTAGAAGGAGTACCTTTAGATCCAGAAGTATTTTTGTATGGAGTATTTTATTATCATGGTTACCCAGGTTCGAAGGTAAAATATTGAGAATACCTGATGAATTTGTGTTCAAACCAGAAATCCCCATGGTGAGGAAGGGCAGATCATTCACTAAAAGCAACAGTGGTCAGAGAAAAAAGGGTGATGCTGCATGTTACAGATGATGAAGGAAGAGGGTGGAGGACAGTGATAGCCCTCAGTGAAGGATACTGGTTGACAGATTTGGCACACAAAGAACTGTTTAGAGATGACTACTCTGACGATGAACTAGTATTTTTTTTATAAGTGTCACATATTAAATTATAGTGAAGAATATAGAAATACAGCAGAGAATGGAATTGGCAAAAAGAAGACCGCCATTCTTCCACAAAGACTTAGAGAAAGTGCCAGAAGTTTTATGGATCACAAGCCCATTTGATATGGGTTTATTAAAAGGGATAGGTGCAGTTAAAATGTATCTAAAACCAGGGACTCTTTTACCACGAGCAAAACAATACCCTATGTCCAGAGAGAGGATGAAGGTATATTTGAGTCAACTTCCGCTTTAATGAGGAAAGGCATGAGACGCAGAGGCGTCCTGGAAAAAAAAAACATCAACGCAAAACAAGGATAAATTCATGATTGCCTCCACCACTTACAAAACTGCTATCTTAGAAACAAAAAGGGAACATTATAACAACATAATCTCTAATGCCAAATCTAGCACTAAGGAACTCTTCACCATCCTCAAAGAATTGGAATCTTCTATCACCCCTCTAGACTCCTGTAACAAAGATGTCCATTGGTGTACCAACATCCAAAAGGCCGTACTCAACAAAATTTCTTTACTTCAATCAAAAATAGAAGCAAAATGTATGAACCTGTTGACCACTGCCAAAACTAGCAACTCAGACAATACACAGACTAATCTGAGCCCCCAATCTACCACGCCCTCTAATCAAAACAATGTCTTCAAATTCACCCCTGTCACTACGACAGAGGTTGAATCCATCACCAGAAGCCTCAAGCCGTCTAAGTGCCAAGGAGACATATGCCCAGCCTCCATCATAAAAGAAGGAGCCAAAGAATGTGCCCTTTTTATCACCTCCTTCATAAAAGCCTCTTTCGACCTCCTGCACCATTCCCAAAAATCTCAAAAATGCATGGGTCATGCCCCTCATCAAAAAACCGAATGTTGATCCCAATATTCCCACTAATTTCAGACCAATCACCACAGTGCCTTTTCTCCTAAAAACCTTACAAAAGGCTGCATATGTCCAGATCCAAAATCATATTGAGAATAATAATCTTTTAGGCCTCAGCCAATCTGGTTTCAGACCAAGACATGGGACAGAAAGAATCCTACTGGATCTGAAAATCCAAATGGATGAGGCAAGGGACAATGGAAAGCCTGCCCTATTCCTCCTACTGGATTTGTCAGCAGTGTTTGATCTAGTCGACCACAACATCCTAACTAAACATCCCACCACAGCTGCTTCCTTTTTCACTAAAGTTGCAGCTTGGGTCAACTCCTTCGTGGCGGACAGATCCATGAGGGTCTTCTCCCCTACCGCATCAGCTGATCCCTCCCCCATCACATGTGGTGTCCCACAAGTCTCCTGTGTCACCACCACCCTCTATAATATATTCAATAAGCTTCTGTCTGACCTTCTAGGTGATCCAGGTACATCATATACGAATTACGCAGATGATACGCAAATACTCATCACTCGATCAGGCGACTACCAAGCAGATTCTATACTCCTTAACGAAATCTACCGAAGAATCCACGCTTGGATGGCCAAACCCGTCCTTTGTCTCAATGGCGATAAGATTGAACTCATTCTCATTGGTTCCAAGCTAAGACTTAACAAGCTAGGTCCCAAATATTCCTCTTTAAATATTGATGGTAACCTCATGAAAGTCGACAAGGAAGCAAAAAAACTACGCTTTTAGCTAGATTCTGCATTAACTCTTCAAAGACAAATCAACGCCACCTCCTCCTCAACAGCTTACACATCAAAACTGATAAATGCCCAACCTTTTCTGACCATCAATAGCTGTATCACCCTGGCAAGAGCCCTTATACTGTCCAAACTGGACTACTGTAATACTATCTACTTGGGCACCAGCCAGAGGAACCTTCCCAAGCTAAAAGTATTGCAAAATAATGCACTCAGAACTGCCCTAAAAATTCCTCGTTCCAATGACATTTCACAAATCCGACGTAACACTAACTGGCTCCCGATTCAAGATAGGATCACCTTTAGAATGCTCATGATTACTCAAAAGTGCCTAAACAACTCAGCTCCTAAACACCTGATGTACACATTTTCTAGAAAAGAGCCCACCAGAATTAACTATGCCCATTGTCTTAACATTCCAAAATTCAAGCTCAGCAAAGCGGGAGGATCCAATTTTCCGGTGCTCGCAGCTAAGACTTGGAATATGCTACCATTGGCACTAATGATTGACCCTATGTTCCTTTCATTCCGGAATAAAGTAAAAACTTGGCTGTTTTTGCAATCAAACTAATGTACTATGACCACTAGGTACTATCATGACTTCAAGACCTAGCTATCCTTGTGACCCTGCCCATAGCTTAGATATGACATACCTAAGGGCCGCCTAGGCCCTGTGCAACCTTGTCCTAAACTATGTTATGAACCTGTACATTTTGTATATGTCCCTCAGTTTGTATATATTTGTATACTATTGTATTTACTACCGTATATTCTACTGTATCTATTATTATATCTCCTATACATTCTGTAACCATGTACACAAGAAAAGCGCCCAGATACCTTTGGATTCGGTCCACTATACAAGCAAATAAGACAAATAAGCAAACAAACAAACATATTGGTGTCATCAGACTCATCATGTAACACGGCTGTGTACCCTGTGAGAAAATCAAAGAGGGGGGTAGATTTATTAAGGACCTTCATCCCCTAAACAATAGAGTCAAAGCTGAGTTTTCTCTAATTCCAAATCCTGCAACGATATTGTGTAACACCCATCCACGGCCAAATTGTTCACAGTTGTCGACTTGAAAAATGCATTCTTTTCGATTCTCCTTCATGAAGACTCACAAGATTTTACATCATTTTCATATAGAAATACATGCCTGAAACATACTTGTTTGCCCCAGGGGTACCTTGAGTCCCCCTCGATCTTCAATAGAGTCCTCCAAATGGACTTGGATAATGTCCAACTCGAAAGTGTAGTAATTCAGTATGTGGATGACATTTTGATTTGTAGTGAGACAGAGAAAATGTGTAGAGAAGACTCAGTTAAACGTATGGCCATACTCTCAGAGTAAGGATATAAGGTAGACAAGGAGAAATTACAATATTGTCAGGAAGAAGACCTGTACATAGGACAGTTGATCTCTCACGAACTGAGAAAAGTGACACCTGAGAGAGCAGAAGCAATCATGAAAACCGTAGCACCTAAAACAGAAAGGGAAATGCAACAGTTTCAAGGATCATGAAATTATGGCAGGGCTTGAGTTTTTGATTACAGTACATTCAATCAACCACTTTTAAAAGGACTCAAAGAAGCACAGGTAGATACAAGCAAAATAACATGGCAGATGAGATGACTAAGTGGTGAGAAGAATGGAGAAAAAAAATCAATCAGTGCAGCCCCTATGTTGGGGATCCCAGATTACTATGAAGAGTTTTATTTATTCAAACATTAAAATGGAGATGTCATGACAGCAATTAAACAGAAGACGACATTAGGACACAAACCGTTGGCATATTATAATGGGATTTCAGATCCAGTAACAAAGGACACTAACCCTGTGAGCAATCTTTAGCTGCTGCTGCATTCGCTATTGAAACAGCTTCAAGTATAACGATGGGGTGTTCAATAACGTTATTTGCAGAGCATGCATTATTTGCAATTCTACAGAAGCCCAAAAATACATTGACCATACAAAGAGTGTTGGGGTACGAGGTGATAATTTCCAACCCTGCAATTACAATTGTTAGATATAAGACAGTGAATCCAGCAATGTTTATAGCCGAAACCAGTAGGAGAGGATGACTATGTACATGATTGCACAACGTATGCTGAGAATTATAATGAAATCCCCCAAGCTAGACAAAATGCCATTGTGAAGAGGGGGAGTTATTGATGTTTCTTAAAAAATCAACCAAACAACTGGGGAAGGCCTACAGGATCACTGGTAGTGAAACTGAATAGAGAAGGTGAATTCAAGGTTATAACACGCATGAGCTTGTCTTCAAATTATTCAGCACAGGCTGCAGAATTAGTGATGCTCATTGATTTGCTGCAGAGCTTCGAAGATGAGGAAGTGACAGTGTACTCGGATACGCCTATGTGACGTCTACTGTACATGCAGGTCTGTCACACCCACATCTAGTTTAGATAAAGAAGATGTTAAACAAATGACAGGATGATGCATGTTGGGAAAGGAGGGCTTTAACATGCTGTCTATTGTGCAGTTACTTGAAATACAAGATTGAGCTCCACAAGAAGAAAATGATTTATGGAGAAAGCAGGGATGTTCTTTATTCCCCACTGAGGCAATTTGGAGGCAGGATAGTACTGGACACTACCCAGCCCACATGGCTCGTGAGAGTCTAGCTGCAACAAATGAATAAGAGTGGTTCACACCCAATCTCCTGGAGTATGCAGTCTATTTGCCTAACTGCTTCTGTCAACTCCCAAGCCTTTTACTTTGTACACTATTGGAACCTAATATGAACACCCTTAACTGTACTTTGTAACCTTGTGCATATGTTGTAACCAAGTAACCACCGTCTGAATTGTAATCCTGCCTACGGACAATTTCTTGTAAAAAGTGCCTCAATGCCTTTGGGTTGCAGTGCGCTATACAAATGTAAAAAAATTAAAAATAAAATATGTGGCAAAGTTCATTGTGAGTTGCATAGTGTGAAAGTAGTGTATTGCAGGGCACACTTTGCAAACAGTAAAAGGACCAATCCCTAGATGCAATAGCCCATTTGGCATCTGCATATAGATTATGTAGATATGCTACAGATATGCAATGGGTACAGATATGCTGGTCGTGGTATGTCCTTTTTCTAGATGGATAGGGCCAGGTCCATGCACACATCCTGATGGCCCATGTACTGACCAGTTCTTTGTATGCCAGGTGCTCTCCAGGTTGTGGTGTGCCAGGTTTTGTGGTCTGACAATGGACCACATTTTGTAAATGAACTTTTTGAGCAAATAGTACTTCTGTTATGTATAAAATACAAGTTCTCCTCCATTTGTAACCCACAGGTGATTAGCGCCTGTGAGAGATTAAACAGATTGTTAAAGGAGCACATAGCCAAGTTGAAAATCTTTTTATTCCCTCCCCCTTGCTTTATATGCTCTGAGAAATCAGCCAAGTTCAGATCACCATCTGAATCCTCATGAGTTGGTGACTGGACATTGTATGAGAACCCCATTGACTCTTCTAACCAGGTTAAGAACTGATGCCCACAATGTAGCAAGGGCATTAGGTGATGAGATGCTCGATTATCGAACAACAATTGTTTGCATGTGTTTCTTTCATGTCTCAACAGATCAAGAACAAAATGGAGGTGTCAAAAAGAAGTGACAAAGACAATAAATCTTGTGAAACAGAAGATTTACTGAAACCTTCAAGGTTGTATCCAGGAGACCAGGCGATAATGTTTAAATGTATGCACATCTGGAGTACACCTCTGACCTTGTCACCCTTAAATGCAAGTGCCGGATGGCTGAGAAGAAATGCTGTGCTTCCGGTACATCCTCTGACAAAGTGGCCTGCTGCCTGCTCCAAAGGCAATACCGGCTCTCTGTCCGCACCAATAAGAGAGCCCACACCCAAGCATGTGTCTCTGCAGCATCTAACAACTTGGCTGAACTCTCTAAAATCTGCAAGGAGCTGGCCAGTCCTGCTGCAGCCTCTACCTCCCCTGTCCCATCCCAGGCCCTCTGCATGGCCCTGGCTTCTCATTTGATCTCTAAAACTCAGGACATCCTATCCTCTCTCTCTTTCTCTCCCCCTCTTTGGCAACCTCACCCCCCTCCTTCTCTGCCTTTCACCTGTTCTCCCCACACGAGGTTGCTAGACAACTCTGATCTATAAAAGTCTTGTCAAAACAGGTTTGCCCATGTTCCTCCAAAACCATCAAGGACCACATTGACACCCTGGCTCCTGCTCTGGCTGACTTCTGTAACCCCTCCTTTGCCACTGGAGTCTTTCCTTCACCCGTGAAGCACTCCCTTGTGCACCCTTTTCTTAAGAAACTTCCAGCCAACCCTTCCTGCCCGGTTAACTATCTCCCAATCTCCATCATTCCTTTCCTGGGAAAACTCCTGGAAAAGCTGGCCATCTCCCAGCTTAATCTTCACACTGAATTTGTTGGTTGTCTCCATGACCATCAGTCTCACTTCAGAGCTGCCAGAACATGTAAACTGCTCTTTTGAACATCCGTGAAGACCTGCTCTCCAACCTGGACTCCAACACCCCCTGTGTCCTCATCTTGCTTGATCTCTCTTTTGCCTTTGACACGGTCAACCATGCCTTCCTGCTCAACCATCTCTGTGATAACCTGGGTATCACCGATCAGGCCCTGGCTTGGCTGACTTCTTTTCTCTCCGATAGACCCTCCCAGGTCACCTTGAGTCCTTCCTCTCCTCTATCCCTAACTGTGGTGTTCCCCAGGGGTCTAACCTATCTTCCTGGCTGTTCAACCAATACTTGGAACTTCATGCCCACCACATTGCTGCTCTCTGCCCCAACTTTCAGTGCTATGTGGAGGACAACCAACACCTTTTCAGGCTCCCTTCCACCTCTTCTCCTTCTGTCATCTCTGACTGTCTGTCTGCTATCCAGGAGTGGTGTGTCTCCAATGATCTTTGCCTTAATGCCAGTAAGACCAAGATTCTCCTCATCGGAATACCTGCTCCCTCCTTTCTTGTCACTCTCTGGCTGGCCTCTCTTGGCTCTCTTCCTGCTCCCGCCTGTGAGGCTAAATCCTTTAAGTCATCTTCGACTCCACACTCGCCTTCTCGCCTCACATCTCTGATGTCTCTAAGAAGTCACACTACCAGCTGCACCTCCTCAGAGGTATTCTTCCTTTCCTCTCATTCCCCCAGAAGCTCACTGTCTCCAGAGCTCTGGTTCTCTCTAGGCTGGACTACTGCAACAGCCTCTTTCTAAATCTGCCTGCCTCTACTCTCCCCCCTCTGTAACTCCTCCAAAACAGGACTGCAAGACTTGTCCTTGGCCTCAAGACCAGGGATCCTATCTCTCCAGGACTGAAATCTCTGCACTGGCTCCCAGTGGTGGCAAAGATTAAGTTCAAAACCTTCTGCATTGTCCACAAGGCCTTCTGGGTCCGGGGGTCTCCATACCTTCAACCCTCTCTTCCTAAATATTTCCCTTCTTGAGCTCTTTCCTCATCCACCTCCAACTCCCTCAGGGTAAGTCACTTTTCCAAGAAATGAGTTGGTGGTAGTGCCCTTTCTTCTGCTGGGGCATCCCTCTGGAACAGCCTCCCTGCCTCTCTGAAACTTGAGGAGAACCATCTCCGGTTCCAGAAGCACCTCAAGACCTTCATCTTTGCTTCTGCTTTCTCTCCTCTTCTCCCCTGCTGATTTCCTGGCTGAACTGAAACTGCACTGGTTACCTGGCTACCCTCTGATCTCGCGTCCAGGTCTCCGCCCCACCAGTTGCACACTTGCACTGCCCCCCTGGCAACCCTTGCACTCAGGGACTGTTTCTGTATCCATACAGCCCCTACGAGCACTTGACACCTTGATGTCTGCCCTTACCCTTGCACTTGCCACCAGCTGGCCGAACTTTTTATTTATGATATTTATTTATTTTACTGTTATCCTATGTACTGCACTGCACCCTCCCCCTTTTCCCCCTTGCACTTTTCCCCTCTCCTGCACTTATGCAATCTCAATGTCACCTGGACTAGTAAGATCGTTGTCTCTGTCTTCCCTCTGTTCCCCCTCCCTTGCCTCATCGTGCCTTGAAACACTCGTGTACAGGCGCATCATAAATGCCATATCATATCACCCCGCTTTAAGGGCCACATTAGGTAGAGGAAGTTAGCCCCACTGCATTCAAATTGAATGGGTGAAGACCATGGCTACATCTACACGACTTCAAACCTTATAAAGGCAAAACATTGACCTCCTCCTGCAACTACGCACAGCGAAGCAGGAGAAGAAGTTCTGCATGTGCTGACCCATCCAAGTGGAGCAAGAGAAGTAGTTCCTTGCAGGTAGACTCACCAGATGACTAGAAACGAGAACAAGGAGAATGAAGTGCACACAAGCACTATAGATTAGGGTTCAACATGTTTTAAAGCCAATGAAAGATCATTGCTTTTCAAGTTTGACAAGGAGAAAATAGACTTGCAGCTACCTTGGAACACTTGTTTTAGACAGGCCAAAGGAGACAATGTGAGAAGAGTCCAGACTTTGAAGAAGAAAGAAGAGTATCGACCATGGTTTATGATACCCATGATTACACTAGTATACACATTCTTATCAGTTATTTTTCCTACTTATTGCAGACTTATCCAGCTCTAATACGAAGATCAATACATATTATCACATCTTTGGAAGATCCAAAAAATAATTGTATTGTCTAGAGAGTGATAATTGCAGTAATACACCTGTTTTTGATATAGATGAGATTACAAAGGAGATAACACATTTGCATATTAAAGTAAATACAAGATGGAGAGGCTTCGACATGTCAGAGGTTCATTGCCATCCAGAAAGTCGATAGTTTTTCACGGAATATTGATGATGATATCCGTTGGTTTTATGATTTGAGTTTTTCTCATTATTATGGCATTTCGAAATGTGTCAAAAGGTTGCACAGATGTGATGGTTATTAATGAAATGTCTATTATTATCCCCACTAAAGGCATAGACAGCCTGTTTTTGTAATATAACTAGGAGAACATTTTTGAGTTAAAAGGGATGTTGAGGAAGACCATGAAGACATAAATACATATCTTGATAATTTGGCTCATTTAAAAAATAACCTATGGTTTCAGCATATGAATGAAATGGGAGAGAGAGCATCAGATGAAAGCTGCTATGTCTGTTCCTTAATACTATCAGCCGTTAATGCAGCAAGACCATTTATTGCCAAAGAGATGGCTACACATGATGCAATATGTCTTAGTCATCTAGCAGCATGTACAACCAGAGGGCAGGTCAAAGGAAAATAGGCAACTTTACGATGGCAATCATGAGGAACATTTCCATGTGAAGATACTTATATAAAGCTAAAAAGGATTAAGAGTCAGGTGAACAAACAAAACACTCATGTATCCAACCAATATTGGAGGGTGGGGTGAACAAGCAAAAAACTCATGTATCTAGCCCACATTGGAGAATGAATAAAAGTTGTCGAGATGAAAAGGATGATCTGCTCAGATATGACTGAATGAGCAGTACATCCAGGATGCTGGGAGAGACCTCAGATATTGATCTATGGACGTGCTGCAACCAGTTCCAGATGGGCAGAAGCACTATTATCTTGCCCTACATACTTATTGAATGTGGAACCAGTAGCTATATTGCAAATAGTGAATGACAAATACCTAGGGTCGTGGCCCAGGTATTCTAATTTACTAACATGGGTTGACAGTGAAGCAGGACAAGTTTCTATAATACCATTAACAAATGCAACAACATGTTTTAAGAATGGCTGCTCAGTTCTAGTTGGAGAAGATAAAGGATGTAAGCAGGTACTTGAAGTGCCAGGGATGAATGGTGGGACTGCCGTACTGATGGATCGATATTGGGCCTGTGGATCCAGAGCTTGCATGCAGTTGCCTATGAATTAAGGAATTAAGGAGGAATATTCTCTATTGTAATGGTACATGTTCCAGCATTGGTGATCCCCTAAAGTGACCTTCATATTGATGAATTTCCAAAAATGGATGAGCACATGTGGAAGAAGAGGTTGCTCAACCTCTATCGCAAGAAGGGAAGTCATTTTTTCTCAGCAGAATCAATAAAGGCCTATTACAGTATTCCAGATGAGCACATACTGTTCAGTAAAATGGCAATGATAATGACATCTATATTCCTGCCAGGACTCCACAATGCAGTGAATGCCAAGTGGCTGCAGATTACCAGACGGGAGATGTTACAGATGATGTATTCAACAATACAAGGATGTAATGCAATGAGAGAAGAATTGAGAGCCATCAGGCTGATGACTCGCCAGAGCAGGTATGTCCTAGACTTAATTACAGCAATGGAAGGAGGCGTGTGCACATAGTTCGATCCTTCTTGCTGTACATTATTTTACCATCCCATGATGAAGAGAATGGAACCCTGACAGAAGCAATAACTATGCCGACGATTTTGCATACAAAGATGGAAGAAGAAGCTGAGAGATAGCAGAAGATGACTGGTTTTCATTCCTATTGTCATGGATTCCAATTTGGCTGGATAATGCTTTCAAAATACTTGGAGAAATACTTGTGTTGATATTGTTAGCATTCTGTCTTACAAGGATCATCTTGGGACAGTGCCAGAAGACAGCCAAGGAAGCTGTTGGGATGAAGATAATGATTGACAGTGATGCTGGAGTGGGTAAGCAGATGCAAAATGAAGCCAGTACCCATGAGAACATAAAGAAAAGTACCCTTGCACCTCCAGGACCCAAGTTCCATTACCCTAAGGATTGGAAAAGATATGTAGGATGTTGGATATTCTATTCACCATCTGGCGAGTGATGTCTTATGACCTGGAGAGTGGATGAACATATAAAGAATGCAGGATGAGGAGACGATGCTGACAAATGATGAAGAGGAGATAAAGACCATGGAAGAAGAGAATTTGGTTGTTATTCCGGCCAGAGGGGGGAATGTAGAGGAGCAGGTAGACGCCCTTATGCCAGTTTCTGCCACACACTGCAGTCATATTGGAAAAGTCAGAAAAAAGCCATAAAGGGGACCCCTTGCATTATGCCCATACCACATTGAGTGCATGAGAGATGTTATGCATTCAGACAGCCATACAGAATGTACCCTCAAACTGAAAGTGTGGAAGGATGTTGCATGGAAGAATGTTACATGGAAGAATGTCACCTACCACAATGTCAGACTGAATCGATGAACATTATGGATGTACGTTAAAGTGAAATCTGATGAGGACAAAGTGATGTCATAAAGAAGATATATGAACCTATGCTGAAATGATATGAACATACTGAGTAAAGATGTAACTGAAGCGCTAACAGTAACATGTACCTAAAACTAAAGTAATCATGGATCTAAAGAAGATAAAGAAACTTACTGGTCAATACCTGTAAATATACAGTAACGCAAGGGAAAAAGACAATGTATAGAATTTTGCTCTAGAGGACTATATAATGTCGCAAGAAAGGCCAGATTAGGAAAATGGATGCTGGCTCAAATAATAAAGCTACCTCAGAGATAGACCGGGGCTGTAAGAATCAGGAGACACATGAAAACAGCTCTGTGTGCAGAGCTGATGATGAGTCAAGGTTGGTCCAGAGCGAATATGCTATTTTCAAAGGATAAGCAAGGAGCACAAAGGGAGTAAATGGATAAGCTCTAAATATGGGACATTCTTCATATATGAAGGAAGATTAAAACATCTGTGAGAGCCAAACTGTGTGTCAATTAAAAGTATACAAAATTAATATGAGATAGAGTGAGCAAGTCTCTAGAGGCCAAGAGAAGCAACAGCACTCTGTATATTTAAATCAAATAGCAGTAAATGAAAAAGGCTGACATGGACACATGTGTGGTCTCTTCACATGTGACTCAGAAGTCAAAAACAAAGACTATTCATTAGAGCCTTCCGGTAAGATAGTGCTGTGCTCACAGTCCCTTGACTGTTCCAGGACAATGAGCAGCAACAAGGTCAACTACAAATGGAAGCCTTTAGCTGATGGCCCCCCGATAAGAGATGGACTAATTGGGAAAATGGGGAGTAGTCTGACAGATTCAAACACCTAGAATTAGTTTCACATATGTGCTGCTAAAGAGCCAAAGGCCCAATGTTGGGATAGTATGCCAACTAATCAGTGGGGTTGGAGAGCAACCGAATACACAATGTAGCAGAAGCCAATCCACTGTTGTTTTGTCCGCTATAATCTGTACTATACATATTTAGTAGTTTAAGGCGGCCCCTACAGATAAGGGGTAGCCAATGATGCACTAATCCTTGTATGTTCTATAAGTAGATATGTGCCCTTCACCAATCCCGTCCCTTGATAGGTTTTGTATTTTTCCACGTAGAATGACATCATAGATGATGCATATTGGGGTATAAGACCTCCATGCAATCAAGCTTGTTTCTGAGTGTGCAAGCATCAGTCGGATGTCTGCCAGTTCACCATGTGTTATTCAATTGATAATAAAGTAGTACTTTACCATATTCCTTGAGTCTGTCCGATTATTGGGTTTGTGACCATTATTGTAAATCCATCTAGCACAAAAGCTGCTTCAAGGTGCTACAGCACAGTGCTGCTGGAACAGGACCTGCCTCTCTGCCCCTCTGCCAGCCACAGCAGTTCCCAGGACCCCACCATGTTTAAGGACCCCTGCATTTATGTACCAGCCTCCCTCATGTTAGGGTGCGCGTGAAGGGCTCCTCATGTCCCTGGACCACTGGATTGGGACTCACAGCACCCTAATCTGCTTGGAGTGTGTTTCACAGGGGTGGGTTTGGAGTAGCCACTGGAACTTTGTTCAAATGAAGGAGACGTCCACCATCTTGAATTTATCTGCCTCTTTTTATGTTCCCTGTCCCCTTTCTCTTCCTCTGGCAAAGCACTTTGGGTGTGATATCAGAAGGGCAAAGCCTGCCCATTTCAAGAGCAGAGATTGAACTGCTAAACCAGGCTAGCTTTATTCCAATCCTCTGGAGACTTTTGCCTATGAAAGAAGGGGTCTCAAACCAATGCTTGTAGTCATCTTGATTCATCTTTGTCACTTGAGAAAATTTTGTTGGAGCCTGCTGGAGAACAGTCCTTTCCAGAGTCCACCAGCTCTGGTGTGAAGGCTGGTGTCCCAAGGCAAAGGAAAGCTCTGTCCCTTAGCCATCCATAGGGACCATTGGGGGTGATCTGCTGCTGGAACAGTGCCTGCCTCTCTGCCAGCCACAGCGGTACTGAGGACATCACCATGTTGGAGGACCCCTGTAGCTGCGTGCCAGCCTCCCCCATGTATGGGAGCATGGCAAAAGTACTCATCTTTTCACTGCACCCCTGGATTGGGACTAAGAACACCCTGAGAGCCAGGACAGTCACGATCCTAGTATGTTTCATCATTGAACTAATCGGAGCATGTTTCAAGGACTGTTCAACACATTTGAACCAGCAGTAACCTCCATTGCTGCCTTTTGCTCTCTCCCGTTCTTTGAACAGTGTCAAGAAGTCTGGTTCGGCGCTGCCGAGCCAACCAAGAACTGAAAATAAGGTTCCAATGACTGCTAACTGTTCCATTTGTCCATCTATGGGCTTCAGAGACTGGGTAGGTTACTTTAAACCCTTTTTGGTTACAAGTACATATACTTTTTCACACACATTGTTGCTTTTGCCTTTCACCCTGATTCATTACCGAGGGTACTGTATCTAAGGTCTTTGTTTATTTGTTGTCCTTTCATCAGGGCTGGGTTTTGTGCAGTGTTTTTGTGTAGTGTTTTTCTAGTTCGTTTTTACAGTACATGGTGTGTTTAATTCCTTGACAGGATATTCCTTTATTTTCGACTGTAATACTTTCCAGTTTGGGTTGATACTGAACCACATAGATACCTGTGACGATTCACAGGATCTCGTCACTTCTCCCCGGGTGGGAGCATTCCCTGTGAAGTTTCAGAGGTGAGCCCGCTACCCAACAATCCCCTTAGGGGTGGCAGAAAGCAGAACCTCGCAGGAAGAGTCTGCCTTCTTGAGGACAAGGACTCCCGCTCCTTGATGGAACTTCCTAACCCACTTGCCTATGAGACCAATAAAAGTCCCCCAAGAACCAACCTGAGGGTACTACTGTGTGTTACTGCAATATTCCCTCCTTGCACACTTAAGACTTAATAATACCACGATGAGGAGGAACATGCAGAGTGATAATAAGGCATCTCTCGAAAGTACTGAGAAGAGGAAGATTGAAGAAGTGATGCAAAGCACTCCTTTTCCAAGTCTAGACAGTACTGAGAAGAGGTTGCCCCAAGGAGGCATGAAGAATACTCCATTGATACAAATGAAGGACTATGGCACTCTGCTGGGGAGGACGCTATGGGACATTAAAAAAAGAAGGTGCTCAATGAAGGAGGAACCCAGCACAAAGCCTGTCAGGCACTGCCAGTTATTGCGAAATATAAGTTCTTATTATTATTCAAATAATACCTTGAGTTTGAAATGCAACCCCTTTGTCTGACTCCTTCTGACACCAGACACCCGTCTTGAGAGTGTGGCCTCTCCTCAGCCCACGTTATCACACAAGGCGAAGGAGGTATATCTCTTAACTGTGGCAGTTTTACTTTTACGATTGTGTTGGCTCTGGGTATGTAGAAATGTGAGGGCCGAGACGACGTTCTAGCCTCTCTACTCACCCTTGTTCTCCAGCAGGGTGCAAGTCTGTTCGTCACAGGGATTGAGCTGCAATTATTACTTTGGTGCCAAAACGAGGCTGTATCAGCTGTGGGAACAGCTGACCGCCTAGAGGTGTCTGATCTCTGGGCTGCCTGCGTGGCTTCTCGCGATAAGAAAAGGACCATGAAGAGGGACGCTCTTAGGCAGATAGCATCTAAGAGTCGACGTGCTTGGTGCCCAAGGCGACATCGATTGTTCCACCAATATCGTCGGCACGTTGTCATGCACGAGGGCTGGTCTGATGCCTACAATCGAACCAAAAACACAAGCTCAAAATAACCCGGCGTATGTATAACGAGCCCATTGCATTATTTCCAAAAGCAAAAAACAAAGAATTATTCAAACCCTTCCTGCAAACGTGCCCTAGTCTGAAAATGTGCTTGTCAGATAGGTGGCAAATACATGACTGCACTCATAAAATCGGATAATTAGGAGTGAACATGTTATGGTCCGCGATAGCGCACATTTTCGGCTGCTCCATGGAGCGTGTACACAAATAACATTCTGCAAATTCATCCTTTATACAAAGGTAGCGGGCTTTTCTCGAGCGTGTCCCACGAGCTGATGTATTAAAGATTACTCGAGCTTACACAACTTGTGTGCTTTCCAGTGCCTTTTATTTCAGTCACTATGGCAACGCTGCTAGTCGGGTATTTATATATGGAAAGAACTTTTCTAAGTGCAGATGAATATGAATAAAACGCTCGGAAGGTTCGCGCTAGAAAAACGGAGATTCGGCGCCAGAGATCAGCCGGACTCCTGGGGAGATGAAGGGGTCAATCACCTCCACGCGGCATTAGTCCGCTTGATCCTGCCACGTGTGCAGCTTTCACTGTGTGACTCAAGTAGCTTTTTACGAAACGTATCTCTCTATTCACAAATGTCACGACGCACAAATTAAGCTGCGAGTTTGTCTTACTGATGAAGCCATTACGCCGTTTAATTGCCGCTAATTGTGGCGCTGGAAACAATAATTCTTTAAACGATACCTATCTGTCGCTGAAGTAATTCTCCGGCCTTCTGATCACATACACATTGTATTTCAGAGTGAAAATGCCCCACCCTTCACAGGACCATTTTCTTTATTCAATGCGCTGCATCTGATTAAATCCATAACTGCACACCTTCTTCCCCAGCCCCCTCCTTCGAAGATTCACCATATATGTGGCTACGCTCCTTCGCACACACACCATGCAGTGGGCGCCAGTGCTATTCGGGAACACATTCTCGTTGATTCTTAACCACAGCGACGCAAGCAGGGCTCAAGTCGAGGGTACACGCGGGGGGACGGAGTCCACCCACGCAATACTCCATGTAAGGCACTGACAGGAAAGCGCCATGTTTACAGTACCTGCCGCATTTATTTTACCTGTCGATGTCCACTCGCTGCCAAAGTGAGAACATTTCTTTTTTGAGAAGGGTATTGAAGAGAGCAATAGCCTTGCGGCACATGCCTCACCCACTGTAGCCTCTTTGGAAACTATGCCCACAAGTTGGTTGTACATTTCCTCTGGAAACAACATCATAAACTTGAAATGAAGTAGGTGAAGGGGGGGGGGAGGGTCATGTGACATGGAACTGTGTCCCCTCCTGCACATGGGAAAGAGACATTGAAATATGGGGGTATTCTGTCCCTACTTCGGGGCTTGCTATGATCCCAGACTATCTGCCGCAGCCTCTGCTTCCTCATCTGTTTACGAGATATGACTTCTACACGAACTGTCTAATCCTATCAGAACAATATGATTCTTCCATGCTTTGATTACCTTTTTGGTGTGTTAGGGTGCAGGTAGGGGGGGTGAGGGGGTGAGGGGGCGATGCGAGAAGGGTTTAGGAAGATGTATCTTGCCAACTGCGGTCCACGCACTTCCATTCCCCTTTTCCACTATTCTGCCTTTCAGCCCCTCCCCTCCTCCTCCACTTGTCTATTGGCATCAGCTGTACGTTTGGAAACCCTCTCCTTCAGCTACCAAATGTCCCAGAATGCATTTCTAAACAAGCACGTCTAGAGTTATATTCCGGTGCACTGTATACTGCACCACTGTCCGCGAGCCAGGCTTGTGCTACATCAATACCCCTTACGGCATCAAAAATAGAACCAACAGCAATGTAAAATAAATAATAAAATCGGTGCCATCAGTACAGAATGAGAATAGAAGGCAGCCCCCGCGTAGTGACACGTCCACTGGGTGCTTCGCTGCCAGCCATTGCAGATTTGCAGCACTGGCAGCATCTGTCTGGCCCCACTGCCACACATGGAGTGTGCATCATGAGGACATGGGTGTAGCACATGCTAGCACGCCCCTGCACACCCCGCCCCCTCAGCAGTGCAGGTAGCAAGCTGGATACACCGTATACCACTCCTCCTTCCTGTTATTCACATGGGATTGCTCTGGGAGTAATGATTGCCTGGATCCGCGTTACTGGAAGAATGTGGCTGCATCCTTGGTCTTCTGTGTGATCCTGTGTTTTCATACTAAAACACATGTAATTAGAAGTGACATGTGTTATAACTAATTCGCTCATCATTTGTGACTTTTTACATACATTAAACATTTTTTTGGGGGGGGGGGGGTTGATTGGGGTGTTGCAGAGGTTGCCGCAACAGACATGTTTATTTCATGTTATACTTTATTTGCAATACGTGCTTTGTTTTTAGATGCACTGCGTAGCAGCGTAGTACACACAACACACAACAGAGGAGGGCCCATGGTGGGGTGCTAAGGGAAGGAGCAGATGATGCATTGCCTGAAGCTGCAAGAACTAGAACCCTGTGTGTGTGCACACCACCTTCTTTGTACACTAGGGGCCTTAAGCTCCCTTTGGTAGGTATGGAGAGGGTTGTAGGTTCGAAGTTAAGGTACACTTGTATACAAAAATTATTAGAAAGAAAATGACAATTAAACATAATATATTTTGTATACATGTTTATGTATAATAAATCACAAATGCAAACCATTCACTTTTAATTTTAAATGTGTACATTTATTAAAATGTTAAGATATATACATGTTAAGATCATATACATGTTTTAGTAAAAGACATCGCAAATGCAAACCGTTTACTTTTCATTTTACACATGTACGATTATAAAAGTGTGTATATATATATATGCATATACAAATATATTAAATCTGATTTGTTACACCTTTTAATGAGCAAGCTGTGTGCCTTAATTTATTAAACGTCAATATCGTTTTTTTTAATTTAAGTTTAATATTACTAATACGTTAATTAGTTGTTAGTGTTATAGATACTTCGTTTTTTTATTATGTTATACTTTTTGATTCATGGTTTTATTTTGTATTTTGTATTTTTCATATACTTTTTTTATAATTTCGTTTTCATCTTGAAGTTTACCTTTCGATAAAGTTGATTTCATTTTGAATGAAATATATTATGTATTTAATTGTTCATGTATAATGTTTTGTTGTTACCGTTCACCCTAACGATTATTACTGATACATATTCATTTTATTTTGTATTTCTATTGTATTTTCTATTACCTATTACTTGTTATTATAAATGATGATCATACATTTTGATTAACTATTGTGTTCTGCATATGTTTTAGTCATTACCATTTTTACAGCTAATTTATGATATACATTTTAGTTTGTTATTGTATTTTTCTTTAATTATTACTATTTTTGATAAATGCTGATTATTGCTAATCAATATAATTTTCTGTTGTTGAATTGTTATATTTTACATGAATAAATAGTATGTTTATAATTAAGATTGTTGATTAAGTTTGATTAATCATTTTATTTTGTATTTGTAATTCTCCATGCATTACTATTTTTGTTTTTATTGTTTTGTTCATCTTGATAATTGCTGGAAAGTAATATTTCACATATTTGTAGTAGTAGTAGTGTATGTTTCATTAATGATTGGTTTTCATTATTAATCTTGATCATTATATTTGATTAATAATCTTATTTTGTATACTTCATTTTCTGTGTATTACTATTATTTTTTAATGTTTGAATTACTATTTTTTTCCATTAACTATTGCTAATAAGCTAAACCACCATCACAAGGGGGAGCATTCCCTTCAAAGTGACTGAAATAGACGTCATGTCCTGGACTTGCTGCACACAGTTCCTTGTCTATGTATTTGCTCACCACAGACCTAGCATCCATGAATTCTGATGTCAGATTGTACAATCATTACAGAAAGTCCATACAGTTAGAAGTTAATCTTCAGTGATGGCAGCATACCTGTGGATCAATCTTCCAGACAGTTTCAGGCCAATTTTGGCAGTACTGGCCCGGATTTGAAAAACAAAATAAAAACAATCTGTGTCTTTCCTCTGTAACATATTGATGTTCATTTAGGTTCCGACTGCTCATACAAGCAGGGATGCCTTGTGCCAAGAACATATTTCAACGAGTAATGCTGTGGTTTCGAGACACATTTATAGAGCTGTCAAAAACCAGAAAGTTGTATGCTTTCACATTTTAATACTGGATGCTTAATTACAACAGTAGGCATAATCATAATAGTGAATCTATCCAAACATGCTGCTGGTTTTAGCTTTCATTCTTCTACATTGTATTTCACAATGGACATCACATGGTTTTTTGTCAACTAAATATTGCCTTTAAGGTCATTTTGGAAATTATATCATGAACACTGAACTCAGTAAACACATTGTTAAGTATGGCAAACCTATTCTGGTACACTCTGAACAACCAGAATTATCATCAATTACAAGCCAAACTTTCCTGAACTTCCCACAGGGTGTGCAAATTATCTCTTTCAATTTGTATAAGAGGAACTTGTGGTTGGACATTTTGTTCAGTCTTGTGGGCAGAGGAAGGATGATGGAGGTTGGTGTTGGCTTTACTGGTGTTGGATAACAAGTTAAAATAGTTCACCACTTTATGCTAAATAAGGATAGTTAAGAAAGAGCTAGATCAACGTTATGTTGCTTATTTTCTTAATGAAAACACTGATACACATTCAAGCATACATACACACACACACACACTACATTGTTGTTTTCATTAGGTAGAAGATTGCATCCAATGGTAGTATATAGGTAAGCAACACATGTGCCAACTAGTTATGAATAACAAGGGAGGAGTGAATCCCAGTGACCACTTGATCAGACATGTGTGAACATGAAATGTGCCATTGACTACTATGAAGGAAAACATTCCAGAGTAGTTTGGAGTCAAGAAGTTACATTCAGTGGTTGTAACTGAGTGTGTGACAAACTTGGAATCTTATTATGATGGTGGGGTGGAGAGAATCCCATTGACTGACCAAAAACAATTATCGCCATATCGACACACAGACTCAACAACGTACAGTCAAAATTCAGTAGTCAAATAACAATGGCCAGACAATACTTCAGAAAGCATCATGTGACAAAAAGATGATATGATCAAAACAAAATAAATAGGAAAATACATGTTCGTAAAAAACACTAGGCATCTTATCTTTTTTCAAACTTTTTTTTAAATTGATATAGCTAACAAATCAACTTTTCAATATTTAGTTACACAATTTAAATATAACATATTGTTCATGAATGCACTCCATTTAATCACCTGGTAAAAAAGAAAAAGAAGTTGTTAAAAGGAGGAAAAAAGATAAAAGGAATAAGAATAACGGAATCGATGCAACAAGTCATTTGATTTGCTCTCAAGTGTCTACCACACTAATATTGACATACACATTGAAGTCATTGTATTTTCCCCTTAACTGTTTATCCTCATGAGTTGTTTTTCCAGAGAGCCTAACTTCATAAAATGCAGAAAATTCACAATCGAATATCTAATTGATTGGTTTTTCAGTATGGAATAACTTTCTCCATAAACAATCAGGTATTAAAACTTCGCAACATTTAAAATGTTTTTAAAAATACATTATTCGTATATACAACAACTCAGAGCATTTAGCGATAAGTGTTTCACAGTGTAAATGGCAAAGCGACACTTGTCATCAGTTTGAAGGATAGGTTTCTGTCTAGTCACAATCTCATTTGTGTGCCACAAATTAAATCTAAAATGCATAAAGGCAGATCTTTGTATTGGATCAGGTGATCTTGACAAATACGAAGGAAGAGACCCACACTCCTTCAAGAGAAAAGGATTCTGTTGAAAATCCTTGTATAGCATGTATTGATCCCTCGTTCTGATCCAATCCATCTACCAAAGCTTCTTTTTTGGCCTGGTCAGGATTCATAATTAGTAAGTCAACCGAAATTCTAGCCTCATGCAAAATACACTGAACTTTGGATCTCCATTGGGTAATAAAATTATGAATGGATGTCTTGACTTAAGTGGATATCATAGATAGTAAGTCAACACAATCTCTTGTAAGTAGACATTTGCGATACAATGAACACAACTTTCAAGTGTATATGCTGTACAATGATAACATACCTAATTCATACCTCAAGACATGCATGGGCTGTGACGTAGGCAACATTATAACAGTCTTCCAATTCTTACTCTCTAGTTTGGGCCAGAAATCATCAGATTTGTGAGATTTGGACTCAGCACCATATAGTTAGATCGGAGTTACTTTTTGTTTATAGTATGTAAGCAAGGGTGTGATAGAAAACTTACCATACTTCCCATTTATTATTCTAGCTTGTCATGAAACTGTAGCTAGTTTGCTTCTAAGACTTCCATGGTATGGGAAGTCAGAGGGATGATTGTTTATGTTGAGACCTAGATAAATATACACTGTGACTACCGGGAGCACTTGATTCTGAAGATACCAATTGCATAATTTTATTCTATTATTAGCTGGTCCAATTTTGTATTATTTGGGTATTAATGGTGTTGATCGTTAGATGGTTTGCTTGGGCATATTTATCAAGTGCGTTAAGTAGCTTCTGGGCATGAGGACTAAATTGTCCGCATAAAGTAACCACCTAACTATCAGACCATCCAGCTTCGGTGAATCAGTTATTACGTTTGAAAAATTCCGGCCCATGCCTGCGATGAAAAAGTTGAAGAGGACTGAGGCAAAAATACAACTCTGCTTCAGCCCTCATTATGTCCTTATGGTGGCTGTAAGTAGCCCAGTTGTGGTCAGACGAATCTGTATTGTAGTGTCAGTGTGTAATTGATATAGACATTTTAGTATTGAATGTAAGCGTCCCCAGAAACGCACCCTCCTTAGTGAGAGGAAATAAAGGACACACCCCAGAAGGGGAATGAGGCTAGGACCAAGTGCAGGTGAGATCAAAAGAGAGCTTTGCATAGATCAATATAGGGCATGCAAAGGACTTTGCAAACTCCGAGAGCGCTCTGTCTGACAATAGCAAAGACAGTCAGTTATATCACAAATACACGTCATGCATGAGGTAAGCTATAGGGCCACAGACTCTTAGGGATTGGGTGGTGATGGCTAGGTGGTATACAATGATACAATGTATACGTTCGCTTCTCCAGGATTGGCAGACGTTGGTGCTGTGCCACATGGGGTGGGTGGTCAGCTGGGCTCATCGGGGTGGAGTGCCGGGCCAGACATGCTTTGTAACGACGATTGACAACTAAACTAACATTTGCCCTTTTGGCCACACATTCCCACTCATTTGTCACACTTCATGTTTTCCGTTGATTTGCAACTCTTGTAAGCGCTGACCTTAGATCAGTACGTGGCCAGGAACATTGACATGCGATCTGGAGTGTCTCAATACATCAGTTTGGAGGATACCTTAGTTTCAAACAATCCGGTCTCATTTGCATAGTCAGGGGCATGGGCGGGGTTGCTTGACCAACCTGCCTTGGCAATTTAGGTGAGGGATGGTATTACGATCTGTTGGTACACGTGTGGGTGCCCCCCTTTTTAGGGTCATTTACTCGGGGTCGATGGAGGTACTACTGGCCCGTGGGGGGCATGTGACTGGTGCCTGAGAGGCGGTGGGATTTAGGACCAGGTAGCTTGTGAGTCATGGAGTCAGGCTGTGGCGGCCTTTGACATGGGGGAGGCGGACGGATGCTTGAAATGGGTCCAGCAGGGTCGGGAGGGGAAGCAAAGCTGTGCTGTTTGAACACCAGCTATCTCTAGAGGGCCTGGGCAGGAGGAGGGGGAAATGGCCTTGTAGCTCTGTGCGTGGCATCTTGCACAAGGCGGTTTACTGTCTTGTGGGTGAGGGGCGACTAACAACACATGGGGTTTCTAAAAGCGCTCATATGTATTTGCATTAAAATGGAATACTAGCTGGGGATCATACTCTTTTGCATAGCATTTCACATCTACAGTTGACATACGAACATGACGTAGTGTTAGGCTGGTGTGTGTATAAAGAGAGCAACATATGTTATTGTACACTGTTATCAGCTATCCAGTCTTTGTACATCTCTTCATTATATACAATATCGGTTGCATATTTTCTCTTTACCCATTCTCCTTTACATTAGCAGCAAACGTTAGTCAACAAGGCACACATTACATGAATGGTTTCTACACATTGCAAGGGTTTTCGGGGTGGGTATGGGTGTGAGGCGCCACGCCGTCGATCATTGGGCGCTTGGTGCAGGGTCAGGGCCTGCAGGGTTTGGGCTGGTCTCTGTTGCTTCCTAATGTTCCCGTTCATGGCTGGGGCAATGATGTACTGCGGAAGGTTAACAGCTACAATGTTTTATTTTGTTGTTTGCTTGCGTCTGGTGGCTCGTGAGAACGTGTCCTCAGCGGATCTGCCATGCAGTGGGAGGTGGGGGAAGTGTGGGCCTCTGTGAGCGAGGTCGAGTGGGGGGTCACCCTGCAGCGTTCAGTGTGCATGTTTGCTCTGCCTTGGGTTAGATCTGCACATTCCTAGCAAGATGGGGATGGCTTAATACAAGATGGCGTCTGTGCTCTGCCACATAACGTGGTGGTGCAGCCTCAAGTGTCGGTCTGCAGCCACCCCGCCGCCTGGGCCCGGGGGGCCGGTGGGCTGCCGACGAGTCAAGGGTCTTCACCAGGGTGGGACATGCAGTGGGAGGGGGGTCCTATCGACCTACCTTCCCCTACAGTATGTTCAGGGGACATTGAGCGTCAAGTAGTTTTTTGAAGAGCAATTCCCTTGGGACAGAATCAAATGCCGTGCGAAAATCTACAAATGCCATGTACAGCGGTTGTTTCCTCTGCTGCTCATTGTCAGCAGGTTAACACCTGTGCCTAGAACAGAAATACACCCTGTCTGAAAGGGATCTCGCAGTTTCATTCTATTTGGCCACAAGTTTAAATCTCTCAGCCTCAAGCCTGCAAAGATTGTTCTCGTCGAGTCTGGTAGGACAATATGTCTATAGGATAAAGGGTTGGTCCTCTCTCCCTTTTTAAAGATGGGGATTATAACTGATTTCCTCCAAGAACAGGGTATACAACCCGAGTACAGGACTCTATTGAAGATCAGATGTAAAATACTAGCCCAGGCTTCAGGACGCTGCTTCAGAACAACATTGGTAAGACTGTCTGGCCCAGGAGATCTTGGTGAACTCAGCTTGACTATACATTGCAGGATGTCCCACCTGTGAAAGAAAAACTGATGGGGAGATGCCCAGCTATCAATATCTAGTTGGCAGTTGGGAGAAGGCGGGCCTCTTATTAACACATCAGCAAGAATGTATCATTTAACAAGGCCACACATTGAGCAACATGTTTAACCACATTTAAACATTCCAGGTCAAAGGGGCATCCATAAGGTAAAAATGTGCATCCTCATCAAGTGAGTAAGATTTGTACATAAAAAGAGGGAACATCGTGAATAGTATTAACTCTTTGAAGGATGGGAAAGGAAATCAGACACACAGTTGTCTCTAGATAGTCTTAGCAAAGAATATCAAGTTAGCAGAATATGGCAGCTAGGGAAGGCCTCAACTGCATACAGGATCTGGTTTATTTATAAACTTCATATCACTCATGTTGTGTTGGTACATGTTGTCACGGATTGCCTAATGTTTAGGTGTAACCACCAATTTACTTTGAACATACACAACTAAATCCAATTGTGAGTAGCATTTTCAACACGGGATGCGAGTCAGATTCGAACCAGAAGTACCATTTTGACAGATGATTATTCTTGTTTATTTTCCGTTTGGTGAAGTGGCTAATTGTCAAATTGCATGATCCACATAGCCGATCAGTGAACGTCGCCCTACAAGATACTGTATGGGCCCAGGTCCCCTACCCCGCCAGTCGCACACCTGCACTGCCTTCCTTGCAAACCCCGAACTTGGGGACTGTTTCTGTATCCCTACAGGCCCACTACCAGCACTTGACACCTGATGCCTGCACTTACCCTTCACCCCTGCACTTGCCACCTGCGGGCCGTACTTATCGTTATTTATTATATTATTCCATGTACTGCACTGTCCCTCCCCCCGCACTTTCTCCTTCCCCCTTCCCATGCCCTTGCACGATGTTAATGACACCTGGCCTAGTAGGATCTTTGTCTGTCTTCCCTCTGTTCCCCCTCCCTTGCCTCCGTCGTGCCCTGAAACACTTGTGTATGGGCGCGCTATAAATGCCTTATCATATCATATCATACTGGCACATGCATGGGGCAACAATTCCAACAAGAGCATTCTAGGGACTAGGCCAGTGATATTGGGGTGGGCAACACATGCAATGGTCATGAGGCTGCTGCAGGGGAAGAGAAGTGCAGGGCTGAATCCATTGCGCCAGGAGGAAGATGTGCAATCGGTCCTGGTGTTTAAAACACAATGAGGTATTACTAAAATGCCGACAGCCTAGCATTCAAACAGTGCAGTATGCAAAGCTATGAGTATCATAATGCTAAGTGGTGGGATCAAAATGATCAATTAGGTTAATGGTCGTGCTAAAGAATCACCTGTAACCCTGCATTAAATAGTGCAATCAGACCCACATCCTCCACTCTATGGCAACCGGTGCAATTACTGTAAATTGTTGTTTACATTGATAGTCTGTATACCAACTTATTAATGTTTCCAAGTTCCCCCTCAACCAACTGGTGTATGTCATTCAAACCTCATGGAAATGCTCTATTGACCGTTTGAACATTTGCAGTATCTTTAAAAAAAAGTACATTTTGCATTATATCAGAGATGTATTAAACACTAGAAGTAACAGAACCCAAATACCACACAAGACGTACACCTAACATGGGAAAACATGGGTTGTTTGTGATCGGCTCCACAAGAACTCTTAAACTACAAGTACTCCATGGCTTTACACTTGCACCACAATGGTGACTCCTTCAATAGCAACATCACCTCCTCTACCATCCAGCACACCCCTCCCAGGTTGACCCAACCCCCACACGCAAGCCATTGCTTCATATATACATACAGACAGTGGTGGAAATGGAAAAGATGTGATGGGGGATCCCACAATGGCCGGGGGCGAAGTTTTGATGATGGGTGGAGTTCCGAGGAGGTGTAGCTGACAGTTGAACTCCGATCAAAGGTTGTTCAAAATTTGTTTAAAAATGGAGCAATTTTGTTATATGGCTTGAAAATTACACAAATATATGTGTGCATATCTTACTTTGATGTGTGTTCTTTTCAAGCCATCTTCCCAAGACTACAAATAACAGAATCTGTTTGGGAAAGGCAATGATCACCGAGCCCCCAGCTTTGCGGGCTCGATAATGTAGTGCTCTGTGTGCACAGTGTGCTCACACAGAGCAGTTTACATTATTGTGCCCGCAAAGCTGGGGGCTCGGGTATCATTGTGCTTTCCAAATGGATTCTGCTCTGTATGCACAGTGTGCTTTCTACTCTGTCACCGGGTCTCTCACCCTCTGCGAACCTGGGGGCTGTCCACGGCAGGGGAGTATCCAGCATTACAAGAAGGGAGGGGGGCACGAAAAAAGACCTGTTACTTTTCCCCCCAAATGCAGTGTGCGCAATTCCATACGGTCTCACCAACGCCCCCAAACCAGCCACCCCCACCCCAATCTACTTTTTTGGTAACTTCAGTGGCAGATGGAATTATAACACAGCAACAAAAACTGCATGATCATTACAGATGCAGGAAACTCATCTATTAGAGCCTGTCCAGGAGCTCTGGGGCAAAATACATGCAAACCTCCGAATGTGCATATGGCTTCCACCAACAGAAGTGACTTCAGAGAAAAGGACATTGCAATGAGCATCAGCATTGATACTTGGAGGCACCATGGAAATGACTTTAGAATAAGTTGCAATAAGTAAACAAAGTGGCAAATAGCTTTGTGGTGCAACATATCTAAATTGCACTTTTATTATATATGGAGCAATTGTATAGACACTGGGCTTTTTTTAAATAATAGATGATATATTAACATAAGTGATGAAGTGAATCAGAATCACTTACAGAGCTGCAGATAAGACACAGTGGCCCTCATTACGACCTTGGCGGAGGACCATGGTGCAATTTGCACCATGGTCCATGGCGCTAAGCTGCCAACTCCGCCATGGGGGTTGGCGGATTTACCGCCCCATTCCGAGGTTGGCGGGGCGGTAAATCCCCAATCCCCATTTACCCTTCCCCATTCCCATTCCTGGCCCCATAGGGCATAATGGGAGTGGGGAAGGCGTTAATTACGCCACCGTAAATTACAGTGGCGTAATTAACAACAAGGTCCCTTAGCGCCATGGATTTTAACGCCTGCTAAAAGCAGGCGTTAAAATCACCCTGGCGCCAAGGGAACTCGTACTCAGGCGGTAAGGTACGCCATGGTTTACGCCGGCGTAAACCCCTTACCGCCTGGGTCCTAATGAGGGCCAGTGTGATTAAATGATTTGCCCAGGATCACAAACTTTGGCTAAATGGTGAAACCGGGATGTGGACCCGGTTTAAGCAACTGAGCACATCTTCCCAGGTTGAGCTGATATACGGCTTTAGGTTCTGCTTTGAATTTCATGTGCTTAAATAATACTTTATTTATAGCAATGCCTTGGAAGCAAACCACATTACATAATACACTAGCCTTTCATAGTAAACTAACTATACACTACCTACATTGTCATAGAAATAAGTTGAGCAATAAGCAGTAATATTCTCCCCCCTCCTGTATTCAAAGTTAGCCCAACAAATCACCAAAGGCACTTTTCATAAAGCATACAACATTATGTACACTTATCACTCCCTCCCATTCACATTTCTAAAGGGAAAACGTCCCTGCTAATAGTACCACCTCCCTTCCATCAGTGCCTAATGGCTCAGCTCACATTCTAAGGCTCTGTTTACAAAGAGCAACGTGGGAACCCCTCTGCTGCCCAAAGCTGCTTAGGGCATGGTCCTGGCAGAGGAACACCTCTCCCTGTTCAGAAAAGGTAAGCAGGAATTGCTCAGCACTCATTGTCCTGCCAGCAAGACACCTTTGCCCGCTGGGCACCCTTTTTGAGGTGCGGAACGGCAGATGTGTACCACTGATAAATGTCCAGCAGCTGCATCCCACCCCCCGCTCGATATGCCACTGGGCCTCTGTGATCTAATGTGCTCTGTGCGAGCACACTGTGCACACAGGATTTGTGTGCACAGTGTGCTCGCACAGAGCACATTAGATCACGTGTGAGCGCACTGTGCACTGTTTGATGGGGCTGGGGCAGAGGCAAGCCGGATCCCGAGATGCAGCTAGAGAACTGATGCCGAATCTCGGATCCAGCGAGAGTGGGCCCATTAGCCAGCGCTGCATACAGCAGTTTGGTGCAGCCGCTGTAGGCTGCATTGTTGTTGTGGTTGTTGCACCCACCTCTTTATTTGGATCACAACATTGCCCTCAGTGCACCAGCTCTACTACAGCACACAAACACTCACTGTGACCAGCACAAGGGACACTACTTAAAGCCAGAACCACAAGAGCAAGGAGAAACGGAGGACAACAACATGACGGGTATTCGACAAACAATGCATAAATAAGTAAACTGTGTCATACAGCTCTTGGGTTACAAGGCCTTATCTGCATGCATGACCCAGTTTATTTATTTATGCATTGTTTGTCGGATACACAAGCCGATGTATTTATTTATGCATTGTGTGCATTGATCTATCTAGTTTGTACCAATCAGACGGTGTTGTGATATGAACTTAGTTATGTAGGCCAGAACATTTGTACGTTTTGGTTATTAGGCTACGCCCATCATGTTTTAGACAATGCCCAACATACAAGCCACGTCCATAAATGAGGGCTCCCCTCAATTGCTCACCTCACTTAAAACACTGTACTTAGCTCTTCAATAAATGTGTCTCCTTCCCATTAGTTGTACTCTTTTTCTTGCTGTGGCCATGGTCAGCCAAAGCTAAGTATGCCTTATTTTAAATCTATCAATGTAATTATGCTCTTGTTGTGTCCAATTTTATGGTGCATGGTACGTAGGATTAGTCTTATCCCTGAACACGCTGAGCGCTCATTGTTTTAGCAAGAGCATTCAAAACCCTTGCTGCATAACGCTCATAAATGCGGAATGTAGCAGGTTTCCCATGTTTCGCAAAAGGAACATCTATTTCCTTAAGATACCAAGCACCATCTATTTCCTTAAGATACCAAGCACCCTTCCGTGGCCGGCCATCGCACACTGAACAGCTGATTCCTCAAGTGAGGATTTGCAATGCCTCTAGCACAGAGAATACTTTAAAGGACCTGATTCACAGAACGTTTTTCAATGGGATTGCGCCATTATAAAGCACTTCTGTGAATCAGACCCTTTGTTTGTTAGTGCCACCATCAATGGTAGACAGGGAACCAAAAGAGGCCCTGGAAATAAGTTTCAAAGTGACCCCCTATTACACATTTTCAGCAGGGTCAATCCTTTTCCTATGAGAACATGTGAAAATAAAATAGGTTACCCCACAAAAGAGGCCCGAGTGCAGAGGCCTAGTGGGATATCATCAGAGTTTCCTATATTCCAGATCACTCCTTCCCACCATGATGAATACTTCTGCTGGGTGGGACACCAAGAACTACCATGGTTTAGATGCCGTGCGGGCATGGCGTAGGAACATACATGTTTCATAAAAATCAATCCCAAAGCACTTTTCAATTGTTTGGTTATGCCTATACCAGCAAGCACTGCATCAGCTTACTAGCAAAATATGGGGAGGCGAAGTTTGGGGAAAGATTCCCATACAGAGGAATATTTTGATGCTAGTGAGACTCAGGAGTCTCAACCTGTCAAAAGTACTGAACTGGCCCCTTTTAGGATACTTCTGTGACTGAGGCTTCAGGGAAAGACATGACAGAATATTTTTTATCGCTGACATATAAATTGGGTAGTTCTATTTCTACTGTGATCTCCCAGGCTCAAGCCCTATAGTGAGCTGTTATTTCTGCCCCGTTAGAAAGCTCTGCTTAATCCACAGGTGAGCATGGGTGCCCCCCAAACAGGCTTCAAAACGGAAACACCTGTAAGGCACAGGGGATGGGTGCCGTGCTTACCCTACCACATCCTTTCACGCCAGAATAATGATGACTGAGTGGGACTTTGTGCCCCTGATCAGGAGGGAAGTTATAAATCCGATCAAAAGAGAAAGAATCACTCCAGGTCTAAGGCAGCCTGTGGAATGCAATACCCTGAGGGGCATGTCCTCTATGAGATTGTATTTATTTATTAATTTATTGATGGAACGTACAGGGAAAACAATGTATTTGTGACACAGACATGCTTATGAAATTCTTAACATTGATTTATAGAGCAGAGGACCAGCATCATTAACAGTGGGTGAGAGGATGTGACTATAAAACCAGATGATGCATGGGAGGTAAACACATGAACCAGGGATGATGGCAGTAGTGCATGATATAGAACCGGGGTAGTGGAGGAAGTGCTACATTTATGATGATGGGGTGAATGATAGATGCCACGAGGTTGTCATAGAGAGGTAGGAGGTGAGGAGAATATGGAGATGTGGTGGCGTAGAATGCTATGAAAGAGTTTCTTCAGTAAAGGAGGAGAGCTAGGAGGTTGGATTTACGTAGTATTAGAGCCAGTGAAGCACAGAGATGGAGAGGTAGATAATTCCATAGTAAGGGAGCAAGGAGAGGGAGAGAGCAGAAACGAGAGGGAGCACATGGGGCGCACGATGTGGCAAGTAGAACTGAAGATGAGGAAGCGAGGGGGAGAGTAGGGAGTGAGATGGACCAATAGGTACGGTGGGGTAAGTCTGTATAAAGTTTTGAAGATTATGAGAATGCATGTATACTTTGCCCTTTATGTCATACATAACCAGCCTAACTGACCATGGACTGGGAAGGTGTAGGTGAAGTGGATAAGGTTGATCAGTGTACAGACAGCATTGAGGACTTTGTCGAGAGGTGAAAAAGCATAGTTGGGAAGGCCATATAGGAGACTGGAACAGTAGCCAGATTGAGAGAGTATTAAAGAGGAGATTAGGTGTTTAGCAGTGTTTTCTTATTTTTCTGATATTGAGGAGATTAAGTCTGGCTACAGTGGCACATTTGGAGATGAATAGCCAGAAGTTGTGAGATGGGTCGAAGATGACACCAAGCTTGTGAGAAGTGGTGTATGCAAGATGGTCAGGAGAGAAACCTAGAAGAGGAGGAGAGGAAGAGATAGCTTGTTTGGATGGGAAGTAGAGAACTTTAGTCTTTGTGGAGTTGAGCATGAATGAGGGTGATGCCATCCAGTATTTGATGACAGAGAGACAGACATTTTTTACCATAGCTCATCAGATAATGAGGGAAAGGAGAAGAAGATGATTGTCATTGGCGAATAGTTGATAGGATAAGCCAGAGGAGGAGGTAAAAGTGCCAAGAGCAGGGGTATAGAGAATGAAGAGAATTGGACCAAGGTCTGACCCATGGGGAACTCTATCAATAAGAAAGTGAGTGGGGCAGTAAGGCTGTTGCAGGACACCTGGAATGGATGAGATTCCAAGTACTTCATATGATCATTAGGATGATGTGGAGAATGATGATGGAAATGGGGACATTGATACCTCAGATGGGGTTGTCTTAGTACCTGACCTTTGCCTAGACACAGACATGGGGGGTATCTGACTCAGATGGTAACATCAATTGTAAGCCCACACTATTAGTTATCCTAACTCATTTGAATGGGTTCCTTTGGCTCACATGACAGAATAGGTAACAGCAGCAAGATTCGACAAAGCAGCCAGAGGTGGCATACGGTCAGAATGCCCTAAAATGTATATCCTGGATAAATGTGCCTTTCTGCTGGTCAGCCTGTCCTCAGCACCTTGGTGTTTCACAAAGGTGTTGAAGTTGGTTGCAGCATCCCTGCAGAGCTAGGGGATTCAAATGTGGATAGGTCTAGACATCATCTTGATTCTGGCCTCTTCCAAGGTGTTGGTTTTACAGCATTTGGAAGTGACTTTCATTCAGAACAAAGGGGGGTCTGGGAATCTCTCTACCAGCACGAACACAGCCCAATGACCTGTTCTTGGGTGAATAACCCCTGGGAGAGACTCGACCAAGTCTTTAGCTCACTGTCCCTTTCACAGAGAAGACATTTCCCTGCATATCAGCCTTTGTCCTGCCCAGGGGCAGTCCAGCGCCGAAATGCTAGGCAATTCTCCTCTGAACAAGAGTACCATCAGTAACCCCATACACGTGTTTCAGCCTTGTTGGGTATCATCAGTGAGGTGAAACTGGTGCCTCTCTAAGAACAGTGAGCAAGGGGTCCACGTCTGGATCGCCCTGTTAACTTAGGGTGAAACCCAAAGTTAATTAATGCAAAACAAAGGGGGGTCTGGGAATCTCTCTACCAGCACGAACAGAGCCCAATGACCTGTTCTTGGGTGAATAACCCCTGGGAGAGACTCGACCAAGTCTTTAGCTCACTGTCCCTTTCACAGAGAAGAAATTTCCCTGCATATCAGCCTTTGTCCTGCCCAGGGGCAGTCCAGCGCCGAAATGCTAGGCAATTCTCCTCTGAACAAGAGTACCATCAGTACCATCAGTAACCCCATTTGGGTTTCACCCTAAGTTAACAGGGCGATCCAGACGTGGACCCCTTGCTCACTGTTCTTAGAGAGGCAACAGTTTCACCTCACTGATGATGCCCAACAAGGCTGAAACACGTGTATGGGGTTACTGATGGTACTCTTGTTCAGAGGAGAATTGCCTAGCATTTCGGCGCTGGACTGCCCCTGGGCAGGACAAAGGCTGATATGCAGGGAAATTTCTTCTCTGTGAAAGGGACAGTGAGCTAAAGACTTGGTAGAGTCTCTCCCAGGGGTTATTCACCCAAGAACAAGTCATTGGGCTGTGTTCGTGCTGGTAGAGAGATTCCCAGACCCCCCTTTGTTTTGAATAAATTAACTTTGGGTTTCACCCTAAGTTAACAGGGCGATCCAGACGTGGACCCCTTGCTCACTGTTCTTAGAGAGGTAACAGTTTCACCTCACTGATGATGCCCAACAAGGCTGAAACACGTGTATGGGGTTACTGATGGTACTCTTGTTCAGAGGAGAATTGCCTAGCATTTCGGCGCTGGACTGCCCCTGGGCAGGACAAAGGCTGATATGCAGGGAAATTTCTTCTCTGTGAAAGGGACAGTGAGCTAAAGACTTGGTAGAGTCTCTCCCAGGGGTTATTCACCCAAGAACAAGTCATTGGGCTGTGTTTGTGCTGGTAGAGAGATTCCCAGACCCCCCTTTGTTTTGAATAAATTAACTTTGGGTTTCACCCTAAGTTAACAGGGTGATCCAGACGTGGACCCCTTGCTCACTGTTCTTAGAGAGGCAACAGTTTCACCTCACTGATGATGCCCAACAAGGCTGAAACACGTGTATGGGGTTACTGATGGTACTCTTGTTCAGAGGAGAATTGCCTAGCATTTCGGCGCTGGACTGCCCCTGGGCAGGACAAAGGCTGATATGCAGGGAAATTTCTTCTCTGTGAAAGGGACAGTGAGCTAAAGACTTGGTAGAGTCTCTCCCAGGGGTTATTCACCCAAGAACAAGTCAATGGGCTGTGTTCGTGCTGGTAGAGAGATTCCCAGACCCCCCTTTGTTTTGAATAAATTAACTTTGGGTTTCACCCTAAGTTAACAGGGCGATCCAGACGTGGACCCCTTGCTCACTGTTCTTAGAGAGGCAACAGTTTCACCTCACTGATGATGCCCAACAAGGCTGAAACACGTGTATGGGGTTACTGATGGTACTCTTGTTCAGAGGAGAATTGCCTAGCATTTTGGCGCTGGACTGCCCCTGGGCAGGACAAAGGCTGATATGCAGGGAAATTTCTTCTCTGTGAAAGGGACAGTGAGCTAAAGACTTGGTAGAGTCTCTCCCAGGGGTTATTCACCCAAGAACAAGTCATTGGGCTGTGTTCGTGCTGGTAGAGAGATTCCCAGACCCCCCTTTGTTTTGAATAAATTAACTTTGGGTTTCACCCTAAGTTAACAGGGCGATCCAGACGTGGACCCCTTGCTCACTGTTCTTAGAGAGGCAACAGTTTCTCCTCACTGATGATGCCCAACAAGGCTGAAACACGTGTATGGGGTTACTGATGGTACTCTTGTTCAGAGGAGAATTGCCTAGCATTTCGGCGCTGGACTGCCCCTGGGCAGGACAAAGGCTGATATGCAGGGAAATTTCTTCTCTGTGAAAGGGACAGTGAGCTAAAGACTTGGTAGAGTCTCTCCCAGGGGTTATTCACCCAAGAACAAGTCATTGGGATGTGTTCGTGCTGGTAGAGAGATTCCCAGACCCCCCTTTGTTTTGAATAAATTAACTTTGGGTTTCACCCTAAGTTAACAGGGCGATCCAGACGGGGACCCCTTGCTCACTGTTCTTAGAGAGGCAACAGTTTCACCTCACTGATGATGCCCAACAAGGCTGAAACACGTGTATGGGGTTACTGATGGTACTCTTGTTCAGAGGAGAATTGCCTAGCATTTCGGCGCTGGACTGCCCCTGGGCAGGACAAAGGCTAATATGCAGGGAAATTTCTTCTCTGTGAAAGGGACAGTGAGCTAAAGACTTGGTAGAGTCTCTCCCAGGGGTTATTCACACAAGAACAAGTCATTGGGCTGTGTTCGTGCTGGTAGAGAGATTCCCAGACGCCCCTTTGTTTTGAATAAATTAACTTTGGGTTTCACCCTACGTTAACAGGGCGATTCATACGTGGACCCCTTACTCACTGTTCTTAGAGAGGCAACAGTTTCACCTCACTGATGATGCCCAACAAGGCTGAAACACGTGTATGGGGTTACTGATGGTACTCTTGTTCAGAGGAGAATTGCCTAGCATTTCGGCGCTGGACTGCCCCTGGGCAGGACAAAGGCAGATATGCAGGGATGTTTCTTCTCTGTGAAAGGGACAGTGAGCTAAAGACTTGGTAGAGTCTCTCCCAGGGGTTATTCACCCAAGAACAAGTCATTGGGCTGTGTTCGTGCTGGTAGAGAGATTCCCAGACCCCCCTTTGTTTTGAATAAATTAACTTTGGGTTTCACTCTAAGTTAACAGGGCGATCCAGACGTGGACCCCTTGCTCACTGTTCTTAGAGAGGCAACAGTTTCACCTCACTGATGATGCCCAACAAGGCTGAAACACGTGTATGGGGTTACTGATGGTACTCTTGTTCAGAGGAGAATTGCCTAGCATTTTGGCGCTGGACTGCCCCTGGGCAGGACAAAGGCTGATATGCAGGGAAATTTTTTCTCTGTGAAAGGGACAGTGAGCTAAAGACTTGGTAGAGTCTCTCCCAGGGGTTATTCACCCAAGAACAAGTCATTGGGCTGTGTTCGTGCTGGTAGAGAGATTCCCAGACCCCCCTTTGTTTTGACTTTCATTCAGGACTGGGGTTTGTCGTAAACTATGACAAATCTGATGTCCTCCCTCCTAACAGATGGGTGTTCTGGGATTTCATATAGATGCAGCCAGGGCCTCCCTCTTTCTTCCACAGGGAAATATTTTGGCCATAAAAAGAGGGTTACATTTGATTCTACACCATCCTGTTATTTCTATCCAACACCTTTCTGAGATTATAGGTTTTCCATCTGCATCAATTCAGGCAATATTTCCACTCTACTACAGGGTTCTGAATTAGACAGATTGTCTTGGGAAAGGACTTATGTATGCAGATTGGATGCCACTTTAAAGGTAGATGTGAGAAACCAAAGGGTGTCTCATCTGCTAGTCCCCAAGGATCTCTCTCTCAGGTGGCCAGGGAAAATCCATCACATTTGGATTCAGACCATGAGGGTGGACCAATGTGGGAGGATCACCTGGGTGAGCGGTCTTTGGGGAGTGGGGGTGAGGCAGCCACTGCTAGTGGCTAGACACGGTATTCCTCCCTTTCCCATACCTATGATCCCTTATATTTCATAGGATTCTCCAATGTCTGACCCCCCCCCCCCTTTCCACACAAACACTGCGCAGAGGAAGAGGTCTACTAGGAGTAACACCACTAACTCTTTCACATCTCATTGGACATGTCCCACTAATTGGGTCAGGCACAATCAGACACTTTTTTTTTTTTTTTTTAAATAATTTTTTATTTTCAAAATAACACAATACAAACCAAACTTGCAGCATTATACATTACAAACTGTAAACATCAATTAATACCGTATTACTGCACTTAAACCCCCCCCCCTCCCTCGAGAGCTTATCAGCCTTACAGTTCTGTGTACGCTTGGTGCGGTCGGGCGCCGCCCCTCCCGGAAGCAGCAGGGTCCATTTCCGCGCCAAAGAGTCCCGTGATTAACATTCTCCAAGCCGCCAGGTTGCCCATTTCTTCCTCCCCGCAAATACCACACGCTTCCTGCCATACCCCCGTTTCAGCCTCCGCCCACTTCTGCAGGTCCCGCCACCATATCTCTATTCTTGGCCCATGGCGTTGCTTCCAACTCATAGCTATCCTTCTCTTAGCAAGTACATACGCCAGGTCTCTCAGTTTCCCAAGATGTTTGGTGTTCCGTGGTCTAGGGAACCCTCCCAGGAGGCAGGCCCAGGCCGTGTCAATGCGTAGCAGAACCCCCTTATCTGCCAATTTCTGTGCCACTTCCCCCCAAAAGCCTTCAATCACTGGGCAGGACCAGAACATATGTGTCATGCCTGCATCTACTTCATCGCATTTCGGGCATGCTTGTCTGCCTGCGTTCGCAAACTTAGCTATTCTCTTCGGGGTCATATATGCTCTGTGCGTGATGTACAGCTGTATTTGCTGCAATCTAGCATTCCTGGACACTTTCTTATGGTATCCCATGGCCCGTTCCCACATCCCATCAGTCATCTGTACCCCCACTTCCGCTTCCCAGTCAAGCCTCAGATCCATCAAATCCTTCCCCACCCGGGTCATCACCACCTCATATAATCTAGAGATCTCATGCCCGCCCTCTGATATATCATATATCGTTCCGATCAGTGCATATGGATCTTCCGCCAGCACCGTCTCCGGCCAAGTTTTGCGGATGATCTGTACCAGCCTTAGGTATGTAACATATTGGCCCCCGTGCAACCCTGTTTCTTCACCCAGGTCTACGAATTCTCTAATGGCCCCATCCTGCCATATGTCTCCCAGTGTGGCCAGTCCAACCGTTTCCCAATATGTCCTGATAATTTTCCTGAGCTGGCTGTCCCCCATAGCTAGGGAGACCAATGGCACATGCGGGGAACACGGGTGCAGGCTCTCAATCAGCTGGCACATTCTACGCCAAATTCTCCACCCCAGCAGCAACATACCTGGGCATCCTTGCAAGTCCGACCTAGGGACCCAGACAACCTCTTTTAGATAAAATGGGGCGCAGTCCCTCCCAACCAGCCTAGACTCAGGAGTTTCCTCATCAGAGAGCCATCTGGTCACGTATTGCAGTTGGCTGGCCACATAATAGGCCTCAAAGTTTGGCAGCTTGATGCCTCCCCTATCGTGGAAATTTTGCAGTTTCCACAAGGCTATACTGTTGCGGATGCCGTGCCACAGGAAGTCCCTGCATACACTATCAAGTTTGACAAAGAACTTCCTGGGTATGAAATATGGTGTATTACTGAAAAAGTGCAAAAGCCTGGGCAGGACCACCATTTTAAGCATCGCCCCCCGGCCCACCATTGCCAGCGGCAGCTTCTCCCAAAACCGCATACTCTTGCGGATTTTCTTTACCGCCGCCTCGGCATTGTGCAAGTGTTCTTCCTTCACAGCATGATATACATCGATTCCGAGGTAGCGGAAAGACTCAGTCGCCCAGAGCACGGGCAACACCGGCAACCGTTCCAGAGGGACTCCAATAAAGCTCCCCAATGGAAACATGCTTGATTTGCTGAGATTAACCGATATGCCGGACAACTCCGCATACTTTTCCATGACCTCTAAAATGTACTGGAGGTTTTCCTCCGGACACCTCAGGTACAACAACAGGTCGTCAGCATATAGGGATATCAAATGGTTCTCTCCTCCCACCTCGATGCCAACCAGGTCATATTGTTGTCTGAGGTACACCGCCAGGGGCTCCAGGGCCAATATGTACAGCATCGGGGAACAGGGGCATCCCTGTCTGGTGCCTCTGCTAAGTCGCCACATTTTCGGATATCACAGATCCCGTGTGCACCCTGGCCAGTGGCTCGCTGTACAGCAGTTTCGCCCACCTCACATAGCCAGGCCCAAACCCGTACCTCTCCAAGTCCGCCAGCAACCACGGCCACCTCACTGAATCAAATGCCTTAACTGCATCTAGGGACACCACCACCATCTCTTCATCGCTTCTATTCCCCTCTTCAATCACTCGGTGAAGTCGCCTGTGATTGTGAGTTATCTTCCTGTTGGGGACATAGCCCGTCTGATCCGGGTGTATCAGTTTACTGATGACCCTATGTAGCCTGTTGGCCAGGACCGCCGTAAGGATCTTGCTGTCCTGGTTCAGCATCGACAGCGGCCTATAAGATCCACAGCTTTGTCGGGGTTTATTAGGCTTGGGGAGCGGCACTATCAGCGCCTCTCTGAGCGTCTCCGGTAACCGACCCTTCTCGAAAGATTCATTGAACATTTCTAGCATCGGGGGGAGTACCTCTGCTCCATACACTTTATAAAACTCACTAGGGAGTCCGTCCGTGCCCGGGGTCTTACAAGTGGGCAATCCCTTCACTACCTCCTCCAGTTCCTCTAGTGTAATAGGCGCGTCCAGCTCCTCTCTTTCTTCCCCACTAATCCTGGGCAGCTCTATGTCTTCCAGTGTAGTTCTGATCTCTGCCTGATTTTCTCCCCCTATGTCCTCATACAGTGCTTTATAGTAATCAAGGAAGGCTGCATTAACTCCTTCTTGGGTGTCCACCTCCTCTCCGTCCTCTCTAACCATCATCCTGATCGGGGGCCTAGGGGTTTCTCTCTTATATAGCCATGCCAGTAGGCGGCCAGTTTTGTCTCCACCCGCATGCTGCCTCTCAACATATTTTCTATAGTTAAGGTTACAAAGCCTCTCCCAAAGCTCCAAACACCGCTGCTGCAGCTCAAGTAGTAGGTCTGCATCCCCTCCTGCCTTGCTACATTCGCGCTCCAGTTGTCTCTCCGCCTTCTCTAACTCCATCAGAACCCCACCCTGCAGGCCCTTCGACTTGGAAATAGCGTCCCCCCGTAACACTACCTTGAATGCCTCCCAAAGTGTGCCCGCTGAATCTACACTGCCCGTGTTAACCTCAAAGTACCGCTGGATCGCCTCCCTGATGTCCTCCCTAAAAACCGTGTCCTTAAGCGCCTCCGCACGGAGGCGCCATGTAGGTATTCGTGCACGAGGGCGGCCATACTGCCAGGTCAGCACTAAGGGCGAGTGGTCCGATAGGACCCTTGCTTTATATTCAATTTGAGTGGTCGCCAACACCACTTCTGACGTGGCAAAAAAATAATCCAATCTCGTGTGTAAGCGCTGTGGGGCAGAGTAGTGAGAGTACTGCGAGGTACCAGGGTATTTCAGTCGCCAAACATCCGCCAGCCCAAAGTCGCCCAGTAACGTCTGTAGTACTCTGGTCGCCGGGGTGGGCCGATCAATCCTATCATCGGACCTATCAGCCCTTGGGTCGAGAACACAGTTAAAATCCCCTCCCCAAATGATCGCTCCCCCCACACATGTGCCCAGACGGGTGCATAGGGTCCTGAAGTATGCGGCAGCATTCTGATTGGGAGCATATGTGTTAATAATGCAAACCTCTCTATCCTCCACCAGGGCTCTGAGCATAACCAACCTGCCCTCCGTGTCCACCTCCTGCCACGTGACTCTGAACGGAACGTGCGGTGCTACCCAGATTAGCACTCCCCTGGCATAGGCAGAGTACGGGGAGCCCACCACCATGCCACTCCACTTTTTCTCAACCAGTTCTAACTTGTGTCGGTTTAGGTGTGTTTCTTGCAATAGTGCGATGTCAATCCTCTGCCTTTTGAGGTACAACATAACTTTATTCCTTTTTAAATAACTATTAAGTCCCCTGACATTCCAGGTGACAATCTTAAGGTCTCCCATGGCAAGCTAGTTCCCCCCTGCCTCCCATGTAGCGACCCCCAACCGCCCCCATGACACAGATAGCGTTTTGGTCCAGTAACTCCTCATATAAGCTCAAACTCCCTTCAACTATATACACAACTAACCCCCAACTCCCCTCCCCCCACCCGTGCCTTCCCCAACATCACACACCCCAACTGCTGCCCAGCTCCAGCTTCAGAGCTCAGGCACCCCCAAATCTAGCTCCGCAAACACCGATCGGCGAACGGAGCCCAGTAGGGTGAGGTCACCCTAGTGGTCACCCAACTAAAACTATTGTGGGGTAGAGAGTATCGCCCCGTAAGGCTCCCGATCAAATAAAAATTCACAGTGTCCTGACAAATAGTGCGGTCATCTGACCTTCTTTACCGAAAGTGTCACACCGACTATATTCAAGTCCCACGAGCCACGCCATCTTGCGACGCCATGTTATGATTCCCGTGTCTCTTCCGAGCCCTTTCTGGGCCGAACTTCTGGTTCCTGGGGGCATCCATGCGCATCGAGCCATCCCATGGCATCCTCCGGAGTTTCAAAAAACAAGGTTTTATGTGCATGGAAGACCTTCAATTTTGCAGGATAGAGTAACATATATTTGTGGCCCGCTTCTCTCAGCCTCCGCTTTACAGACCCAAAGTTCATGCTACTACGCTGTACAGTCAAAGTATAATCTGGATAAGCCGTGATGTTTGCCGCTCCTCTCGTGATCGTCCCTCCTTTGCGGAAGTATTCCAGTATCCTCTCCCGGTCGCGGTAATTAAGGATTTTGGCGATCACAGGCCTAGGCGGGTTCCCGGGAGGTGGCCTCCTAGTTAGGGCTCTATGTGCTCTTTCTACCGCAAATCCTTGAGATAGGGCCCCTCCAGATATCTCCTGTAAGAGCATGGATTCGATGAAATCCGTAGGGTCACGGCCCTCCATCCCCTCCGGTAGGCCCACGATGCGGATGTTATTGCAGCGGGCTCGTCCCTCAGCCTCCTCCGCTCTGCTCTCCAGGTTGCCCATCCTTTGTGTCAGGGCATGCAAGTCGGCCTTATGAGTGGCGCAATCTGCTGTATTCGGGCCAACTTCTTTTTCGAGGGCCTCCGTGCGCTCCGCCAGGGTCCTGACATCTTGTCGTAGCAGATTAACGTCCTCTTGGACCTCTCCAACCTTGCGATCCAGTGCAATCTTCAGTTCCGTAACGGCCAGTTCCAACTTGGATTCCCAGGCCGCCCTCAGTTCCACAATCGCCGCCAGGATTTCTTGGTTGGTGCACGAAGATGTCGTGCCACTCCCAGCCAGCGCTTCCTTACTTTTGGTAGTGTCCTGGCTCGGGGGAGTTCTAGTGAAGTCATCTAAGGTAGGCTGTTTCCCCTTCGGCCGCACCGGCCTGTTCGACATGGCTCAGAAAATCGATCGGTTGCTAAAGTAGCAAGTTTGTGTACAGTGCACCGTCACAGCTAGGCCACTGCACAACTCGCCTCTATTCCAGTCCCGGGCCCCGGTCGGCCATTTTGAGTCGCCCTTTGTTCGCGGAGTCTTTTAACTCATAGCCACCGATCTCCGTCGCTGTTAATCCGATTCTCTCCAAAAGTTCACAATGCGTGGCCAATACCTTCACACACCATCCTGTGTATCGTCGGTGGTCAGCGATACGTCGTACCGCACATATTTGCCCGGATCGTTGCAGGATCTCGGGAGCTCCTCGAGGACGCTTCCTCCAACATGGCTCTCGTAGCCACGCCCCCACAATCAGACACTTGACTCTAAGTGCATACACCTGATGCCAATTCAATTAGCTCCACTCACACGGATAAAAAGCATAACGTAGAAACAGTCTGAGCAAGGTGAAACATGAGTAAGAGCAGAAATTTCGGGGTAGGTGAACCTGTTGGAGCAGGGCAAAGGACCAAGGGATGAGAGGCACAGGAGGAGAAACCCAGGAGTTCCCTGCAGGAGGTTGTTTCCTCCAAAAGGCTGCAAAAGGCACGTGAAGAAGGCCTAGTCCCAAACAAGAACGCCTGCATTGTGTTTCAAGGAAGGCAACGACCCTCCCGGGCGAACAGCAGAGTTGGGGAGGTGGGGTCAAGCCTGTGGTACTAACCTTGACTCGAGGATCAAATAGCACAGAACAGAAAAGAGAAAAGACATAGGGAGTGAGTTGGCAAGCGACTTGAGAGACTGATGTGTGCTAAAGAAAGATTGAAGTAGCAACTTATTATTGCACAGTTGAAGGTTGCATGCATGTGGATGAGATGCAAGAAAGGCAGACCTGAACCTTGAAGTAATGATAGCTGTAAAGTCAGTGGTACTGAGTAACAGAATGGTCAAGCGAAAGGAAGTAGCACACTCAAAAGTCTCAGTGAAGGGTGAAACGTTTGTAGCGACAAAGTGATGAACTGTAAAAGCAAGGTGATAGATATTGACCCGGAGAAAAGTGGAGAGTAAAAAGGGTAACGTTGAACTTCATGCATAATTGATTGATTGATTGATTTATTTATATAGCGCTTTATACCAAGGCGCTGTACAGGTGAACAACATAATACAAAATAACAACAACATTTAACAATGAGAGCAAAATTTACATCATGAATCATTCAACAAAACTGTGCAAAGAGCAATTAATTTAGGAGGGGGGGTGGAAAGGGGAGAGGGAAGAGGTGGGGAGAGTAGGAGATGGACAGGGCGAGGGAGAATGGAAGGGGAAAAGAGAGGAGTAGGAGAGGGGAGAGGGGAATCAGATGAGGGTAAGAAGAGGAGGGGTCGGGGGAAGTGAAGAGGGCAGAGGAGAAGTTTTCAAGGAGGGGAACCACAGTTGAACCACCAGACCAGGAAGCACTGCAGCAAATTATATAGAAATATGAGTTACAAGTTGGAAAGTCCAAGTGCTCCTGCAGAGGTCTGAAGGAAATGCCACGCACACTCAAAGTCTTCAACATCAGGAAAAGCCACGCACACTCGAAAGTCTTCAACATCAGGAAATGTTCCGATCCCGACAGTGGAAGACCAAAGGTATAATATGTTAGGGAAAGGGAACCCCTAAAGAAGGTGAATGAACATTGGCGAAGGGAACCCCGGCAAGTGTTTTGTTTTTCTGTGAAAGGTCTGAGCCCAATTGAGGGAGACAGGCAAACTTTTGTTGGTGAAAGGTCTGAGCCCAATTAGGGGAGACCGATGTGAACCTTTGCTTTAAGAGGTCTGAGTCCGACTGAGGGAGACTAATGTGAATTTTGCTTTGAGAGTTCTGAGGCCGATAGATGGTGACCGATGTGAACTGTTTGGTGAACTGTGTTTGAAAATTGCAAACAAATAGTTTAATGTGGAAGGTCAGGCAGGGCTCGATCCACTTATTGAACTGCCTTTGTGTTAAAAGCCAGAGCCAGAATGTGGCATCGTGACTAGAGGGACAGCCTTACTCCGTGCTGTCGAATGTGGGGAGGGGAGCTGACTCAGCCACATTTATTCTTTAAATTTGAACACTGACTTTCCTTTGCACACTTATTTTCCTTTTCACACTTTTTGTACAAGATATAGAGCAGCCATTAGGTTTTGTTAGTATAGGCCATTTTGATTTGACAGACTCAACTAGGACTGTTTTGTTTATTATTTGATAGTCGAGACTACTTCAATTTTAGCTACAGGGCAAAGTATGAGTTTCTCCAACCCCATTAAAACTTCAATAAAGGTTTTACAAATTGTACCTTTTGTGTTACTGTCATACGTGTGATACCATGCTTCCCTTACATATGGTGTCAGAATTGGGATACAACTAAATTGGGGACCCTAAAATTTCAGAAACGTAGTCATAGAGCCTCAGATTGTTTTAACGCCACAAAAGAATCCATAGGCTTTGATATTTGCAGCAGCATAGAAGCCACCATTCCTCCCGGTAAAAGAGGGATGATTCTCACAGACTTAGGGCCTGATCACGACTTTGGCGGTAATGCCGGTGGTATAACCGCCGGCGGTATTAGCCCTACCTCCGAACTCCCCGGCGCTAATAGCGCCGGATCACGAGTTTGGCGGTAATGTAATTCCCCATTCCCCATTGAGCCCATTCGGGAATGCCCCGTTCCCCATTTGGCTCAATGGGGAAAATTTGCGCTTTTACCGCCGGTGGATTTCCCACCAGCAGTAATAGCGCAAATTTTCAGCGGATTTCCCCCCAGCTCAGAGCTGGGGCGAAATCCGCCAAAGTCCTGATTTGGCGGACCCTTAAATCCGGCGGTAATAGCGGTACCGCCGGATTTAAGGGTTACCGCCAAAGTCGTGATCAGGCCCTTAGTTCTGATCCCCCATGTAGGTTTTTATATAAGTCTGGCCCCAAAATCTAGATACAGACTTTATGGGAGACATACATTTTCTCCTACATAACCATGGCAAAACTCCATTTGAGATACAACCTAGGGAAAAAATGCACATGGAATTCTTGAGAAAGCTCTATTTCCCCATTTTGCTGAAGAAAGTGAACAAGAGGAAACTGAGAGAAGTAGTTTAGGCTTTGGAGAGGCCGATGAGACAGGTATCACTTTGGCAAAAAGGGAAGAAGAACCTACCATCCTTCCCGATTTAGCCTTTGCTCAGCGAAATGATCCAGTACTCGCAGAGGCTTTCTTACAAGTGATTCCTGAGGGAAAAGGACAAGAGAAGGAAAGCCTCTTTTTCTTCCTGAAGCAGGGATTACTATATAGAAGGGAAACCTCCAGGAATGGCCTAAGTAAAACTCAGTTAGTAATACCCAAAACCCATTGCAAGATTGTGCTACAGATCACACACTCTCATTTGACAAGGGGACACTTGGGACAATTTAAAATCCAAGCTCACATCAGTGGGATATTCTATTGGTCGGTTATCCATTCAGACATATACACTTCATTCAGACATGTGAGATATGCCAAAAATGCTCACATATTCCCTTACCTGCCCCTCTAAACCCATTACCGATAATAGAAATCCCTTTCTACCGAATTGGGATGGCCAACATTGGACCGTTGTACACTTCTAGACTGGGTTATAAGTATGTCCTCGTAATATACCCGGTACCCATAAGCCTTCCCACTGTGGAACAACACAACCCAGGAAATGTAAAAACACCTGCTGCCATTCTTTTCTTGGGTTGGTTTCCCCAGGGAAATTCTAACAGATCAGGGATCCAATTTCACAACTAAGCTTATGGGCGAAGTTAAAGAATTACTACACATTACCTCCTTAAGAACTTCAGTTTACCACCTCCTAATGGATGGACTGGTTGAGATATTTAACAAAACCCTCAAAATTATTTTGAGGAAATTGGTAGTAGAGGATTGGAAGTACTGAAATCGTATGATCATGTGGGCCCTATTTGCAGTACAACAGACCCCTCAGGCATCCACAGGATTCTCCCCTTTTGAGTTGCTCTGTGGTAGAGAACCAAGAGCTGTCTTGGACATGCTCCGGGAGACCTGGGAAGAAAGAAAAGAGGCACCTATTCCCCTCTCACAGACATATATCCGACTGCAACAGCATATGAAGCTCGTCCGGAGTCTAGTCCACACTCACATGGAGAAAACTCAAGCCCAACAAAAATCCACCTATGACAAGAAGGTACATTTACGATAATTTTCAGTAGGATACAAAGTTTTAGTCCTCTTACCTACCTTTGAAAATAAACTTGTCTCAAAGTGGCATGGGCCCTATGAAGTGCTAGAGCAAACAGGAACCTATAAAATAGCCTAACCCGAAAGAAGGCAAAAGACCTATCTCCACCACTTAAATCTTTTAAAGGAGTGAAAGAAAAATCCTTCCGCTACTTCCTCCTCTATATTGTCCTGTTTGGTGCCTGACGAGATAGGCAACCCTGAACTTACTTCCCAAGACCTATCGAAACAGAAACAAGAAGATTTGAACAGCCTTATTATGGCATTCCCCAATGAATTCTATGAGAAACCAGGGAGAGTACATGGTATTTAGCATTGTATCAGAACCCCAACATGAAAAGTGGTCCATCTGAAACCATATAGACTTCCAGAAGCACGAAAACAGATAGTAATTGATTAAGTTAAGAAAAGGCTGAAGGCAAACATTATCGAGCTCTCTTCAAGTCCATGGTCCTCCCCTATTCTGTTACTGATTAAACCCAATCGTTCTTGGAGGTTTTGCATGGACTTCCAATGGGTCAACGACATCTCCGCCTTTGATGCCTATCCTATGCCATGCATCAATGAGTTAATAGATAAACTTGGAAATGCCACTTTCATGTCAACCCCAGATTTAACCAAGGGATATTGGCAGGTCCCTGTACATGGATCGGATAAGGGAAAGACAGCTTTCTCAACACCATTGGGACTTTTCCAATTCAAAGTCCACCCTTTTGGAATGGATGGGGCCCCAGCCACTTTCCAATGACTTATGGATAGGGTATTACAACCTTACTCTGATTTCTGCGTGGCCTATTTTGATGACATAGCCATTTATAGTAAAACTTGGGAAGACCACATTTTCAACTTTCTACTATTATGAGAACCCTCAGAGAGGCTGGCTTAACTGCCAATCCATCAAAATGCAAGCTGGCTCAATAAGCCGTGAAATACCTATTTTTGTAGGAAATGGCAGTGTCCAGCCCTAGCAAGAAAAAGTGAAAGCCATCCTAGATGCCCCCACACCCAAGACCAAGAGAGGCCTCAGGGCATTCCTATGAATAATTGGTTATTACCATAGCTTTATCCCATATTTTTCAGATAGAACAGCCTGACTGACAGACAAACTAACAAATGCAGAACCCCAGCAAATGGGTTGGGCTGATGAGGACGATGCATGTTACAATAATTTGAAACAAACCTTATGCCAAAACCCATTTCTAAAAGTGGTGGATTTCTCAAAGGATTTCGTATTACATACTGATGCCTCCCTCACAGGGTTAGGAGCATTATTGTTACAAATATGTGATGGATTGGAACAACCCATCCTATTCACCCGTCGTAAACTCTTCCCACGTGAGAAAAACTACTGTGTATTAGAATTAGAGGCCATTGCCATCAAATGGGCAATTATTCATCTGAGGTATTACCTTGTTACATTTGTTCACATTTGTTACCGACAAAGGATGACATTTCACATTTCAAGTTCACATTTGTTACTGACCACTCACCAAGTCAACAAAATAACTCTAACCCTCGAGAAATGCGATGGTTCTTAGACCTGCAACCCTACTTTTTCATTGTGGAACAACGAAAAAGAAAGGAACAGGGGAGCATAGATATCCTTTCTCGTTTTCCGTGTGAAACAGATGTGGCTACATCGCATAGGGGAAGAGTATGCGAGAAACCCAAGGGCGTCTCACCTGCTAGTCCCCAGGGATCTCTTTCTCAGGTGGCTAGGGCACAGCATCACCTTTGGATCCAGACCCCATGGGTGGACCAGTGCAGGAGGTTCACCTGGGTGAGGGGTCTTCAGGGAGTGGGGGTGAGGCAGCCGGTGGCAAGAAATGGTATCCCTCCTTCTACTGTTGGATCTGAAAGGGCTCCCTGATCCTCTTATCCTCTAACGGTTTCCACACCTGCTAGCTTGAAAGATTTTGGCCTTTCCGATTCCCCCATGGTGTTTCGTGGTGGCTGAGGATTTCCTCAAGGAAGCGTGTGCTGCAGGCACCAAGCAACTTTACGTGGAAGCCTAGCAAGCATGAGCGCATTTGTGTCATCCTAGGGTAAGCTTAGCTGTTTTCTCATTCTGTATAATATTTTGATTTCTGATCTTTGCCCTTTCCCTCCGATAAAGTATCTTTCTATACGAAATATCAGGGTCGAATTTAGATAGTTTAAGTTTATTAGCCTTACTGATATTATTATGCCTCTGTACATCTACGTGGCACGCTAAATGTTTCACCATAAACTCAATATTACAATCTTACCAGCTAAGATTCTAAATAGAGGGGGGTCTGGGAAACTCTCTACCTGCACGCACACAGCCCCATTGACTTGTTCTTGGGTGGATGGCCCCTGTGAGAGTCTCAGCCAAGTCTTTAACTCACTGTTCTTTTCACAGAGAAGAAATGTCCCCGCATATCAGATTCTAAATAGGCTGCATATGCTGAGATGATGTTATTAATGATCATGGTTATTTTTGCAGACCACATTAGGCGGTTTCCAGTAGTGTTGACTTTTACAGAAGTAGTGAGATAAGGAATAGAGTGAAGATGTCTTGATCTTGAAGTCCAGGAAAAAATGGCGTGATCACTGAGGTGGTTGTGACTGATATTTAAGTTATTACAGTTCATAAGCATTTATTGGTTTACAACTACATAATCTAAGTAAGATTTAGAGCGGCCGGATGTCCAAGTAAAGCAGGAATCAGGATGATCAGGGCTGTCTCTAGGCAGACAAAATAAGTCATTGCCATCAACGATTGATGCCACTAACTTTAAGCATTACACAAGACTGATGCATTTCCATGTTTAAATCCTCAAGCATATCAATGTGCAGATCTTGGACATTTAAATTTCCTGCAATCGAAAGCTTATCTGTTGGATGTTTGCTATACCACATTAGAATAGCGCTTACTATTGACTGTTGTATTTTAGATGTGGCCTCACCATCAGGTGGATCATAAATATTCATGTTATAGTCCACATGGCTTTCTGGGGCCATGGCCCCTATTATCTACAACGCTCTCTTCTTAAATACTCTCCATCCAGAGCCCTCTGCTTGGCCTCTTCCAACTCTCTGCGGGTGAGCCGCTTTTCCAGACATAGATTTGGGGTAAATCCTTATCCTCTGCAGGTGCCTTCCTCTGGAACAGCCTACCTGCCTCTCTCCATCTTAAGCCGGACCTTCTTAAGTTCCGGAAACTCGTCAAGACATTCCTCTTCAATTCCTCTTTCTCTCTACCTCTCCCTTGTTGACCTCCTTTCTCTTCTCTCCTGCTTCCCTCCTTCGTTCTCATGCCCAAATTGCTTAGTCAGCTGACTGGTCGCCTGGCTCACATCCAGAGCCTCACAGGTTCCTGGCTCCCCCCCCAGTCCTGCCGCTGCCTCCGGACCTCCTGCACTCTGTCTCACATTACTGCACTCGGAATACGTTCCATGAGAGTGGCATCCACTCTGCACTTAACCTTGGCCCCTGCTTGACTGGGCGCACATGCCCCCTCTCCCTCCGTCACACTTCTGTCTGTGTACTTGCAGAACCTTTAATGTACTAGGCTTAGCATGTTTGTCTGTCCTGTCCAACTCTCCCACCCCTCTCTAGCTGCCTGCATGCATAGGCGCATTGATGACCAACCCTTTCTTTGTCTTTTATGTTCCTCCCCCTCCCCACCCTAATTTCTCCATCCATTCTTTGTCACACACTTATACTAGTAGAAATGCCCTGGCCCAGTATGCTAGTTATTGTTGTTAGTTCATTCTGAATCTTCATGGCCTAAGAAAGACTGTGATAGCCCTCTTTTCCCTTCCTGCCTTGAGGTGCTTTGAAGCATTTCCCTTGTGCATAAGCGCTTTACAAATAAACAATTACACTAATAATGATCAGCATTCTCTCGCTGGAGACTGCAGAAATAGAGAAGCCACCATTACATAAGGAAGAGAATGGCCCACACAAACAGATTCTAAAGAAAAATTGGCGCAAGTTAAAATATTAGATGACACCGGCAGCTGTGTCAAAACAGAGTTATCTCTATTAAGAGCGGCCCCGAAGGAGCCAGTATTTCTGAGCTTAAAATGCGGGCACTGATATGTGTTCCAGCAGCTGTAATTGATCCGTTTACTCAAATTACAGTAGTGGCAGAAACCGTGTCCCCAGGCACCTGTAACCATATATAGGGCCTTGCAATTGGACCGGCATAACTGTGCCATCGCTTAAGGTGTGTGATACGATGGTCATAGAGTTTGGCATCAAAACTCAATTTATTTTGCGGGCACAAGCAGCCGTAGGTTTCCCTACTTGGACCACGTATTTGCTCCTTTTTCCCGTTTTCCTACGTTTTTGTACTCCAGGCTTAGCATTCCTTTGAGGCAATTCCGGGGCAGATGGTGAAGTTTCATCAAGGGTGAGGTTATTCATGAGTAGGGGCAGCATAACCACCTGATAGTCTCAGTCATCCTCTATGAGTGATTGCAGAGCAGTACTGTCCGCTTCTTCTGGCACAGATTGACGAGAATGCTCTTCAACTAATAACGGAGTAGTCATTTGCATAAAGGTACTTTTGTGATGTTGAATAGCATCATTGTTCCTCCTGATGATTCCAGAGGTGCCCACTTGCGTAGGCTGAGAGGAATTCTCCAAAATAATATCCACAACCTTGGCAGTAACATGTTTGAGATCCTTTTCCTTTTTTTGCAATGGAGGAGCACAGGATCATCAAAGCGCCCACTCTTGAAACGAGTACATAAGTTTGGACAGGATTTGCAGATCTTCCATTGCATTCCGCCGTTTGGGGGAGAGGTATATTTCAATCCACTTTCACTTTCTCTCTCGCTAGTTGTGGTTTCCAAAGAATCAGAAGAGGAAACTAATCCTGTGAGGTCAGGGGAAGCAGAACGGTTAGTGCCAATAAGATTTTCTGCTAGCACGGGAAGTCGCGCTGCATAGCCCATATTTTTTAGTGACCATGTGCTCCATCACTTATTCAAAAAGGTTGGTGCTCGCAGTAGTCCCTGCACAGTGCGATAACAAAAAGACGTCCTGTGTTCTGTTCCTCTCTGCTTCATGCAGTCAGCATCAATGTATCAGAATATGTCAAAGACAAAATTTCACTCACCATTTCCTCAATTTTCAATCTTGTGCAGTAAGACAAATCTATTTAAACTGGTGTTGAGTGTCACTTCCAATGGACTACAAGTGGCAGCAAGGGTAAACAAAACCTCCAACAACCTCAAATGCCACAACTGCCCATTGAAGCCCTTTGCGGCACTTTGTGCAATGTATGAGGGTTTATGGGCAGGAGCAGGAAACCACTTCCCCACAGTGAAGCCTGAGTAGACATCAAAAAGGGACTTCCATTAGTTTCCTTGGATTTGCAATACTCCGGCGAGGCACATACAATAACAGCTTACACCACTCTGCTAAAATAATACCAACTGCACAGGCAGCATCCTCTGCCACAGCTTCCCTTTGAAGCCCTTTGAAGATAGTAACCAGAGGAGAGATGAAGGATGGAAGTTGGTGCAGCTGTCATGTTCTCCACAGGTACCATTCAGAGGAAGGTGTGCACAGATCCCAAAAATCACACTTCAGGGGTGACCTGGACACAGCAGCATCCCAGCAGTTGTTTGAACGTTTGGCTGGTGTTCTTTGTTTCTCTAATGATGAGCCTAAGGCTCTATATTTTACAGCCACTCAGGAAGTCCAATGTTGCCTTTCTCTCCATGTTCAATCCACACACGTATGGGCAACAGCATGCTCTCTAGAAACAGATCACCTTATGGCTTGCGGCCCAGCTGTGCCTGCTGTGCTAGTGAAAGCGAACACCTTCTATTCCCTCTGTTTTTTTTTTAAGAAACACAGTTTTTTATACATTGGCTGAGCTTTTGCATCAGATTGGCCTCAATAAGGTGTAATAACAGAGCTTTCGGGAAGTCATCTTTGGGTTGGTGAATTAGTCTCATGCATAGGGGAGTTTCTCAGCTTTGGGTGAGGTAAGTATAGGATACAAGATTAAATAGGAACAGTGGGAACTGTGTGCAAACTCAGCTTCCAATCTGGAGTGCGTATCCTTTCAAATGTTTGGCAGCCAACCAATTGCTTGAGTGTTGACTTGCCATATTCTCACTGGAGAAACACATAGGACGTGAATTCCAGCCAGAAATCCCATTCGTATGATTCAAAGACTAGCCAGATCTAGTGCTGACCGGATGCTGCTCTTCTCTCTGGGCAAATAATGTCCTTGACCATAAATTACTTCATCCATGTACTTTTATTATGATGCATGTCTAATTTGTGAATCTATTGCACGTCTTGCTGACCTAATGTTGTTATCTAGAACCCTATATGAAAATATACGCAGTAACTTGCACTTGCAAGGCACAAGGCATACGTGTGGGGATCAGAAGAGCTAGCATCACGGTTGTGTTTTGAAATCATACTGCATAAATCATGACAAACCTTGTGCCATGTAGAAACTTAACAATTATAAGTGTTTTTTTCATTCATCTATGATGCTGTTTTCCAGCAGAAAGCCTGCAGGCCGCAGAAAGAGGAATGAAGCAATCTTGATCATAGAGGATTGTTTTGCATGTTGAACCAGCACAAGGTTAAGAGAAGAGGCTGTAACAATAGCATTAGGTTGGACTTACACTAGCACACATGACATAGCTAACAAGGAGAAGTGCTTATACGCAACCTTTGAGATGGACCATGCGATTAAACCATGTGACTAAGCAGAAAGGGGTATGTCGTAGAGAAGTTCAGATTGGAACAAGGTAATTAAGGATATTGATTAGTTTAGAAAGCAGCCAACTTGTATAAACATACTGTGAAGGACATATTATCAAACTTTAATTGTTAAGATATCATTTGAGAAGTGTGCTGAAAGACGCAGTGGAGAAAGTTTGCTAAATCCAAAACCTACATTTTGTGCACCGGCCACTCAGAGAAAAACACTAAATTACCAGGAGGGAGTGTATGCAGGAGAAATTATTTTAATATTAAGTAAACTGTACACTGCCAAGAATATCCAGCCATCATAAAAGAGAGAGACAATGAAGGACTTACAAAATAGATTGTCACAATTCAAAATCAGCCAGGGGTGCCCAAGAGTCAATAGAGAATACACTTTTCCACAAAATAAGACAATAATCCTATCCATAGAAGGTCAATGCTGCAAAGCCCGGTGGACAGTCAGCCACCGCCTGTGTTGAAACTAGACCAGCTTACTGCTTTGTGCTTAGTAAACACATGGCACTTTCACTCAAAGGGAACAAAGATTAGCTGGAGGGCCTAGATTGCAAACATGGGGTGGGTCTTCAGCATCCCAAAGGATAAACCAATCATAATCCCAAATAGATTCATCTTTTCCAACAACCAGTGAGCCACAGTAGTCAACTGTGTGTGGTTTTCTAGGAGGCAGATTCTTTGGGGGCACCATGGCCATGAGAGTCTGAGGTTCTCTCCAAGGTCACATCCTATAAATGTGACCCAGATAAGCCAGGTATGTAGACATATCCAGAAGCAAATGTTGTTCAACCATCCAGAAAAAACAAAAAGCTTATGTATTTATAGTTTCAGTATAGGACTTTCGCCCTCAAAAACATTGAGTGTATGTTAAGATTGGGAGAGCGAGATAGAGTCATAGAGCAATACTGTATGGAGAGAGTGGAAGAGAGAGAAACGATAGACATACTGTACCGTGCTAGAGGCAGAGCGATCAAGAGAAACACAGAGGGAGAAAGATACAGTCCTGCATTGCAGTATGGTTTACTCTAGTGGGTTTCATTCTGATCGCAGATGTTGTACTCACGATGATTGATGAAGATCATTTTATTTTTTTCCTGAGAGGGCAAACTTTTTTGGGAATTTGGGTCGACATTCCATTTTTTAGCACCCTTTCTTTTGCTAATTTGTAGCTGACTTCCCAGAGCAGAACTGCCACCCACTTTGGTCTTGGCAAATACTGTGGTTGAGACTTGTATCTGTGGAACTGATCTTAAGTTGGACTCTGTCTCGTTATAAAGAGTGCAAATTGCTCTGTATGTTGTTGTGTCATGGTGTCAATGAAGCCATGCCGCATGTGCACTTTATGCAAAAAGAGATTTCCCATCTTTCACTGTTCTGCCCTGTTCACACAAACCGCACAATCTAATCTTCTCCTCTTGTGATCTAAAATCCATCACAAAAAGGGTTAAGCTATTCTTATCTCATTCTCTGACGGCTACTCTCACATTCGGGTTGTTATACGTTATTTTGCTTCTGAACTTGCCTTTCCTGTGAGGGAGAGGGCAGGAGAGTGGGCGCTATTCAAAACTGGCAGAACTGCTGAAGGTAGGATGAGAGTTGGGAGGAATAGGCAGCTCTGAAATGAATTCAGAATCTATGAGAACATTGTAATAGCATGTCAGAAAACGTGTTAGTGAATTGTGTACACCGCAGTAACTAGAATTGATTAGTGTGTGCACCAGACTATCAGGCCATGCATTCATAGAATACGATATGTTCAACCTTTATGATTAAAACAAAGATACACATAAGTACCTTCTGATCTGGGGTATCAGTGCACATTTGGTGCAATGATTATATTTCCATGTTAATGTTCTAGGTATCTGTTGACAAAATCTGTGCATGGTGTATGGTGTAGCAAAGATTTACATGTATTATGCTTCTTTGCTACCCTCCCGAATAAAAGTCCTGATAAGTGTATTAAACCAATGAAAAACATGCATTAAACAATGTATAGAAATCTAAAAACATGTAAATACAGGAAATACCATAATTGTGAGAGTTACTCTGCCACATGCAATCAGGTTGATTAAAGTCCATCTATTGAGGGCAATATTGCAATGTAACCAAATAAATAGACATGTTCTGAACATTATTCATGATCCATACACCTACAGTTTATAACTCACATCCTGTTCATTTATATCTGCATTGATGTGTGCGTTCTCTGAAACAACTGTCCGAAATGCTCCTGCAGATTTACTTGAAAACCCCTAATAGTTACCATATAAACTAAAACCTTTCCAAAACATGAGGAAACATCTATTTATGTCAGTTTACAAAAGTTCAAAAGCTATGGATATCAGAATATAAAAATTATTTTCAGATATACAGTTCAAGTCTAATTTTTCTACAAGCTTAAACACTGTTTCTAACATGTTAAAAGGTTCTCTTACTTTCTCTTTTGATCTATGCTCTTTGTCCTCTATTGAAAGTTGCATAGATTCCCATGGAGTCTGAACACAATAGAATGATCCAGTGTCATATAGTAAAAGCCCTTAGAGTTAATTTTATAGGGAGCCTTTCCCCTTATTGTCCTTCAAGAAAGAGGTATTCATCCTGAATCTAGTAGTCGGTTAACATTTGTTGAACAGTATCATCTCTAGATCGAAAAGTGTGTCTTCCATTACTCATAGTGTTATCCTTGGAAAAAGCCAGATGGGCGAAACATGCGTAGGCAGGCAGTAGAGGTAAACAATGTTGTCTAATTATAGAGACAACAGTGGAAACAATTGGAGAACTATTTATTTCGGAATGGTATTAGAAAATGGCTTTCTGATTGATGACTCGAAATTGCTTTACTTTCTTTTGTGATGCAGGCAGTAGTGGAAACAATGGCCTTCTAAAAACAAAAACAGTAGAGAACATTATTTGAGAACTATATTACTCTGTAACAGAACTTGAAAACAGATTTCTGAATGTGACCTTGAAATAGATTTACTTTATTTGTATGTGATACATGAACAATAACTACCAGATATGACGAACAACAGGATCAATGTGTAATTAGACATGTATAGTGGTGGGGTTCTACGTTATTTCGCTGCGGTATTTTTCATCGCAGGTTTTTTCATCGCCGTTTTTTTTTTGAAAAACTTTTTTTTTTTTTTTTTTTTTTTGAGCGGTTTACCCCCCCCAAGCCCCACTTTTTTTTATTCCCTTACACCCACAACCATATATTTAATTTTTTAACCCCCCCCCAAAAAACCCAAAAAACGATTAGTTTTTTTCGAAATAAAAACGACGATGAAAAAACACGCGATGAAAAATACAGCGGTGAAATGCGTGTATACCAGTGGTGGATCGTTTAATAATAAGATGTGTAATAAACCTGGCTTCCAAATATTCGTTCACAAGGATCAGAATATTGTATTAATAATAGCAACACAGAGGTTATTAAGAGAGTGTGGTATTTATCCAAGAATCTCTACTTAAATGTCCAGTTGTGTTAAACACAGTTTGATTGTCATATCCTGGTTCTTGACAGACTGTGCCCTTCTGCAGGGATCACAGTTTCCTGTTCTAGTTCTCTTAATGTAATTATTCAAGCAATAATTACAATCTCCCTTGCTTTCCTGATGCTCTTGATTGTTTAAACTATAACTGTAACACCTTCTCTGATAAATGACCTCACTCAGCCTATGCTGGTGCTTTTGTACTAATGCACACAAAACCAGTGCATTATTAAAAAAGGAAGTGTGCCATGTGCAAGAAAAAATTGCTTTATTCACTTTTTAACAAAGTGTCGGCCGGGAGTCAAGCACAATGCAAAAAACTCAACAAGTCCACAATGGGCCGGGGATTATAAGGTGCAAAACCTCACAATTTGCATAGTTACAAAAATAACGTGACATTTTCTAACATAATAATTGGCTACACTAATCAATACACCTATAGATCCATATACATTGGTGTCTAGCATTGGCTAGTCCATTCTCAACAACGCCACCCATGTCCAAATTCTCAAACATAGTCGTCATTACAATAAAATCACTACCAAATGATCATCTGGTTAGTTGGCACACTTTATACTGACAGTGATAAGAATACTTATCTGCCATTGGATGGCAACTCTTATGGTGGCCTCAAATGTTGCAACCATCCTAGACAGGCCAATGATTGTTTAATGTACTGTAGGGAGATTAAACCCCTGCTTCCGTGAATTAAAGGATAATCCCATCTCATTTCCGATGCCAAGGCCTCATTTGTCCCAGACTGCTGCCCTAAGCCTGAATATTCTAGTTTGCAACTGTGGTCTCGATACTTGCTGCCAACAAAGGTACATAATCATTTCATTGGGCAACAGGATGAATAACAACAGTCTTTATGGGGCTCTGTCTGAAAGGGATATTTCCTTCTATTTTACTGTATTTAATACAGAGTGTGAAGGCACTACTTAGCCATAGTGGGCACTGTGTATAGAACTTAATTTGGTGTTTTGGCAATATTTCGTCTTGGGGCACCATACACCTGACGATCATGGCTTCTGTGTGTTCATTCAATTACTGTTTGGACCAAAAATAATTGGTACTTATCTGTCCTTGTGCCATGGTAACAATATCTCTTTGACACTATGTCGAGCACTGTCTTGTGCTTGCTTCCACTGTAACCTTGGCTGCCTCATACGTTCAGGTGAGAAAAAGGCTTTCTATAACGTTGAACTAAGCTAAGCACAGCAGTCCAGCAGCTCTAAAATAGCACGTTGGTCCATTTGACATAAGGTCTTTACTGCAAAATGGCATAACCTTTGCTCAGTGCTACATGTATGGTTCATCAGGAATACTGTTTCTTTTTGTATGTATCTTTTATTAGTCTTCTCAGTGTATTCAGCACCTTATATTGCTCAGTGATCTTCTCAGTGCAACACAACTCACTCATTGTGGCACAGCTATATATGGTGTTTCAAACTAGTTTTATTCTACTTGTGTTTATATTTCAACAGCAACAAAAGACACGTGTCCCTATTCTACTTGTATTAGTGTGTTGCTTGTATTCAAGCCTATTGATAGTAATACAAAAAAAAGGCATACATTCATTCATTTATCTTGTATTTACATTCACGTTTTGGTAGCATGGGGAGCGATGCATGACCTGACGTTTGCCCCATGTGCACCATCACATGTTCATTGTGGAATTGATGAGCTTTCTGCAAGGTGATACTTTCATTACATTTCAGATCATTCAGCTTTTGCTGTCTCTTGTCACATTAGCTTGAGCATCAGTCACTGGTGCCTTCCCAACCCTCTTCTTCCCACTGCCAGTTAGATCCTCATTGTAAGACCAAGAATTAATTTTGCTAATGCCCAATTACCAATGCGAAAAACATGGATGAACCCTTAACTTACAAAATTACAAGCCAACGGTGGAGGACATGAACTGTCCCTTCCACTTGTTGCCAAGTTTAAAAAAGGGCAAGTTGTGCAAATAATTAACGGGAGCAAATCAGCTATGTCTGTCATAGGAATCAGCCTCAAGACTCTTTTTCATTGCCATGCTTAGATCCTAATTTGTGCAGGTGCATTCGGCTTAGTTAATTTTCAACCAAAAAAAACGTTGTGAATCACGCCCTATATTTAAGCATGTATTTGAAATGGGCGCTTAATGCCTTCTCGTTAGGGCAGAGCCTGTTCCTATTTTGTTGTTTATGGATTCAATTTCCTGTCACTTAAATCTATTTCTAAAAGAGTCTTATCCCAATCTTTTTTGTTGTTGCCCATATGACATAATTGTTTGAAAAATTATCAATTTCCTAATAAACCGAATGTGTCTCAAATTAATTGTAATGGATGTATCCTGGGATGCAGAGTGTTCAGTTATTAGGAGATGGTCTACAAATCTGGCTCGCACTGGGAAGCAATAGTCTGACCTTATCGGATTGCATACAGAGTAGCCATGGACTGCTGAATTAATGGCCCGAACGTTATCCTTCATTGCAAACGAGAAGACATTCAATGAGCATTTTTTTTAAATTGAGCATCCTTTAATATGCCAGTACAGAATCAGCAGCGCTTCGCAGAATCAGCAAAGGAGCTGTTGCACATCCTGACTGGAAGAAATAAGGATCTGATACCTCATTCATTCAGACTTGAAATCGATTTGGGGGATATGACCCATGAGTGTGTATAGATGAGAGAAAAGTCAGGGTGTTATCGCTGGTTCACCAATTGTGCGAGGAGTTCCAGTCAGTTCAATCCATAAGCATTTACAGCAGGTCTGGTCCAGCTATTGGTATGGACAGTGGGCCTCATTCCGAGTATGGCGGTAAGGGATAGCGGCCACCGCTAACGAGAGCGGTGGCGGTAATCCCTTACCGCCATACTCCGAGTTCCCTTTGCGCCATGGAGGTTTTAACACCTGCTTTTAGCAGGTGCTAAAAACCATGGCGCTAAGGGACCTTGATGTTAATTACGCCACTGTAATTTACGGTGGCGTAATTAACGCCTTCCCCACTCCCATTATGCCCTATGGGGCAAGAATGGGAATGGGGAAGGGTAAATGGGGATTGGGGAATTACCGCCCCGCCAACCTTGGAATGGGGCGGTAATTCCGCCATCCACCAAGGCGCTGCCGGTCCGGGTACGGCGTCAACCAAAGCGTTAATAGCGCCATTGGTTAGCGCCGTACTCGGAATGAGGCCCAGTATGTGTGCATCGAAGAATTGAATATTCTGCAATTTTAAATGTAGATATCTCTGCAATACCTCATTCTGAGATACTCTCAGGGAGGACCATGCTGTTTTGAATTGGGCTTCCTGCTTCATTTACCGCTAAAAAAATAACACTGCGTCCAGATAACCTTTCCAATGTCTAATCATCCCTTTTTAAGGAGAGTGCAGGATTGGGCCGTTTCTGTCAGTTTGGTAGGCTTAGGCTATTAGATTTTTTAGGTGCATTGATACCTTAATGCTGACATTTGTTTGTAATTGTAATTGGTTAGTTATAACGCACTTAAAACGGAGAGGTTTCAAAGCGCGGACACTGGGATCGAACCTGTGTGGCTCTGCGTCTTCTTGCTTCTAATGCAAGCACGTTGCCCGCATGGCAGTGAAAATGCAGAGAAAGTGACAGCGCACAGAGAGAGAGAATGACAGAGCGACATAGACTGGTATCCAGTCATTTTACAGAACATAAAACAGAGTGGTAAGTTTCACCAAAAGCCAAAATATCGAAAAAATACCGAACATTATAACTAAATATATATGTGGTAATGGGATAAGGGGTTAAAATGGGTGGGGATGCGGTTGGAGTGGGGTTAAATGGGTAGAAAAACGGGTTTGGGGGGGAACACTCTGAATATTTTGACCACTCTGAAATTTACCACTCTGTTTTTACCTTTGGTAAAATCACATATAACCCTTACACTGATGGATGTTTCATTCACTAAAGGAAACTATTACGGTTCTGAGTGTGTGACGTTTATTATTATGGCATGTTTGGCTTTTAGTTTGCAGAGAACCATTTTCTTTGCTTTACCCAAGGACCCATGTCTTTGCTTTACATTTTGGGAGGTTTATGTGCATTAATTAGTAATAGGTAGCTCTTGCTGCAAATATAGAATGTCAGACCTGTACCATACCTCTGGACTCACCAGCCAGCAGTGAGTTCAGGCACACTTGCAAATACTACACCTATCCCTAGATTTCAACGGGCTCTCACCTGAAAAAAGCAGGATCCGATTTCTTTCCCACAACCTGCCAACTGAAAGGGTTGAGGTTTGTGGTCTTACCTCATTCACCAGCCCGCAGAAGTCTTCAGTACAACGCTATCCATGAGTATTGAAGACAAGTCCCTGAACGCTCACAACAGAGAAAATGCAACCCGCTAGGGAAGAAAGGCCCAAGTCAATCTTGTAAGGATAACAAGTTTTAATCTCACATGCAGATGAGAGCAACAGCAAAGAACTCTACTACTAAGAAGGTTCTGCCAAAAAGAGGTACAAGCAGAAACTTTTAAAGGTACACAGCATCATAATGACGTAACAACATACAGTATAAACCCACCCGGCTGATTGGATGGACCCTATACATGTTCCACATTTACTCATAAGGGATGCTGCTCTATTGGTCCCAGACCGTCCGTCTTACATCACGTGGGTGCTGCGGGGCTTAAGTTTTAGTCAGTTATATGGTCTTAAGTTTTAGTCAGTTATATGGGCCATAACATGTGGTCGCCAGGGGATGGGCGGGTTCATGCTTTGGCCAATGTGTGTTAACATGCACACCACGCGCCAGTCTGTGATCGCAGCCTTGTAGGGCACATTCCTCTTGAACATCTTTGCAACACTGTTAGAACAATGAATAGGCATTGTAGTGGTTGGTGGTGTGGGTTGTCCTCATGGGAGTTCAGGCATGACTGGGGATTTCTCTTGTCTTGCGCATTTGGGCCTAGTGCATGCAATTCTGCATTTACTGTGCAGGTATTCCCTTCTACCTATGGTTACTAATATCTATACATAATGGCAATGCTGCTCGTGCCTTATGCTGTACTATGTGAATGGATTACATTTGGTTATAATGAAGTATGGTCCTGTTAAACTGGGACGTGTCACTTTCACCATCCTCCTTACTCCCCTTCCCATCATAGTGCTTCAAATGCATCTCACCTCACTCTAAAGTGCCTACGGGGGTGGGATGAGGCGTCCCCCATCCCAACATTCCCCCATTTCATTACCTCTACAGTAGCAAACTCTGGGATACCTCTGCACTCCAGCTCCACCGTCTCTGCTTCCTCATATGGCTGAGTTCCCTTTATTGGTACGTAGGGCCTACATACTGACCACAAACTCTCCACCCTATGTGCATACTCTTCAGGTGAGCAGATCATATAGATGCAACCGCCCACCCCCGCCAGGTCCACCCAAACCTCTATGTAATTTTCTGGGTCAGAGGTGGAGAAATGATGGTGTGGTATAGAGGATCACGATCATCCCCATATGGGATGGGGAGCATTTCATACTTAGGGCCACCCAGTGGGACACCAGTTTGTACTTCAATCGTTTTTTTTTTCAAGGTGCTTTTATAACCCAATTCATACCATCATTCAATGAGGGGCATTAGCATCTTCTCGATCGCTATGAGCCACGACAGAGCCCAACTAAATACTGTAGTAAACCAGTCACTTTCCTGTATTCCTCCTTCCTTCTTCATGCAAACACCAAGGCAATGGACAGCTGCGATTATGTGAGATAAGATAATGATGTGTTCTCCTCATCCTCTGGAGGCACAAATGCGCAACAGGAATCACCAATTTTTTTGCAAACCCCATCTTGCATTTTGCATCGTCATAAATCTCGCAACTCAACCTTGATCATGTTGAATCCATTCTCATAAATCTCAATGCAGACAACTCAACCTTGATCACGTTGAACCCATTATCTTTGTTGTTTGTGAGCTTGACCAGGTCCCATCTTACGATCTGCAACCATTTGGCATTTGCTGCTGCCTGCACTCCCGGCAACAGTAAAGAAGCAAAAAAGGATTCTGCTGAGCTGAAGAGCCTGTATTCTTCTGGTGTTTCACCAAGCAATGTGGAAGAGTCTTTAGACATGTAATTCAATCTTTTCATCATCTGTAGTTGTTAGAACTTCGCTTTTCCTGCCAAGATATGGGGTTCTTATGTGGGCACCAGACCTTTCTCTTCATTTTCGACCATGGGGAGACTAGTTGGTCCCTCTGCAGGCAGTGCTCCCCCTTCTGGTGTTCTTCTGGGATTACTAATAGCACTGAGTACAATGTGGCCAGCAAACCACATCCCCCCATGATGGTGGGATGTGCATGTAAGATTGTGGCCACAGACCGAGCAGTAATCCCTCAGTTCTGCTTTTACTTTCTTCATGTCTGTGATCAAGAGAGTTGTATTGCAATGTTGGTTCGAGCCGACAAAGACTGTACCTTTGCTGCAGAAACAGAGTCTATTTTCTTCTTCCTTGTGCACTTGCACCGTCTTTTCCATTGTTGCATTCCACGTCAGCTTTGTGACATGCTCTGTTCAGATTTGCGCACAGAAACTGCCCACCCGTACTATCCTTTCCTTGTTAAATGTTACCAGTCCTTCTGCCAAGCAAGGTAGTGTGATGTCATGCCAATTATTATTGACATGTTTGTTCCGTTTCACCATCAGATAGGGTAGCTCCACACACTTCATGTTTTTTGGATCCTCGTTGCACTTTACAAAATCTGGACCCACCATTTGCAGTTGAACACTATGTGCCTGAAATGTTCCTTTTATTCTGCATGGCACAAGATGAACTAGGCATTGTGCCACTATAATTGGGACTGCTTGCGGTACTAACACCTTAGGAGCCCCTGACACGTGTGGAATGAGTTAACACACATAACAGCTTCCATTCACACTGTTTCTGCCCACACCACTCATATCAGAATACCATGAGTTGGTGAGCTCGGAAAGATTGATATCCTCAATCACATCCAAACCCAGCCCTTGATACATGTCATACTTTTGTCATACTTCTCTTTTCATTCTTCTATACATGAGCTCAGGGATGGTCGCGTTAATAGTGCTTTCGGAAATAACATTATATCATTTCACAGTGGTAGACAGCCTCCTACTTGCTGAAAACAACCTATTCACTGTTTCCCCCACTGACATATTGTGCTTATTAAAGTCATTAAATGAATTTCCATTATTATTGTTAGTGTTCACATTAGTGCTTATATATGTAAATCACCTCGTATTATTAACATTTATATGTATCCTCTCATTTGGATGATTGACAATCTTATTTCCCCTATTCTCCCACCTTATAGGACGTCCCCCTATAACACCTTCTCCTCAATACACTCCCAAGAGTACTAGCAATATCACACAGAGACCTACAATAATCGCCAACCCACAAAAATTAACATAGGCCCATATTCTCTCATTTGTGTATCTATACCTCAGGTCCTTGCTTAACAAATTATTTGCATTAGTCACATCCATCTTCTTCTTTCCTGAAATGAACATACAGACACACAAGACAACGAAAAAGAGAAATGTACAAGACTTACTTTGTACAAACAGAAAGAAAGGAAAAAAAGAAGAAAGAAGAAGAGAAAAAGGGAGAGAAAAGAAAAAGAAAGAGACAGAGAGGGCAAAAAAGAAAGAAAGAAGAAAAGCGCTCCCAAAAAAAGAAAGAAACAGAGCTAGCAGCTAAACTTCAGCCTGCCATTGGAGCATACCACTGCACAAGCATCGCCCCTGGACCGGCCAGTGAGGTAGTCGGGGTACAAGTACTGCTACCCCTTGTTTAAGATAACTGATGTACTATATATACTGATGCCGCCCTACCTGGTAGTATTCTTTTACCGTTCACTGATATTAACTGCCCTAGATAGAGCACTTCCTGTTGATAATATTGCAATTTAGCCTTATTGACCTTGTGCCCCTTAGAGGCCAGCAATTACAGGAGTGCAAGGGAGTCCCTTCGGCAGTGCTATTCACTGTCACTACACACTAGCAGACCGTCCATATACTGGATAATCGGGCTAGGCACCTGAATGTTCCCTAGATTGGCATGCCGTATTCTGTTAAATATGCTCTGGCTCTCGCAGTGCCCCTGAAGTAACCTAGTGTGTATGAACCGCATCTGGTCCTGTGTAAATGCTGCAGGTACCTAGAATTAGGATGGAGTGGAATCGAGAAGAATGCATTTTTCAGGTCCACTGAAGTAAAATATGGGGCTTGTTAGAGGATACTAAATAGAATGGTCACAGGATTTGGAACAACTGGAAATTCTTTATGTACCACGTCATTTAGGGGGCGCAAGTCCTGAACCATTCTCCAATTGGCCCCTGTTGATTTTCTGACCGTTTGTTTGTTTGTTTGTTTATTTATTTGATAATGCGCGCCAAGCCCTTGGACAGCTGGGCGCAACAGTACAGGTAGACTCGAAGCTTAGTTACAGTGCCTGAAACAGGCTATTACAAACAGAAGTAAATTACAACAAATGATACAAATGATACAGTACATACAGGGTCATAATGGGTCAGCATTGGAAGAAGACGGTTTTAACATATGCATATCATGAACAGCTAGATGAGGGAGAGTTGCATATCATTGTTGTGCAGCCATTTGAGAGCGTTACTTCTAAATCTAATGTAGAGTAATGGGCGTCTGAGGTCAGGTGGGAGTGTGTTCCATGATTGTGCAGCTCTAACAGGGAAGCTAGACCCTCCTGCTGTGGTTAGTTTAAATCTAGGGACTTCAAGTAAGAAGGTGTTGGCAGATCTTGTCGGTCTGTTTGAGGGTCTCCTGTTGATTTTTTCAGCTAATTATGGGGGTGCTAGATTGTTTAGGCATTTAGATGTGAGAGAAATAGTTTTAAGGAGGATTCTGTCCTTTATCTTTAGCCAATGGGCCTCAGTCCGGTATTTGGAGATATGCTCTCTGCGTGGGATATTCAAAGCTGCTCTTAGGGCGTTGTTTTGTAGTCTCTGGAGTTTGTCAATGACCGACTTGTTGGCTCCTGAGTATAGGGTGTTACAATAGTCCAGTCTAGACATGATAAGAGCATTGGTCAAGGTGAGGCAGCTGGCACTGGACAGGAATGGTCTGGCAGCATGGATGAGTTTACAGGTTTAAGTGGTTGTAGAGGCGAGGGCGTTCAGTTGCTTTTTGAGGGTGAGAGCTGAGTCTAGGTAAAAACCTAGAGTTTTAACCTCTCGCATAACCTTATTGTCAATGTTAAATGAGGCATAGTCCGGGGTGAGTTTAGTTAGGTTAAGGTCTGATCCGAGGAGAAGGATTTCAGTTTTATCGTCCTTCAGGCAGAGGCCATGGGTGGCCATCCATGTCTGAATGAGGATGTATATTTTATTCAACATAGCCAGGTCCACTTCATAGTTGCCCGAAAGGGGTTTGAGGATCTCGGTGTCATCTGCATAATTTGTGTAGGTGACACCCAGTCTGTCCAACTTGTCGAACAATGGCTTGGTGAAAATGTTGTACATAGTGGGTGAGACACCGGAGCCCTGTGGGACTCCACATGTGATTTGGATGGGATCAGCGCAGGTAGAGGTGGAGAAGACTCTCATGGTCTGATTGGCTAGAAAGGACTGGACCCAGGCTATAGCTTCCCCTGTGAAATTGGCGGCGAGCTTGAGGTGGTTGCATAACACTGCGTGATCCACCAAGTCAAAAGCTGCTGACAAGTCCAGTAGGAGTAGCAATGCTGTTTTCCCACTATCCTTAAATTCCTCAATTGTAGTTTTAAGATCTATCAAGGCTGTTTCAGTGCCATGGAGAGGGTGGACCCCGATTGGCGCAAGCCTAGTAGATGGTTAGCTTCTAAGTAATCTTGAAATTGGAGATAGGCTCCTCTATAGATGATTTTTAGTAGGAAGGGTACGGTGGTGATAGGCCTATAATTGGTTGGGAAGGATGGATCAAGGGTTTGTTTTTTAAGTAGGGGGAGGACCCAGGATTCTTTTAGGTTGGCCGGTACTGTGTTGGATTTGAAGAAGGAGTTAATGAGCTAGGTTAGTATTGGGTTCAGTCACTAAGGGTACTTGTTGATCAGTAGAAGGGAGGGAATCCTTTTTATTAGTTATTTTGTGTTGGAGGGGGAGATTTTATTCGATAGGGCGTTCTGTATGTTAGTACACCATATCTTGTCCTTGGGGACAGTGTCAGTTGGTTGAATGGGGGATTGCATTTCCCAGAGGATGGCGAAAAGTTCCTTGGTATTAGATTTAGCATTAGTAATTGTGTCATTGAATACATTTTTTTTGTATTGATAATTTTTGTCTTGTAATGTTTGGAGAATTGGGTTAAGTTAGCTTTATTATTGTCAGTGGGCAAATTGCGCCAGATAGTTTGGAGTTTTCTTTTCTGCTTTCTGAGGTCCTTAAGTTGGGGTGTGAACCAAGCATTAAGGTGGGCTTCTTGCTTAGCTTTGCTTAGTTTGGGTGGTGCAATAGTATCTAGTGCATGAGGTATAGCTTTGTTGAAGGTGTCTACTAGGGTATCTGGGTCAGTATTGTTCTCCAGGCCATTAATAGTAGGCAGGAGGAGGGGGATGAGTTTTTCTGTAGTAATGTCTTTTTTGCTTCTGGTGGGGAGTGGTGGTATCATTTTGATAATTTTGGGGCTGAGGAGATCAAGTGTGGCAGTGAAGTTTATTAGATAGTAGTCGGTCCATGGTTGAGGGATGATGTAAGTAAT